>NC_037638.1:24702148-25407148 GCF_003254395.2 Apis mellifera
ACGAATAAGGAACGAAACTAAGAATGGAAGAATGAGAGTAGAGAAGCGAAGGAATTTTATTGATAAAATAAAAAAGAGAGAATTATGAAGAGTACGATTTAAGAAACAAAAAAAAAAGGAGATCAAGATATGATAAAATCAATTTTTGTTAATTTCCCTTGGACAACACGAAAACAATTCTCTCGACACTTTTTATTTATCAATGCACTCTGCAATACAATATAATACAAAGAAAAGTGGCATCGGAAGGATATCGAGAAGTATAATAGAGAATCGCGGAACGGGATGAAGCTCGAGATGAAACATTCGCCCGATATTTTACGAGTCGAGATCTTTCGTAGATTAATTAGAAGTCTCGCGCTCATCCTGACTAAGAGGTTATGTACCCGGCTATGAATTAAGTTTCATCCTCCCCCGCCCTTTTCCACCGCTACACACCGCTCTGCGACTAACGAATGGGCGGCCCTAGTTTAAAAAATTGTTTCGAGAGAGATGAGAACGAGACCAAGGAGAGAAGAAGAAGGAGGGGGTGGGATAAATCCAACGGAGAGTATGCACGGAGGAGGATGGAAGGATGGGTAAACGACAGCGTGGTCCGCGACGGAGACGATTAATCAGAGAGAGGTAAACACGAGGCCCATGGACTGAAATTAATTTGTATTCTTCTTCGATGGAGGCGTGCTTTTTTTCTTTTTTCTTTCTCTCTCTCTCTTTTTTAAGGCCTCGCGCGGAAAAATTGGCGGTAAAAGTGCAGGTGAACGTATTTTACATATTTTAGGTTAGTGGACATGAAAATTCAATCGGTGTGGATAATAAAAAAATTAATTGAAATATAAATTTAGTCGAATAATAATACAGTGGACTGGAAGGAAATAATAAGTGTTTATAATAAGAGAATGTTCTTGTGCAATGCGTTTTTTCTTTTCTTTTTTTTCTTTTTGATAATGATACAATTTCAGTTCATTTTTTGTATATATATAAAAAAGATGAAAAAAAGGGAAGACTTGTTTCATGCTGAATCATTTGTTTCAATACGGTTTCATAATTGGACAAAAAAAAAAGATACTAAAAACGATTCGTAGAAGATAACACGTAGAAGCCTTTACCATATATGTAACTTATAAATTGTATCGCTTCATCTTACATAGAAAAGAAGAGGAAAATAAAAATCAGACAATAGGTTTCCTTTCAATTATTCCATTCCATGAATCCAATTAAAAATACTCAATTAACAAGTGTATGAGAAGAATTACAGATTTACATTTATTCTCCTTACAATTATCCACTTTGCTCGTGGAAAAAATACGATTATTAAAAATTCTACGATATCACGCCATATTATCCTCCTATCTTGTGCATTCAAAACACGATTAACCATATCGAGACCACAACCGTATTTTCGATAAACCCTCCTCCCCCCTTTCTCGAAAAGAACGAAAACAACTCAAAGTTCGATTCTCTCCCATTTATCGAGTCGAAATTAAGGAAAGAATATTCGGGGCGAGGATAAAGAAGAGGAGAGGAAGAGAAACGAAAAGAGAGAGAGAGAGAGAGGTACGGCCTACAGGAGGAAAGGAGAGCGAAGAAGGGAGAGAAAGAGGCGTGCGTCTACCACGGTCTGTCTTCCTGTCGTTATGCTCTCCCACGGCCGAGCCTAATCGAATTTCGCTCTGATCTCCGCTCGTACAGTCGCGCCTCTGCGCCCGTGTTCGCCGCTTCGCTCGCCACTTTCCTCCGCTCCGCTTCGCGTCGCCTTCATTTTCGCGAAGAAGAAAGATAAATGGCGATGAACGATCTCTCCGCCCTTTGCGTTGTCCCGCGATAAACCGGGACCGGTTCGAGCAGCGGGATCTTCGCGAAAAAAGTGGTGTGGAAGAAGCTCGTTGTTGGGGGATGGGAGGGAGGGGGATGAAGGGGTCGAGTTAGATGGAGAAACTTTGAAGGAGAGTGGATCGAGTTCGGTGATTGTATGATGCAACGAGGGGGCGATGAATTCGATTCATCGAATTCGATTGATGTTCGAAGAATGTTGAGATTGGAGGAGTGAACGAAAGTGAAATGGGATTGGACGTGTTTCGGGGGAATGATCGTTCCATTTTTATTAAAGCTGTCTCGTCGAAGTGTAATTACGGTTTAAAGAAAGGTGGTGGAATAATCATAATTCAAAGGAGGAAAGCGTAAAAGTTCTGGAGATTGTGGAGTCCCCTTTGGAGGAAGCTAGGAAATGAAGGAGCGGGATAATAACGCGATGATTAAACTGTCGAAGCGTTGTTCGCGAGTTGAATGCGAATCTTGAATGATTAGCTCGTATCTTTTTCTCTCTACGAAAGATAAAAAAGCAACAACTATTTGTTCTCGTACAAAACTATTTAGAAAAACGTTGCTTCGATAATTCTTAGAGAAAATTCTAACGCGACAAGAGTTGAAAAATTGAAAAAGTCAGAGCAAACTTTTGACGAATCGAGAAATTTTCGTTCGAATCACTATTTATTTTTCGACGGAGCGTCGCGCTAATTTCGAGCAGCTCCTTCGTAATTGTCCGATCTCCCCCCAGAGATTATCCGGATACGATTGCGTGCGTTGCATTGCGCTGCATTATGCAACGAAAGCGACGATTTAATCGACCGGAGACGAGCTTACGTTGAATCGCTCGAAGATTACCTGCGGGAATAGAATTGGATGGAGTAACGAGCAACGATATCGATCGCGCGTGTTAAGTATTTATAACCGTGCCTCAATCCTGCACACAGACGACAAAACGTTTTCGAACATATATATATATATGGAAAACCTCCTCGCACGATCGTCACACTTAATTCCCGCCTCTCTCTCCAATTATCGTTTAAAAGGCTTTTTTAAATTCCATCCATTCAACCCGCGATAAACGCGAGTAATAAACGAGTTTTCCTCCAAGATAGACGAATGATAGAATGAAAAAAAAAACGAAAATAATAAACAAAGTGGATAAGTATTCGAGTGGACACATACAATAGAAGAGTCGATTCTTGGAAGATCCACGCGGAGAGGAAAGAGTGCACGAGTCAAATGCTTTTTTCGAGCAACGAGAATCGAGATTCGAAGCGAGTGGATAGGAATTATCGTCATCTATTCGACTCACGCCATTCGTCCGATTTTCCCCGATTGACTGAATGACGTTTTGATGATACAGCAACATAGTATTATTATTGCGCGGTGTCGGTTTCAGATATTCGAGTGAAGAAATTTAAACTATCTCGTCTCGATCCGAGTAAGAGATCGAAATAGTTGTATTTCGAAACAGTCGAAGGATTATTCACGATGAGAAATTTTACGGTTCACGTTTTATCACTGTTCGCGATATCGTCGTTGATCGTCGATTATGCTTGTTACGCGTTCAACAAATGCTGCCCCCCCGGTGAAGTTTTCACGGGTAAAAAGGTGATTTGTGCCCCAACGCCTGCCAACGCCGTCGAACTGTTCTTCGTCAACGATAATGAAGGTAACAGCGGATATCCCGTTTGCGAGAAACCCGAGCACATCGCCACCACTCCACTCGACCGGCTCAACTCTACGAGTTTCGTGCAGGTATTGAAAATAATCTCGTCGTCTCTCGATTTTACGATTTCTTTTCTTCTCTTTTTTTTTCTTGTATTCACAGAACACGTCCTGTATCGAAATTCTTCACGAACAATCCACACCTCAGAACGTACCGATACTCGTGCATTGTAGATCGAACGAGGACAGGAACGAGAAGGAGCAACTATTCCCCTCCCAATCCTTCTCGAAACCGCGATTCTTAAACGTTAACAGGTGTTGCTCGAGCAAGCAGATTTTCGACTTAATGACAGGAAGATGCGAAACGTCCGCGAACGTTAACGAAGATCATCTCTTAACGTTTCTTAACGTTATTACGAAGAACAAGACGCAGAATATAGATATAGTTTCGATCCGTAAAGAGTCGCTTCAATGCCCGAATTCGACCGCCATGTTTAGTTATGAAATCGATCCAGGGGACGTCGCCATCTTCGACGAATCTTTAAAGGTGAGCATATTTCATTTCACTCGGTCTCGTCGAGCGAGGCGAACATCGAGAATTTTAATGAACCAGGTGTTATCGTTGTATGAAAATGTTGACGAGACGTTCTAATTAATCAATTGTTTTCTATATTCCGCTCGATAAGATTATAATTTGTTAAAAAAAAATAGTTTCTGGAAATCATGGGAAACGATATATATATATACATTGTCATTGTCGACGAATATCTTTTACACGATTTATTTTATTTATTCCGTTAAATTACAGAACGATTCGAAGAATTTCGAAAATCAGATCGTTTAGACGCGATAAAAAGAAAAAGAAAAAAAGCGTGACTTGGCCATTTTAATGAGAAATTTCTATCTTCCTCCTGCTAGGCGATTCATGATAAATGAAATGTAAATGTGGTTAAAACGAATGACTGATTGAACTGGATTCGATGAAACAATTTACATACACGGTTTCTTAATTTTCTCGAAGAAAAACTGTTGTAAACTGTTTTATCAAATTGATGCGTGTTTTATTAATGTTCTAGGATGGAGAGAAAGATAAACATCGTTGTGTCGCTTTAATTATATATTAATTTTTTAAACAAGGATAGCGTATTTAATTTCAGAAATGTTAAATTTAATTAATTAATTTAAAAATATAAAAGCTAAAATTCTGAAACTTTGTTGCAAAGTTTCTAAAATTCAAAATTTATATTTGACATTGTTCCATGTTTAGGTTAGGTTTTTTCCCCTATATTATTTTAGTAGAATTCGATTCAATTGTTTTCGATCGATTAATGAAGATCGCGGCAAGAATAAAAGTTTTTGAAATTTTTAACATTTGAAAAGTTTGAAAGATTCAGCATTGTTTTTCGTTGTTATAGATAACATATGCATATTTACTCGATTCTCTTCCTCTCTTTTTTCACTTATATTTTATTTCTCCATTAGATTTGTAGAACGATTCAATTGTTTTCGAAACCGACCGACTGAACAATGAAAATATAAAAATAAATTTATTGAATCGATCTTGGAAAGATAAACTATTCGTTTATTCGAAGAAAAGAAATAAATCTTAACAATGGTTGCCCGAATTACCATTTATTTCAATTTTATTCTATTTTTAAGTTATCGTTATAGCATGACAATTTCTTGTTTATCCTGTTAGTTCAGTATTTGATCGTATCATTTACTTTTAACGATTAATTTTTTTTATAAATGATTTTTCCAATTATCAGAATTTAAATATGCAATAGTATATCAATATAAGACATTTAAATTAGAATCGAAGAATAATGTAAGGAATGAAAAAGAATAGATCAAAAATAACACTGAAATAAAATCCAAAAAATTTCGAAGCAGACAGAGGAATATCTGTTTTAATTGCAGAGAAAAATAAATTCAAAATTTTTCCCTCTTCTCTGAAAATGTATAATAATAATCTGAGAGACAAACACGAAAAATCAAGACTCGTTCAATTCGACGAGAGAACGAGTTTCATGATCCTTCGCTTTTAGACGGTCCACAAAAACGAAATATAAACGAAAGGAAAAAAAGATCACGTGTTCTCCATACGAGAAAATACAACAGTTTATGGAAGTTTGCGTAAAAACTAATTCGTTTCGTGGAAATATATTTATCGATCGAAAAAAAAAAAAAAAATTGTGCGATCGAAAAGAAAATATTTTCGTTGGAATAATCCGCATGTTCGATATCGCGCAGTATTTCTCAATCGTCCTATTCCCTTTCTTCTTTAGTACAAATCCAAACAAACAAACAACTCGACGATTAGAAAGTATTTACAATTCGAAAGATTTCCACTTGCGTTTCTTGTTTGTCCCGCGTGAGAAATATTGTTATCTTCATGAATACGCTAATAAACTCAATGTGTTTACTCGATTACATCGTATTTCATTCACTTTCAACGCACGTGACAAGTTTCCGTTCCGATTACAATTTTTACGAATTTTTAAATTTTTAAAAAAAATCATCTCCACATTCGTGCAATTTATTCTTTTTTTTTTTCCTTCAAATTTAAAAAAAAAGGAGATCCGTGTTTTCATCTAACATTTCAGAAATTTAATACAGACATTCCGATAATTACAGTTTCCTATCCATATTTAAACCATGATATATATACGTGTATATATATAAAATTTGTTACGTAAGTGAGAATGATACGACGAAAAATTTACGGGCGATGTATACTCGATAAATGAATTATTCCATCATTCCATACGACAGAGGGAAAAAATATACGTTACGCGTGAAATTAGAATAACGATTGTAAACGATCTCTATTATACGAAACCTTTATATCTCGTCAATTCTTTATTTAATTAATTATAATATATTGGGTATTAAAACGGGGAAGAAAAAAAAATGTATAAAATTAGCGTTCTAGTCGTTTTACGGTCGTTTTATTATTCCCTTGCTTCTCTATTTCTTCTCGCATTAGCGTAATTTAGCGCGACGGGAGAGAATGGTCGAGATCCAATTACTCTCCAGAAACTGGAGAGAAACTATTAAATTAGCTCGTATCGCATGAGATTCTTACATTAGTCACATCTGTATCATACACAAGTACGGGATAAATAAAACTTCGATTAAACTCTCTAGGAGGAAGAGAGAATCTCTCTCTCTCTCTCATCTTGTTGTAAGATCTACGTTTAAAATACGAGCGAAAGAAGAAGCGTTCAACTGCTGAAATATCTCAGTGTCAGGGATCATTCAAATTATTGCGCATCAAACACAGTATATTTTAGATAGAAGATCGATAACCTTCGTTCTCCTTACTCGTATCCATCCAACAATCGTTTTCTATCGAAAATTCTCTTTGTTGTTTCTCGATCGATAAGAAAGAGAAATCGTTACTACGAGTATAAATAACGATTCCCTTCGTTTCCCTTAGTCGCAATATGAAACAGCAGTTCAACTGCAATCTACATAAATATCAAATATTTTCTTTTAAAAAAAAAGAACACGATCCTTATCGATCAATTTTCAATCGTGACTAAAAAAAAAATACAAATTTACGAAATTTTATCAATTTTCAACAATTTATGGCTTTCTCGATCGATAAGAAAGAGAAATCGTTACTACGAGTATAAATAACGATTCCCTTCGTTTCCCTTAGTCGCAATATGAAACAAGTTCAACTGCAATCTACATAAATATCAAATACTTTCTTTTAAAAAAAAAGAACACGATCCTTATCGATCAATTTTCAATCGTGACTAAAAAAAAAATACAAATTTACGAAATTTTATCAATTTTCAACAATTTATGGCTTGAAGCGTTACGTAATCGAGTAATTGATTCCACGATCACGATCTACCGTCATCTCGCGTCTCGCTCCCTCTCGAACGAGCGGACAGAGATCGAGAGAAGCGATTGTCGTCTACTAGGCTTTTCTTCATTCACGTATGCACGCCTCTCTATAGTTTATCTATCTGCTCGCCTATCCCGCGCAAACTATGAAATCACGCGCTTGTTTTAGTTTTTAAACAAATAAATAAACGACGATCGAAGAGGAGCCGGGACCAGCCGATCTCCATCGCGATCCCTCATTTCTTTTCGAACGTTCGTTTATCATCGCGGTCTGTTTTCACACGATATAACACGCACGGTTTACAACAGGGACGGGTCTGGAATAGACGAGTTTTTTTATCTCTTGCCCTTCTTCCTCTTCTTCTTTTTTTCTTTCTTCACCATTTGCTCTTGCGTTCTATCTAACGCAGCTTTGTTTCTTTTTTTTTCAAGAAAAGACAAATCGCTAGAAACGGTTACAGTCCTCTTAACGGATAATCGTTCCAGTTTTGTTAATTCTCTACGGATGAAATCTTTTTCTTTTTTTTAAGGTCGTTTACGAAGATTCAAAGCGATAATTGACAGGTAGCGTGACGATGGATTTATAATTTGTATCGCGTTGTTGTAATGGATTTTTAATGGTTGTTAAATCGAAAAATGTATCGAGCGATCTTTATGACTCTTTCATAAAGATATCACGTAACGAAAAATATTCGTTAATTGTATTTCATTAATTTAATCACATTGTTCTACTTTTTTTTTCTTTTTTATCGAAAGATCACGACACGATGGAATCGATACGTAACTCGATTCGATAGATAGACCGGTTTCGTATGTAAGCCGCGTCGCGAAACAAGCACAAAATGGCGAATCAGCCGAAAAGATGCGGCCTCTTCGACACGTTCCGCGCCATGGGGTGAGCGGAGCGATTAGGCACGTAGCCAGAATTTTATTCCCAGAACAAGGGAAATTTTTACAGAATGAATCGAATCCCGCAATGTTCCACTTTAATCTCGTAATGAATGAACCAGCGACCTGGAAAAAGACGAACGATTCATACCTACTCGTCGAACGTTTCGAGAAATTCTATCTATCTAATAAATCAACAACAAAAAAGAAGAAAAGAAAAAACATTACGAATGTTAAAAAAAGATATAATTGAAAAATCATTCACTTCGTCGAAAGCCATAGAGAGAGTTTCTCCAAATATTCATCCAATTACTCCAGAATCACGCGGATGAATATCTGTCTTGTTGTCAATTGATCCAAAACCAGTTCCAAACGATCTTATACGATGTTTCTATATCGATAAATTTTATTTTTCGTTCCACGCTTGCTCAGCTATTTCGCCGCGTATGATTCGATATCCTCGAAACGGAAGCGGCCGGATTCGATATTTGAACTTTATGGTTCGTGCCCTATAACTTTAAACTCCGTTGACGGATAACGAATTTGATAAAAAGGGAGGACGAGATTCTCCTTTAACTTTCTCGTCGATAATTCTCTCTCTCTCTCGCGATCGTGACGAGAAGAAGAAGCATAGTTTACATTTCTCTCTTTACGTATCTCGTTTCGACGTATCTCGTTCGAGATGTGTTCGGCCATCTTCTCGCGAGAAATATGGATTTTTCAAACTTTTGCACGTGTTTTTTTTCTTTCTTCCTTTCTTTCTTTCTCCCTCTTCTTTTCGAAAACAAGCGAGACAGATTTACACGAGGATATTTACGCTTCTTTCTTTCTTCTTCCTAAAAAGAATACTCGATCGAATTGTAAAAACTCGGCTACCATTTTTGCGCGTTCTTGCGTCGCGATCCATGTTCCCGCCGTATATAATCCGACGAAATAAACGACGAGAAAGTGAATTAGTGAAACGTTGGCTTATCTCTCGCTCTCGTTGGTTTAATCGTTGGTGGAAAAAATGGAATCTTTATCGACGAACGTTTGCACCGGAAAATTCAGATTTTACGGAATTCTTTTTTCCCCTTCTTCTTTTTATTTAAATTTAAATAGATATTCATCGACGATTTTTTACTTTTTCCCTAATTTCTCTAATCGAGTATTTCAAATCATTCCCCCCTTTTCGTCGAATTAAGTTTCATCAAAATTTAATCTCAATGAGGTTCATAAACCAGATTCAATACGATACTTGTTTCCACGAAGGATTTAAAGGTAAAATCAACATATTGTTGTACGTGTTCCTTCGTCAGAAATTATCAATAAAATTACAACTAATAAACTAGTCAAACACGTAACACCAACAAAGCATTACCCAACATTCGCCTCAAAATGTTTACCCTTTCCTATCGAAGCCTTTATCCCAAGGCAACCCTTTGCATAACCTCTTTCATCCATAACTTTTCGCATATCCCTATATATATATACTGCACAAAACTATTCAACATTGTATCTAACTTGAGCATAACTTTTAAACTCTTTGTCAAATCTTTATTTTTAAAAAGATAAATCTTCGTCGATTCTTCATAATTTCTTGCCTCGAAACGCGTATTATTATTAAAATGCCAAAAATCCAATTCTAATTTTCTATGCATCCCCGTATATATTGTATAAAACTGTTCAACGTTTACATTAAATTCCAATCGACATCAACCAAGCTCTCGAACTCTACCTCCAATTATCCCTCTATCAAACATTCCAAAATATCATCCTTTATTTCTCATTCGAATCTCACGCGTATCCTCTTGCACGATCACATCAAATCCAATAATCCAGTGCACAAATCCTCATTTAACTTTCCGTACACGCGAAATCATTCAATACGTCCGAAAATTTCCAAATCCCGATAAACAAGAGGTTTTAACTAACTCTCTAACTATCTCTAATTATATCCCTCTATCGAACATTCGAAATATTCACTTTATCTATCTCACTCTCGGATCCAAAAATAATCCAAACTTGCCGCCTTACTTTCATACACCGCGCCAACGCATCTCAACAACATTTAATAAATTCCGGAAACAAGGATTTGCAACAAGAATTAACCCCCTCCACCAAATTTTCGATCTTATTTCACGCTCGAGATCATCTTTTGCTTTGAATCCAACTCGATACAACGCTACGATCTCTCGAACGATCGATACTCGAAATTCGTCGCGACGTCTCTTTTTCTTTCTTTCTTTCTTTTTTTAATCAGAGGATTAGCGGCGATAAATATCGGCCATCCTCTTTTGTTGCACGCAGCGGCGCGGATCGGTCCCGTCGTCGAAAGGATGAGAACGATGTGGTAAATAAATTCGACTCATCGGTCGGGAATCTACGGGGCGTGGTGGCACACCGGTGTGCAATGGCGTAGCAACGATGCGCCGCCGGTGAGACCAAGGACCGCATTGCGGACGGTGAACGGATGGAACGGTCTCTGATTCCAATCGAGCGTGTCCTTGCACACTCGATGCCTGGTAAAACCCTACCGTTTCATAATAAACGCTTCGCCCCTCACCGAGAGATCCTTTCTTCTTCTTCTTCTTCTTTTTTTTTTTCTTTCTCGTTTGAATTTTCATGAATCTTTTTTTCCTCTCGCAAGAGTTTTTCCCGGCTAAGAGCGATGGAAATTTCGGTAGATTCGAAGAATTTTTCGAGTCGAGGAGAGGAGAGGAATTATTAAGGAAAATTCGAAAATCCTAATTTTTTACGTTTTCAAGGTGAAGAAAGGGGAAGGTATCGATGGATATTTGAGGAATTGTATTAAATTTTTATGGGAATTCCGCCAGCTTTGAAGAGATACAGCGATGAAATTTACTTCTTCCATCCAATGATACGGAAATAATTATCGTGATAAAAAAAGAATATTGGAAAAGAATATTTCGACAAGAATTCCGAATCGACTTTTCGACTGTTTCGAGCGAAAGGCAAGCAAAGAATTATCGCAAAGAATAGCACGTCTCGTCAAAGGGAATAATCATCCATAAACGGAGGAAGTGGCCGTGAAATTTCTTTCATGCTTTTTTTAAAAGTTCGACACCTCTATTGCAACGTCTCGTCGACTGTTACAACGGGGCGTCGCACCTCGTTCTCTCTCTCTCTTTTTCTCTCTCTCTCATTATTTCGCAAGGTGAACGATCGGAAAACGGAATGCCGGGGATGTCGTCTATTGAAAACGAGATAACGAGCGGAAATAAGATTTTTGTGTTAACGCGGGGGCGGGGAAGGAGAGGCGAGAAAGAGAGGGAAAGGTCTGGCGCTTGGTGAAAACGACACCGAGATTACCACATTTGTCACGTGGCCGAAGAATAGCCTCGTAAATCATGCTCGAATCTTTACATCCTTCTCCGTTTTCCCATGATTTCCGTTAGTAAATTTACGATTCGTGACATCTGTTTCTTTTTTTCAACGTCGTCTTTATCTTTTCGATGCTTGCGATTAATACTTTCTTCTCTGTCCGATCAACCTGTTTGTTCAATTATTGCTCGTTACGCATGCGCAGATGCACGTCTACTTACTTATAACTTTTAAGAGATCGCGATTGAATTGTGTTTTACAATTCTCGGCTAGAGAATACCCGATCATCCTTTAAAATGGAACAACTTTTTTAAATTAAGTTAAAAACTCACTTAAATTCAATTAATTTAACGATCTCTCGTAAACAAAATACCAACAAATTTCTGCTGACGATACAATTAGATCAAACTTCGAAACGCGACGTAATTACAATTCGTTTATGCAGAAATTTTCAAACGCCGTTATAAGAATTCCTGAAACACTATTTCTTTACGATATCCTTTCCGATACCATGAAAAGATATTCCACCATCCGTGGAACCGTGAATCCGTGGAAGATATTTCGAAGAATCCCTCCAAGCATCCAGTTTCCTCTTGCGCGAACGTCAAAACAATTTTCATAGCGTTTCAAATTTGCCGCGCTTCAGGAATGTATGTACCCGATGGTCCGCTTGCTCGGTCGGTAAATCTCCTCGCAGCTCCACGCGAGGATGCAGCTCCACGCAGACTATGCGAAGCATTTCCGTGTAATTTTCCAGGTGTACTTGTGGAAAAACCAAACGGTGGAGAGTTTCACGATCACAGAGAGGAACTCGTGTCTCGAGGTGACGCCGGATTTCTGGTCGAAGGGGCGCATAGTTGTTCGTGTTTGCAGGGACGAAGAATTGTGCCGGGACGGTAATTGTGTGAAAAAGTGTTATAAAAGTGATAAACCTAAGTTCATATGCCAGGAGGAGAAAGAAACGAATTTCACATCGAATTTGATTTTCTACGACAAGATTTCGAATATCACTGGGACTCCTCGAAACGTCACAGGTTTGTGTATAGGTTATGTATTAGGTTACGTGTTAGATATTTCATGGAACGCGAGAGAAAAGACGATTTTCCGCTTTCTCTTCCTTCGTTTCATTCTTTTTTATTCGCGCATTTATATTCTTTTTTTTTGTTTCTCTTCTCCTTAAAGAATATGGGGTGATGTTCGGACTTCCGATATGTTCGAACAATATGTATTTGGAATCCATGGAAGACACGTTTGGCACGACATCGGATGGACGTTTGAAGCTATCGCTTGACGATAGCAATCTATGGTTGGAGCAAGACATTTACTGCCTGGATATCATTCAAAAACGGGATGACATTTGTGAGAAAAATTTCTACGCTGTAATCTGCTTCCCCGAAAGTCCTGAAAACGAAATCATGTGAGAGACTTGTTTCATTTTATGTTATATCGCGCCTTATCGTATTGTATAGTAGATTAGATGGATAGATTCGATTCGTTTAATATTAGTTAGTTAATTAATTCAATTTTTCTGCAAGCGTGTTGCTTTGATAACGAAGTAAATAAAAATATCCGTTAAACCGTGACACGATATAGATAGACGGATCAGAAAATATCAAATTGAAAGGAAAAAGATTTATTTATTTCTGCTAATATATTTGTTGAAAAAAAAAAAAAAATACGAAATTCAAGATAAACGTCTCCGCGTATAGTTATTTTTTTTTACACGATAAATTAAACACGGTTATTACATAAATTAAGCCCCGGTCGGTAAAATCGTTGGCGAAGTGGAAAAAAAAAGGAAAGGAAAAAGGAAAGAAAAAGCAGCTACTCGATTAGCACGCGGTGAAATAACCGGTGATGTAAAACCTTATATTGGCGAGAGGGGGAAAGAAACAGGGTTAATGCCATTTTATTCCCGTTGCCATTCCGTCCGCGTTTCTTTTTTTCGTTTCGAAAAAAAATTTTTAGTCCGATAAAGTTCCCTTCTATTCTATATTTTCTGCAATTTACGCATTTGGTTAAAACAGGTGCAAGTCGTTACAAAGTATAAAATGCAATCCTTCCTTTTCCTACTCACGCGAGTCACGTGCGTTATCTTTTATTATTTATTTATTCCTTGCTAGCTTTGCAAGCGTTTCGCATTCCATTAACTTTTACGCTGGAATATACGCGACGCAAGAGATTAAACATCATCCTCAACATTAACTTTATCTTTCGACCCGTGAAGGGAATCATCGAGCGCAGTTTACGATTAAAATAAAAATATTCGAGTATACTCAACAAAATTCCTTCAAAATTTTATTCTACATAGTGCGATTAAAGGTGTATGAATTTCTTTCGAACGGGATCGAATATGTAATAATTGTAAATCGTACGATCGTCGAATTTTTTTTGCAATTTTAAATTAAAGAAAGATTCGCGCGCGAATTCAAAATCCGCCGTTTTCCCGCCACTTTTGCTCGCATCGATTCGTGACGCGGTTGAAACCTTTTAAACCTTGGGTTTTTTATCGCTACGAATCCGTTTGTTTAACTTAGCAAAGTTTAAACAAATAAAGCCAATCGAGAACGAATCGAAGTTGGCTTCGAAACTTTCGCGCCCATTCCTCTCTGCTTTTTCCTCGGGATCGATTTTTAAACGAAAATTTAAAAATATATACATATATATTTTCGATTGCTATAAAATTCCAATGATAAAATGAAACGATAGAAATACATTGTAGATACATTATCAGATAGTAGAACAAAAAAAAATTCAAAGTCTTATTTTTGAACAAATTTCAAAGAAATAATATTACTTTTTTTCAATCTTGTAATGCAACAATAAGGCAAAGGTAAATTCTATTATCTTTAAAATAAATTTCGAAAAAAATAAAATCGCCGCTTCGATTTGTATCAAAATCTTCAAAATTTTTTTCTAAATTTTGTTCCGATTCCAAGTCTCTCGTTAATGGCTATCTTAAGTTTGTCGTTATGACTCGAAATTACCTGTACGTACACATGTCCAAAAAACCTGTTGTCATTATGGGGGAGGATTATTTCAGAAACTATAGATATAAAAGATTGGACACTGTGCGTTTCCCCGATGCTGGTCAAACCGTTCGAACCGGCATCTTTCGCGTGTATTGTGCCCGCATCAATGCCAGATAGCCAAGTTGTTTGCCACAGTGGATGTGGACAATGTGTACGCTCGTATATCTTCAAGCAGAAGAATAAATAACAATGGTACAAGTCCATTTGCCTGATGAATAGAAAGAAGGGCCATTCACAGAGACAAGTCGTAACGAAGTGGCTATACATTCGTGTTCGTTCCTCTGTACGCCTATAATATACGTGTATGTATCTCTTTCCTTTTTTTTTTTTTTTTTTTTTTTGTTTTTATCCCTTCGCTATTTACCATGATCTATTCGAGCATTGTTCATCAAGCTTTCTGCGAAGCTTCGTGGCTTGATCGTGAATTTTTTCTTTTTCTCTTTTCCTCTTTTTCTTTTTCCCCTCCCTAAAACGATTCGCGACACTTTTGAAATTTGTACCCGACGGTGAAAAATGGTAAAAATGGCGGAGGAATTTCGATTCGAAAACGTTACATTTTCAAGAAATGCGAGAAAATTAAACGCGCGTGTACCTTTCTGGAAAGCTTCGGCGCTGGAACATCTTTTTTTAAAAACGACGTTCGTGATATTTTTGAGATTTCTACGTTTCTGGCGGTGAAAAATGGTAAAAATGGCGGAGGAATTTCGATTCGAAAAGGTTACATTTTCAAGAAATGCGAGAAAATTAAACGCGCGTGTACCTTTCTGGAAAGCTTCGGCGCTAGAACATCTTTTTTTAAAAACGACGTTCGTGATATTTTTGAGATTTCTATGTTTCTGACGATGAAAAATGGTAAAAATGGCGGGGGAATTTCGATTCGAAAACGTTACATTTTCAAGAAATGCGAGAAAATTAAACGCGCGTGTACCTTTCTGGAAAGCTTCGGCGCTGGAACATCTTTTTTTAAAAACGACGTTCGTGATATTTTTGAGATTTCTACGTTTCTGGCGATGAAAAATGGTAAAAATGGCGGGGGAATTTCGATTCGAAAACGTTACATTTCCAAGAAATGCGAGAAAATTAAACGCGCGTGTACCTTTCTGGAAAGCTTCGCGTTGGAACATCTTTTTTTAAAAACGACGTTCGTGATATTTTTGAGATTTCTACGTTTCTGGCGATGAAAAATGGTAAAAATGGCGGGGGAATTTCGATTCGAAAACGTTACATTTCCAAGAAATGCGAGAAAATTAAACGCGCGTTCGTGATATTTTTGATATTTTTGAGATTTGTAATGGTGAAAAAAAAAAATGGCGGTAAAAATGTCAGATTTTCAAATTCGAAAAAACTAGGTATCTCTTAAAAAAAAATGTTAACTCGACATCCATTTTATTTGCAAAAGCTTCCTATTTTCACGTGATATTTTGCATCTGACTTTCCTCGTGACATTTTTCGGTTCTTTGGATATGCGCATAGAGAAACAACTTTGGTACTCGCATGGTAAAAATGTCGTTTCCTTGCGAGAGTGGAGGAAAAAAAAAAAAAAGAACCGTGACTTTTCTCGCGACTCGTCATAGGGAAAAAGTTGAACTACACGGTTTATTCGCGGATTTTCCCGGTAATTACTTTCATGTAAAAATTACGCCGGTTACGCTCTTGTTAATCGCGACTAACGCTATATATTTTACACCACCGTGTTATTAAAAGAAAAATTCTTGCAAAAGTGTTTAAACTCAATCTAACGGTTTACTATTCAAAAACATAATAATTGAAAACTTTTCGAAGAAACAATTATATATTTTTCTTCGTAAATTCATTCTGCTAAGAATTCTGAATAAGTGAATAAGAGATCTTACGAATACAATTTTTCAATTTTTACGCAACAATTAAGAAAGCACAAAGTTTATTCCAGAACTTTCCAGAAAAAAAAACGAACTGCTTTCCGAAAATTTCCCAAAAATTAAAATTAAAATTAAAAATCGTACGCTTTCTCCACGAAATCACAGAATCAAACGAAGATTCGCTCGATTTAGATTTGGACAGATTTCGCGAGCCGCGCAATTTCCTTAATTCAAGCATAAATAAAGATCAACCAATGTTAACGAGCTTGTTAACGGCGAGATGGGGGGTGGAGGTGGAGCCGGAATGAGTCGATTTATATTTGCAGACGTGATAACGGGGATACTTGCGCGTGATTCCCTCCTCTTTGTATCCATGTCCCTGTTACTTTAAGCGGCCGAGAGATAAACTTCGTCTCTCCTCGGTGGAAATTCCGAAAAGCGAGAAGGGTTCGACGGACGATTCGATTCGTTTTATCAAAGAGACTTTACTTTCTCTCTCTCTCCAATCGGTTTTTTTCACCGATATTCCATTGCCTCGCGGAGAAGGCGCGAGCTGAAGACGAGCTGTCCCAATTAACGAATTACGCACGCTCGAATTTTTCGTTTGTTGATGAGAACGAATCGGTGAGATTCTCGCGATAATTGGATTAATAATGGTTAAAATGGTTCGTCTCAATCAGAAGAGATTGCAGCTCTGTAATGAAATAAAAGCTTTCCTTAAATCGTTGCTTTATTATTAATGCATTTATTAGTAATTCATTTTGATGAAGATACGTATTTCGCAATTAATCAATATGATATTGTTATGTATACAATTTTGTTATTGTTTTATATATATATCTGCTACTATTATTATTCTTACGATTACCATTCCTTTAAAAGATTCGATTAATAGATTCTTTAGAATAAATAGGAGGAAGAATAAAAATTTCATAGGATTATAACGATTCTTCTTCCTTTTCTTTTTCAGGAATGTAGTCAAAAGTATTTTGCAAGGCATCAGTTTCATTTTCTTACTGTTAACTCTGATCGTTTACGTTTGTCTGCCCGTGCTTCAAAATCTGCATGGAAAAACTCTCATGTCCCACGTGGCGAGTCTTATGCTGGGATATCTTTGCCTTTGTGTATCACCTTGGCTCAAGGATGTTAAAGAGAATACAGTATTTTGCTCTGCATCAGGTGCGTATTTACTGATTTATGATATATTTGTTTCTCAATTTCAAATTAAGATAAGATTAAAGATGCGCTTAAAAATTCAACTTGAAAAAAGTTGAAAGAATATGAATAAGAATAGAATTAACAATATTAATTAATTAGAATTACCAAAGAGATTATCATACATGTACGGAAATATCTGTCCTGTCCTGTGGAAGAAGTCATACCGTTTATTATTTTAAAAAAATAAGTGTTCATAATAATATTTAATTATCAATTTCGCTTGTAAAAATGGTTTGTACATATTTTGCATAAATACACAACGCATCGGCCTGTATGCAATCATGCTTGGATATTTTCATGGGTTATTTTCAGAATTCTAGTGTTCCGTGTAATTTCTTTAGTCACCTTTGAAAATATCACTTTGACTCGATAGTGAACGAGAAGTTAAATTCGACCTATTTTCCCTTTAAAATATTCCTTTTTGAGGATAACATTTCGAATTTTCCGAATTATCGATATAAATAATTATCTCATAAATCAGATTAGAATTAAGAATATATTTTTCACGTCAAATGGAATAATAAATAAATAGGAAATTCTGTAAATATCTTTGAAATCACGGAGGAATTTTAATATCTAATGTATTCGAGAGAAATGATGAAATTTTTCAATCTAAGAAAATTGTAGAGAAATAAAAATCTAATTTAATTCTAATAATAATTATCTCTCTCTTTGAAAAAGTGAATTTGAATCACTTTTTCACGGTAATATCAATTTTAAACAAAAACGAAAGTTTGAAAATTTCCATGTCACGCTCTATCGAATAAAATTTGGAGCGAGAATGAAATAATAGAAATCGAGAGCTAAAAATAGAAATCGTATTAAAAACGTATCGATAACGTAAAAAAAAAAAAAGAAAAACAACAACAACAAATAAAAAAACAAACAAACAATAAAACTATTACATGTCATCGTAAATATCAAAATTCATCAATTGTATCTATTCATCGTTTCGAAATCTGAAATTTGGACAAACTCGTTTAAAATGTTTTATTCGAAACAAAATAGAGATAAAACATGATACGATATTAAAGTTTCAATCGATGACGAAACTTTTATATTATAATTAATTCGAATAAAAGAATAAAACTCGATAAGAAAATGCAAATAAATGTTCGAAACTGTGTTACTAGAAGAAAAATATTTAACAAACTACTAATCGCTAATTGACAACAGAAAAAAGAAACGTACAACTATTATAAGGAACCATTTATCTTCATTTTCAGGATTCTTGTTGCTCTTCTCCTTCCTGTCAGCTTTTTCCTGGTTGAACGTCATGTGCTTCGATATATGGCGAACATTCGGGTAAGATGTTACTAGCCATCTTTACCTTAGACACGTTGTTTCGACTAACCTCTTACATTTTTTCCTCCGTCTTTTCTCTTTTCTTCTTTCAGATTTAATTAAAATTTTCAATTTATAAGTTTTTTTCTCCATTTTGTAATACCTCGTCGATAACGACACATTTTCCATTCTCACGCGATCGATCGGTAAAATCACCGCGCGCCAACTCGGTCGATAAACATCGTTTCACAGTGATGGAATTATCCGATCCAGTCTAACTTGGCCGTAATTCGAGGAATATCATTTTGTTCTCCGGTTACTAATTTCCTAGTATCGTCACGTTCGCCAACAACGGAACAACAATAATTCAGTCCACCTTTCATCCGCGTCACGCTAATATGTTTACCGAGATTTAATTTACAAATTACTGTGTCCGCTGTTAAAACTACAGAATAAACTGTCGTTCACGTGATGTTTTACGCGAAATTCTGTAACTGGAATAAATTTCTCGATACTAGTGGTAACTAGTCAAATCAACTTTTATTCCTCTTTTCTTTTTTCTTTTTTCTTTTTTTTTTCTCGTCATAGTGTGATTCACAGTTATCACACAGCGCAGACTAAATACTGGAGAATGAAGTTATTTTTCATTTTGCCTACGCAATTCTCGTTATAATTCTTTCGCGATATTTTATCATTATTTATTATTTTTATTTTCTTTTTTTAACCGTTATTTATTCTTATCTCTTCCTTTTCGTCTCTCTCTCTCTCTCTCTCTCTCTTCGTATAAACAGATATCTCTTTGGTTCTCTCCCTCGGCTATAATTCTCGATCGAATGGCAGACGTCGAGCCACTGATTTAATTCCGCGCTGTCGCTTCGCGAAACGTTCAGACATATTATGCGGTACGAAGCGGCGTGAAATTGCGAGATTGCTCCGGTTTAATCGCCGATCTTTGAATTAATCTAGCTTATCTTTCTTTCTTTCTTTCTTTCTTCGTCTAATCGAAAAATGATTTCAATTATTTTATCGAACAAAGAAATTTTATTTTTGGCAATATGGATTTTTTAGTTAATCATTTATGCAAATCTAAATTTATAAAATAGTAATAAACTTTTAAGAAACGATCACGATTTCGAACGGTTATTTTTAACATTTTCTCATTTTCTTTTCGCGTCTTCGTTTCAATGCTTCTTTCGAACCGAATAATTATCTTTGCAGAATTTTAATACTTTCAAGAATGCTTCAATCGAATAATTTCTTATAAAATAAATCTTCCAATTGTTTCCTAAGAACACGAACGTTCTCGCGAGTATAATCTCTCATCTCAACAGACTGCAGGAAGTTTGTGTTTCTTGGCTACTAGATTTATAAATATACCGGAGAAAATAGATCTACGTGAATCGAGAATCGTTGTCTTGGCACCATCCGCTTTTCTCGTTAACTTTGCCGAATTACTTCATCCATATTTTCCCGAAAATTGCTATTCCATTCACAATGTTCTCATTCCCTTTCTTTATCCCGATCAATGGGGATGTATTTATAACTATTTGTAATCGGGCAAATTTCTCGTGTTGGTGAATTAACTTAATTTTTTTTTTCTTTTTTACGAATATTATCGATCGAAAGGAATTTATTTTTGTAAGAGCAAAAAGGAAATTTGTTCCATTTCCAATTCTAAAGAATTTTCTCGATAATGGAAATAATCGCAAAGTTTGATCACGATATATATTCCTTTCAAAATAATTATCGATTTTTTAACAACCACGAATATATTGCGACAGATATAAAAGATATGGCACGTTTATAAATAGATAACGGTAAGTAATAATCATTTATTCACTAACTTTCGCGATTCCAAGAACCATAACGATCCGATTTAACTGAAAGGGGCCATAAATCGACAATTATATTTCGCATCTGTTTCGTCCCATGCCAAAAATTCTTCGATTCCCTTTTGGCATCCAATGTATCAATATGGAAACGAAATATTATTATTTCGATTCGTTTACGCGTTGATCAATCAAAAGTTCCGCAGATTTAACGCGTCCATTAATTTTCGAACGTGTGGTTTACGTTTAAAAAAAAAAAAAAGAATAAAGTCTCTGTGTTGTATTGATATTTAAAATTAGGATTCTCGTAGATGATACTTTTAAATCCTCTCGTTTTTTTAATCAAATCAAGAATCGAGTTATTAAAATAGATAAAATTATTAAAATAGAATTTGAGTAGAATTTGATAATTCTTGTTAATGTTTGTTGAACCTTTTAATATTTTAAAATTTATCGCGTTACATTAAGATTTCACAGACGTTCATTCATTGGATTGCAATAACAATATCGTAATTACGGATTTAATATTCATCTTCTTACACAATGGAACTCGTTTCTGACTATTATCTATTCAAACGCTCAAACCATTCTTGTCGCCAATTTTAGTTTATTACAATTTGTACGCGTGTTCGTTTCAATTTAAATTTTGTTGACTAATTTACATAAAATTATATATTAAATCGATATTAAATCCAATCTACTAATACTCAAAAACCCTTGTTATTTCTTAATGACAAATATCCTTGAGAATCTTAAATAAAAATATCTGCGTGTAAAAATTGAAAAAAAATATTTTCCGTGGGAAAAGAACGCTTCGAACATGGATATTTTTAAATAAAAATGTAATATTCTCTTTGCAGGAGGTTTCAGGGTACTTTCACCAGGGATCGAAATCACGGCAAGAGGTTTCTATTGTATTGTCTATACGCGTGGGGTCTGCCAATGTTCATCACGGTTTCCGCCATCCTGGACGATCAGTTTTTAATTCTGCCAGAATTTCTCCGTCCTCGTTTTAAGGAGAACTGCTGGTTCCAAAGTGAGTCATCAACATTGAAAAATTGATCGACTCGAGCATTATATTCTTATATTTGCGCGTTGAAAAAATTATTTCAAATTTTTTATATCTCGTATAAAGCTTGACTCTTTTGCTTCTTTCTCGTTGATCGTCGATCAATAATTAAAAAAATTTTCCAAGTGGTAATTTAAAAAAATTATCCCGTTAGAAGTGAATACAGATTCCTCTCAATTGTCAATAAAACTTTTCCTGCCCGATTTGGATTACGATGTCAATCGATTAAATAATCCAAGCTTTATCGAAATTGGTATAGGTAGTTCCTAACGACTCCTTTGAAATTGAGATTATATCTTGAGTAAATTATCGGTTTTATTTCCGAGAATGATTGGCAATTTCGAGAATGTATTGCTTCTATAATTTACGATTTTTATCAATTTAATTGTTCGTAGAATTAAGATATATTATTAATAGTTTGTTGCAATCGTTTGTAAGATATAATATAAAATTTCCAAATACGATTAATATTACAATTTAATATTACAATTTTTAAATTAATAAGCAAGATAATGAAAAATTAATATCATTAATCATTGCCAAAATTTTATCTACTGTTACAAATTAAAAATCAATCATATTTTTTATTCTTATCTTTAACACAAGGATATTACTTATAAATCTTTCTACTGTTATTTTCAATATCCAATCTATTTATAACCCGGAGAAGAAATATAAATAAATTCGCAAACGATCAGTTTGTTTCTCAACTTTTGTTACAACTGACCATTTGTTATTCTTTTTATATTTTTCTTCGCTTTTTCTTAGCCAAATTTATATACTATATTTGTTTCACTTTTTTTAAAATTATTTTTACAACTTTTCCTTTGTGTTCCTCGTCGAATTCCAATAACTGATAAGCTGAAAAACTAGCTTTGCCAGTCTCGACGTCATCCACACACACACATACACACACACGTGATACCTGATTTGAGACTGATTGGCATGGATATTCTTGTAAAAGGTCGACCTAAATCCTTCTCCATCCTTTCTATTGTCGAGCCACGATATCGATTGTTCGATCTCTGCAAATATTTATTCGCGTATTTGTATTTATTAAGGGTAATTTTAATAAAAGCTCAGCTCGAAGATTCATTTGTGCACATTATCATAAGAAAATTGCAAATTTTTCAGAATACGGGGATATTTTATACTTCAAAAGTGTGATCATCATCCAGTTTATAATGAACATCGCGTTCTTCATCATGACGGCAAAACAGTGCAGCAAGGTGAAAGCGGAATTAAAAAAGGTTACCACGGACTCGTCGGATCCGAGGAACAAACAATTTCTGGCCAACAAATCCAAGTGAGTTCGAAATGAGATTCGACGATACGAATAATACATTTCACTTCGATGAATGTAATTTTAACTTTCAAATTGACGTCTTTTTCCAATAGAAAATGACGAATATCTTAATTTAAAAAATTATATCATTAAAAAAAATTATGGTCGATTAAATTTTTAATTATCAAGTAAAATTAGAAACATACTCAAATCCAGATTCATCATGAACGTGAAGCTGTTCATCGTGATGGGTCTGTCCTGGATAGGAGAGATCATCTCGTCCATGTTCGAAAATTACGCCCCCTTCAAATACCAGAACCAAGTATTCTACCCGACGGACATATGCAATTGTATCCAAGGATTGTTGATATTTATGCTGTTCGTGGTTAAACATCGGGTTTATCAGGCGTTGAGGAAACGGCTGGGCCTCGACGAGAAGGAAAAGTTTGGTTATCGAACCACCCTTCAAGATCCGTTCAAAATGAGGAAAAGCGTGAGTAACAGCACGTTAACGTCCACGTTCGCGGTTAGCTCGATACCTTAATCGAGATCGTTCAAATTCTATTTCAATAAGTTCAAATCGATCCAAAGAGAGATATATATATATTATATTTTTTTGTATATTTTGCTTTTTTTTCCACACAGAGCTACTATACATTTTTTACATTCTTACGATATGGTAATCTTTATATCTTGGATGTATAGAATAGCGGAAATCGAAATTATTGTTACTTTAGGATAAGTAGAAAAAGAAAGCCTAAAAGAAACAAGTTGAAAAAGATGGAGATTTTTAAATAGAATTATATATATATGTATATTTCGCATTGACTCGAAGAATGCATAAATATTTACCATCTAGTCATACGAACGTGTCATATTTTTTTTGAAATTTTGCCAATGAGGCGTAATTTTTTCTTCTAAGATCTAATTTGAATTTTCCTTAATCTTCGTTCACTTTTCGTTCTTTTTCTTCTTCAAGCAGACAAAATTCTCGAAAATTCTATCTTACTGCCACGTTATCATCGGATCTTCCGCTATTTTTCTTTTTTTTTTCTGTACAAATCGAGAGTACAAAAGTGAGAGAAGCTTTTTTCTCTCTATTTTCCTTTGATCGAAACCTCAGGGAATGAAAAGGATATTGTACATTTATTTCTTTAAATTATCCTCGGTTATATATTATACTCGTTTATCTTGTATATCGTATAAAATTATTGCACAAGTTTTATATAACGACGTTTATTATTTTTTATATTTGGATATATAGCTTATCGTTGTATAGCAGAGTTGTTCCTTGCCTGCATACGATAAATTTGTAATCGAACAAATTATTATGTAAATGTTGTTAACCGAGCTTTAAATATCTGTACGTTAAATTTATTATGTTGAATAATATCAAAAAATAAAATCTCTTTGCTCCTTTATTCCCTCCTATTTGTTAAAATTATTCAAATATATTAAACTTGATTAAACATTTCCTACAAATATTCCTAATTCCTTTTTCACTGTGCCATTTATTACTTCATTCCTTCTTTTTTATCGTCTCTTGCCACATTTTAGAAGATTTTTTTTTTCTCACGTCCAGTTTTCGATCATACATAGAATCGAGGAGAAAATGAAGAAAAGATCAACGACTCTTTCAGCTTTTAGTTTAACACAAAAGCTCGCAAGGGCTATGGAAAGATGGGTGAGTTTTTTTTTCTCTCTCTTCTTTTTTTCAAACCAGCTTTAAATCACGCACGATAAACGGGCCTTTCCCGAAAGGTTTATTATACTCTCGTCTCGATACGAGGAAACCACGAGCGAAGGAAAATAATCACGCGACACTTTGCAAAAAACGGTGGGAAATTAGCTGGAAACGCGGCACTTCGTCGAATTTTCCACAAATAATCGAATCGATTATGGATCCACCATGGTTTTTTCGTTTATTCACGAGTTTATTCGTATCCCTCTTCGAGGATGAGGATATTTGAAGGTGTATTGAACGATGTATAATTGTTGTTTCGTGTATTTTGTTTAGATTGTTATACGTAAATTGAAATCGCGGCAATTGCTCTTTTTACGACGAGTTTTTACGCCAGATGAAAAAGATTGCGGATGTTGGATATATATATATGTGTGTGTGTGTATGAAAATACACGAGATGCGTGCAAGGTGAAGAAATATTTAGTAGGCGAAATGACACACGTCGTAATATCCTCTATGTAGATTTTTAATTAGCCTGAAATAAAAAACGTTTGATTGATCATTTTCACGTATTAATTGTTGCCTAATTGTTGTTTCCGATCGAATATTAAAATGAAAGTTTATTTCGGAATAGAAGGGAACGGAAGCGGGTTTTTTCTTTTTAATTTTGAATATTTCGAAAAATATTTGACAGGGAAAACTATAAAAGAGTAGCAGTAGGAGGAGGATGTCGAGCAGTTTTAAATATAGGGAGGAATTTCATTTTACGTTCAATATTGATGCAATCTCCATGGCTTTTTCACAATTTCCTATATTATAGTTTCTCTCCCAAGATACAAAATTTTTCTTCCCTACGTTGTATGTTTTTATAAGTATAAGAGTTTTCGCGGTGTACGAGAACTTATTTTAAGGCTGGCTTTATGAGGGAAAAGTTGAGACATGGGTCTAAAAACCGGGTCAATCGTGGAGTACCGTCTTAACCGCGATTTAGATTTTTCTTTTTTTTTTTTCTCCTTTTTTTCGAGGCGTCAAATAAAGAGCGTTAATAGGAATTATCCGTGAATATTCTAATAATTAATCGTTTAATTATTCACGCATTCAAACGTTCAATTAAAATACACCCCGGTATAATCCGTTAATTATCTTCTTTTGATATTCAAACTCGATTATCAAATTTAATCCAATACGCTATCCTCATTGTTATATTTCTCATTATCGATACAAGCTAGAAAGAAAAGTTTTAATTACTCAAAATTAGCACAACATCGCCCCAATCATCCCGAAATCGACGAAGATAATTAATTCTTTGACATAATTGAAAAAAAATCTCTCTATTGTTTCAATTGATCAAATCAATACGAATATTTGTCAAATGAAAATTAAAAAAAAAAAAAAGAAGATTTTAAGCATATAAATTATTTTTAAAAAATGACTTTTTCTGATCATCCATACACGTTTACCCTTGAAATCTTCCAAGAACGAAAATTGTGGGCACAACTGCAATCGAACCTTAATTGGCAAGAAGCGAAAATAAATATTGATATTGGAGAATCGATATTGGAAACGCTTTCTTCAAGAGGAATTAATAAACATTAGATTTAATGCGTTATTGCAAATCGATCTTTCTTTAACCAAATATTGACGGCCTCTCGATCCGGGGGACTAAAATCGGAAATCGCCACTGTTCTTCTCTACCTCTTGATCAGTTTGCCATTGATAAATCCTTGGTTGAATGGCCATTCAGGTATCGACCGCCGCGCTTCCCATTCCCGATAAATTCCTCTTGATTAATCGTTTTTCAACTCGATCCCACTCTCGTAATTAAGATAATGAAATACCGTTTTTCGGTATAAAAATTTATCATAAATAAATCGTTGCTCGCAAAGCAAGGCTCGTTTGAATTTTTTCTCTTGGCAATTCTTGCAACAAAATGTAGGAAAATTTCACTTTTCGATTCGATAAACGAGCGGATATAATTGGCACCGATATTTTTTCCCAATCGAAAATTTTCATTCGATCGTTCTACTTTATTACCTTCGTTCTTTCGCGCAACCGATGATTTCCGCCGCCAGTTTCCCGCCGCTCGAGCATCGGCGCCCAGATTCGAAAAGTCGATTTTCCCCTCACTAATTTTCCTGCCTCTTTTGCGGCTTCCTCTTCCCACCGCCGAATCGATGCACACGCCGTGTTCCCATCTATATTCATCGAATATTCGTACGTATAACGAGAAGGTAAAAGTTTCCGTATCTTTTCGTCTTATCATTTTTTTTTTCGGAAAAAGGAAAAAATAAATAAAGAGAATTTACCTACTCAAAATTGAGGAAAGATATGACGATGATGATGATCCATCGATAATCCATGGCGAAGAAATTTATGAAAAAAATAATAAAAGTATGAAGTATGAGTTGAAGCTTCTTTTAAAAAAAAAAAAAAATTCGAGAAATTCTATCAATTTTGTGACGCCAACGAAAAAGCGAATAATAAAGAAATGGAAGAGATTGGCAGCTACAGTGATTGTCTTTAATTGACCAACATAATAATAACGAATAGAGTTTCTAGAGTAACAGTGAAATTTTAATACTCTCGCAGTCATCCACTTCCGCGCTGAAAGCAAATTAATCCCGAAGTGTTCTCGAGCTAATTAATTAATCGATTAATTTACGCGCAAATACGGTTTACTTCAAGTTTCAACCGATCGATTAATCAATTTGCCGACTCTACTGCATTCGCATGCTCCCGTATTCAAGGTTAATTGTACGGACACGGTGTATACGTATGCACGAATACATACGTAGACACGTCACACAACAACTCGTCAAACGCACGCCTGTAAATTTACAAATTACGAACGACAATTAGAATATAAATTTTTTTACAAAAATGTACGTGTTATATACGTTGTTTTTTTTTTCCCCTCCTCTCTTTTTTACATAATTGATCTTTCGAATCACCAGTTCTATTTACATCGTGTCATAAATTTTAAAATGCTTCGATTAAGTTTCAACGTAAATAATTGAAATACAACAAGTTTCAGTTTTCCCTTTTCCCAAGAATTTTAATCCAAGTAAGATTTTACACGTATGGACAGAATCGTTATTATCATCTTTTCACAAGAGAAGGCACTTTCACAAAAGAAATCTTAAAATTGGAAAAGAAAGAAAAAAATCGTACCTTGTCAACTAATTATTTTACGAAATAATTCTCACGAACATTCGATCTTTCCTTTTTCCCATAATCGAACAACAAAATTCTTCGAACGTCGAGAAACTTCATAGAACTTATCAAATCGTGACAGTCTTTGTTTAATTCTCTTTCTCTCTCATACTTCTTTATATACACACATATATCTATATATATATAATTTCGACATTCGTCGATCGTATATTACATATATTAAGAAGATAGATAAATCATCTCGTCAAAATTACGCGATGCAAGATACAATTCTCCCGTGTCAGGAATGACTCGATCGTTGTGTCAAAAGAAAAGAAAAAGAATAACCCGAAACTTTTTTAACTTTTAACCAGATCTAATCTTCTTCGAATTGGCCGAGAAACGACGCAATATATATTTCATCCGAATCTTTTGCGAGAGGCAGAGCGAACGAGCCATCTCTCCTCCGCAACGTTTCTCATCTCGAAAACGAAGCGCGTCGATAAATTGTTCAATTACCGGTCGAGGTATTCCACGCATAACTCACCACCGTGGAACCGTTATTAAGACATTATTAACCGGCGTTTCGTTCGAACACGTATCCTCTCTGATCGATGTGATAATTTTATTATCAAATAAAAAAAAGAAGAAATTAACCACGATTACGAGAATTACGTTCGAAGAAAGAATATAAGATCGTAAAACAGAAGGAAAATTGATCATTAATCACGGAATCTATTACATTCCACGCATTACGAAGCAACGTAACTCTTGTTTCGTCCCCTCGCGCACACGAAAGAAAACTATAACTACCCTACGAACTTCAAACCTCTACGAAGTTACCAAGAATTCAGAATTCTCCTCGAAGAAATTCACTCGAATTCGCGCGTTTGTTTCCGTCCTCCCAACGCGCTCTCACGCATCGCTTCACCTCGACTCAACGAGTGCAGCGATCCACTCCCTCCTCTCCTCCTCGATCCACAAATCGACGGATACACATTCGGATACGGATGAAACGACACGCAAATCCTCTCTCTCGGTGGAAATTCCCGTTCGTTACTTCTTACTGGTATCTTGGACGCGGGGAGGGGGCGAGAGGGCAGGCGACGGGGGAACGCCTCAAGGCTTCCTCTCGTTTGCGGTCTCCTCGAGGTCCGGGTCCTCGTTGATGATGGAAATGTCTCGAATCGAGGGTCTGCGCGCCTTCCAACCTTCGGGCGGCGCCACGGGCGCCGTGGTCTTCGTCAGAAGTTTCGGCCCGGAGAGGGTGATCATGATTGCACCGGCGGGGGCCGTGAGCAGGATGGATAGAACGCATATGGTCATCACCGTCTCGGCGTAGTAAACCTGCAAAGGATCGTTGGGGTCGACCTTGTCGAGAGCGGTGGGCGCGAGGGCGGCTTGGACCGTGGCCTTAGCCATCCACGACAAGGCGATGAATATTTTCTCCTTCAGGTTCAAGTTGGAACCAACGCCCACGAGGATGGTGGCGACCACGCGGATCACTATGCCGGCAAGCAGGCAGCTTATGCCCAGGTAAACCGTCTTCCCCTCCAATTCGTCGATCTTGATTTGGGCGCCCGTGACGCCGAACAGGATCGGCTCGAAGATCATCCAGAAGATCTCGAACGCTGTCGCCACCGGATTCTGCGAAAAATGAAAAGATTTCGTTTTTTAAGTTTAATCTTCCTCTAGAACACTTCTAATCTCGCGTGATCGCGAAAGTGTGCTCGGATCAGAGGGGAAGCAGTCAGTTTTTCGGACCACGTTTTTAATCCGGATTGTATCCGGAGATATGAGAGATATTTCGAAAACTCGCGATCAAACAAACGCGGGTTCCCGTCTCGTTCGATCGTCGACGATGCTCCGTTTGTTCCCGACCGGATACAAGCTACGTGAACAGCTCGCCGGGGACTAATCCTCTTACGCGATAGTATTGCTACGTAAGGATGACACGGTCTAAGCGGTTTTCCACGATCGTATCGTGAAAAATAGGAAGGGAGGGAGAATTTCGTATTCGGAACTTTCCAACTATGGAAAGGAGTATCCGTTTCCGTTTGAAGGAATTTTCTAAATTTTCCAATGATTCTTCTCCATTCGACATACGAAAATAATTTCGTTTCGTCGACAATTGTGACCGGTTGATAATTTAAATCTATCTTATGAGAAATATTGATTCGAAAGAATCGATTCATCATCAGAGATCGAAACAAAATTTGATTTACAAACACGTCGATTAATTATTAATGTTATAAGTAATTTATGTTTGAACGATTGAAGATGCGATAAAATAATGGTGGTGTAACGCAGAGACAGAGAGATCTCGCTTCTTTCCTTAATCTTCAATTTTTTATGATTTAATAAAATGACTCGATATTTTTGCACACCATCTTTGAAATCTTGGATTCTTTCCAAAACGTATTTTACAAATATACAAAAACCGGTAACGCAACATATGCGTCATGCAGATTTCCTATCCTACGGCAGTTGACGCGTACAATCGCGTCATGAACTTTTTCAAATAATGCCAAACAATTTTTTTATATGCTTTGTATTTCTTCCGCATACTAATTCTTCCATTTCAACACAAGTATGCATAGTCATTTCTCCATTTCGTTGCATTTTTCTACTTATGAAAAATCAAAAATTTCATTTTTCTCTCAAATATATCAATATGCTATAGAGACAGAAATTTCCAACAATCCATACATCTATATACTTCATCTTATCATATCTTTCAACTTTATAAGTGCAATCATTTTCGATCTCTACTTATGAAAAATTAGAAATTCGATTTTTCTCTCAAATATATTAATATATTATAGAGATAGAAATTTCCAACAATCTATTATACATCTATATACCATCTTTTCATCTTTATAAATAGATACAATCATTTTTAATTTTGTTTCATTTTTCTTATGGAAAATCAGAAATTCGATTTTTCTCTCAAAAATATTAATATGCTACAGAAGTTTCAAATAATCCATACATCTATATACTTCATCTTATCATATCTTTTCAACTTTACAAGTGGAACGTTTTCGATCTCTATTTACTATTAAAATTAGAAATTCGATATTCGTCTGGAATATGTTAATAACCCGTAGAAACAGAAATTTCAAACGATCGATGTACGTCTGCATACTATCTTTTCAACTTTATAAATAGATACAACTATTTTTGATTTTATTGCATTTTTCTTGGAAAATCAGAAATTCGATATTTGTCTGGAATATTAATAGAAACAGAAATTTCCAACAATCGAACGTCAGCATACTATTTTTTCAACTTTATAAATAGATGCAACCATTTTTAATTTTGTTTCATTTTTCTTATGAAAAATCTGAAATTCGATTTTTCTCTCAAATATATTAATATGCTTAGAGGCAGATTTCCAACAATCCACTATACATCTATATACCATCTTTTCAACTTTATAAGTAGTACAACCATTTTTAATTTTGTTTCATTTTTCTTGTGGAAAATCAGAAATTCAATATTTGTCTGATATACGTTAATAATCCATAGAAGTAGAAATTTCTAAAGATCGATGCATACTGTTTTTTCAATTTTATAAGTAGATGCAACTATTTTTAATTTTGTTTCATTTTTTTTATGGAAAATCAGAAATTCGATTTTTCTCTCAAATATATTAATATGCTATAGAGACAAAAAGTTCCAATAATTCATCTATATATCATCTTTTCAACTTTATAAGATACAAAACATTTTTGATTTTATTTCATTTTTCTTATGGAAATTCGATTTTTCTTTCAAATATATTAATATGCTTAGAGGCAAAAATTTCCAACAATACATCTTTTCAATTCTATAAGTGGATACAACCATTTTTAAGTTTATTGTTTACATTATTTTTCTCATGGAAAATCAAAAATTCGATATCTGTCTGGAATACGTTAAATAATAGAGGCAGAAATTTCCAACGATCGATGCACGTCATTCGTTTTCCACCGGAAAGATATTTAATGCAAAGGAATTATTTATAATCGTTCTAACGATTCTCGACGAGACTTTAAAGGCGACAGCACCGCGTTGGTTGCCGGTATTAATGTTGTTGATTTACAACGGCGGAAGAGCGGAGGGATCGTTAAGTCGAGGTTATTAAGTGGCGCAATATCCAACGCGAAATATTAACGATATTGACGATTTCTCGCGACAGACGATGAATAATAAGAATAACGTTGCCTACGAACGAGCTAATCGTATTTTTCCAACGTCGTAGAGAGAGAGGATGGATTCACGATGGATGGATTTCGAAGCCGGCCCAAGATTCCCACCTAGCCTTCCAAGAAAATGGTAACACGAGACTTTGATTATCGACGGTCTCGGCTTACCGACGATACATCCTTCTGTCTCTTTAATTTTCTGCCGAGAGAATTTTAAGATTCTCGTTACCGATCTCCGTGACGAAGAATTCTATCTTCGTTTACTTTCTTAATTGAAGGAAGAGAGTAGATAAATTATCCTCGAATTATCAACCATGATGAGATAATAGGATAGAAGTGGAAGTTTTTTTTTTTAAATTATTTTTAATAATACTTTCCCTCTCGCGTGTATAAATTTCGTTCGAATTAAAATTAAAGAAATATATTTCTATTCGTAAGAAACATTCAACCTTGACCCTCCATACGTATTTTCAGTCTATGAATGTAATTCAGAAACTTTGATTATTACACGGCCATCGGAAAACTCTCAAGGAAACTGCTCGTCGATGCAATTCGATATTTCAATATTACTCATTTACATAAAATAACAAACAATAGGCATTCCATCGCAAAAGAGTCATCATCATTGTCGATTCCGATATTCGTTCGAATTCGAGAAAATTTTGATTCGACGAAAATCCAAGGAAAATGGTTTCCTTTCGAAAATATTAAAAAAAAAGAAAAAAAAGTGAACCGTGTCAAAAATTACTTTCAAAAGTAACACGACACTTCTGAAAACTGTTTCACAAACCATTTCCAAAATTGTTTTGAAGATCGAGACTTGTACGTAAAATGTTCGTTTCTCAAATATGACATTCAAGTAAACCGATAATTGTAACAAATTTCATACAAGATATTCAAACAATATCCTTCGATTTTTCATGATTTTTTAATATATTAAGCCAACTTCGAAACCAATATGAAACCAGAAACCAAAAAGTAAAAATTCATTTAATCGTTGTATCCATAATTTTTATCAGTTATTTTCAACGAGCACATCTCGATGACCTATTAAAAAAATATATTAAAAAAAAAAAATCATATCACTTTATTGCTAATATTAATTCTTTCTTTTTCCCTTCCCTTCCTTTGTTTTACTTCATCACTATCCCAATTTCCTCTCGCGAATAATTACCCCGATATATAATTTTTCTCGTCACCCAGCATCAACTCTGCACAATATTAAACTCAAGACGAAGAGATGGATGAAGCAGCGTTTCTGTCGCATGATTCCAGCGCACAATTCCTCCCATCGGTTGATTTCACGTAATTGAATCGCATCGGTCGTACACCGGGCATGCATTAATTAACGCGGTCTGATCGAATAAGTTAATTAGGGGTTGCCAGTTCTTTTCATTTCCCCCGGCCGGAATCGGCCGAGTTTCTTTATTTTCCACACCTTCTCGCCTCCTCTCTTCCTCCTTTCTCACCTGCTTCCCCCTTCCTTTTACTTTCGCCTCTTTACTCTCTCTCTCTCTCTCTCTCTCTCTCCGTCTTACCAGCTTCCACCACCACCCCACTTGGACGAGAGGCTGCTTTCAACGCGAGCCTGTAACCAGAGCAACCCTCGGCATTTCGCATAATTAATGAAATCGATCGTCGTTGGAGGAAGGCGAACTTCATTATATAACCTCCACTGGTTAATTACCGACCCCTCTCGTTTCGACGATCGAGCGCCGCTTTGCGCCGTCTCTTCGTCCCTCCTTTCTTCTTCCGTTTAGAATCGGCGCGAGATCGTGCCTTTTTTCCCTCGTAAGAGGAAAATATCGATCATTGGTCGGAAGAACGAATCTTTTTCAATCTGTAAAATTGGCGCGCTCGTTGGAAAAGGAGGATTTTTCTTTTCCCGATATTCTTACTTTCGAATTGTAACTTGCGCTTCGACAAATGTTTCTTGTTGGAAAATTCGTTTCCACGAATTTTTATTATTAAATTATTGATATTCACGTCTGTGATTCTGTCATTTCGTTGCATTTATTCTTCTTCTATTTATTTTTTAATATCGAGTTTCCCGATATCGAGTTTCATTAACGGAAAGCTAATTTTTCTCATATTTTGCTCGATGGTATTATTTTCCAAGCTTCCGGATATCGGACTTATTATTAGTTTATCGGTTTTCCTTCCTTCCTTTCTTCCTTCCTTTCTTTCTTTTGATAATATTGGTGTGGATGGTAATGATGGTAGTAGCCGAGCCAATTTTACAATTTTATTATAGCGCAAAGATTTTTCTCATTCCCCGTTACTCGTGATTAAAACTATATATTCTGCCTCGAATTAAAACGAACATCGATTTCGTTACACGAGAACAATCAGGCCAACCTTTTATCGTGACGATTAATCGTCGAATTTTTAATTTTTAATAATAAAACGGAGATTTTTCTTCCTCGTATCCCCTAATTCCGTGCAAATGAAACGAATTCTCTGAAATCTGTCGAAGTTTAATAATAATTACCTATAATAAAAACCGATATAAACTCGTTGTCCCGATTTGATCCGTAAAAATATCGAATATATTTCGTTACAAAGAATATAAAATTCGAGCATATTTATAAGGTTTTCCTCTCCAACATTTTGCGTCGCCATCTGTCGTCGCACGTTAAATCTCGAAATCTTCGAACCACCACACGCACAGATTTAACCTTCACAGATTTATCCATCTTTGCGCACGAGGCAAGGTGAATCCAAAAGCTTCGTCAAACTCGAAAGCCAAACCATCCCCCCGCTAACTACCCTCGAATCTAGCAGCCACTCACCCGCCCATTTCCTCTGCTCAACCAAGGAAAGGACCCCGGCAAATCTCTACGCTCCCTCTCCCCTTTAACTTCCTCCTAAACGAAAGCAAACCTTGTTGCACCGTCTGTGAATTTAAACGAAGGAAAGGAGAGGATACGTCAGAGGTAAGTGAAACGGTTTCACCGATTTCTTTGCTATTCTTCGCCCAATTTTCGGATGCATATCTTTACCGGGCAAATAGACGGCTTGTTCTATAAATACCGATTCCAATATTTTCCTTCGCCATCTTTCGAGTACTTGTTTCGCGTTATTCACGGGATTAGTTGGCAACCATTGAAAGAGCAACTCTCGTCATCCAAGAAACAAAAAAATTCATTTGGAAGAATTTAATAAGCCTCGGGATATTTTTCACGCGAATGAAGGATTGGGTTGTTGTTGAGATCGATAATTTTAAAAAGGCCTCGTCGACATCTTTGTCACGAATTTATTCGATTACAATTGATCACAATTTAGAATGATTTAATAAGCCTTGGGATATTTTTCACGCAAATGAAGGATTCGGTTGTTGTTGAGATCGACATAAATAATTTTAAGAAGGCCTCGTCGACATCTTTGCCACGAATTTATTCGATCACAATTGATCACAATTTAGGATGATTTAATAAGCCTCGGGATATTTTTATGCGAATTGGCAAAAGGATTGGGTTGTTGTTGAGATCGACACAAATAATTTTGAAAAGGCATCGTCGACATCTTTGCGAATTTATTCGATCACAATTGATCACAATTTAAGATGATTTAATAAGCCTCGAGATATTTTTACGCGAATGAAGGATTCGGTTGTTGTTGAGATTGACACAGATAATTTTGAAAAGGCCTCGTCAACATCTTTGCCACGAATTTATTCGATCACAATTGATCACAATTTAGGATGATTCATGAATATAGATGTGGATATTAATAAAGTATAGAGGGAATGATCTTTGCTTCATTTTTAGTATTAAAAATTAAATTTTCCGTTTGGTGCTCATTATTCTTGATCTCATAGTTCTTGAGGAACTCGAGGAATTTATTCGATCACAATTGATCACAATTTAGGATGATTTATGAATACAGATGTGGATATTAATAAAGTATAGAGGGAATGATCTTTGCTCCATTTTTAGTATTAAAAATTTTCCGTTTGGTGCTCATCCCTTGTTCAGAATGTGAAATTATATTCATCGCGAATTTTACTACATCGTAGATTCTTCGCCTCTCGTTACTACAGGGAAAATTGAAATTAGAATTAAAATTTTAAACATGCAGGACATTTTCCTGATCCTTTAAGTACAATCGAATCGGACTAGAGAGTTAAAAAAAAAAAAAAATGACAAATCCACTTAAAAAAGAAAAGAAGAAAGATTTATAAAAATTCCAAAAATTTCAAACCTCGAATATTCCAAAAACGAAGTTTCCCTCTTGTATTTTTTAAAGTCTGCGCGAACTCGACGACTTTCGATCGGTCGAGACACGATCACCTTTCATCCTCCTAACTTTTCCTCCCCTCCCCTTCCATTGTTTCCACGACCACGACAAAGTCGAAACCATTTGCCCTCTCATCAGGATTCGACCGGATGAAAAGCATCGGGTCTCGTTCGAAATTCTAATTCCTTTGATCCGACCTCTAATTAAATCCCCCTCCTGGTTCCCCTCTGATTCTCGAGGGGGGTGGCTCGCGTCGCGTTTTTCCTTCTGGCCCGATTAACGCGCGAAAATATTAAAACTGAAGTGAAAACAAAAAAAAAAAAAAATATGGACGGAAAATTTCCAGGTGTGTTTTTTTTTTTTTTTGATTTCTTTTATAACTCGAGCTTTTTAGCGCGGAACTCGCTTGGCCAGCAGAGAATTTCTGAGCTCCTGCGGCGCACTGGCGCATAGTTTCGTAGTGGACGCGTGTTAAGGGATGTTCTCGTCCAGACGAATAAATTCAAAAAAAAAAAAGAGGATCAGGATCAGGGGAAAATTCGTGAATTTAAATTCATTCGTGTTCAGAAATTTGGGTAGATGTCGATCGTGGAGAATGGTATTGTATAAAGATATCGGTAAACAGGCTTATTGATTCGTTAAATTGTACGAACAATTAAACGAGGCCTTGATAAATTGAAAAAAAAGAATATCTCAATCGATATTTTATTATATTAACTCTTATTTCCAAGAATTAACACGAACGGAAAGATTCACAAATAATTCGTTCCACGAATTTTCATTCAGATAAAAACCTACCATAAAGTTTGTATTAATTATTTTATATCTATAAGACAAAGATAAAAAGAAAAAGAAAGAGAATTGAGATAAAATATAGTGCAAAGATTCGAAACACGACTATATTTCTCTTTTTCAATCTCTTTTTATTTCCAAGAATTAATACCAGTAGAAAGAATCATAAATAATTGTTCTATGAATTTTCATAGACACAAACTTACCATAAAATTCGTATTATTAATTATTTTATATCTATAAAACAAAGATAAAAAAAGAAAGAGAATTGAGATAAAATATAGTGCAAAGATTCGAAACACGACTATATTTCTCTTTTTATTTCCAAGAATTAATACGAACAGAAAGAGTCACAAATTCTTTCCACGAATTTTCATTCAAATAAAAAATCTACCATAAAATTTGTATTATTAATTATTTTATATCTATAAGACAAAAAAAAAAAAGAAAGAGAATTGAGATAAAATATAGTGCAAAGATTCGAAACACGACTATATTTCTCTTTTTCAATCTCTTTTTATTTCCAAGAATTAATACCAGTAGAAAGAATCATAAATAATTGTTCCATGAATTTTCATAGACACAAACTTACCATAAAATTCGTATTATTAATTATTTTATATCTATAAGACAAAAAGAAAAAGAAAGAGAATTGAGATAAAATATAGTGCAAAGATTCGAAACACGACTACATTTTTCTTTTTCAATCTCATTTTATTTCCAAGAATTAATACCAATAGAAAGAGTCACGAATAATTGTTCCACGAATTTTCATAGATACAAAGTTAAAATTATTAATTATTTTATATCTATAGGACAAAGATAAAAAAAAAAGAAAGAGAATTCGAAACACGACTACATTTCTCTCTTTCAATCTCTTTTTATTTCCAAGAATTAATACCAATAGAAAGAGTCACGAATAATTGTTCCACGAATTTTCATAGATACAAAGTTAAAATTATTAATTATTTTATATCTGTAGGACAAAGATAAAAAAAAAAGAAAGAGAATTCGAAACACGAGTACATTTCTCTCTTTCAATCTCTTTTTCAATGATTTTTCGATTAATAAATACGCGATTAGCTGGGTTGGGAATATTTCCCGGTAAATGGTTCAACTTCTGTCGACGTGGATTAAACTTGGACCGCGATATCGAGCGGAAAATTGAGTCCCCGTGAAATGACGGGGATTTGCTTATTCCATGCGCCCGGTAAACATCCACGCTCCGCGCTATTCTCAGTTCTGATAGCTTCGAGTGACATCGCGCATCGGTGAAACCGCTTCTAGCTAATCACGCTGTGATCGAATCCCGCGTCGCATCCCGTTGATTAATTTTAACCTCCATCTTCCACCGTTCCTGCCTTGCTGCGTCTCGTGGAACGTTTATTAATTATCATTAGAGATGGAGAGAGAGAGATATTTTCCCTTTTATACTCTGTGTTTTTTTTCACATTTTTGAACGAGAAATATCTACGAGAAATATGGTAATATTCGATATATCGGTAATTTGTTCGAGAGGGGAAATGATTAGGCGTAGTTTTTCGAAAGAATGAGAAGAAAAGATTTATGAGTACGTTCTTCTAATGATTTAGAGAAGATAAAATAATCGAGTTTTGATCGTAGTCTTGAAATAAATCTACAAATGTAATTAATCGATCTTTCCTTCGAATCAATAATCAATCAAAATGTCAAGTTCACTCGTACGTCAGCAATGATTTATCGGCTACATATGTACAGCAAAAAACAGTGAAAATGTTTTTAAAAGAAAAACACTTGAATTAAAATTGCCTATTTAAATAGTAGACAAGATTGTAATATAACATATAGAACTATACTCGAATAAAATTTACAAGACATTAAAAGAAAAAAGACACTTGCCGACATTATAAAATTTCCAAAATTATTTTCAAATAATAAAGAAGAATCTGCTCATAATTTTCCAAGAGGAAAAATTCGGATGAAATCTACAAGACATTAAAAGAAAGAAGACACTTGCCGATATTATAAAATTTCCAAAATTATCTTCAAATAATAAAGAAGAATCTGCTTATAGTTTTCCAAGAGGAAAAATTCGGATGAAATCTACAAGACATTAAAAGAAAGAAGACACTTGTCGATATTATAAAATTTCCAAAATTATCTTCAAATAATAAAGAACTATCTGTTTATAGTTTTCCAAGAGGAAAAATTTGGATGAAATCTACAAGACATTAAAAGAAAGAAGACACTTGCCGATATTATAAAATTTCCAAAATTATCTTCAAATAGTAGACAAGACTCTATACATAATTTTCCAAGAAGAAAAATTCGGATAAAATCTACAAGACATTAAAAGAAAAAAGACAACACTTGCCGATATTATAAAATTTCCAAAATTATCTTCAAATAGTAGACAAGACTCTGCACATAATTTTCCAAGAAGAAAAATTCGGATGAAATCTACAAGACACTAAAAGAAAAAAGACCCTTACTAAAATTTTTAAAATTGTTTTAAACAGTGCACAAAATTCCAAAATTCTCGCTTCTCCTAAAGGAAAAACGAAAGATATAACAAAAGATAGACGTTTGGCATCGATGATGTTAAAAATTGGTTGAAATGGTAAACAAGCTTCCCGACAGTGTGCACGTACGAGGATGATTACGAATAGCCCGCGTCATAAAACACAAATTGAGCCGAGTCTAACGAGGCGAGGAGTAAAACACAATTTTCCAATTGGCCACGAAACGAAACACCTCCTCGTCGAGCGGAGAAATATCCGTCGGTGCATCAACTCGGTCGCGATAAAACGTAAAATTCGCTTGTTTACGACATCCCCGCGAAAATCGTGAACCCGTTAGCCGCCGAGATCCGTTCCCGTTCTACAGGGGACGCGAGTTTTACGACGAGTTGTACAAGTGGAAATTGAAAGCATCCAAGTTCGAAACGTTCGCTCCACGATTCCATTGTCGTGCTTATCCACCATGATCCCTTTCTCCCTCACCCCTGCCAGAGATTCGATTCGAAATTTATATCGGAGTATGAGAGCGAGAACATGGATGGTGCTTTCTTTTTTATCTCCATTTCATCAATTAAAATGCGTTCGGAGGTAAGATCTTAAAATCGAACGATAATTTAATTTCGCTTTCTGTGTCGCAGGATTTCGATGGGAGATATTGTTGGGATTTTTGGGATTTTTGGAAGTTTATATACTTTTTCTAAAAACACTTGGGCATGGAATGTGAAACGCGATCTCGAAACGTTATTCCAACCTCTATGCCAATCTCGACGGCAATCAACGTCGTCCTACACTCGAGAAAATTTATCATACGGATCGGTTTTCTTGGAAACGGCCAAGTCTGTGGGCGGCGTAGTCTACGATTCTATGATTTTTTCCTTCTTTGAAGGAAAAAGAAGAATGCTCGACAATCTTTCCTTCTTTTTTTTTAAAATTCGGAACGATTCTTGAATTATTCGAACAGTTTGGATTAAAGAGAAGGTCGTGGATCTTTTCGAATCTGTTCGAGTCAAGAGAAAATTTCGTAAACTCGCACATTCGTTCAAACGACATACGTAAACTTTCGTATGAACCTTGCTCTTTCAAAGCGAAACTTTGTTAACAACTTTTGTAATAAATCTGTTACTGTATATCATAGCTCGACGAACAGATTGGAATTGAACAAAACAGTCGGACACGCGGGTCGATAAATTCATCAAAATTGGAGAAATGGTAGAAGAAATTGAAGATTGATCACGAGAATCGAAGCGAAGCAAATCGTACAACTGGTTTCGAGGAAAAAAAAAATATGCCAATCCGGAGAAGTGCGACGACAACTGCTCGCAGTTGGAGAAGTTAAGAAAAACTTTGCTCGTGGAAATTGGAAAATTTTTCCTTCACTTTCCCCCAAACGCAACAGATGCAATTCGCGCCCTTTATCTGCAATCCAGATTATGTAACCCCGCCGCATGTTGATTTATTTAATTTAATTCCGCGCGATTCCCTCCTCGGTATTATGAGCTACGTGATCCTTTATGCCACGTCACCGGTAATCCCGCTTATATTGCGTCTATATTTCTATATCGTTGAAGGCGTTCGTGCGATAACCTGCTCGGTCAGAGATATCGATGGAAAATGCGCTCCAACAATCTTTTTTCATTCTAGATTTCGATCCATCGAGAACACACCTTCAATATTATTTATCCCAACGGTAGACGAATTTAGAAAGAGAAAGAAGAAGAATTTGTTAGAAGAATTTGCGATTTATCAGTTGCTTTTCGTAATTTAATGGGCAAGAATTTGTAGTTTATCGAAACGAGGGTGAGTTATATCGTCGAATCGTAGTCGAAAAATATCGAGGAATCGTTTTCAATATTACCTGTGCCAACAGAGAAATTTAAAAGTCATCGAGAATGTTAGAAGAATTTTCCAATTACCAGTTGCTTTTCGTAATTTAATGGACAAGAATTTGTAGTTATCGAGAAAACGATATACCTCCAACATTACTTGTGCCAGACAGAGAAAATTAAAAATCATCAAAAATATTAGAAGAACGTGCCAATTACTTTTCGTAATTTAATGAGCAAGAATTTGGAGAGAATTTACTACAATAAAAATTGAATTGAATCGCGGACAAACAAAGATTTGGAATGATCATTCGATCGAGAAGAAGAACAAAATAACGATCAGCCAATATTTCCCTTGGCTAGGCAATCCAACACGCTGTAAAATATTGCGCACGATTCGTGGAGCGAATCTTTTCGAAAAAAAATAAAAAAACAAGGTAACGATACGCGACGAATCGATGGTACCCATTTCTTAACGTCGAATCGATAGGGCAACCCTTCGGTTCTGGTCGCGATCAATTTCGCGATCAAAGGATCAAGATTGACGGGGTCGGGGGTAGCAAGCGACTCGTGCATAAATGAAAATCGTATTTCCACGCCGTGGTACGTGCCCAGCCTTCGACTCGAAGGATTTATGGGCGAACCGCGGGAAATATTAACACGTTCGCCGTTATTGGGGGGAGTTGACCAATGGCGGATTTTTCCTTCGAGTTCACGGCTGCGCGCCCTTTTCACCCGCGCCCTTACATCATCGGCCTGTTATTGAAAAATAAAACTCGTGAAAATTGGAATTTGCGAGATCGACAGTTTCTTAGACGAACAAAAGAGAACGAATGTTGTTAGCGAGAAGGGGAATATCTTTGAAATTAAGATTTATGAAAATTATTCAAATGGTATGAAAATTATTAGGATGGTTAGATCAATTGTCGTAGTGCACGTGTTTTCAATTTTCAATTTTGTTTGAATCGCGGTGCATCGAGTTTGGTAATAAAATAAAATTTATGAAAATTGTTCGAGTCGATAAACAAAGCGAAGAGAAAAATTATTGGTGGAGATTAGATGTATTCAATATCTTTTGAATTACAATGGATCTATCGGAAATAAAATTTATGAAAATTGTTAAGCTAACTAAGCGTAATTGTAAACTTTGAATGTACTTTTGATTTCATTTATGAAAGATGTGAAGATTGTGAAGAAGATGAATTTATTTAAAGATTTGGATAGAATAATTCCATCGAATCCCATTGAATCGAAGAAGAAGGAAATCCATTTATGAAAAACGTACATTAGAATGTTTTGACATTATTCATCTTACAATCTCTATCATAAGTTACAAAGTCTGGTTTACGATCCAATAGCGTACTGTTTCCGATGAATTATCGATGGAAACGTTTCGGTAACGATATACACTTTGTTCGTGCTCTATTAATTGATACATCGATATATTGAATTGTTATTGAAAGAAATTGATTTTAAACGGACGGTATGCACGGATGATAAAGATTGAATCAACTTGGACGTTACATCGATAATAAAAAGAAAATCTATCCGAAATCTAGATTTATCCAATTTTCCCCAATTACTTGACTTTCCAATTAAAGTCAAATCTTTGGAGAGAATGAATTTATCGAGCTTAATTAATCAACGATCGATCACCGTTCTCTCTTTCCTTCGCTATAATTCGATATTAAACGTCTAAAATTAATCATTTCGAAATAGTATTATAGAATCCTTCGACAAATCTCCCTCCACGTGCAACAATCGAATCGAACAGGAGATAACCATTTTGATTGATCGATTCATCGAAATAATAAAAGCAGAAACAGAGAGAGAGAGAGAGAATGGAATATTCCATAAAATGCATTTAATTAACGATCAGAATAAACATCTGCAAAAATGTTAATTCATCGTAAACACGAATTCTTCTTCTTTATTCTTCTTTCCCTAATTTTTCCACGCGATATAATCTTACGAAAAATACAATAAAAATATAGATGGAAAAATACAGAAAACGGATATGCTATTCTTTTGATTAGAGAGATATTTCCTTATCCTAAACGGAAACAACACGATACAATAGGCGAGAAAGACAAAGGAGAGTTCTCGAGCCGCTTTGCTCTCCTTATGTTCAAGTTTCAAACCAAAATTGGAACGCACAATGACTTGAACTGCAATTCGACTACGAGTTATCCTTAAATTAATCGGTTTGCGATTCTCCTCGCCTCTTCGCGTTCACGAATTGCTTATCGAGATCCGAATTAATATTTGCCTCGATCGTTTCGTTAATTCTTTACAAATTTTTTTTTTCTACTAAGTCAATAATATCGATATTTACGTTTATTATATAAATTTATCCGCAGAGAGATCGTTATAAATTGAAAAACGTGACCACGTTTCACGTTCATAAATCAGTGTCACCTCTGGATATTACATTATTCAGAAAAATTGTATTCTACGAGATCGTAAGTCGATTATAGGTGCATCCTTTGCTTCGAAATAAAAAGTTCCCTACCCCAGAGTTTATCATATTTCGTATTACGTTCATAATAAATAAAAATTTCATATTCAATTTTTCTATCTAAACTATTTTTCTACTTTTTATAAATACAATTACACTATACACTTTTGGAAATAATTATTAATTATTATACTCTGTGCTCTCTCTCTCCTGAATCTCCCCTAATTTTTTCCTCGATAATATCGACGATTTATTTCGTTTTAAAGAAGAAAGAAAAGAATGGCTGTCACGAAAGTAAACGAAACACTATTGTTCTACTTATGGAGAATGATTTTAACAATTAATCGACGACCCGCACGGTAGGATGCCTTTTGTTCGATCGGCAAATTGCGTGAAACACGGATAAAGCGTAGAAATTGACTAATATCGGGACAATACGATGTTAATAACCGATGGACGAAACAAAAGCTTTTCGTCAATTCAACTAAAAACAACGAAGCGTTGGCAAATTAATGGGCGAGCAACGCGACGTGCAAAATTTCGGAAAACTCGGAATACTTTCGATATTTCAAATAGACTTGCATGCATTTCAATTAATTTTATTGCAACGTAAAATTCTTCCAAGATAATCGAATTAATAATTAAAAAGAAATCATAATTGACGGATATTTTGTATATAAACCTATAAAATAATCAACGATCTAATTACTCCTTCCATCCTACGATATTTCAAAATATATGGAAAATTTTTGCAAGGAGGATAAGTTAAAATATTATTCAATTTCATTCGTATCGATCTTGCTCATCGAATCGATCGTATCGAAGGCAATCGACGATTATTTTCGACCGGTGGTGGCTGTCCACATCGTAATCGTTGGAAACGTATTACGAGGCATGATGCACCGCATAATATCTGGCCACAGTCGCGTCACGAAGGGTACTACGTGTCGGCTCGTCGACACCGACATACCGACGGCTACGTGTCCCGGACCTCGAACGAGTCGCCTTGAATATTTCACCAACCTCGAGAAATTATTGCAACGAACGTCAGTTTTTACGCTATCCGATCGTCCCGCGATTTTTAAAAAGAAAAATCCCAAAGACAGGATAAAATTTTTCCAATGAACATTTCAATAATAATTTTATCATCTCTATGACCTAAAACTTTTCATTATTTTTTCGAAATAAATAACATTAATTTCGTTAATTATCGAATAAAGCGAAAATCAACTGATTTACCTTGAAAGAGAAACGATATATTTTTTCCACAATTATAATTTTTATTATCCTTTCTCGAGGCTGTTGGTAGAATTTTCAAGTGTCAACAACTCTTCTCATAAGATACGAGTTTCGATCTTTTCCAAGTACGAGATGTAGGTTGGTTAATATTTGCCTGGAGCGGAGATAGTAGTGATTTCGATCTCTTTGATACGAGTTTAAATTGGATTGGTGTAGATTTGTTTCATTGGAAGAGTGGTTGAGAAGGATGTTACGATGTGAAGTAAATTAATCGTAGTTTCTAAGTACTTTCTGGTAATACTATATACTTAGAATATATAGAAAAGAAATCTTGAAAAGTGTGAACGAAAATATTCGAAGATGACGCGATATTCCTCGGAAGGACGGAGAGGCATTATTTTTTATCGAGTTAAAGGTAATTAATTTAACGAAGACTACGACGGAGGCACTTTCGTCCGATGGTTCATTTTCATTTAAAGGAGAGGGAGAGAGAGAGAGGGGAGGAGACGTCTATAAAATTAATGAAGCGAGCGGTACGCTTCGAGTTTACTACTAGTTTCGTTACGATTCGACCTTAGCTTAAATATCAAGCGTAAACCGTAAAACTTATTTCCCTCGAAGACGTCGAAATACGAGATAAATTTATAGCAAAAAATTTCGAAAGTGAAAATAATTTTTTGTCACAAATACGAATTTTATATATATACTTACGTCGTCGACTTCCCAGCCTTGTTTCTGCCAGAAATAGCAGCTAATAAAGGCGGCTGCAACCACTGCCAAAGGTCCGGCACCTCCTAGCTCAATCGCCTCGCTTCCAAACACTGCCAACAATCCACCCCCTAACAACATCAACACTCTCATGGGCACCATAAAGGGCTGAAACGAGAAACGAATTTGTACAATTAAAATAGACGCTTGGATAAAAGTAAAACAATCTTTTAATCGCTTCACCTCTTCCAAAATTTTCTCTCTTGTTGAAATATTTGGCATTAAAGATCGAAAGGATTTTCAATTGATTGCGAAAAATGTAAGAATCATGTTTTTTTTTCATCTTTCAAATCTTTGTGTCGCTTATCGAACGTGAAAATTGATCGTAATTTCACGAAAAATTTTTTATCGTTATAATAATTATATTTCAAAATCAATTGAAGGAGATGGATATATAAATAAGAAGCTAAAGGATAAATGGTTCATCCTGTTTATCTTGGATAAAATAAATTTCTTATTAGCGATAATATTAGTAATATTAAAATTTAATATTATTTGGTAATTAATCGATTATCAAATCCATCCAAGAATATGAAAAAAATTATTAAAAATAATCTAGTTATAGCATGACAAATTTGATCATCGTTAATTCACGATCCTGGCGATCTTCGAATTCCATTCGAATAATTAAACTTATCGATAATTCCAATATTCCTGAAAGCTAAAATAAGATTCCTAATATTTTTACGATTAATCGATACGAATCATTCTATATAATTTAAAAATCAAATTCGAGAAAGATCTCGTTCGAAAGAATTAAAATCGTATAATTTCCAATACCTCGAAACGTTTAGAAATTATATCGAATCTTTTCGAATTCTTTCAATTAAATTGCACGTTTGGTAGAAAATAAAAATTACGACAATTTCCAATCGAAGAATAATCGAAAAATTTCAAAGTTTCGTTAACGATTCATTAAATTTTCGTTCCGCTTCGTCCCGAGAATTACTTGCTTTTCTTTTCACGGGAAAATTCCGTGGAAAATCTGAAAGATCCTCGAAACGGGATGTTCGGGATGAGGTCGAAAATAAATCGCCAACGGAATGGACTGGTCCGCTTCCGGTTCTCGCCGTACCGAGGAAACGAATGGCGGCCGTACACGCCGAGTGTTGCTCGATCGGCGACGAGGAGAAACTTCTTCGCAACCGTTGTGTACGTGTACGTGTCGTGTACACAGGCAAGGGAAGAGGAATCACCGGGGTCTTTTACCCACCCGGCCAAAATATGAATAAAGAAGAAGGGAATGGATATCCTCGATTTTTCTCCTCTCCTCATTATTATTGAAATTCTCGTATATACTTGGAGTTTTCGAGGGGGAGGGGAGGGAAAGGAAGAACATTATGTTTGCACGATTCTCGTTTCCTCCTTATTTTTAATATATTCGAAAATTTCCTCGCTCCTTTTATATTTTCTTACATTCGTTATTCCTCTCATCTTTATCGCTCAACTATCGCATTTCCTCCCATTTTCAAAAAAGATTACGTTTCTTCTATCTTTTTTTTTTTTTTTGCTTATCATTTGATCGATTTTTGTTATTATCCTTCAAGAATTTTCTTCGATCGAGAAAGAAAATTAGGAGGAAAAGTGTACGAGCGTGAGAATTATATTCGATTCGATAATTGCAAATAAATAATTCGACGCGCGTAGCGACGCTCTTTGTAACGTTCCTTCCTTTTCTCAACAATCACCATCTCGATCCATTTATTCCGGCTTTTAAACGCCCCTCGTCGACAAAATATCACCTTTTCGTTCGTATCAAGGGATTCCGTTAAAAATTCTTCCACACTCGAGGCCACACTTTATTCCCTTCGATACGTGATACGGTTTAAATGCTTTCTTTGAAAACCCTTCCACGATTTCCTATCTTTTGAACGGACCATCGATATCTCGTTTCCCTCGACAATCCATCAAGAAATAACCGCCAACCAATATTCCTACGAAAAAAATTTGATTTTATCGTGTTCTTGTAGATGTGGACTGTACAGAGAATTGAAAATGTGTGGGCAAGAACGAGGAGAAAATAAATTTGAAAATAAATTCTCGACGAACTTGGGAGAATAAATTTAATTTAAGATTTTATTATTTCGTCGATAATTCTCGGAAGAAATTTATTGCATTATAATTATCGAACAAACAAACGCATATATATATAAAATTCTTAAAATTGCACAAGTAAATTGCCTTCTCTCTTTTTCATTGAAAATAAATATAAACGATCATAGATCATAATTTTCCACTTTGGTAATCGAGTTAAAAATTACGTATCAATCGACATCAAAAATGTACAGTACAAAAAAGGAATATTATTGTCTAATCTACAATCTATTCTTTCAAAAACGTAAAAAAATCCCAATTCGCGGAAAGCGAAACGAGTTTTTTCCCTCGAAAAGAAAAGAAAAGAAAAGAGAAAGATAAATAAATCGAGCCACGATTACGTCCAACGTGTCGATAATTAAGATCGTTCACCTTGACCTCGTCCAAAATGGCCCTTTTTCCCTTCTCCGGAATTTTTTTGCTCCCGCTTCGTCTCCGGCCAATTTCACCGCCAATGGTAAATCCGCCCGCTTTTAACGAGCGGCCCGTTAAAGGTAAGCCACACTTTGTGAAACTGCACGGAATAAGACGGCATTCCGACCCGCATTTGTTCTACCTTTTTCCTACCAACCCTCCGTCGGATCGAAGATCCACTTACGTTTCGAAATTTAATTCAATAATGCCAAGGATTTGTCTCCTTCTCGTTGTAAACTTCGATCGCGTCCAGCTGGAGCGTTGCTCGATAAAAGATTTCAACCGCAGACTTCTTCCTTCCTTCCAGGGATTGCAATTAGTTTTATCTTTTATATTATCTCTTTTTGAGTTTGGATAATTTTGTAATTTTCTGCTAAATTTTCTTCTTCTTATTTTGTTTTCTCATATGATAAATTTTGTTTTTTATTCGATGTTGGTATTTTTAAAAAAATATTCGATCGAAAGGAGTAAATAAGACGAATAATTTTAGGGAATAATTCGATTAAAATAAAAGATATATTTAATAAAGAAAATAGAAATAAATCATATCGTATAGATGTGGACCATGCCGATGCCTTTGATTTACTAAATTGTGCTCGCTATGTCGAGTCGTACGGCGGTACAAAGAGGGGGAAAGAAACAAAACAAAGAATCGAAGCAGCGATCGCGTCCAATGACACTCGACACATAAATATACAAGATACGTACGAATTTCGCACTTTTACGTATATAAATTCAATTACATATATAAATTCTTATTTTTCTATGCAATCTTTTCTACACTGCACCAAGATTTACTATTAATTTGTGATTATTCTTATTAAGAAATAATAAGATACATCTTTACATATATAAATTAAACAATTCTTATTTTTCTATACACTTGCAATCTTTTCTACGTTGCACCAAGATTTATTTGGTGCATTATAAATTTGTGATCATTCTTTGATTAAATAAAATAAAGAATATATTTAATAAAAGAAATAGAAATAAACTAAACTACTTTATACAGACGTGAATCGTGCCAATGACTTTACTAAACTAAGCTCGCTATGTCGCATCGTACGGTGATTTAAAGAGAGGGAAAGAAACAAAACAAAGAATCGAAACGCGTCCAATGACACACAACTCACATAACTATACAAGTTTCGTACTTATATATATATAAATTAAACAATTCTTATTTTTCTATACACTTGCAATCTTTTTTATATTGCACCAAGATTTACTATTAATTTGTGATTATTCTTATTAAGAAATAATAAGATACATATCTTTACATATATAAAATAAACAATTCTTATTTTTCTATACACTTGCAATCTTTTCTACGTTGCACCAAGATTTATTTGATGCACTATATATTTGTGATCATTCTTCGATTAAATAAAATAAAGAATATATTTAATAAAAGAAATAGAAATGAACTACTTTATTCAGACGTGAATCGTGCCAATGTCTTTATTAAACTGAGCTCGCTATGTCATATCGAGATTCAAAGAAGGGGAAAGAAACAAAACAAAGAATCGAAACGCGTCCAACTCACATAAATATACAAATTTCGCACTTATAAATATAAATTAAATAATTCTTATTTTTCTACATACTTGCAATCTTTTTTATATTGCACCAAGATTTATTTGATGCATTATATATTTGTGATCATTCTTGGATTAAATAAAATAAAGAATATATTTAATAAAAGAAATAGAAATAAACTACGTTATATAGACGCGAATCGTGCCGATGCCTTTACTAAACTAAGCTCACTATGTCGTATGGAGGTTCAAAGAGGGGGAAAGAAACAAAACAAAGAATCGAAACGCGTCCAACTCACATAAATATACAAGTTTCGTACCTTTATATATATAAATTAAACAATTCTTATTTTTCTACACACTTGTAATCTTTTCTACGTTGCACCAAGATTTATTTGGTACACTATATATTTGTGATCATTCTTCGATTAAATAAAATAAAGAATATATTTAATAAAATAGAAATAAATTACGTTATACACACATGAATCGTGCCAATGCCTTTATTAAACTGAGCTCACTATGTCGTACGGCGGTTCAAAGAAGGGGAAAGAAACAAAACAAAGAATCGAAACGCGTCCAACTCACATAAATATACAAGTTTCGTACCTTTATATATATAAATTAAACAATTCTTATTTTTCTATACAATCTTGCAATCTTTTCTACGTTGCACCAAGATTTATCCCTTAATTAATTTCTTACGAACACAATTGAAGAAAAATCTCTTCCACAATGCCAACGAAGATTTCTATGAATAATTTATCGTTGTATACACACGTTTATATACACAATTTCGAACGACAAGGATCATAGATCGAGCGTCCTCCACTTGCAACGATATTCGAGTTTCGATGCGCACGTAACGCGCACGTGTTCGCTGCGATCATTCGGTTACACGTGGCTCTGCCGCGGCTCTCTCCTATACGCGTCGCGATATTGCCATAAGTCCCTGAATATTGCGTTCCGATTGGGATACGTGTGCACGCGTGTGAATAAGTAAACGCGTCCCCCGGCAGACTTTCAATGGACGCGTGTCTCCCTCTCGTCCAAACCTCATCCACGAAATATTGCCTCGATTCGAGATTTATCGAATGGATGCGGCCACCGATACCGTATGAAGTAACGTCGAAACGTTGAATATTGGATCGAAAGGCATGAATGCTCATCTATTAATTATTTTTGATAGATTTTTAACGATAGATTTCCATTTTTTCTTTCTCTTTACTAAATTCTTTCCTCGTTCAAATGGAAAATCTACGTTACAAACTGGTGATTTTTCTTCGCCCATTGTTACAAATATCTATCTATTTTCAGATTTTCAGATGGACACTCCGTCCATTTCCAATTTTGCCCATATCGATGTTCGAAATTTATCGGGTTGAAAATACAATTTTCGATGGACAAAGTAAAACGTTAAATGTCGGATCGAAAGGAATTAATTACTTTCTGCAGAGCAACGAAATTACTCTTCTCAACTTTCCGAATAAATTTCTCCCCCCCGGCTCCTAGAAAATAGAAAGTTAAACATCCCTCAATTATAAACTCGTGATTTTTCTTCGGCTTAAATAAACCGCAAAAAAAAGAAATCCAAACCAAAACTTTTTCCCCACTCGCTTCCAACTCTAAGAATATTTAGGAAAACGGGGCGAACTTTCAAAGGCAATCGAAAATTTTTCACGAGCTTCCCCTCGAGTCTTGAAATTCGAACGACGAAACCAACAGAGTCGTCCCAATCCCGCGATCGCTACCACGTGAACGAGTTTTACGATACTGGATGCTATCTTCCTTTTTTCTTCTTTTCTTTCCTTTCCTTTCTTCCTTCCTCCTTTCTTTTCCACCCCGTTCGATCGATCTTCGACAAGAAACGCAGAGTGAGAAGCATTCGATTCCAATATCTATCGTCTCACGGTTTTTCTCCTCCTTCTATTCTCCATGCATACGATCCTCTTTTTTTTTTTATATTTGTTCGGGCCAACCTCGTTTCGCGAGCACGAGAAAGAATTTATTGGTTCTCCAGAGGGAGAGAGGGATTAAAGATTGATATTTATTATATATATATGTAAAAAGTTATTTTTCTAGAGAAATACGAGGATTACGTATATCGTGTTTCTATCTTCTTCTTCTTCTTCTTCTTCTTCTCTTTCTCTTTTCTTCGTTCAATTGCACGTTCGCTATGATGGATGCATTAAAATATTCAATTTTATTCAGACAGATTCGTTTTTAATATTCCATCGATCTATTGATTTCTCTCTTTCAACTTCTTGACGAAGATTATTCCGATATTTTGAATGTTTTACACAAATCATTCTTCGCTTTTAATCTTTCATCCCGCAATTTCGAACTATCGATCGACACTTTGAATGCTGTAGATCGGTTATTAGCGACGAAATATTAGAATCGTACAATATATACTTTTTGAAAGATTCACGCTTCTAACAAACCGTATTCTTCCTCTTAGTTCTCAGAATCATCAATCTAAATCTAATATCTCAAGCTAAACAGATCCTCGTTCGATCATAATCCATTCGTCGCTCACACGTTTCGCAATTTATTTTCACCTGCGATTAAACTTGTGAAGGAAGAAGGTCCCGATTTTTAATGAAAAACTCTCCAGAAAATTGTTACACTCGAGAAACTTAAAGAAACGATTCACTTACTGTTGAATTCGGGGAAAAAATTCCAGCAACAATATCAATCTTGATCTCGACGTCCTCGAGGGGGAGAAATTTCGAGAAATTCTCGATTCCAGAGCCAATCTCGGATAATCAATTACCGGATTACAAAGCGATTGGACGCTCGAAAGGAAGGAAACAGGGAAATGCAGCCATGTATTTCCTTACACACGTACGGAGATATCCATTTCTTGGTCGATGCATGGATACAACAGTGTACATCGAAAGGATATTTTTCTTCTTTTGGAATAATTACGGTGTAATGAAAAGTAGAATAATCTTCATAAATTGAATATCCGTATGAATTTATTTTACATTTTTACGTGAAAATTCACTTCCCTTGATTCCCTAAATACTTAAATAAAAATCTAGAAATCGTTTCTTAACCTAGCTTTTCACAGAGATGATCTCACGAGCAAAAACCTCGAACGTTATTTATAATCGACTATGAGTAGTAAATTGAATATCCATATGAATTTATTTTACATTTTTACAAATTCATTTCCCTCTAAATATTTAAATAAAAATCTAGAAATCGTTATTTATGATCGATTATGAGTGGTAAATTGAATATCCATATGAATTTATTTTATATTTTTACGTGAAAATTCCCTCTAAATATTTAAATAAAAATCTAGAAATCGTTTCTTAACCTAGCCCTTCATGAATAATCTCACAAAAAACAAACACAAAAACCCCGAACGTTATTTGTATGATCGATTATGAGCGGTAAAACTTCTTAATCGTTCTAATTTAGTTCAGCATCCACTCGTTTAGCAGTGTCGAGACAAATTCTATTTCTTTCCTTTCCTCCTAATTTCCAGATTTCGATATTAGTATGTGATCGATAATTTTTTTTTAAACGAGTCCAAATCCCTCAGCAAATAAAAAATTTCCTTCTCCATCGTTTTCGATTCAAAACAAATTCTTCGAAGAGAAGAAATCGAAGAAGAGATAAAAGATTCCGTAGATTCGTTTTTGGAGAATTGGGAGAAATATTGAATGATTATACGTTTTCAATCAACAGTATTGAGATAATGAGTATCGAGATGGTTTTAATATGTTAATTTACAAAAGATTAATCGAGTAATAAAATCAAACAATTTTTCTTTCTCTTCATCCAATTTATAAAATATCTTTGTTCATCTTCAATCTTTTCGACAATTATCAACAGAATGCATATATTTGGGATAAATCTAGCTGTTTCAAGTGCTATTTACGAAATCTACAATTAATGTAGATTGCTCTCGTGTTATCGTCAACATTTACCAGGATATATATTGTGCATAATTTCTTTCACACTTTTATATAATTAAATCCTTTCTTTTTATTATTCGTATATTTAAAGTCAATCCTGGCTTAAAAAAAAATTAGGATCATTCATATTCATTTATCAATATTTTCGATGAAATTTAAAATCCTGAACGAAATTAATTGCAATTTATTATTTATCGATATACATACGATAATAATTTATGTATCACGATACACGATATCTTATTATTCCTATCAATCAGCCAACTCTGCCCATACACGAATTATTAATATATACTAGCAATTAATCAAAATAGTAATTAAAATTTATTATCAAATAACGCGTTATTAAAAACTCGAAAAATATTGAGAATTGCGAGTATTCTTCTTTCTTTTTCTACCTTCTTAAATTAAAAATTAAATTCAATTTTAATAAAAAGAAAAATTCTCACGATAAAATTAAAGATCTCGTAGCCATCCGATATGAATCCATTCTCGATACCGTTTAATAATTTCGAAATTCTTCCACGGATATAAACAAAATAAGGATTCGTGGATTGGAAATGGTGAACGAAAACGATATTTCGTTTCCTCGCTCGGGTGTCTCAGCCATTCGAGAGGCACAGAGGAGGAGAATCGATTCCGCGCCGCTTTATTTCTCCTCTCGAATCTATCGGGAGAAAGATTTCGATACTCTACAGAGACAGACAGAAACCGAGAATAGATAGAAACTGTGGACAGAGGAAAGGAGGAAATGGTTCGAGACGCGTATCCTCGAACAAATATGATAAACGTCCTCGAAAATGCGATTAAATTTCGTTCGAGTTTTTTTCAATAATATCAAGTTTACGTATAATTCGATCGATATACGAGAATAATTTTCGACAAAAGTTTGATATTTGTCTCTCTTCGAGGAAGAAATAAAAATAAAAAATTTTGAGAAGAAATACGGTCGATTTAGAAATTTACAATTTTTGGATATTTAAAAAGCGTTTAATTTGTTCCACGACGATACGATTTCTCTATAAATTTGAATTTTCCATTTTCTTGGAGAAACGAGCGATCGAGCATATTTCTTACGTTATCCGCTTGCTCCCTTCTTCAGGAACAACATTTCATTTTATAAGATGAACAGTTAATCTGCTCTATAAACGATCCCAAGTATCGAGCCGACGGTAGGGCAAATATTCTGTTTGCTAATTGTATAGCAGAGTAATAATATTGGCCGTATTTGCCGGCAACGTTTGCGAATCTTTGATAAGCGGTTATTGTGAACAAGGATAATATTTGTTTTAATGGGTAGGGAGTTTCGAGTGCAATAACGTGGCGAGCTTACAAAATTATCTAACAAGGGAAATCTTATACTCGCTTTAATTACCGATGGCATGCAACCACCTGCGATGCCCGCATTTACGATCTTGCATTTGGATTGGAAAATTTTGCTTTCACGCTTGCATTGCCAAATGTGTACACCAGGGGACAACAAGGGGGAAAGGAAGATGTGACCTAATCTAACCTATCTACCTGTTTCTATCCAAGACACAGCCTCGAGTTACGAGTCAAAATTCTCGCAAATCCCTTTCGAAATTTGTTGAATCCGGCGACAGGTACACGGATTTTCGGCAATATACGGAAAGGAAGATCTGGATTTAATCTAAGCTAACAATATATCTACACAGCCTCAAGTTTGTTACAAGTCAAAATTCTACAAATCCCTTTCGAAATTTGTTGAATCTAGATCCACAGATTCTTGGCAATATAACATACATCACAAGTTAAAGGAAGATGTAATTTAACCTAACTATCCATATAGTCTCAAGTCTGTCACAAGTTAAAATTCTACAAATCTCTTTTGAAATTTGAATCTAGCAACAAATCCACAGATTCTTGGCAATATAACATACATCATAAGTTAAAGGAAGATCTAATTTAATCTAACTATCTATAGAGTCTCAAATTTGTCACAAGTTAAAATTTTACAAATCCCTTTTGAAATTTGTTGAATCTAGCGAGAGATTGACAGCAATATAACATATACAAGTCAAAGAAAGATCTAAACCTAACTTAACATTATCTATCCGTGACACACTCTCAATTTTGTCAAAAGCAAGTCAAAAATTTACAAATCTGTTTTAAAATTTGTTGAATCTAGCGATAGGTTGATGACATATAACATGTCAATATATTACAAATCAAAGAAAGATCTTAACCTAACCTAACACTACCTATATACTCTCAAGTTTGTCACAAGTCAAAAATCTATAAATCTCTTTTGAAATTTGTTGAATTTAGTGACAGATTGATGGCAATATAACAATATATAATAATATATAATAATATATACAAATCAAAGAAAGATCTTAACCTAAAATCTAACTCTACACACTCTCAAGTTTGTCACAAGTAAAAAAAATCTACAAATCCCTTTTGAAATTTGTTGAATCTAGTAACAGGTTGATATAACATGTACACTACAAATCAAAGGAAGATCTTAACTTAACCTAACACTATCTACATACTCTCAAGTTTGTCACAAGTCAAAAATCTACAAATTTCTTTTGAAATTTGTTGAATCTAGTGACAGATTGATGGCAATATTACAAGTCAAAGGAAGATCTTAAGCTAACCTAACACTACATACTTAATTCTACATTCTCAAGTTTGTCATAAATTAAAAATCTATAAATTTTGAAATTTGTTGAATCTTGACAGGTTAATAGCAATATATAATAATATATAATAATATATATAAGTCAAAGGAAGATTTTAACCTAATCTAACACTATACACCTAACTCTACATACTCTCAAGTTTGTCACAAGTAAAAAATCTACAAATTTCTTTTGAAATTTGTTGAATCTACTAACAAGTTGATATAACATGTACACTACAAGTCAAAGATCTTAACCTAACCTAACACTACCTACACACTCTCAAGTTTGTCACAAGTAAAAAATCTACAAATCCCTTTTGAAATTTGTCGAATCTAGTGACAGGTTAATAGCAATATATAATAATATATAATAATATATACAAATCAAAGGAAAATCTTAATCTAATCTAACACTATACACCTAACTCTACACAATCTCAAGTTTGTCACAAGTAAAAAATCTACAAATCCCTTTTGAAATTTGAATCTAGTAACAGGTTGATATAACATGTACACTACAAATCAAAGGAAGTAACCTAATCTAAACGCTATCTACATGTGACACTCTCAATTTTGTCAAAAGCAGATCAAAAATCTAAAAAATCCGTTTCGAAATTTGTTGAATCTATCAACAGGATTCACGGATTCACGGATTCTCGGTGGCAACAAATTTTCCTTATCGAAGCTTCGAAACTAGCAGTAAAACGAAGGGTCTCGAAATATCGAACCGTTTCACCCGTAATCCCCCGGCAAACAAAACATTCGCGGCCACGTAACCTAAAATATAACCGGGAGCATATCGGCGCAAATCCTCGTTGGCACGTCACGAGGATCTAAAAGCCTCGAAACACGATCCAAAAGCGTTCCCTTCGACGAGGTATTATCCTTCCAACCAAAGTCTTTCGTTCCGTTCCGTCTTCCCTTTCGCTTTGCCCCTTTCGCAACGGATCCTTCGTTCGAAAACCATTCCCCTTCCTCCATCGAATCCTCGATTCGCTCTCGACACGAATTTCTCTCCAAGCGGCGCGAATAGCGCGAAAAAAGGGTTGAGAGGGGTGGACGAGGAGGCAATGCAGAGGTGGCAATGCGGCAAAGCGGTGGAGCGGCTAGCTTTCCCGGCCGAATCCGTACACAAACATTTAATCCGAATCGATAGCTGGTTTTCGATTGAATTTCAAATCTTTCGCAATCGATACCTCGCGGACGAGTGTTGTTGCGCGTGCAAATTAAATATCGCAGGGAGGTGTTGTGTCTACTATCGTGAAAGGGAGGGACAGGGGGAGATAGTTTGTCAAAAAGTTGGACCAAGATTATTTTGAATGGTTAAAGAGATTTGTTCGAGCGTTTTATCAGCTGCGAAGTTGAAGAAAAATGTTAAAGGAAAAAGTTTTGGAAAATGAGAACACGGTGCGTAAATTTGCAGAGTTGTATTCTTGCAAATTCAGATGGAAAAAAAAAGAAATTCGATACATTTCGATATCGATCAACATCGCTTATTATCTCCCCTATAACGAATCATCCGAATTTCGAAATTAATTAACGAAGCAACCGTGTCCCTCCCTCGACAACAATTGCTCATCGGGGACTAATCAGCTGATTGATTGGTCAAACAAGAGTATAAATCTCGGCCGAGATAAATTTCGCGTTATTATATTACATTCGATCGAATCATTGCCAACTTCCATCATCGTCGAATCAGACAAGGAACAAGATTTGGATCGAATTAAATCTCTCTGCAAGGAAATTTGAATAATGGAAACAACAAGTTGAAAAATGGAAGACGATAAATTTTTTTTCCGATCGATGAGGGATAATTATATTGAAATCGAGAGAAGAGGGAGGGATAACTAAATCTTCCTTTCTTCCCTTAGCGTTAAAGCGAAACGTTTAATCATCGTATTGGTCGAGGGAGTAAATATAATTACGCATCCATGGCAAATGTTTAGTTAAGTCTGGTAACCGTTCGGCCGTGGAATACGTACAAATTTAATCAAGGATCAAAGTTTGCTTAGATTTAAGCGCGATTCCAGCGGATCGTCCGTACGACGATGGAGCTTTGCGGGGAAAATAGCCTCTTAAGGATCTAAACTGTAACTCGTGTATAAAGTATGAATTGCATAACTAACCGCTTACGTAAACAGTTTTCCCATTCATACGAGCAGAAGTGACACGAGGCGAGGTTTGGAAAATGAAGCGCAGAGATTGGTTCCCGGCTTTCATTAGACGTGGCGCTTCGTATTCTCGACGTAATATCCTACACGATACATAGATTTTACGTCAAGTATATTAATAGATCTCATTGAGGGGGAAATTCTAGGTATTAATGAAACGTGAGGATGTTTGTTCCGGAACACATGGGAGAACATGTGAGGTGTACGAGTCATCGTACGTGTTATTAATAAGATCATTACAATAAAGAGATATTTATCGAAAGAAACGAATATATCCATCGAGTGATTAAAAATCCATTAAATCCTATTAAAAATTAGGAAAACTTTGAACCGCTATAACTCCGAAGATATTGACTTCCGGTCAACGAATGAAGAATCATTAGAAGCGTCGAACCTTGCACTTTGAAACGCTTTTCGAATTATCTTTATACGTCTTTCGGCTTTTGAGATATCATCGTATAAAGAAAAGAGTAATTTTCAATCACGTATCTTAAACTCGACTGAATCCTATTAAAATTAGGAAAACTTTGAACCGCTATAACTCCGAAGATATTGACTTCCGGTTAACAAATAAAAAATCATTAGAAGCATGGAACCTTGCACTTTGAAACGCTTTTCGAATTATCTTTATACGTCTTTCGATTTTCGAGATATCATCGTGTAAAGAAAAGAGTAATTTTCAATCACGTATCCTAAACTCGAGCGAATTCTATTAAAATTATCAAAAATTTGAATCGCTATAACTTCGAAGATATTGACTTCCGGTCAACGAGTGAAGAATCATTAGACGCATCGAATCTTGTACTTTGAAACGTTTTTCGAATTATCTTTATACGTCTTCGAGTTCTTGAGATATTATCGTGTGAAGAAGAGAATAATTTTCAATCACGTATCTTAAACTCGAATCCTATTAAAATTAGAAAAACTTTGAATCGCTATAACTTCGAAGATATTGACTTCCGGTCAACGAGTAAAGAATCATTAGAAACGTGGAACCTTGCACTTTGAAACGTTTTTCGAATTATCTTTATACGTCTTTCGGCTTTCGAGATATCATCGTGTAAAGAAAAGAGTAATTTTCAATCACGTATCTTAAATTTAAGCGAATTCTATTAAAATTAGGAAAACTTTGAATCGCTATAATTCCCAAGATATTGACTTCCGGTCAACGAGTAAAAAATCATTAGAAGCGTGGAACCTTGTACTTTGAAACGCTTTTCGAATTATCTTTATACATCTTCAAGTTCTTGAGATATTATCGTGTAAAGAAGAGAGTAATTTTCAATCATGTATTTTAAACTCGACCGAATCCTATTAAAATTATCAAAAATTTAAATCGCTATAACTCCGAAAATATTGACTTCCAGTCAATGAATAAAGAATCATTAGAAGCTTGCACTTTGAAATGCTTTTCGAATTATCTTTATACATCTTCAAGTTCTTGAGATATCATCGTATAAAGAAAAGAATAATTTTCAATCACGTATCTTAAACTCGACCGAATCCTATTAAAATTAGAAAAACTTTGAATCGCTATAACTCTGAAGATATTGACTTTCGGTGAACGAGTGAAGAATCATTAGAAGCATCGAATCTTGCACTTTGAAACGTTTTTCGAATTATCTTTATACGTCTTTCGGTTTTCGAGATATCATCGTGTAAAGAAAAGAATAATTTTCATTCTCCTTGTCTCCTTATTCGCTCGTCTCACTGACCTATCCGAAACTGGAGGGACAAGCGATTCCTGAAAATACGTAGTACGCGTAGTTTCCGTAGGAAAGAATGTAGGTCAGTGGGTCGGCGAGCCCATTCATAACATCTGCACCGCCTTTAATGGACGCTTTAAAAAGCTTCGGCAATCGATCGAGATGAATCAAAATGTGATTTCAATGGCACCGTTTCCCCTATTCCTTTTTCCAAATTCTCATAGCAAAATCTTTAATTTTTTTCTTCTACTGATTTTTTTTTTTTGCGAAAAAATCCCTTAGAAGAAGACCTTTCAACTTTTCACACTTTCACGTGCAACGAGAAAAAAAAATATCTTTCTAACGAATAGGAATTCAATTCAAATCGAAACAGAAAGAAAGGATCTCTCGAAGAAACAGAGATAAACGTAGAGGAATAGAGAAAGAGACGTATATGAAGAATAAATGGGAAACAACGAGCGAGCGAAACTGCAGACCTCGTAGATAGATCTACAAACGGCGCAGCATGGATCATTCAGCCTGTTCGAGACAATTCAACAGTTAAGCAGAGGGAAACCGAGGATGACTTACATAGGGCGAACGAGCAAGACATGTTGGCTTGGCTAGCACGGAGGCGGCTATAAAACGAACGGACAATAACACTTTTCTATCACGATTCTGCCTTACCGGTTGACCGGATCAAAGCACGAGCGAAACCATCCACTTGAATTGGACATTGTGAGAATTTTCTCTTCGAGCGGAGGAAGCGATCTCTAGAGATGGACATCCTGTTCGACGTTGCCTCCGTTTCTTTGCAAAAGGAATTCGTTATGGTCATCGAGAAGGAAGATGGAGAACGTGGATGTGCTTTTGTACTCGTCGAGCATCGCAATTGTAATCGTCAAAAAAAAAAAAAAAGATGAATGAATTGATCAATACTATCTTTTTTTTTAGACGATTACAAACGATTACAATTTATTGAGGATTATATATATAAGTTTCTTGAGGATTTATATATATAATATAATTTGACAGTTTTCAAAAATTGTTTTAATATATTTTAGCACGACCACGATTCGAGGTATAATAGTTAATTTCGAAATGTAATTATATTAACATAGGATCAATTTCCATAAATTGTATAACGATGTAATAACGATTCTGAATATATTCTGATATATAATACTAGTTGTGTCAATATTCAATTAATTCGTATTCGTCCCTGATTAATAATCCCTACCTACCTCTTTCTCTGAATAATTCGCTACAATTGATTCAAATAATTCGTCGTGCTTGATTTCAATTAACGAATACGCTCACTTCGCTAATTTTAATTCAATCACGACGCTCTCTACAAATGTTGCTCCATAATTGTTTACTCTTCGTGCCTTCTTCGAGTAATTTTTGGATAATAAACGAACGATTTCTACGAGGCTCCATCAAATCGATCGGCAAATTGGCCGGAAGCTAAGAAGATATATCCAACTGGAAGAACTTTTAATCGCTATCCGGCCCAAAGTTTATTAACCGTGTAAACGGACAAAGTAGTCTGAGTGGAGGAACTCGGGCAACTTCGTTTCTCTCGATATTGACAAAGGATTTGCCGGCTGTCAAGGTGTCCAGACGAATTAACCATCTATCTTTTAACCAAACAATTGAATGGATCTGGTCTTATTGACTTACGTTACGTTTGTTCCACGTTCGTTCCGATTTTTTTCAATATTTTGAATATTCGGATAATCTAAGGAGTATTTAGAAACTCTATTAATTTATTAAAGATCATGTATTTCATCCATAAACGATATTGAAGATCGCGTCAAATTTTATAATATAGAGAATTCAAAATTCAATGTTATTCACAATCAAGTTTCATGTTAAATCTATTTATTGTATATTTTATCGACCAAACTCTCATTTATTAATTTAAAAAGCATCTCCAATGCGATTTACACGTTTTGTGCATCATTCCTTAAAGAAAGAATTATAAGATTAATAACACGTAGCATAAAACTCAAAATATTATTCAAAATCAAATTTCGTGTTTTATTATTTACTATAAACTCTCATTTATTAATTTAAGAAGCATCTCCAATGCAATCTACACGTTTCATGCATCGCTCTGTTCCTTAAAGAAAGAATTATAGAATATTAATAACAGAGTAGAAAATTCAAAATGTTATTCAAAATCAAATTTCATATTTTATTATTATTTACTATAAATTCTCATTTATTAATTTAAAAAGCATCTCCAATCTATCGACACGTTTTGTGCATCTATTCCTTAAAGAAAGAATTAAATAATAATAAAAAAATAATAACACGTAAAAAACTCAAAATGTTATTCACAATCAAGTTTCATATTTTTTTATTTATTATAAACTCTCATTTATTAATTTAAAAAGCATCTCCAATCCTATCGACACGTTTTGTGCATCTATTCCTTAAAGAAAGAATTATAGAATATTAATAACGTAGAAAACTCAAAATGTTATTCAAAATCAAGTTTTATATTTTATTATTATTTACTATAAACTCTCATTTATTAATTTAAAAAGTATCTCCAATCTATCGACACGTTTTGTGCATCTATTTCTTAAAGAAAAAAATTATAGGATTAATAACACGTAGCATAAAATGCAAAATGTTATTCACAATCAAGTTTCGTGTTTTACTATAAACTCTCATTTATTAATTTAAAAAGCATCTCCAATTTATCAACACGTTTTGTGCATCTATTCCTTAAAGAAAGAATTATAGGATTAATAGCACACGTTGCATAAAACTCAAAATGTTATTCACAATCAAGTTTCATGTTTTGTTATAAACTCTCATTTATTAATTTAAAAAGCATCTCCAATCTATCGACACGTTTTGTGCAGAATTATAAGATTAATAACACGTAGAAAACTCAAAATGTTATTCAAAATCAAGTTTCATATTTTATTATTATTTACTATAAACTCTCATTTATTAATTTAAGAAGCATCTCCAATCTATCGACACGTTTCGTGCATCGTTCTTAAGGAAGAATTACAGGATAAACACAAAAGATCATCATTAACGAAGATTGGATCGATAATTTATAAAACCACGACACGTAAAGGAATCAAAATGCAATGTTATTCACGATCAACTTTCGCGTTGGAAAGAGAGAGTTTCCTAGCCTCGAGAGTCGGTCCAAAATGATCTTGGCCCTTGGTGTCGCATTAAAATTTCATTCATCTTGCTGTCGTATCGGTGCTTAATTTCTTTCGAAGGGAATTCGCCCCGTCAGATTCCAATCTCGTATCCTGTCGGTGACAGGTGGCGGCGACGCTACCTTTCATAAACTTTGTCACCGACATTATTGACACCAGATTCGACAAAGGACGTTATCTTAACGCGGCCACGATATCTCCGGACCGACGATAAATATTTCCACGTCGATTTTCATCAAAAATCTTCTCGTCTCGAAAACTGCCTTTCTCTTATATTTCTTAGGGGAAAAAAAAACACGAGAAAAGAATTTCTCTTTTCGTCAGAAGATTCGTTTGATAAAGAATTAATTCGATATTTCGAATTAATTTATCGTCGAAATAAGATTAAAAACGGAATTGTAATGTGTGGTGGTTAATAGGGACGATATAATAATAATATGACACGACGATAATTAATTATGAATTCGCGGAATTAATTATTAATCGAATAGTTAACGTTATTGCATACGATTAATGATAAATTTCCTTTCTTTGCCAAATTTGTATTTGCAACACGTGTATCATTACGCAAAAATTGGAAAGGAATTACACCGACTTAATTTCGCATGTTCTTTAAATCGCACATTCCCCTAATTAAGATTGGTAAATGTGCATGATGTCAAATTAGAAGCATTGAAATAATGATACGTGGAGAGCTCAGATAAGCATTGTTTTAACAAGTTTAAACAATCTAACGAGTTCCCTCATTTTGTGAATTGTGTAGTGAAAATGCTTGGTTTATAACTATAATGGGCCGAATCCAGTTAAGTTAACCGTATGGAAACTAGGCTTTAGCTCGAAATCACGCTTATTAGATCGTAATGTAATATCAAGGATAACCACGTTTTATATCGTTTAATTTGAAACGTTTACTTGATATAGCGTTTAGCATTCTATCTACGAACGTGATAAAATTTCTGCTTCCTTTTTTTCTTCAATCGTGAAAAAGGAAAAAAAATCACGCGTCCCAAGATACAAAATAATTGCGAATAAAAGAAAAATTCGAACGCTTAAACGATCGTAAAATATATTTCCACCAGTTTTTCGCGAATATCGAAAATCAAATTTCGAAACAAACAAGATTCGAACAAAACTCTTTCCATCGAATAAAATCCTTATTTACATCCCCTTTTCGAATTAATTCGAGAAAATACAAATTCTCTCGAACTTCGTTCTCTGTCAAAGAATTCCGTAAAAAAATATTTCCATCGAGAAATATTTCCCTCATCTTTGAAAATAATCATCGTAGGATCAAAAGGAAAACTCGAAAATTTCAATCATTCTTTTCTCCAAAGCTGCAATTTTCACGTTCAACAAAGATTTCAAAAGATTCTCTCGGCATGTTTTTCAAAAAAATATGTATACCCACAAAATTACGAAAAATTCGTCTCGTTTTAATTCGCGGCTAAAACAAAACTGCAATCAGGATCCATCGCGACGATACACTCCACGTGGCAGGGGTGGAAAGAATTGGAACAGGAAGAATTTGGAACAGCTACCTCGTCGCAAGATTTCTCGATACGTGTTCGGTGTATGCATGCTGTTGTTCACGCTCGAATTTCAAGCAGAGATGTGTAAATCTTTGTGGGATGGATCGAGGAAACGTTTGGTTGGAAAATAAGAAACGTCGTGCGACTTTTATGAGGCTTTTAATTTACTTGGAGAGAGAATCGTGGCGATCTTTGAGTTCACGAATTTTGGGACGTAAAGTTTCAACCACGATCGTCGTTCCTCGATCCCCTGAATTATGTTTAAGGGAGTCGCGAGATTTTTGAACTTACCAACTTTGGAACGTAAAATTTCAGCTGATCGTCGTTCCTCGAATTGCATCATCGTTTAACAGAGTCGTGAGATTTTTGAATTTACCAAGTTTCGGCGAGTGGAGATGCTCGTTCTTCGACTCTCTCAAACGAGTATTTATAAGAATTGTTTGATTTTTGAATTTATCAAATTGTAAAGTTTCATCGTTGTTCTTCGATTCCTTGAATCCTGACATTTTTCAGATTACGAATTTTAGAATAGATGGAATATATATTTTAACAATGCAACGATCATTTTTAAGAATCTTGGAATAAATGTACAATAAAGTTTCAATTTCACAAAATCTTCGTGAATGAAATTAACGATGACAAAGAAAAAAGGAGAACAATATGAAATATTTTGCTTGCACATATTCCTCAACCAGACATAAAATTATATAAATACGTGATTGACTTTTCTCGTCATTTATTAAACTCTAAACTTTTTTTTATCGAGCAGACAGATGATACCACTGGTCACAACAGTGAGACACGCGTGATTAAGAGATGATCGGTAAGCATGATCGCCATCGAGCAGCTTTTCTTGTTTCGCTGCGGTTGATGCATAGTTCCGCGGAATGTTGCCAGGAGACCGAGAGTGGAAACCGAGCCAGAAAATGTTTCCCAAGATCTATGCGAGTATGGCGGAACGGTTGCTCGTGTCTTTGTCCCGAGTTATATCCCCTCGAATCCGTGAAAATTCCTTTCTTTTTCTTGAAACAAGGGAGGGACAATCGTTTTTCTCTCTCTCTCTCGTCTTTTCACAAGGAAAGAGAAACGTTCCAACGTATGCATACATTCTAATTTCCATTCGTATATATTTGAATTAATTGATCTAAACGAATAGAACGATTGATCGCAAATTTATAACGCATATAAACGTAATTGGAAATATAATCTCTCATGAAACAAATTAATTTATAGATAATTGTCGTAATTGATAATAGAAATTCTAATTCCAATTTCTGTCCTCCAGTTTTTCAATATCGATGTCCAACATACATATTCCTTTTCGTAACGATAAAATAATCGAAATAGAATCAAAAAAGAAGAATAGGTTGAAAAATCTAGAGACATTAAATCGCTACTTCCTTTCAAAATACATTCAGAGAATTTTTCGCGACGAGAAAAATATATAAACACGACCAAACGTAACGTCGAAATTTCGATCCAATCTTTATCCGATAAAATTTATATAAATCTTTCCGAAAAAAAGATTTCCAGCAATATCATTACGCTACTATTCTCGAGAACGCATTCAAACGAATGCTGGTAGAATTCTCTCTCTCCTTCTCTCGACCTACTGCCCCGTTTTATTCCGCCCCTTTTTCTCCGCTCCGAGGTTTGGCTCGGAAACACAGAAACGCGAATGGAAATCGCGTTTCTTGCCAGACGATTCGTACCGTCTTACCGGGAAGGGGGGGAGACCGAATTTATAGCCAGCCTCGAGAATCTATTCGAATCCCGCGTACGTATTTATCGTTTTGTCGTGCTGTTCCTCATCCACCCACGGTTCCTCGACCTCGGAATTATGACGCCACGTTATGGATAAAGAGGATAAAAGTGGTGGTGGAAGAGGTGTTGTACGAAGAGGTAGTTGCGCGACGAGTGTGAAATTGGATCGCGAAACGATCGTCGGATTATCTTATTGCTCTCCGTTTCTTCCTCCTTACACGAGAAGGAAAGGGGTTCGAGCGAAGAATTTTGTCGGAGAGACAATGAAATCGAATCGAAATGTTGCGTGTGATATTTCATTTTTCACGAGCCGTTTCAGTGAATTCGATACGTTAATATCGAGTGATATTAATAATGATGAGGAATAAAAATTTGTTTTCCTTTTTTTTTCTCGATTATCAAAACGATGATTTTGATATTAGTTTCGGTAAATTGAAACTGTGCGAAATACAAGAGAGAGAGAAGTAAATAGATAGATAGGTAAATGATAATAATGTAAAAAATAGAAATGTTCCGACGAAAAGAAGGAAGTTTATCGTCGAAACGACACGTTCGAAAATCGAGTTTGAAATATCGTAAAAATTATCGTTTGCTTTCTCGTCGTTCGTTCGTTCGAACGTTTTATCTCTCGATTTACACGATTTTTGCAAGCCGAGTTTACCTCGCCGCACGAGTAGTTAATTACTCGAACGAACTTTTGTTTTCCAATGCGATGATTCGCGAAAGATGAGGGAAATAAAAAAAAAAAAAAAGAAAGAAAAATCGGGTGGAATTTTTTTTCGTTGTCTCAGCGACTCGTGGTGATTTACTATGCGGCCAAGGTAGCGAATTTTTTTCCATCCCCGATGCAGAAAATGTAACGCGCGCTGTCTCGCGTGATTTATCGAAACATTTCCCCGGATTCGAGTGCCGTTCTAATGCGAATAGAACGAAATTTCTATTTTTTTTATTTTTCTATTTTTATCTTTATCATCGAATTTCTCGAATTTCGCACGAGCCGTTCGATTATTTTAAACGGACCACCACCACGACATTCTGAACAACGCGAAAATGAAATCTGCGTTGCAAACGTTTGCGAATCTCAATTTCGGCCGATATATTAATTGGCATTGTTTAATCGGCTACCAATTTCAAATATCAATTTTGCATTGAACACGAGTGTCTATTTTCCCCGATTTAACGAGTATTGTAATTAATTATTGACAATTGATAATGATTATTTATCGAATATCGTTGGATAATTTGTGTTTTTTTTCTCCTTTTGTAAAAAAATACATTTCTTCTCCGATACGAATTCATAACTTCAGATGAGTTATCGTTTGGAAAATATTGTTTATTTGGAAAATGAACAATATTTTTTTTATCTCGAATATTTTATATACAAATCCGAGAGTATACACGAGATTTTTGTGATTATACATATGGAAGCGAAGAGAAATTTATTCTTTTACAACGAAAAATTTTGTCTTTCTGAGAGAAAGAGAGAGAGAGAGAAATCATGAGCTTTGAAGGTAAATTCATCAGACGAATAATACAGATGTAAAACAATTCTATATATTTTTAAAAAAATATAGAAATGTTAAAGATACGTGCGAATAAAATTCGAGAAAAAAGTTTCTTTTACTATTTTTCCGAAATATTCAACATTCATTTGAAAAGTTGTAAATGTTTCGAGAGTTTCAAGAGATCTTTTCATGGCTACGTTGTAACGTAGCCACAATGATTCTACCTAGGGGACGCAAAAAAAAAAAAATGTAAAAAAAAAAAAGAGTTTTTGATTGTTTCCACCCTCTATAGGAAAACCATCTATTGACAGGTTTTTCCCGACGAATAACGTTAAAAACAATACTCCACAAAAATAACAGAAACTTCCATTCAATTTCCATCTTGTTTTCTTTAATGTTTTATCAAATATTTTATCATGTTTGAACGGCACGATTAATACACCAAATGTTCCATTTTGGACGAATAAAATTTCACAGATTTACAAAAACAGGAAATTTCAAATTCCGAACCGAAAAATTTATATTTTAATTGTAACTCTAACTCTAACCCATTCTTAGACTCAATATTTTCGCTTCCAATTGTTAATTAATTGCATCGATTTTTGATTCGAGCTTAATAAGAAAGCTAGAAGATTCAAAGAAACCTATCCTTAAAAAAAGATACGTACAATAATATAAAAAGATTAAATTATGTTCAAGACGATCAAATAATTTGATGTTGCACGATTGCAAACGTGATATGCAACGATGTTATACAGTGGATGTTGGTGCATCAAGATCCCTTGATCCTGAGAAACTGGCCCATAAATCTTTGGGTATGCTTGTCGGTGTCTAACATCCATTCGGGTTTACGATACGTTAATTGCCATTCACTGTTCCCCGAATGAAGTAGCCATTTCTCTCTATATAATTATTTGTTGCTTTAATCAGCGCGATAAAAAGATAAAAAAAAGATGAGAAAGTCTTTCGATCGATTAAACAACGGGTGGAATATTTTTCGGATCAATTAAACTTATATTTCGAGCAAATAAAATTAATTCCCTTTTAATAATATAAATTTTAATTTACGAGAGGGAGGGGGAATGAGAATATTTTGAAAATTTACCGAAATGTAACGAAAGGGAATTATTCGGGAGTAATTAATCACGCGAGAAGGGGAGGGGGAATTTTCGATATAAACTTTGTTAAAAAAAGAAAAAAAAATAACAAGAAATTCCATTTGCATCATCAGCCTGCAGGTGAGTAATTGATTGCCGTTTAATTAACAACTTTGTTAACAAACATTTTGCACGGCAACAATTTAACGAATGATAAAACGTAACCGCGTTAAAAAAAAAAAAGAAAACAAAATTACAACCGTTTTAACGCAACAATAATTCGCCGATATATATAAATCTGGAATACGATAAATCTATCAAAAATCTTCGAAAAAGCAAAAAAAATCTACGAATTTTTAAAACAACGCTCCGCCAAAATCGAAATCAACCGACAAACTCTATCTGTCTCTATAAAACAGAAAAAAAAAAGAAAGAAAAAGGAAAAATCTTCCAACGCACTTCGTCCTTAACGAAGTTTCTTCCAACCGAGCCGAGCAAATTTCCACGACCCCCAAAAACGACGCCATTCTTCCTCCCGCAAAAAAAAAAGAAAAACCAGGTCAGAAGCAACTGGTCCAGAATCCAACCCTGTCCACCTTCCCGAACAAAATATCCAAACACGACGAAAAAGATTGCTCCTTGCTCTCTCTCTCTTCACCCTTAACGAACCGTGCGAACGAAAAATTTCAATGCGACCCCCTCCACGATCAAGCGCAGAGAGAGAGAGAGAAAAGATCTCGACGAGAGGAGAAAAGGAAAGAAGGAGAGAAAAAAAGAGAGAGGAGGGGAGAAATCCTTTTCCGGTGTGTGCACGGGAGACGAGCATTTGCAGGCTAGGCCAGGAATTGAAAGAGGGGGAAGGAGAAAGGGTGGAAATCCTTGCTATCTCGTCGATCGACCCACTGCCCCGCTTTTCTCTCTCTCTTTCTCTCTTTCTCTTCTTTTTCCAAACCCTTTCTCCCCTAGTTGGCAGAGCCACAACTACTGTCTCTGGACAGAGACTTGTGCAGAGCATGGCTGGAAGAAGCAAATTTCAACGATCGCCGGAGGAGAATTCCCTCTTCCCCTCCCCGCCCAGCCACGGTTTCGATTCAGCGACGAAGGTTTTCGGCTCGTCGCCTTTTGTCCATCGCCTTTCGAAAGATATCGCCGCCCCCGTCATTCGGTTTATTCTGAAACTCTGTCTGTTTAAGCTTCGGTTAATCGCTATCCCTCCCCCCGGGAAATCGTGTCGGGCTAGATCGGTGTTTTCTTTCTTTCTTTCTTTATTTCGCTCCCCCCCCTCCTCTCAGCTCCGAGGAATTTTTAGCAAGACCGGCTTGATTGTCGCCGCCGACTTTGATCGATATCGTTGATGAAGGGATTCCAGTTTCTTACTTTCGTTGATTACTCGAGTTCTGGATTGGAATAGAAAAAAAGTCCACCGTATTTTAAATCCCAGATGTACATGTGTGTATATATGTATATATGATTGATATACGTACGGGAATTTTTCAAATTTTTTTATCTTATATCTCGATACATAGAGAGTATATTTTTGATGAATATTTTTGTGTTCGCTTTTTTCCCCAGTGTGAAATACATTTTAACTCAATTATAAATATATAATAATTCGTTTATTAGGACGGTGATTGGAAATCAGTCTTACTCTTAATTCGACGAATAATTCAGATTATTACATTTCATATATATATATATATATATATATATATATATATAGAATATAATAAAATGCACAACCTTCATCGTTATTTCTTCAATTTTCGATACAATTTCATTCGTACAAAAAGATCGAGCTTTGTTCCATCCCCTTAAAAAAAATTACATTTGAAAATTAATCCAGTGATAAAATTATTCGTTCGAATCGTCAAAAATTGTATTCGGAATATTTCGTGTGAAGCAATCGCATATATATATATTTTATACAAAAAGATCAAATCTTGTTTCATCCCCTTAAAAAAAAAAAAAATTATATTTGAAAATCGATCCAGTGACGAAATTAAAAAATTATTCGTTCGAATCGTAAGAAATTGTATTCTTACGAATATCTCATATGAAGCAATCGCATATATATATATATATATATATATATATATATATATATATATATATTTCGTACAAAAAGATCGAATCTTGTTTCATCCCCTTAAAAAAAATTACATTTGAAAATCGATCCAGTGACGAAATTAAAAAATTATTCGTTCGAATCATCAGAAATTGTATTAGAAATATCTCGTATGAAGCAATCGCATATATATATATTTCGTACAAAAAGATCGAACCTTGTTTCATCTCCTTAAAAAAAATTACATTTGAAAATCGATCCAGTGACGAAATTAAAAAATTATTCGTTCGAATCATAAGAAATTGTATTCAGAATATCTCATATAAAGCAATCGAATATATATATATTTCGTACAAAAAGATCGAGCCTTGTTTCATCTCTTTAAAAAAAAAGATATTTGAAAATCGATCCAGTGACGAAATTATTCGTTCGAATCGTAAGAAATTGTATTCGAAATATCTTTGAATATCTCTGAAGCAATCATATATATTTCACAGTCTTACATAAACGATATAACATCGGCTTGAAGATACCTCCAAGGTAGGAAATCCGTTGGCTGCGAAAGGAAGGAAGCAACATCCGCTAACGATGCGGGTCGATAATTATCGGCCGCGAGGAGCGCAATAAGTCGGCGGCGCGGAATTGATAATTGAACAGCGCCATGATGGATAACGTACAATTTGCGTGGAAAACACGAGGCGAGTAATAATAAATTCTCTGGCAAAGCTCCTTCGCCATGATGAAAAATGGCATCACACCAGGGGAGTCACCGCACAGTCATCTTTCGTCGATCATATCTCGATAGATTTCTCTTCGGTTTATTTCGAAGATTTTGCTCCATGCTTTGCTATATATATGTATGTACTTTTAATGCAATTTGATTTCTACGACGAATATATAAAAGAGCTGCCATTCGAATATTCATTCTCATTCATATCTTCTTCTTCTTTAATTTATCGATCGTGGCGTCCTATAGAAAGTTTGATTATTGAAAAAATGGAGGATGGAGTAGTAATTTTCTTTCTTTTTTTAGTACTCCTTAATGCGATGACTAGGATGAAGCCATGAAAAGTCTAATCATTGGAGCAATAACGCTGACATTTATTATTATCGCTCTCGTCATGAATAGACTATTTTTACTACGAGTATTCTTTTTTCTTTTTTTTTTTTTACTACCTCTCAAAGTAGAAGGTAGATTATGATCAAGGATTATTAGAAGTTAAAAATGAAAAATGAGAGATTATATTCTGCAGTACATATAGTACATTCTGTCCATCCTCTGATGAATTATTAGACTTCACTCTGACCAAACTCTGGTAGATAGTTAAAGCTTAATAATATTTATCAATAATGAAGTTTCTTCGCGCGAGAATATTGACGCGAATTGGAGAGAGATCTCTTAAGGAAGTGTTAAAGTATCTACGGAATAGTCTATCAAAATCGAGTAAAGAATAAACGTGCGTGGGATGAGAAAAAGAAACTTTAAGACACGTGAGGGAATGGAAGTTCAGAGACTATATTTCGCTCGGAATAAGAATGGGTTCTTATTTAAAACAGTATCGTTTTTTAAAATGTTGATCCTCAACTATTTGAATTTCTCCCCTGGCATCCCCCAAGAATATAAAATATCTTTCTACGAGAAACTTTTATCGTACTCTGAAGAGGGAAGGGAAAAAATCAACAACGAAAATCAATATTCAAGTTTATAAGGAAGATGCAAAAAGAAAATATAAAATTATATATGACAATTCACATTCATAATCGATCGAAAATCAACGAACAAATCGATGGAAGAAACGTTAAAGAAAAAAAAAAAAAAAGTTTCTAGCGCGACAACACTCTTATTATTATCTACATCCACTTTATTTCCTCTTCAAAGAAGAAGAATCAACGAAGAAACGATGAAGAAAAAGCAAAAAAAGAAAAACTTCCAAACATAATATTCACGAATTACTTCGAGGATTGTTGAGAACCAATATGCACGAGATCAAAGACGGAGGAATAATAATAATAACAATAACAAAAGAATCGGTCCAATTTTTCCCGAGTTTCGAGACTCTTTCGTTTAAAAAAAAAAAATAAAAAAGAAAAAAAAAAGATAGGTGGCTCGTTGATCCCGTTTTCGAAGCGTAACCAAGCTTGCAACGGCTCTATTGGCAGTCGTATCGTATCGAGATGGTTTCACGAGGCTTGTTTCGAGCCGTCGGTTTGGCGTTAAAGAGCGGAATCGAGGCGGCCGCGTGCCAAAGCGTTATTTTTTATTGCACGTGGATCGGGTCAAGTGGTTACGATATCGTGAATCATCGCGAATAGCGGAGTGACGAGTGGGGAAAACAACGTTACGACGCCTGCAATATCATTCTAAAGCGCGCCTCGGATCGAGCTGTGATAGTAGAAGAGCGAAACTGGAGGCGAATTATCGCCAATTTACGAAATTTTTTTTCAAGGACCGCTCGTATTCTTTTACGGACGGAAAAATGATGATCGAGCTCTTTCCTTTTTTTTTCCTGAAGGAGGATTTAATGCGATACGAGTAAATAACATAATAACGAAAATTAATGATTTTGCTCGAAACGAATCGAAAAAATATTTTTCTCTGTGAATTTTATTCTTTATTAATTTCTCTTGAAGTGAGAATGGTCGAAATTTATCGTTGAGAATATTTATTTTTCCCTCAGAGAAGGATTCGATCTTCGCAGTTAAATAAATAATAATTTTGCACGATCGAATTGAAAGTATTTTTTTTTTTTCCCAAAGATTTAATTCTTGCGAACAAGTAGCAATTTTCTTGAAGGGAGGATGATGGAATTGACGAGAATATATATTTCTTCCTGGAGAATTTATTCTTTGCGAGGTAAACAATTATTTTGCTCCAACATGATAAAATTATTTTTTCTCGAGGATTCTGTCTTCTTTGCGACCGAGTAACAGTTCCCTTGAACAGAGAATGCTTAAGATCGAGGTTTATTGGTGAGAGTATTGCGGTAACCTGGTTAGTTATGCAGCGACTATTGCTACTTGTGAAGTATTGTGAAATAAGAATGTCAAATTGGTGATTTACGATGAATACTTTGCACGTGTTGAAAGTAAATATACAAGCAAATTTGTACATTTTTTTATAAGAGAAATTCATAACCGGAATTGGATTGAAAAAATTAGCTTTGAGCAATAATTTTACTTAAAATACTCGAATAACGTTTATTCACTAGCCACTATAATTGACCGTTCTTCCTATAACTTGGATCGTTTCAATTAATCCAAGTTTCGAATAATAAATTATTCGAGCAACTTATCCACAAGTTTATTCTTAACTTCAACGGTTCCATTATGGTCCGATCCATAACGATCTAGAAATTGTGACGCGAGAAACATTTTCGCCAAGTCTCCTCGTTATTTATTAAATCTTGAAAAGTTAACCAGAAGGCAAATTGATAATATAAATACGTATTGTGCGTGAATTCTATTGATAATAGATTCATAGAATTTATTTTTCTACTAATATCCAAGAATAAGATTATGGCACGAGCGAAAATTTTTATTCTTTAATTATCAGTACATACCTATTCATTTTCAGATTTTGATTATTTACATTTCTACATCTCGAGAAAAACTATTCGACAAATTTATCTACGTAACAAATAAGTATTCTTTCACCAGAGATCGACAGTGGAAAAAAGAAAGGTTTTATCCAAGCTATCCATTTCCTCCGCAACTTCTCCCAAGAATTCGGGCGAAACGAAATTTGCATCGAACGAAAATTCTCCATTCCCGATCGAATTTTGAAGAGTAAGAGAAAGTGGGAAATAGAAAATGCTTTCCATCGAATCAATCCCATAATCTCGTCGTACTGCGTATCGAGCAGAAAATTCGCCAACGGATATCCTTTCTCCCCCTCCATTGTTGCGCCGATAAATCGAGGAGGAACGATGAGAATCACAACGACGTTTAGAAAACCTATTAAATGCTACGCATATATTTTCCACGACTTGGCAACGAGTCTTCTTACGATAATCGCAAGCCGAGGGAGCCACGAACGACAAGGCTCGATTTATTACGCGCGCAAATAACTTTTTTCCTTCCCTTCCTTTCTTTCTATGATCCTAACTTATTCATTCTCATTTAATTCGAATTATTATAATTATGTGGCGCCATTCGAAGCAGGGTTCTTTCGTTTTTAAAAACAGTTTCTGGTTTTACGAAACAATTTCAATATCGTTTGCTTATTTTTTCAGCTTAGGAAAAAGAAGCTATTGAGATGGTTTGTACGCCACTGAACTTACGAAACGTGGAAAAAGTGGTAGCAAAGATTCAAATTTTAATTGAGGAATTGCTCGACGAAAATCCGATCCAAATGCAAGAAGAGTTGATAAATGATTGAGCAATCTTGTATCTGATATGTGTAATAAAATCTTGAATTTGGAAAAGAAAACAAAAACTTATTTGCAATAGTTCTGAAATTGAAATTCGATTAGGGATTTTTTAGAGAGATTAGAATTTATAAGCAGAGAATTATTGGTAGTTTGTGTTACGTTGCCTCTTCTCGTAACATTAATAAATCTAATAAAGCGCGCGTGAATTAAAACGAGCATTAAAACGAGCGAGAGCGTCGAGGATAAATTCTTCCCTTCTCCTCCGAGTTTAATTATTATTTTATTAATTTTCACTCTCGTGGAAAACACCCTCCAAAATATCCTCGAAGCCTTTCTTATTCTTGTGCTCGTCGATAAAAGGAAGTAAAAAAAAAATAGAATGAATTAATCGACGACGATTAAAAAAAAGAAGAAGGGGATTAAAAGAAGGTGCGAAAACGCTTTCGAAGATATCCTCGAAGGCTTTCTTATTCTCGTCGATAAAAGGAAGTAAAAAAAAAAAAAAATAGAATCGATTAATCGGCGACGATTAAGAAAAGGGGAAGGGGATTAGAAAAGAAAGAAGGAAGATTACTCACATCTCCTTTTTCCGGAACGTACTTGGCCAGCCAACCCCACAGGACGCCGAATCCGAGACCTCCAACGATGGCGATTGGTCCCTGCAGGATTTGGTACCAGAGTATCGCGTTAGGGAAGAACATAATGCTCTGTATAATTCCGTGGATCGCCACTGATGCTGCGTCATCGATTCCAGACACGGCGATGATCAGAGTCGGGATGCCCTGGGAAAAGGAATATCGATTGATCGAGCGAGTGAGACATTCGAAACGATTGTCGAGAGAAAGAAAAATTATTATTATACAATTTTCTTATTATTTGCATAGAGTTTCGATATGGGAGATGCATTGCAATTTTTGATATTTTTTTCACAATTGTGATAATTCGTCGAAACAGATGGCAACACAATTTATAATTTATTCTTCCAAATAATAATTGTTAAATAATTAGTAATAGCAAAAGTTATACGAAAATCAACTACAATAATTCAACGAATATATTATTTATTACTTCAATTAACTTTATTCGAAATTTTTAATTAATCAATTTTTCTTAACTATGGGTTATGCTCTGTGCGAATGTTTTTATTAATTATATTCTTTTGATTTCTTATATCTGTGTTTCTTATGCAATTTCGTTACAAAGGATCCTTAAACAAAATATCAATTACAATAATCGCGCACGAAGATCACGTTCGAATAAAACCACCCTCCTCCCTAATAAGAGATTCCTCAATAACCGTTGGAGGAGATTTTTTTCAAAGAGATGCTTCAAACAAAAGATAATCCAAGCGGGGAAAGAAACGAGGAGAAGAATTATTAACCATCCTCTCGGGGAATCGACGTATTTTTCATCGATCCCTCCTTTCCCTTATTTCCCAGCATCCCCCACAACATTCGCGATTCGCGGCCAACCTCATTATCGGTTGCAATCAGATCCCCTAACTTGAAAAAACCATTAAGGAAGTTGGAGGCGAGGTCAGTGAAAATAATCCGGCTTGATGGATGAAAGGAGAGGGGAGGAGGAAGATGACGGGAAGAGGGATTAAAAGGAGGGAGACGTGGAGAGAAACGAGAGAAGAGGGTGGATTCTTTTGGAAAAGCGATCCGAGGCCACGATGGCTGGTGCGGGATTTAAAGTTGGATCTTCTCCTCGATCGAAATCGCGCTTCTCTCGACAAACGTTTTCGACTGGTCAGCGATTCGCTTTGTTTCGCTTCCTTTCTTTCTTTCTTTCTTTTCCGTTTCTTTCTTCATTGAATCGCTAAAATTCCGCTTACTTACAATTTTGATACGCGTATTTTCTCTACTCCGTCGCTTCAGCAGAAGAATTTTGTTGTATTGCGAGGTGACAATTTGCGAAATTGTTGTTGTTTAATTAATCGATGGAAATTTTATTAAATTACGGAAAACGCGGAAAAGGATAAGTGCCGTTTACAATTTACGATGCGTCTCTTGTTTCTTATTTGAAATTATTCGTTATTTTGGAGATATATCGGGAATTAATTTGTTACAATTAGACTCTGGATCGTGTAAAATTTGAATAAAAAGAGTCTACAGGATGTGAAAAATAAAATATTCGAAGGACTTAAACTTGATTTCTTTTTTCTTTATTACTCCATTTCTTTGAATAATAAATCCCTTAAATCTTCTAAAAAAAGAGAGGTTTACTTTACTTTCGCGCAACGGAATTTCTTACACCCTATCTCTCCACAATTGTAACCTCCTCGTCTTGGAAAAAGCCTCTTCCGAATGTACAGAGAAAGTTTCTCTGGAAACACGGCTATTTAGAAACACGGCGAGCGAATTGAGAGGCAAAGGAAGGTGAAGGAAGGAAGGAAGAAAGTTCGACGATTTCCATATCGAGCTACCACTTTCCCTTGAAGACGTTTCATCTCGATTCGTCGTAGGAAACAACGGGTACGCAAAGCTTGGTCTCTTTGATCTTTGGCGGGGGGGTAATGCGAATTACGCGGCACATTCTTGACAAAGCGTTCAATTCCTTCTCTTCCGCCGCAACCCCGTGAAATAAACAAAAAACCCCTCCCTCCCCCTAGATCTTTCAGCTCATGAATATCACATTCCCAGGAATGGCCTTTGCACTCTTCAAACAGCTTCCACTCCATTTTCTAAACTGAATTATTTAAGCCCACCCACCGCTTCCTCTATCCTCTCTTCCTCCCTTCGCCTTCCCCTTTGCTCCTTCTCGCTACTATTTTCTGACATTATCATTTTAAATAGGATCGCGTCTTCGAGGATGCACAACACTTGCACACCGCAATTCGATTGCCCGCCGAAACTCGGAGAATGGCCTCAGACCGCTGTTCCCTCGAACTTTGACCGTTAATTGCCTAATTTGATTGTCTCGAAAATCGTCTTGTACATCAAATTGTACAGTAAACGGTGCACAGATTCGTATATCGATGGATATTTTTCTTATTATTATTAGGAAATTTTCTAAAGTTTAGAAGTCGATGGAATCTCCAAAAATCTTTCTAGAAGGGAAGATTATTATTTGAGATAATATATAAATTTATCGATCGACTTATTTTTCGATTCACTCTTATTTTCCTGTTTTCGTCCGATTTTCAAGAAAAGTAGAACACCCCGAAATACGTTTTCTTCGACAACTACTTTGTTATTTCTCGATCCAACGAAATGTTTAAATCTTGTGCTAATTAATTAACGAAAATTATATCGATTTTCTGCAAATTAAAATACATCAAATTAATTAATATAATAAAAATTAATCTACTTGGAAACCCTTTGTGGAAAGAGCAACGGATATCGTTAATTTTAACTCGTCAATAATAATTCTTTCATTTTCTTGTTAAACCAGTTTCGTTTTACTTCCTCGCATTCGCCTAGCTAAACAATTAATTAACGTTCGATATACACACGTTATTTTTCTCGCGCGAAAGAAAGAAAAAAGAAAAAAAAAGGATTATTATCGTTGCGAAAGTTTAAACGCGCCGCTTTTTAAATATTTTCCACCCCAACTTATTGTACTTACTTTCATTACGTTGATTGCTCCTTGTTCTCGCCCATATATAATATTAAAAGTATTCTCACGTTCCAATATCCGCGCGACAACAATCCAATTTATTTCGTCCACGCGAACATTTCAATCGTGCGCTAAAAGCTATTTAAAAAAATAGCAGAATTATTCGCAAAAATAATGGACGAAAATTGCGCGACTTACTGTACGATAAAAATATTTAAAACCCTCCTCTTTCTCGCGTCCCCAACGATACACTTTAAATTCTTCCTTTAAATTCAACGCAAATAAATTCGATTTTATTTTCTCCGTTCTACAATTATCGACTCGATTATCCAGCACGGTGGGCCGAAATTTCGTCGACAAGTAGTCGGTGGATCAGTTATGGTCAGACGCCTGCGGTATTCAATTAGCCATTCATTGAAATTCTCTCGCGCCACCCGCCCCCGAGATTTGATGAATACGTCGATTTGTCAATAAGAACTGTTGCTGACAGCCCATTCCAAGAAGGCAAGGATAAAGGTACCGCGAATAAAGGCCTTCGCCACCCCTGTCTGAATATCGATTACCGCCCCCACCTCGGTCATCGACAAACGATATTTTTCGACAGCTTTTATAATATAAAAAGGAGGCTCGAGTTTCAAAGCTGCGTTTCAGAGATTGTCTTTAGCGATTATCCGACCGTGTTCCCTCTTATAATTTTATATTCCGCGCGACGAAAGGGGTGAACGAGTGGGGAAAAGGAACGAACGGCGAGGTTCGATAATAGGAAGGGGAGGGGGAATAAGTTATTACACTCTTGGCGAGTTGTTGTTGTTGAGGATGGATTAAAGGAAAAAAGAAAAGAAGGAAAAAGGTAATAAAAAAATTGGATCAAAATTCTCTGTGAATTGAGGATAAAAAACTTAAGAAAGAGAAAGTGGGAATCGAATCATTTCGTGGATTTATTTGTAGAATAAATATAAAATATAAGAATGATGGGGAATTGCGTTTTTGTTCATAACAACGGAGATATAGAAAGTGTAAAGGAATTTATAATTTTATAATGGTTAGTTTCCTTCTCTGTAACTGTAATTTTTAACGATCAGTATCCCTAGCTAATAGTATAAACTTGGAACAACCGAATTAAATTCACCATTCCGTGACACTCTGATCTAATTACGAAACGTTGTTCAACCTGTAATCCTATCTAATGCGAGGTAAACAGAAATCCTTTGAATTCGAGAGAGATCGAATTCCGTTTTGAAAAAAAAAAAAAGGTAAAATTGCATCCTCTTCTCGAAAATAATTCTCGAGTTCATCCCTCTTCTCCCTTTCCTCCAAGTTCTAGAAGAAAAGAAAATAAATTTTATATCGATCTTGCGAAAAAAAATCATCCAGTTCGATCCGAAAGTTAAATTCAAAGTCAAACTTGGCGATCCTTTTTAATCAACCGTTGCGCTCTTCTCCAATTCCACCCCTTCTTCTCCCAAGCGAATGTCCACCGAGATCTCACGTCCCCGAAACGCAGAGATCCGTAAGTTACCGCGATTACAGAATGCTGTTTAATCCACGACCCATGTCCATGCTCAATGCTGTTCTTCGTCGAATTTATCGCCATCGGTTTTCCAGGGACGATAAATCGATCCCCGCAACCAGAAAACGCCTCGATCCTTGGAAACGTTTCAAAAGGTTTAACCAATTGAACCGTGCGAAGCCGAGAGGAGCACTACTTTAAAATTTGCATTTGTAAAAAAAAATTCTGAGAAATATTATAAAGAAAGAACCTTTATTTTTTTGAAACTTTCTTAGAAAGAAAGATAATAATTCGATACCACAAGATAAAAAGAGATGCATTGTAAGAGAAATTGTCTAAGAAATAATTAATTGAAATGAAAAAAATCTCCGTATTCTTTAATTTTATTCGTGCAACTCCTTTGGACTTGCCAAATTTCTTTTGCAATTGGTCGAGGAAGGAAAAGGGAAAAAGCAACTCGTTCTAAACGTGTTTCGAAGGAAAGTTGGGAGGGAAAAGGACAAGTTCAGAAAGGAGAGAAGGGAGTCTTGTTTCCCTCTACGAATTTTTCCCGCGTGGAATGCAATGGAGAGGGTTAGCTATTGGAACCGAAAGAAAATTTAATTAACGGCGAAGACTTGAAATCTTCGGACATCCAGCCACACAGATGCAACTTTCGTTACGTCCCTGAATGCAAAATTCGAACGGGTTAAACGGGGTGGCTGAATGAGAGAGCGATTTGAATTATTTTTAAGAAGGTAAAGTTTGAAGTTTAGAGATGTGCATTTTATCGAGGGAATTGGAATTCTTTGGCAAATCTTTGGCTGAACCGAGCTACTTTTAGAGAAAGATTCGAGTAGTTATTAATTTAGAAACTGACAGTAATTGAGTAACATTTGACTTTTTCTTTCAACTCTATTTTTTTTAGATAAATTAATTTAGATTAAGTTTCTTTGGGAAAACATCCAAGATTGTCAAATTTCCATTTATTTCCAACTAATATCCTCGTTAATTAAAAATAAATTAAATGTTAATCTTTTTACTTGAACCCTGTACAACACTTTAAATATTCGTTGAATAATTTTAAAATATATCCCTCGTTAATAAATTTAACATCCTATCGAAAAATAAGCATAATTTTTGTAAATTTATTAAAGAAACGAGATTGATTCACTTTTCCAACAATCTCGAAAGTTTCTTTCCTAAGCATTATATTGATTATATAGATCGATTTTACATATCGATCTACAATAATTCGAATATTGGAATCTGACTGGAAAGATATCGTACGATTTCCTTACCTTGGCGACGCCGTAACCTTTGGCGCGTAACCTGAAGAGGCAAGGCACCACAACAGCCGGGGAAACGGCGGCTATCACACTTCCCAGGAAAAAGCCCCATATCCAGGGCAAGTCAAGAAGATACTTGGTGAGTATGGCTATGACAAACGCCTCGATCAGCCACGGTATTAGGCCGAGTTTCGGCACCGTGATCTTCAATCTCTTCAAGGCGTTCGGATCCAAATCCAAACCGGCTCTCGTGAGGATAATGACTAGAGCGATTTTCCTGTAACATCATCAATAATTTTTATCAGTTATATTACTCTAAATATGAGATAAAATATGATATCAGTATTTGAAACGAGAAACGCGTTTCGAAAAATTCATCGAGAGAAAGTAATAAAAGTAAAGAGATCAAGGATTGGTTCTTACATTTCTTACACGATATATTAATAAAAAAAATTTGTCTCGAAGAATCGTTTTTGCTCGTTAATTGATATTTGATATTAATCGATGTTATTAATTAAAATTATTACACAATACGATTGAAAACACGTACAACGATTAAACGTCGATTAAATTTAATTGCAAAGTAATTTGATATATAAAGCGCCTATAAAATGAAATCATTCTATGATTAACTCCGCCTAATTTCGCGAATATCGTATCGTATCAAATTCAACCGACTCATCGAAATTCTATTTTTCATCTATTAAACCATTATTACATTCAATCGGGAGATTACAATTAAATTAAAATCGAATCAAACCGTCTGCGCAACGTTTAATTTACAATCTCTTATATCACTTAATAATATCAAATAATATAATCGATTCTTACGAAAAATCGAGAAAGAATAATACGAATTAACCTCGAAACATCTTTAAAAAAAAGTAACTCCATCGAATCATCTCTCGACAACATATTGTTGTTACAGAGATTTCCATCCACCCTCGGTGTAAACTCGATGCGTTTCCTGCGAGATCGTCGATGCCTTCCCGGATGAAACCATCTTTCCCTCCCCTTCCGTTCGAAAACTCGTAATAGGATAAGTTTGGAACCGGGGTGGCAAAGTTTCGGCTCGATGCCGTCTTTAACCATCGAGCGCGACGGGGCTTCGATTTCCAGCTTTCGTCGTTTCCACGGATTTTCTGCAAATCGAGCAACCTTGGGTGGGATGACCTCCCTCGTCCGCTCGCATGGAAAGGGAACCATTTGTCCACCTCGAATGGGAACTCGAGAATAGAAGGAGGGTTATTTTATTACGCTTGCGATTAGGCGAGATCATTGCAAGATCGACGGATATACAGTGTCCCAAAATTAATTAATTTGAATTTGCCATTTTTGTATTAAGTTGTTGGCCTGAAAAAAGAACGGTTTGACAGCTGAGAGTTTAGGGTTAGTAAAAATGGAGTGTTATATGATATAACGTGGAATGGATTATTAATCATGAAAAAATGGATGCTGGTTTTTCCAGCAAAATAATCTTAAGCACATTTTCATCTCGATGGCTTTGTTAATTGGCAAAATTGTGTTTGGGGTTCGGAGAAGCCACGTGTGATTAGCGAAAAACAAATGCACCTACAATGTGTCACTGTGGATTTTGGGCAAGAGGCATCATCGGATTATATTTTTTTGAGAACGAGGCTGGTCAAGCAGCAACTGTTAATGGTGTTCGATATCGCAACACGATAACACAGTTCTTTCTGCCAAAATTGGATGATATTGATGTGGCCCATATGTGGTTTCAACAAGACGATGCCACATGCCGTACAACCAATGAAACAATTCAATTATTGCACGAGACATTTCCTAGTCGTGTACTCTCTCGTTTCGGTGATCAGAATTGGCCCCAAATCGTGTGATTTAACACCATTAGATTTCTTCTTATGGAATTATTTGAAGTCAAAGTTAACAATCCCACAATTACACGTGCATTGCAAGAGGAAATTAAACGCTGCATCGACGAAATTCAGCCACAATTATGCAGAAAGGTGATGAAAGCCAACAAAGCCATGGAAGCCATATGTTATTCTATAAATAACTCTATTCTATGTATTTTATGATTCACTTAAAAAATAAATATCCAAAGACTAAAAACTCTCTTTTACATTTAATTCAAATCTTGCGTTAATTTTGAGACACTCTTTATATTCGAATATTTGGTAAGGGATTCGATAATTGGAGAGTAATTTTGATCAGCGGATCGTTTCTTTTGAAAGACAAATTATCGATTGTAAATTGTACTGTTCCCTTTTCAACCTCTCTTAGTGTCTCCTCCTAATGGATTTGTTTCTAGGAAGAAGAAATTTTATGAAAGAATGTAAAATAAATTCCTCGAATAAATTCTTATCCCGGAATGTGCACAACATTTAATCAAGAGGAAGAGTAATTGATATTTGCCTCGAGAACCATGAAAATTTTACAATTTTTCATTAATACCTGGCTCAAAGTTAATGCTGTCAAAGGATTCAGATTTAGATTTAGTTTCGTCTTCAGCTTGTTGTTTAAGCGCGTGTAAGAAGAAATACAATATTGAAAACAATTCGCCTTTAAATAATACAAAATGTTGATTGTACGATAATTATGATTAAATAACGTCTTTCGGATGGAACATCTTCGCTTCTCGGTTTCTTTTTCTTTGGGGAAGAGAAAAAAATCTAATGCATAAATTAAAAACTTGGACGTTGCTTAATCAATTCATCGCGTTCGAATTTGCAATTCAAAATGTCTACGCGCTATCTAATATGATTCTTTCTTTATTATGTCTTCGTCCAATGTTTCGTATTACTCGCAAATATATCATTAATATTACGATGCAATATTGAGAACACGAGATGAAAAATAAATGAATTTGAAATTTAATCTTAAAAACGAATCTTACGAAAATTTCCAAAGCTTCTTAATTTCTCATTCATCGTTGAAATTCCACTGTAAAAATTGCGAAAATCGAAATATTAAAATTTTCGATCACGAGAATCGAAATCTGTGTTGTTTCAAACAAACAAACGATCGAATCGAAATTTCTTCCCTTTCTGTTCATCTGTTTCTGAGCACCAAAAATACGTTTATTGGCCATTCACGAGACTCGATAAACGGCGGAGGGGTACTTTTTAATTCGAGTTTTCGCCTGGAAGAAAGCGCTAATGACTCCCCCTTCGTCCAATATTTTCCTCGCCCGAAGAAAAAGTTTTCTTGACGTTCGATCGGATCCAATTGAAATTCAACGAGCTTCTTGCGCCCTTTTCTCCCCCCCTCTCTTTCTCTCCTTTTCTCCTTACAAGCCAACGGGAATTTTTGGAAGAAAATTTGGATCCATTCCCGACTCCCTGATTGAAGAATAATATCGTTTTCAACGAACGAAAGGTTTAAAAGGAAGGAAAGGAAAGGAGCAAAGGAATTTTAAAAATATTTTTCCTAAAATCGCGCGTTAAATGGAAACACTATCTTATTATTTTTATTATTTTTCCCAATTTTCTATTACGAAATTCTCTTCGACGAGAACGAGCGTTTTAACGTTTCAATGATGAAAGAAATAAAAATAGAAATAGAAACTGTTTGTTCGACACACCCGCGGATGTCGAACGGTTGACGAATCGAATAGTTTCCCGGGTTGTTGCACTCGTGGTATAATAGTTTTAGCTTTGCTTGCGTAACGTTACTTGTTTGTGGGTGCAAAAAAAAAAATATATATATATATATATATATATATATATATATATGCGCGTCACTTCACAAAGTCTTTCCTGTTACAAATAAATTCTTTAAATATATTTCCAATTCCTTCTCGTTTTAAGAAGGAATTTTCTTCTGTCTCGATCACGCGTTAACGAGCAAAGTAAACATTTTGGATAACACTTGGGATAGAGAAATAAAATTGTTCGTTAAACAATCTTGTACAGATTTCATATTTTTCTATTCGCTCTATTATTATAGAGATATAAATTCAATACAAGAATTTTTCATTGATTTCGATAAGAGTTAAATCTTTTCCATTTTATTTTTGTTCGATTCCTGTTTCCAAATTATTTCTTTTTAATCTCGATTCCATTTCTGTTTTATAATATTCATCACGGTGATTTTTTCGTACAAGAATCATTTTAATTTTAAAAAAAAAAAAAAACAATCTTTGTCAACTATTGGATAACACGTGCTCGCAGGCGGAAAAATATTTACTCTTTTCAGCCATGGAAATATATTTGTACACTCTTTAACAGAGTGCAAGTCATTCGCGATCGTAACTAGCGATCGAAGAGATGATGCAACACATTGTCTTGTGACTCCTTTTATCGTTCCATCGATAAATAAATATCGATTATCTTACGTTCTTAAATATTTTCTGAAATCCATCGTTTTCGTTTTCGACTCGCTCCACGATTTCGTTCGATACGATATGATTACGAACCGATTGTTTCGATCGGGCAGATTGAAAAAGGAAACGATCGAGTAGCGCGATGCGACGATTAGATAAGATTTATCCGTCAGATTTAACCGATATTAGTAGCCATTAGTAATTATCCCCGATAAGCTAAATCAAAGTTTAATCCAAACAACGCAGACGAGAAAATAATGAATTGCGCCAATGATTTTCTGTGTTACAAATATACAAAGAAAGTACGAAAAGTCTTTCAAAATGAATAACAAACAACTCTTTTGAATTTTACAAAGAGAAAAAAAAAAGAACTCGAGGAATTCGTTTCGATTTTTTTTCTTCCGTATCTCGTATGAATGGAAATTTTTAAATAATCGCTTGGATGATGCGAAATTGATTTAACAGATATCTTAAACGTCACGGAAAAGAGAGATGAAAGAAAAATTTACACGTAGATTTATTCGTATTACTCGAAATGTTGAAATATTAAATTAATTTAATGGAATTTAATGGAATCTTTCACGAAAAGAAATATTCATACGTGTGATTTCATACGTGTTATTAACGTCGAGATAACGCCAAATTACGTTAAATTAATAAAACATACAATGCGATGTAAATCAATTACGACGTGGATCGATATCTCACTTCGAGAACCACCACGAGAAATAGAAAATATCCATTATCCGTTTAGAGATGAAATTTTATAATCGATATACTTCTTTCTCTTTTCTTTTTTTTTTAATCTTCAACGAGAAGAGAAGAACGAAAGAAAAATTCTTCTTACGCTCGTTAGATTACGATCGGAGGATTTCTCGGAGGAAAATGCGATTTTTCCACGGGATATCGGTAATTCCTTTCATCGGAAGGTTAAAGTTTATCCGCAAACAAAGTTACTATAATTCGGAAAACGAAATCCGGAGCGGAAATTTATGGAGGAGGGAGGAGGGAGACATGGTTGAAAATGAAATGGCACTGGGTCTGAGCCGGAAATGAGCGAGGAACAGAAATGGATTACAAGAATTCGCGTTTGCGCCATCTATTCGCCCTCTTTATCCCAATAAACTTTCAAATTTTCTCTTTCCACTTTTTGTTTCGATAATTCTTTGAAGAAATTCTGAGAGGAGGAAAAAAAATTTTTTTTTTTTTTTTAAAATTCCAATTTAAAATTCCTTATACATCTACTAAAATTATAATTAATAGAGAATTCTGAAACAATAAATGAAAGTTTTATTCGGAAATTTTAGTAAAGATAAATATAAGTGTCAGCTATAGCGGTTAAACTTGATTTATAAATTAATTTTTTCTAATATAAATTTAAATTGTAATATTATAATAATTAAATTTATTAATTTTAGGTGAAATTTAGAATTAATTAATAATAATTATTAATAATTTTTTTTGTTTTCTTAGTACGCTCTTCGCTTTTCAAAACGTACGCAAAAAAAAAAAAAGAAAAAAGATTGCGAATATTTTACCGAAACGAAAGAAAGGAGATAAAAAGGAGAACCATGTTTCGCTTTTTTTATTTCGAGCGTAATAAATCACATCCCCAAAGTTTCGATATAAAATAAGTAGTTGTTTTAACGTGCATTCAAAATTATTTCGCACTTTTTATTTCCCTCCTCTTTCCACCATCGTGAACAATTAACAAATCGACTTCCCGAGTTATTTATATCCCCGGAAATACGAATTATGATTTCATAATTCATACACAGGATTGGCGAACAACACCTCGATGAAAAATCTCCACGGGTATAAATCACCGATATAAACACCCCCATTAAAATCATCATTAAATCAAACTCGATTCATCAATAAATATTTCGAAAATCTATCGTATTATTGCGTGTAACAAACCGAGATCGAAGAACGAGAGATTCGCAATTTCCTCTCTAACGAACTCTCCTTGTGCGCGTCTATGGATTTTTATTGCGTCGTTAAAAATCCGCTGGAAAAAAAAAAGAAAGAAAGAAAGAAAGAAAGAAAAAAAGGAAAGGAAAATGGACGAAACACGACAACGAATACACGAAGCAACGATATAAACATGCTCGGCTGATTTATCCCACCAATCGACCCATCCCTCGGGATGGACGACCCGGTGTAAATGCAGAGCGCGTATCGGTGATGCACGGTTGAAAATAAGTTATTTAAAAACCGTCCCGCTGCAAAATGTCCGTTCCAATCTTCAGCCACGCGATTATTTAAATATTTCAAGCTTCCGCGGCCCCCTCTCTCTCTCTCTCCCCAAAGAGAAGGTTTTTCAAGGGGCCTCGGACACGACGAGAGAGCGAAGAAGAAATATTAGCGGAATTTACAATTCCATTCCTCTTCTTGTCCTAGGATACCAGGGAATAGGCTACTGGACGCACCAGCCAAGACATTTTGATTTATTTTTGTCGCAATCTTCGATTCTGTTTGTGAAAAAAAAAAAAGAGAATTTTCTTCTTCCGATCTTTTCTTCGAAAAGTTTTATTTGCCGAGTAGAATGCAAATTTATTTTCGAAAAACTTGTTAGATTTCATAGAAAATGTATCAAACTTCATATTTTCCTTCCATCTTCGAAAAAAAATTCACCCTTGCGATCCAATTCATTTTCTCAATCGATCTTTGATGTAACATCGATCTCTCGATAATTAATGCATATATAAATTAGATATTTGTCGAGTAGAATGCAAATTTATTTTCGAAAAAGAGAGATTTCATAGATTTCATAGAGAGATTTCTAAGTTAGATTTCATAGAAATTGTATCAAACTTCATATTTCCCTTCCATCTTCGAAAAAAAAATCTTGCGATTCAATTCATTCTCTCAATCGATCTCTCGATAATTAATGCATATATAAATTAGATATTTGTCGAGTAGAATGCAAATTTATTTTCGAAAAAGAGAGATTTCATAGATTTCATAGAGAGATTTCAAAGTTAGATTTCATAGAAATTGTATCAAACCTCATACTTCCCTTCCATTTTCGAAAAAAAATTCACCTTTGCGATCTAATTCATTCTCTCAATCGTCTCTGATGTAACATCGATCTCTCGATAATTAATGCATATATAAATTAGATATTTGTCGAGTAGAATGCAACTTTATTTTCGAAAAACTTGTTAGATTTCATAGAAATTGTATCAAACCTCTTATTTCCCTTCCATCTTCGAAAAAAAATCATCCTTGCGATTTAATTCATTCTCTCAATCGATCTCTCGATAATGAATGCACATATACATATATAAATTAGATATAAATTTAGATCCGCGAATATTTAGCACGAATACTTGTTTTCTTTTGACGCGGTCACAGTATGTTTAATCCTTACCCTTATTTATCGAGTAGAATGCAAATTTATTTTCGAAAAACTTGTTTAAATTTCCCAGAAAATGTATCAAACTTCATATTTTCCTTCCATCTTCGAAAAAAAATTCATCCTTGCGATCCAATTCATTCTCTCAATCGTCTCTGATGTAACATCGATCTCTCGATAATTAATACATATATAAATTAGATATTTGTCGAGTAGAATGCAAATTTATTTTCGAAAAAGAGAGATTTCATGGATTTCATAGAGAGATTTCAAAGTTAGATTTCATAGAAATTGTATCAAACCTCATATTTCCCTTCCATCTTCGAAAAAAAAATTCACCCTTACAATTCAATTCATTCTCTTAATCTTAATCTCTCGATAATTAATGCATATATATATATATATAAATTTAGATCCGCGAGTATTTAGCACGAATACTTGTTCTCTTTTGACCTAGTATGTTTAACCCTTACTTACGAGGGTTAACACAACCACCCCGAAGAAGCCAGTTCAATGGTAGCTTAATGAAAATCCCTCCCTGCCTGCTTCTCGCCTCGCGAGAGATACAAGCACGCGCGATACAAAAGCAAAACGGAAAGAGGGGAAAGAGTTCTCTGTCTCTCGAGAGAAGGAGGAGGAGAAAATTATTATCATTCGTGGATTCGAGGATTCGTCGGTTGGCCAGTTGGTTGCTCGTTCGTGTCGCGGCGAGGAGAACGGTCGACCTACATATGCATATGCAACTCGGCTGTTGGCCGAGCCGGTGAAATGTGCTCTAATTTGAATTAATGGTTCGCCGTAATGCGCACGGAAAACAACCGGCGAAACTTCACGCGCCGGTGGACTCGATCGTTTTTCGACCTTCGATCGAACCTTTGGCCTCGACCTCGTTCCTCCTAATAGGAAAATCTCTCTTTTCGATGATCGTCCCTTTTATTCCCTTTTCCTTCTCCTTCTTTTTTCCATTGCTCGTCGAACCGTAACAGGCCCTTAATCGAATAATTCGAATAATACTCGATTTAAAAATGCGACGCGATGGTCAATTTAACTTCTTCTTCTTCTTTCTTTTTTTTTAAAGTTTGGAAGGTGGATAGAGGCGAGGTTTATTTCGAGGAGATGTATTTTTTTCTTTTTTTGACGAATGAATCGGTGGCGGAATTTATGTGAAGGAGGGGGGTATTTGGATCGGAGAGATAGATGCGCGAATGAATCGCACTGGGTGGAACTCCATTTATTCGAACCTGTTGGGGAACAAGCGATTCATGTAATAGGAGTTGGGCCGATTTCTTCTTCTTATTTCCGATCTATTATCTCGAATCGTGAAAGTTCGAGGAAAGTGCGAAAGTGGATTTAATTTTGATCAGCTCCGGGATATTAATGAAGCCGGATATTAAACGGGTGTTTAAAGGAAAAGTTTGGACGGAACGAATTTTTCTTTCTCGGGTTTAATCTGCTCTGGAATTGAGACGCGTTAATAATAAACATCGGTCGCGTCGTGCGGGAGATACGAAGATAAATGATTGTGTGGAGGAGGGGCGAGTCGTTGGAGTCGACGATAGAAGAGAGAACGAGAGATGAGAGAACGGTTTTAGGGGGAAAGTTTTAGAGGAAGCTGTTGTCTGAAAATTCGGTATATTATATTATAAAGGCGCAAAGGCAACAACTGTGATATCAAACAGTTATTTCGAATTAACGAGTTTCTATGCTTCGAAATTTAGAAATTAATTAAGAATTCTTCTAATTGTGGAATTTTAAAACAAATAAACTCGAAACAAACATCGAAAATTTTAGATACATACATAAATCTGTATCATTACGATCAACCTACTACCTCCAAACAATTTAACTTATTTTCCAAAAAAACTGAAAACTTTCAAAAACTTTATCCTACGTCAAAAATTTTCTTCCACTCAAAGTGGAGTCAAACATCGAAAATTTCAAACTTCCAAACTTATTTCCAAATAAAAAAAAGAGAGAAAACTTTCAAAAAACTGTCCCGTATCAAAGAATAAATCAAGCTCAACGATTAAAACGACCGTGTCGATCCGAACGCATCACGGACCGACACCTCTCCCTCTCCAGCGTTTCCGAAAACACTGTTCGGTTAATCCGAGCGAGTAATCGATGGTCTTCGAATAATCGAAGAGTTTGGCCACGATCAGCTGTGAAATTGGCGAATAAGGTGGCGGGCGTTATCGATCGAAACGATGGGGTCGCGTACTACTCCTTGCGCATCCTTATGAATCGGCCTTTGAACGCCTCTAACCTAGAAACGCGAGAGTTGCTGGCGTGCCACCACCGCGTTTCTCGATGATTTCGATCCGCTGCGGATTATCCTCCGATTAACACGCGGTGGACAGATTTATAAAATGGACGATCGTTTCCTGGAATTATTTGACGAGAAAGAGCGACCTTGTAAAAGTCTTCGACTCGGTTGTATTTCTTTTTTTTTTTTCATTTGGGAACCATCGATAAAAATTTCTGAAGAAAAGAAACGTGGAGTTCCAAATGTGAAATAGTTTAGGATAATCAAAGATTTATTGCCATTTTCTTTCTTTTATATATATGTACTTTTATCTTAGAAAAAAAAATATTAGAAAACTCGAATGGCTGTTATTATTATAGAGCTCCTCTTCGTTGAATCCCTTTATTGAATCTTTATAAATTCTTATTTCCATTATCTTCCACATAATCTTCGCTTACATGCTTAGTTGGACAGTTTAATGGTTTCTCTTCAGAGCGTGAAGTACGTGAAATGCCAGCTTCGAACTTGCCGAGGATTTAGGATAATAAATATAAAAAGTGGATCAAGGGAAAATTTAGATTAAGTTTATCGAAGATCGCGAGACACGATCATTCTTCCTCGTCGAGTAACTTTAAAATTCAAATTCACCACTCGTCGTACATTCCATCAACAACAAAAGACCCAAACTTTCCTCCCCCCGCCCTCCTTTTAAATTACGCTCCGCGTTTATCTCACGATAAACGAAATTTTCAATCCACCTTTTCAACGATCCTCTCGCCTCTTCGTCTCTTCTTCATCGTTCGAGGAGACGAGCGTTCGACCCGGCATCGATACCCGCTGATTTACGATCCCTTTGGAACCGGCTATCGTGGAACAGGTTCCCGTTTTAACGAGCGTTTTCGATGCGTCGATAGGTCTCCCAGGATCAAAGGAATCTCGTCTAAGGACGCGTTCTAGGATTTCGCGTAATTCACGTTCTTCTTACTTCAACTTTCTCTCGTTCCGTTCGAACGGAAATTCTTGGAAATTCGAGGAAATTTAGAAGGGAAGTTAAAGCGACAAAAGATATCTCTCAAAAATATTAATATGGCGATACAACTTTTGGTCAACTTTGAAAACTCGGAAACAAGAGACTCTGACACCTTTTTTGAATCGAGATTAGATGTTGAAAATGAAATTAAAAAATAGGATTTTAATCGGAGCTTTAACCTTATTCGACGTCCGACATCTCTTTACACGACGAACAAAAGAAGGTTTCGCGCACGCAGCTTACGAGCAAGCATGCAAAAATACATAGAAAGTTCATCTCCTCTTTCGCACGAACGCAAATATTAATCCTTCGCGCTCGAGAGGTTCTCGAGTCACAGTGGGTGCGTACCAAAAGCGGAGAAAATTCATTTATGATAAAAAATAATTAATTTCTACGTGTAAATAATCATAAAAACGTCTTCTTACACGTTAAAGAAGCTTTCTAAAAATAAATCTCAAAAAAATAATTTCTCTCTTTCCAACTAATATGTTAAATTTCGTTGGATCAATAAGAGCGCACTATCTTAATTAATGTAAAGATCTTTATCTCTTTATTTCGATAAAATCATTTCATCGCGGAAAAAAAATTATTTTCCGAGCGGCCTACTTGAAAAGAAGAGTGGAAGGGTGGAGCGCAAAGAGTTAAAGAGCAGGGTTGTCAAATGGGTCGAGCGTGCATTCGTGGCCATTTTTCACGTGGCGAGGATCCTACTCGAAACTCGACCACCGCTCGAGAACCCCATTCTTCCCGTCTTCCGCTTTTGCATTTAAATGCCAGCGACGGGCGGAAGATGCACGCGATCTTCTCGATGTGGGAATGTTTCATCGTGCTTGTGCGTGCGTGTGTGTGTGCAGACAGGGAAGGATCGAGGGGGATCCTGGAAGAAAGGGGAGTTTCTCGAACAATGATAAAAATTTCGAATAAAATAAGGGAGTTAAGGGAGATTGATACTTTTGTGACGTGATCTTTCCCTATCTTCTCCGCTCGAGCGAAAATATTTTTCGCTATCTGTCATCTTCGATGTATTTATACCTCGATGAAAATATGTTTCGATTTTACGGACATCTATTTTCTTCTTCTTCTTCTTTTTTTTTCAAGGACGAAGAACTGTTTAATAAAGAAGAGTATATTTTTCATATAAAGGAGAGAAGGAATGGAACGAGAATAACGCGTTTAATGCGAAAATCGAATAAAATTGATCGCGTAATCGTTCGACGATACACGGATATGAATTTCAAAGGGAAGCTTCTCTGTGAAAGATTTTAAACGAGTTGATGAAATAAACGATATTGTGGAACTTGCACATCGAAATAGACAGGTTCGTGATAAACTTTCCGCCACAGTGGTAAAAATAACGAAACGAGAAAATCAAAGGGTTAATGCGACTGTTGGCAAACGTTTCTTACATATATATCCTTTTCTTTTTCTTTTTTCGAACGAAAAACCTGGAAAGCAATTAAAACTAATTATTTCTAAGAATGAACGTAGAAGAAAAAAGGAAAAAAAAACACGAGAAGAAAGTTGAGCGAAACGATCATAAAACATTGAAAGTTTTTGCGAGAGCAGGGATGAAAAAGATTCTCTCGGTGTGTGACAGCCACTCAAAGACACCCCACGTGCCCGTGGAAATTTTCAACAGGATTTTTCCATCTCCAACGAGTTGAATATCGCGAATATCGTTTCAAAGAACGGTTTACGAACGATGAGGCAGGGATCAAGGCTGATACGCGTCTTGTTTCTTGTTTAATGCGACGTGGATGCGTATCCACGTTGGAAATGGTTTTCTCGGTTGGACGACATGTTTCTGAAATTATAAATGTCAATTCTTCCCTTCTCTCGTAAATTCAATTTTTCCAAATCGTCGAATGAGACAGCAATCCATCAATTTCTCTAGTAAATTATTATTCCAACGAATTCAAATATATTTATTCGTCCAGAGGGCAGAATTTTTATTATCATTTATTAAAATTTATTCCATTGTTCCAGAAATCGACTGTTCGATCTATAAAAAAAGGGAAGAGAAAGATCGAGGAAGCGCGTCAAGAGAATCGAGAATTCTGACAGTTGGAACGAATTCTCGACGAGATTTTCAATACAGGGAAGAGCGAAACGGGGCGATAACTCTAACCGCCGTCAACTATCCCGTGACTCTGTGACTGCGCGTAAACATCCATGCGACGCAACAGAAGAAAAAAGCTTCGCAAACAACAACAACAACAACAAGACGATTCGAGCAAGCTCGCTCTCTCTTTCTCTCCATGAATCAACAACGGAAACTTGGTAACTACACACCGATGTTTTATTCGACCGTTTCGATTTGTTTTTCCACCACCACCCATCTTTTCGCGCCTTCGACACTGTTGCAACACGTGCTTTTTTTAAAACCCTTTTTATTAATATACCTCGTGGAACTATTTTAAAACTATCCAGTTTCATTCCTTCCAATGAAATTCTCTTTTTCTTTTTGAAGGCTGGAAATGTATGCAGTGTACGTAGGAAATTGTTAATGACAAATTTTACTGCAAGTAATATTGGATTAATTATATTAACTTTGTGGATTTTTGGGTTAATTTTTATTTCATTGAATGACAACAGATTAAATTGTTTATTAATAAATTTATTGTTGATAATTTCTTTATTATTAGTTTTTATATCAATAAATTTATTATTATTTTATTTATTTTATGAATTTGGATTATTATTAATTTTTTATTTAGTTGTAAAATGAGGTTATAGTGAAAATCGTTGATTATCAGGATTTTATTTGATATTTTATACAATAATTTTTTCTTTACCAATATTATATATTATTTATTATATTTATTGAATTGATTGTAGATTAAATTTTATATTAATAGAAATATTAAATTTAAATTTAAGTATAATATTATTTATTTATCTATTAATATCATTTTTAGTTAAAATTCCTATTTATTTATTTCATGATTGATTATTAAAAGCTCATGTTGAAGCTCCTTATTATGGATCAATAATTTTAGCTTCAATTGTATTAAAATTGGATGGATATGGAATATTACGATTAATAATTATTTATAAGAATGAATTTATTTGAACTCAAAAAATTTTAGTACTAATTAATTCTTTTGGAGTTTTAATTTTAAGATTAATATGTTTATCTCAATTTGATATAAAATCAATTATTGCAATTTCATCAATTGTACATATGGGATTAATAATTATAAGAATAATAACTTTTTTTAAAATTAGATTAATTGGTGGATATTTAATAATGATTTCTCATGGATTAAGATCTTCAGGTTTATTTTTTTTAGTTAATGTAATTTATAGACAAACTAATAGACGATTAATATTTATTAATAAAGGAAAATTTGTATCTTCGAAAAGGATCATAATTAGAAGAGGATCCATAATAAGAAGCACCAAAATCTGTCTTCCAAAATTAAAAAAGATACCAAGATTCGATTCTTAGATCAAATTATTCGATTTGACAACCAAACATATATATAAAGATACAAAGAAAATCGAAATTCAACCGAATCGAACGAAACTAGAATAGCAAAGTAAATTGAAATTCTGTTACAAAGATTAATTCCAAAAAAAAAAAAAAAAGAAAAAAGAAAGATTCCTACAGATATCTTTTTAAAAAATTCGGGCGTGGGAATTGGTTCGATACGATTGATGAGCCGCGGTATCGGTTAAGCCGTGACAATTTCGGTCATTGCCCTCCTCGCAATTCACAAAGAGTGACAGGTCAAAATCGGCGAGGGAAAAGCTCGAGCGAAAAATATCGAAACGTCGATTTTCGAATTCTCTTGGGAGGGAGAGATGCGTTTCAGTTTCCAAGAAGGTGGAGGGGAGGATATTAATTCAACGGCGGATTATTTGAAACTATAATCGATGATACGTGCGGCTGCTCTCAGCTTAGACGTGTAGTCAATTAATTGTCTGCGGGGAAAGGTAAGCGAGCTTCCACCGTTTCGAGTATTCGGCGGTGTTTAGTTGGTTAATTAATACGTCGGGTAATGGTAACTAGTTTCGAGTGGATAATTGGGCTGTTAATCGAGACTTACTTTTCTGGATGTGGCTCGAACGAAACTTATTTCAGGGATCGATCGGAAATTAATGGGCATTGTTACCAGTGGATGCGATCGTATCACGTGGATAAAGTTTCAAAGTTGAATTTGGAAATATATACGAAAAATTGTTTGGTAAAATTGAATTGTAATTGGATTGCTTTCTTTCTTCGAGAATTATTTTTAGAAATCTTGGAAATTAGTGTTAAATTAAATGTATTACGAGTATATAAAATTTAATGAAGAATAAGAAAGATTTAGAAAAAATTTACAAATATTTATTATCCTTCGTGATCTTTATTATATTATTTATAATTTAAAACTTTATTATTAAAACATTATTTTCACCTCGAAAAATTACATAGATGAAAAAGCTGTAGCAGCATCGATTGGAAGCGTGCAAATACGGCGAAACGAAGAAAAAAAGAATGGAAAATAATAGATATGTTGTAACATTTCCCATCGGTATCCCTTTCATCAATATCCTTTACACTTGTACATAAAAGTTTGATCCATCGTTGTTTCATCGTGGTTTCCAGAGCTTTGACGGACTCTCAGAGGTTAGCCTTTTAACGAAATCACATGGAAACGGGAATAACGATATGATATCGGCCCCGTTTTCATTCGACTTCATTTCTCTAATTGCTTCGATAGAAATCGTCCCCCATCCACGATCCTTTTCTTCTCGCGTTTTCGTGTCGTCGATTATTATTATTATTATTATTATTATTATTATTATTATTATTATTATTATCATCCCCCGTTATTCAACGATGATCATCCTTCCGTTTATTGGGTCACTCCTTCCTCTCACCACTTCCCTCTCCTTCTTTCTCCTCCATCCATCGGTCCTCTTCACTTTTCTTCTTCGACCGTATTACGTAATACTTAAATACTTAAACCCTTTTTTCCACGTGGTAATTGATAGAAATTACGATCGATTTATTATATATATAATAAATATTTATATATGTGTGTGTGTGTGTGTGTATTGAATTCGTTTTATTCGATATCGAGTGTTCCATTAATTTTAAAATCCGATTTTATATCGGCCGTATTTAATTATTCATCCCCCGCTCCGATCCCGAAGAAATTAAATCTGTTATTCGATCCATCGGGTATCGCGTTATTTTGGTAAAATTCTGCTCGAAAAAAAAGACGGGTTTCGTTTGTCGTTCGAACCAACGCGATATTAACGAACAACGACACAACGCGCAACGAAAAATGGAAAACGAAAAAATGTCCACGAAAGTTTCTCTCTTTTCGTTTCACGCGCAACGATGAATCAACCAGAGATTTGACTTTTTTACTACTCGCTTCTATTTCTTTTACGATATTGCAACGGTTGTTATAATAATCTCTTCTATTCCGAGAATAATTATTACTAATTTAATATTACTTTTTCTTTTTAATTATCTTCTCCGTTCGAGCGAGATTATTTAAACGTACGAATTTTATCGTAACGGAGGATCATTGAAAATATAATCTTTCACCTGTTCTCCATTTATCCATGCGAACTAGGAAGATATCGTCTAGCGAAGCAACTCGAAAGTTGTTAATTAAGGGGAATTTGTAGAGGATGAATAACGAGGTGTTACGTGATACAACGAAGTATAATAAAGGTTGCGAGTTTCACAGGGTAATTTTTTCGTATAAAGATGAAAAGAATCGGATCGATCCCTTTCTGTGTATAAAAGGATGTACAAATATTTCTTTTTTTCTCCCTTTTCTTTATTCCATTCCATAGATAAAAATATGATGAAAGAATCCTGTCGAACGATGTTTCTTTCACTTATAAATAAAATATCTTTACATAACATTTCAGATAATTGGCATTAATCGTCAACCATTAATAACTCAATTTAATTCCATCCATCACCAAATACACCTAAATTTAACTAATGATTACATTGAAATTGAAAAAGAAAGGAGGATGCTAGATTAAACGGTGTTTAAACCAATCCCTCGACTTGCATCCCTTATTCACCCCTAACAATCCAACTTAATTAACGTCCACCATTTAATTCCATCACGTCCAACTACTTACATTATACACGTCGTGAGTTAAATCCATCGTCATCAATTAACACTAACCCTCCCCCTCCCTTCCTCGTGATCCCTTAAACTCCCCTACTTTGTAATTCGCCCCCTTTCGTTACAACCGTGTTACGCCCAAAAGCTTTTTCGTAGGAAAAGAAGAGAAGAAGAGAAGAGACTCTCGAGCGTTGGTGAATCGAATAATAAGTCTGTGTGTGTGCATGTTTCTACACATTACGCACGGATTAAGCGGTTCAGTTTTAAAATGGATTGGATACGTATTCAAATACTTGCAATACAAGTTGAACCAATGCTCTTTTCATTTATCGAGATAATGAAAAAAAATATTCCAAGATCGATTCCCGGAGAAAAATTTGAATTTAGAAGATTTGAACAAGCTTTCGTTTAGGCAGCAACAGAATGAATTGTAAATGATTTTTCTTCGTGTAATATTTTTGAAAAATTAATATTTGAAATTTTGCAGAAATTGAACAAACGATAGGGGAACAAAAAAAAAATATATACAATTACGATGATTACAAAATACACTTTATTTGCACGGATTTGGAAATTTTTAAATTCCGTGCAAATAAATATCCAAATTTCCAATTCGTTTAAAGAAAGGATATTATTATATATCAATCAATAATAAACGTGGGTGGAAATGATCGAGCGTTTTGTTCCGTTTCGGCTCGCCGTATATTTCGCGCATTATCCCCGATAAATTGCACGGATTTAAAAACAAATCGGCAAATGTATTGACAACAGTGGGCGATCGGAAAATTGCTATCCTACAAAATATGTTGTTAACCTGGGAATATTTGGCCCGGTCGTTCAATGCTCTATCGTCGATAAGGGGTTATTTACTCGGTCGAATACTCGATCGATGGAACAATATTATCCTTTCTCTCCCCCCTCCCCGCGATAATATCGATCAAATTTCCATATGAATAAAAACACATCACCTTCTTGTTTGTTTTCCCGTTAAATTACGTGTCATTGATTCCCTTTTCTTGAGCGCGGATAAATTGAATTTCTACGGTGGATGGATTCAATCGATGGAACGATATCCCGTTGTTTCGTCGTTCCTCTATTTTATAATAACAATTTTCGAAACCAAAAAAAAAAAGAAACATCGCGGAGAAAAGTTGGTAAGATTCGTCGATTTCCACCCTCCGAGTGTACGCATTTGTTCCACCGGTCATCCCCATTGCTCAAACGAACGTTTCTCGAAATCTTCTTGCTCGAAACTACGAAATTCTCTCAAAATGTCGCCCATTCGTAAAACGGAGCGATTCTCTCCGTACACTTTATTCGACAGATCGATCAAGTCCCGTTTCAAGAAAATTTCGGATCAATAATCGAAAAGATCGAAGAGTTTGAAAGAAAATATAATCTGTTCGTGCGCGTTCTTATATTGAATTGAATAAAGAATTGATTTTTTTTTTTTGAACGAATGAAAACAAGGACGCCGTTCAAACGAATAGCGCAATTGTCCAACGAAATTAACGATAGTTCTCTCTCTCTCTCGAGTGCTTCTTTTCGCAGACGCGGAAAGCGGAAGAGCATCTTAAATGAGGCAAAAGTGAGCCGTGTCTCTGCGAAGTGGAGATTTTTAAGGGAAGTACGTATTCGTTGCTTTGAAGAGTAATTCACCCGTGAATACCTGGCTGCACGTACGCGTGCAAAAGGTGAGCCCTTTTAAGGGCGAGCAACCGTGGAGAACTTTGCCGAGGCAAAGATTTCACTTCGGGGCGAGAGCGGGGAAGAAGAAGAAGAAAGAAAGTTTTTTAACGAGAGTTTCCAACAAGTTCGAGAGTTGATCAAGAAAATTTATAGCACGCGTTCGAAGCGAGAACTCGATCTAATTGATCCAACTTGGACTCCAACTTTTATTGCCATCCATCCTTCTCTCTCTCTTTCTCTCTCTCTTCACGATACACAGAAATAAATATAAAAATATCGGCCCTTTCGATTCTTCTCTCACGCATTCCACCGACTTTCAAAGCGCGAAAGAGATCCTCCAAGGATCCCGATTTTTCTTCAAGAACTCTTTTCACAAATTTAATACAGAAATAACATTTCTCAAAGAAATTTTCCCAAAATTTTACCGCGTTTCGATCCCCAAAACAAAACTACTCTCGATCAGCTCCATCGAAGGCTTAGAGAGCTAATCTCGAACCTCGATACCGAGCCAGCTAAACGTCAATCAGCATCGATGAACGGGCAAGCGGCCGTGTCAGCGGCTCGTCGATCGGGTTGGAACTCGTCCAAGAGGAGGAGGAAGGGGCCTCGTCTTTCTCGCTCCTTGGACAACCACCTTTGTTCGACAAATCCGCATGGATCGGCCTCGAGGGAAGGAAGGACGAAGAGGAAAGTAGGCCGCCAAGATCGTCCTCTTCTTCCTCCCTCTTTTGATGGCGACCCTTAAACCGGATGTTTACGCCGGATAGACGGCCAAACACGATCGACACCGTAACCGATTCCATGCGATTCGATGCGAGTACGCTTAGATGTTGATGGACCGACCGACGTGGATGGCTCTGTGCAAACATCCATAGATGGATCCGCTTATTGACTCGAACTTTTCACCGATACTCTGACCTGCGATCACATAGATATGCGCGAGTGTGCGTTGCATGGTGTTGTACGTGTGGGTGGAGATTCGACGTGGACGCCCCGTGTCGCGAGCTAATCAGCTGGATTGTCTTGTCGATTCTGCTCACCACGGAGCTCGAGATCGGGGGAGGGGGTGATGGACGGGTTTTGCGTTTGGAAATTTCGATTCTATCGCGATCAGGTAACAGGTTTTAGAATTATAGGATTATAGGATTAATTGAAAATCGAGGAAAAGGGGACGATGTCCTCTCTTTCGTTAAATTTGTGGAAGATTCTTTTTTTTCAAAGTAAATTGTATACAGTTTTTCTTTCAAGTTGAAAGAGAAGAGGAAAGAGTCTAGGAAAAGTGCTTCTTCGAGAAAGATTATCTCGCGTTTCATATATACGTATAAATCTTCCGCGTTTTCTGCTCGGTTTCTTTAAAAGGCTGTCCACGTCGGAACGCTCCTCTTCTTTTTCTTCCTCCTCTTCTTCTTCCTCGAAAGAAGAAGCGAAAGAAGAGTACAGAGTGGATCAAGTGAAATTCTCCGCTCGGGACTTGCGAAAATCATTACAAACACGACGTAGCAGTAGCAGCCTCCCTGCTGTATCTGACAGCAATTAGCGCCCAGTGTGCGAATCGATAAACGCTCGCTTCTCGATGATTGGCTTGCTTGGAATCGCGTTTTAGAAGAACGCACGCGTAAATTTTCCAATACAATCCGTGTCTTCGAGCGTCTTTTTTAATCGTTCGGGTTAAATCGATTTCTCTTTCTGTTAAAAATATAACAAGATTCTGTGACAATATCGTATAAATTATCTACAAAAAAGAATGGCACTTTGATCTTTTAATATGAAGATGTGAAGATTTTAATCATTCAGTATTTTTGTTGAAAAGCTTTCAATTAATTTCGATCTAGAGAAATCGATAGCGAGATTAAATTTGTTGAACATTCAAAACATCTCACATATAATTCTTTCTTCTTGAATTAGAGAATATCGTACGTATAAAATATCTACAAAAAGGTATGGTACTTTGATCTTTTAATGTGAAGATTTTATTTATCGTTCTATATTTTCGTTGAAAAGCTTTTAACTAATTTCGATCTAGAGAAATCGATAGCAAGATTAAATTTGAACATTCAAAATATCTCACATATAATTCTAATTCTTTCTTCTTGAATTAGAGAATATCGTACGTATAAAATATCTACAAAAAGGTATGGTCTTTTAATATAAAAGTGTGAAGATTTTACTCGTCGTTTGGTATTTTCGTTGAAAAGTTTTCAACTAATTTCGATTTCTCTAAGCGAGGTTAAATTTGTTAAATATTCAAAACATCTCACATTATCACAATTTTTTCTTCTTGAATTAGAAAGAGAGAGAGAGAAAACTACGTGTCGTCATCATTACTATAAAAAAGAAGAAGGAGGATGAAGGGAGACTATATAAGCCACGAGATCGCACGGCTCCGTGTAAATGTTTCAATAACACGTGGCTGGTTTAGGGGAATAAAATCGCGAGAAGCCGGATCGGAAGCCGCAGGTCGACGGCTCCTACGTCTTCCTCGTCCGCTTTCAGGTCTTGTCGTCGCAGACCTAACCTCGTCCCTGTAAAAAGTCGAAAGAGAATGGAACGGAACGGATGGGCGTGCTCCTCCACGAATTTTATAGACTGCTCCCGGATGTCGCATTCTATCCGCTCTGTTGCCCACCTCTCTGCCTCACCTCTCTCGACAATTCGCGCAACATCACGGTGAAACCGCATCACAGACAGTTACACTTTTTTCTCCGGGCAATAAATCGGAAAAAGGCAACAAATTTTTCGCGATTATAACATTTACCCGAAGAGATTTGTCCTCTATATTCGATATTTAATTCTGTTCTGCGGTAAAATTGCATTCGTTTCATGTGTACATATTTATTAACTCGAAAGAGAAAGAAATCTTTTATTTTTATTTATTTATCTTCCGATTTAATTTTTCTTTTCTACGTTCAATTCTAATTTCGTACAATTTTATTCAGTTTCCCCCGGATTGAAAGAGAAATTATCACGGCACTGTGAATACAATTTACTAACAAAATTTCCTTCTTTATCCACCCTCTTCGATTCATCTTCCTTCGAACTTCCTACAATTTTATTCATCCCTCCGAAAGAGAAATTATTCATTCCTTCCCTTTTCTCGACCAAATTTGATTTGTAATTTTTTTAATTTAAATATTACATTATAATTTTCAACATTGAAAATCCCTCCACTCGATACTATCTCCCTTTTTCTCTCTCTCTTAAAAGACATGCCGGTGTACTCGAACCGGGCGCGAAAAGACGTATAGCTCGAGGAGGAGGAGGAGGAGGAGGAGGAGGAGAGGCATTGTATCATCCCAAAGCAATCTGAGAACGATATTTTAAATTCACGTCGTATCCTTCTGGGATGTTCTATAAGGAAATTCCCCGTGGGTCGTACGCGTCCCGACAGTTTTCCAGGAAGGAGAAAGGAAGGATGCGCGCGGCACGGTTTCTTCTCTATGCATCCGCGGCAAAAATAGGGACGACTCGCTCGAGAACAGGAATTAATATTACATCGAGAAGAGATATACCTTGTTACGGCGTAGATCGAATAAATAGGGGGGGTTTTGGAATCGGATTATGGGTGTAAAACGGATTGGAAAAATGTCGTTTTTCGAATCGTCCTTCTTTTTCTTTCTTTTTTCCTTTTTTCTCGAGTTTTATTTTCCATCTCGTAGATATTTTGGAGAACGTTTAACGGAACGTGGTTGTTGGAATATTGTTCCAATCGTGTTGTTGAGAAAGAAAAATTAATGGAATTTTCAAGGAAACGAGTAATTTAAAATTGGTTGATTTCTGATTAGATATCGCGTTGTTCGAAATTTATACTTGAAGGATATTGTATTCTTCTTCTTTTTCTTCGAATTACCTTTGTATAGATATCGTTGAATTTATATATAAGACTCATATCTTGTATATTTATGTAAATCGAGGTCTGGTTATTCCAAAAGAAAATTGATAGAATTTTTAGGATTGCTCGAAATTAATTTACTTGAGAACTAAGCCTTAAATATTTTTCTTTGAATTATCTTTATATAAATATAAATTTATGTATGTAAGGAGTATCACTGAACACTTCTTTCGATTCTATTTACTTCGTAAAGACCCACATAATTTATTCCTATTCCCTTTATTAAATATACTATTCTTTCTTCCTTATATATTCCTTATTTTAATCGAATCATTTCACGATCTATTCCCTGAACGAATAAATCCTCCAATCCTTTCGATTTCGAAAAACGAAACCTAGGTATATATTTAGCGAAATATCGCAACAAAAATTCCCTTAACAAGGAAAGAAATTCTAATAAGAAAATTCGTAAAATTAAATTCGAACGAGTTCTACCCTCCATTCTACCCTCCAAAGGAGGAATATTTTCTTGCTCGGCGAGTTTCAAACGAGCGCGCTCGTAAATTTTGATATTCGGAGGAGGGGGAGGAAATTAAGAGGGGGAAGGAGGGGCAAAAGTTTTGGAAAAAGCGGTGGCAAACGGAAGCCCCATTGTTGTCAACGCGTGGGCACGTTTTACGAAGAAGGGAGAAGAGAATGGCGGGTATCCTCTGTGGGAATTCCCTCGTAACTCGTCGCGCAAACGGGACACGACGCCGTATCGTTCACCGAGATTGCACCTCATGAAAACGCTTCGACTGTCCGCCATTCTTTACGGCTTGGATTAATGCGTCCAACCTGCCGCGTGTTATTAATTTTTCTCGCGATTTCTATCCGTTTGATATCTCTTCCCACTCGGATTTTTTTTTCTTTTTTTTTTTGGTTTTGATGTACGAGAAGAATGAATAGTTGCGAAATGTATCGGACAAGCGTTCGATGATATTCCTTTTTTTTTTCTTTTCGAAGCGTCGATAATTCTCGCTCCTCGAGAAGCTTACTTTCCTCGAGGAGTAAAAGTAGATGATAATGTGCTGGAGAAACTCGTGCGTCGACGAATAATAGCCAGTATAAATATAATAAAGCAAACGTTAAACGGCCACTTTAAACCTAGAGATACAGCTTAAACGCGATTGCTTGTCGTAAAGTGTGACGATGAGATCTTGTGTTTCTTCTTTTTATCCCCCTCTTACCATTTTTTCCTCCCTTCTAATATACGTATATATTAAGTTGGCAACTAAGTAATTGCGGATTTTTTTTAGAAAATCAAAGACAATTTTTTCATGGAACTAAATAACTTTATTCTGTAATGCGTTGCTCATTTTGATCAATGACCTTTTGTCATCTTTCAGGCAGCATCATAATCCTACGTTCATAAAACTTCTGGTTTTTATTAGCAAAAAACTGAATCAGGTACGATTTGATATCATCATCGTTATTGAAATTTTTACCATTCAAGGAGTTTTGTAAAGATCGAAACAAAAAGTAATCGGATGGTGCCAGGTCAGGACTATTTGGTGGATGTGGCAAAACATCCCAACCAAGCTCCAATAATTTCTGCCGAGTGACCAAAGATGCGTGTGGCCTTGCATTGTCATGATGGAATACAACATCTTTTCGATTCGTCAATTCGGGCCGCTTTTCTTCAACTGCATTGTTTAATTTCGTTAGTTGTTCAATGTAGACAACAGAATTGATCGTTCGGTTGGGTGGTAAGAGTTCAAAATAGACAATTCCTTTGTAATCCCACCAAACTGATAACAAAACCTTCTTTCGATGAATACCAGCTTTTGATGTTGTTCGAGCTGGTTCACGTGGCCTGCTCCACCATCTTTTCCGCTCGATATTGTTGTAAACAACCCATTTTTCATCGCCAGTTATCGGTCGTTTTAAAAATGGATCATTTTCATTACGTTTCTTTAGCAAATCGCAGCTGTTAACGCGTTGCGTTAAATGCTTTTCTTTCAGTTCGTGAGGAACCCATGTATCGAGTTTTTGAACATAGCCAAGTTGTTTTAAGCGGTTTTCAATGCGTGTACGCGATACACGAAGCTTCTCTGCAATCTCAGTTGTACTGTGACGATCCGAATCGATTATTGCTTTGATTAGGTCGTCGTCAACTTTAACGAAATCCGCAATTACTTAGTTGCCAACCCAATATTAATTATGGATTTAAGAGAAGGAGAAAAAAGAAGAGAGGAGTTATTAACTCGCGATTCGATCGAGAGAGGATATGCAAATTTCAATCTTGGAACAATTTATCGAATCTTTAAGAAGAGTCGTAGGGTGGAAAAGATTGTGATTAAAAGACGGCCACGATTCAAATCCGTTTAATTTATTATCGAACGAAACGGATGGAGCGTTATTATTAAAAGAAAGGGAGGGATAGTTTTCTATGCAAATGTCCGAGAATAAGGGAAAATGCGGGGGGTGGATTCTCCTGATCCAACTGTAAGAACGGCTAGGTTCTCTCCTGTACAACCGTTAACCGGTAAGAAGCGGAACGCGTCGCGAATCTGGAATATCGCGTTACGTTGCCGGATGTATATTTCGGAATACATTTCTTCGGGGAAAATGGTTCCCGCTGAATTTCCCACTTCTGTCTATTCCATTCCGTCCGTGGGGATATTGCGATACGAATACTCGCGTGTCAAAAACATTCACCATCCCGATCGATAACGTTTTATCGAATGATTGTTTCTATGAATTATATATTATTGTGTAATAAATATTTTTGATCCTCTCATTCTACAAATTTTTCTATTCCATTTTCTACTTTCGGGCAATCCTCGAGTCTTAATTTCTTTTCATCTTTCGAGACTATTCTTCCTTTCCGAAATTTTCAGCTTTCATCTTGGAATAAATTAAATTTTTTTCATTTTCTATGTTAATTATTTCATTCCAGATCTCTCTTTTTTATAAATATTTTTCGAATCTTTTCTATCATCCTACTTTCAGAATATCTTCATTAACTTCAAGACTCTATTCTCTTCGCCAATAACTTTGTACATCGTACGAAGCACGACCTATTTCAATTTTTCCATCCCTCAATTAATTCATCTTGTAATAATTTATCATCTTTAAATTTTATCTCATGTTGATCCAAGCTCACTTTTTTCACGAATATCTTCCATCGACCATTACAATTTTCCCTTAACTCGATCGATTATCCTTCCATACTCTCCAATCTCTATTCTCTTCGCCAATAACTTCCATCGTACGAAACACGGCATATTTCTTCCATCCCTTAATTAATCATCTTACTTCGCATTTAAATCCTCGTATTAACCCAAGATATTACAATTCCTTTCATATTTTCCATCGAAACAGGGCTCATTTCAATTCTTCCACCCTTCGATCAATTCGTCTTACTTCATTTCGTGTTAATCCAAGCCCACTCTTTTCACCATTGTTTTCATCGATCGTTACAATTTTCCCTTAACTCGATTATCCTTCCCCATGCTCGAATCTCTATTCTCTTCACAAATAATTTCCATCGTACACGGCCTATTTTAATTCTTCCATCCCTTAATTAATCATCTTACTTTTAAATCCTCGTGTTAACCCAAGATACTCCTACAATTCCTTTCACCTTAACTCGATCGATTATCCTCCCACACGCTCGAATCCTCATCAACAAAACACTACTCTCTTCGCCAATAACTTCCATCGTACGAAACACGGCCTATTTCAATTCTTCCATCCCTCGATTCGTCACTTTGTATTAATCCAAGTCCACTCTTTTCATGAATATCTTCCATCGACCGTTACAATTTTCCCTTAACTCGATCGATTATCCTCCTATACTCTCCAATCTCTATTCTCTTCGCCAATAACTTCCATCGTACGAAACAAGGCATATTTCTTCCATCCCTTAATTAATCATCTTACTTCGCATTTAAATCCTCGTATTAACCCAAGATACTCCTATAATTCCTTTCATATTTTCCATCGTACGAAACAGGGTCCATTTCAATTCTTCCACCCCTCGATCAATTCGTTCTTCACTTCGTGTTAATCCAAGTCCACTCTTTTCACGAATATTTTTCATCGATCGTTGCAATTTTCCCTTAACTCGATCGATTATGCTCCCACATGCTCGAATCCTCATCAACAAAACTCTACTCTTTTCGCCAATAACTTCCATCGTACGAAACACGGCCTACTTCAATTCTTCCACCCCTCGATTTCAATTCATCACTTCGTGTTAATCCAAGTCCACTCTTTTCACGAATATTTTCCATCAATCGTTGCAATTTTCCCTTAACTCGATCGATTATCCTCCCACATTCTTCAATCCTCATTAACCCTTCTATTCTCTCTCCACCAATTCCATCCAAGATTTCGAATCACGATTTTTCACTCTCCCTCGATAACGCCGAGTTTCAATTTTTTCCCCCTCCCCCTCGCACCATTCCATATTATGGGCCACGCCCACTCGATATTATAAGCCCTCCAGGATTCTTGTTGCGTTTCGAAACACGGTCGTAAGTTTGGGCGGATGGGGGGATGGGGTCGGCCGGGTATCGACGCGAGTATCATCGAGGGGGAGGGGAAGGATGGGGTCCCTCGGATATAGGTTAGTCGCGTACGTGTGATGATACGTGTGGTAGAGTTGCGCGTAATGCAACTCGTTTCCACACCGTTCAACTTCCGCCGATACACCAATGGCAAGTGAAATACCATGCGTCAAAGATATAAATTTCCACCGTTTTTCGACGGCTAATATTTCACGGATCCTGCTCCCTCCCTATTATTGTCCCTCCACCTTCTTCCTTTCGCTAACGAACGTCGGGAAAGGAGTTTCTGCAGAGAATTGTAAAATTAAAAAAAAGAAAAAGAACGTTCGTGTTTTTTGGTTCGAGCAGAAAATGTTGAAAATTGACGTTGGAGGGAAGAAGTAAAATTATATACGTGCGTGAAATAAAATTATATTGTGCGGTTTGCTCCGAGTATTAATTTTGCCGTGTCGCGAAGAAAATTTGTTGTTGGGTGGAAATTAATTTCGTTCGCTATGTCGGGCGCACCCGAGCACAGTTTCGAATTGGAACTTAATCTGCAAGGGGCTTAGAGGTTTGTTGTTTTAGGCGCAGGGATCATTTCATCTTCCCCCCCCCCCCCCGTGATATCCACTCACGGTTGCGTTTTGGGTTGGAAGAGATTAAATTTAAGATTAATTTAAAATCTCGTTTAAGACAGGGTTTTGGCTAGGATGGAAATTTTTAATTCCAGCATCGGACGATTAATATTATGTATATAAAAAAACCATCGAGCCATCTCGCTCGCTATCGCACAATTTATCAATTATGTATTTCTGTATCTCTCGATTATGACGGTCAGACGGATCGCAGCTGTACATACACACGTACGATGCATAATTCGATATATGAAAGCGCGTAAACGATGATTTACGATAACGAAAATCACGTGGAGGAAGATATAAATCCTCCTTTGTCGCGCATCGTCATTTTAGAAAAATACCGTTTACCGAATTTACCGTTCCACACGTTTCTTCTTTCTCTCAATAATTCTGTCCGCGTTGAAAATTGTTGAATGTGAAAAATCGTATCGACGTATTTCTTAACGTTTTGAAAATGCTATGTAAAAAAAAAAAAAAAAAAAAGACACGAAATTTCTAGACACGACCTTCGAGACAGACGAAAAATTTAAATACAACACGTAACAAATCTTTGCGCAACTACAACTCTTATTACGCATTCACGTCTTGCAAATGAATCTTAACGACCAGCAATATAACGAAGCAAAAATATAAATTAAGGAGAGAAGCAAGGTTACGGGAGTCGAGAAATTTATGCGAAATTTGATCAATAATTATTCTATATCAATTATACGAATATACGCGAGATCATATATTATACGCCAATATAATTTTATAGCGCGAATTAATTAATAATATTTATATAAGATTTTTAAGATATAAAAGATTTGCACGTGTAATTTATATCATGTTCAATACTACCTATGTTATCCTATATTCGAGAATTTGTCGGTAGTAAATTGCGCAACGGATAATTATCAACCTCATTCGAGCGACTAGACCTTGCGCGCACAATGTCGAATTTATCTCGTTCGTATTTTACAAACTATTACCGGCGTTATTCAATTTTCAATGTCTAAATAATTTTCCTATTTTTCTTTTTCTTTACTAAATAATCACGATCGAAAGAATTCAAATATCGTCAAGAAAATCGAAATGGAAATTATTGTGCGTATTTTCTGTTACGATGAAAAATTTCTGTTACGGAGAGAAAGAAGAATTGAATGTTCGCGAAGGGGCGACGAGGAAAGGATTAAAAGTTGGGAGGAGGGAAAATTGGCCGAAACAAACGACGCATACATTATCCGATAGAGGGATAATTCTACGCAAAGATATCGCCTCCTATGAATTTCCCTTCCCAACTTTGCGCCAAACTTTACGAGCAACCCGATACTTCTATATTTTATACCCAATAAAGCCTGCTAAATCCATAAACATCCTGACCGGAATATTTAAACAACATTCTCCATCTCCGAGTCCCTCTTCTTTCTCCATGCACGCTGCGTACCGTCCATTTTCCAGTATTTCGCAAAGTTAGACAATAACAAGAGAAGATTACGAGATCGAATTGAAGAAACTTTGGAAATCTGTTCCAAACTGTTCTATCCTTAGATAAAAGTTATTTTGAGATGACAAAGTTGTTTTCTAATTCAACGATTCATACGCTAATTTTGCGACTAGGAAAAAAGAAAAAGAAAAAGAAAAGGAGAGTTTCTTGGAACAGATTTATCGACACCGAAGGTTTATCCATGACAGAGCGAGGTTCTGAATTAAAGCCACGAGTATCACGGCATCGATTGATGGCGTGACATCTAGGATCGCATGCAACACTTCGCATTTCTCAATGGAGATCAAGCCCAAAGGTATGTACATATATCTCTTGGCAACCTTAACCGAGATTTCTGATCCTTATTTTTCAAATCCCTATCAATCCGTCCGACGAAACGTTCCTCGTATACAAACTGTGCCATTTGTTAACACGCTTAACTCTGATTACCATTTTCAAATTACACAACACATTCTGCACAATTTTTCATAAAACTATTAATTGCAGAGCATTGTATCATATTATTCTATTATACCATCTCCATTATCTATCAGAATTTTTCAGAAAATTACTAATTAACCATAATATTATATTATATCATTCTATCATACCATCTCCACTATCTGCTCTATCAGAGTATTTCAGAAAACTATTAATTGTATAGCATTATACCATCTCTATTATCTATCAGAATTTTTCAAAATTATTAATTACATAGCATTACACTATATCATTCTATTATAGATACTATCTCCACTATCTGCTCTATCAGAATATTTCGGAAAACTATTAATTGCATAATATTATATCATCTCCATTAACTATCAGAATTTTTCAGAAAATTACTAATTGCATAGCATTACACTATATTTTATTATACTATCTCCACTATCTATTCTATTAGAGTATTTCAGAAAACTATTAATTGTATAGCATTATACCATCTCTATTATCTATCAGAATTTTTCAAAATTATTAATTACATAGCATTACACTATATCATTCTATTATAGATACTATCTCCACTATCTGCTCTATCAGAATATTTCGGAAAACTATTAATTGCATAATATTATATCATCTCCATTAACTATCAGAATTTTTCAGAAAATTACTAATTGCATAGCATTACACTATATTTTATTATACTATCTCCACTATCTATTCTATTAGAGTATTTCAGAAAACTATTAATTGTATAGCATTATACCATCTCTATTATCTATCAGAATTTTTCAAAATTATTAATTGCAGAGCATTACACTATACCATTCTATTATATTATCTCCACTATCTGCTCTATCAGAATATTTCAGAAAACTATTAATTGCATAGCATTATACTATCTCCATTATCTATCAGAATTTTTCAAACTTATTAATTACATAGCATTACACTATACCATTCTATTATAGATACTATCTCCACTATCTGCTCTATCAGAATATTTCAGAAAACTATTAATTGCATAGCATTATATCATCTCCATTATCTATCACAATTTTTCAGAAAATTGCATAGCATTACACTATACCATTCTATTATCTATCAGAATTATACCATCTCTATTATCTACTTACTACCAAAATTTTTCAAAAAACTATTAAATGCAGAGCATTATGTCATACCATTCTATTAAACTATATCCATTATCCATCACAATATTTCAAAAAACTAATTGCAAAGCATTACACCATTCTATCAAACTATCTGTATCCACTATCTACTCTATTGTACTATCAGTACCTACAATTATGCATATTCTACATACTTGTTCCTAGCATTCGTACTACCGTTCCCCATTTCAACCATGTAATCCGTTCGAAGACTATAACTAACTATAAATAACTAGTAGTATAAGACTGTATAAAAATAAGCAAGAATTCGATCGGAATTCGTTTCGACTTTTCTTCTTCGATGCCATCTGGCGCCTATAATCGTTCGTATAAATTCTCGCAACAATTGCATCGTAATAGAAGGGACGGTTGGCCAGGTATCGTGCGTTATTGGACGAGGCTTAATGACACCGAGCAGCGACCGCATCGCGTTATTATATCGAGAGTGACTGACACGCGAGTGTTGAAGCGCGAATTGTCGGCGTGCCGGGGCGACAGTTTGGTCGCAGTGACGTGTCGCGTGGAAACTGGAACAGAGGCGAGTTGGCGCGAATTGTTGTCGCGTTTGACGTCCAGTGGAAAATTTTTCACAATAGTGGATAATGGAGGTACTTGAACAGCCTGTCGAGTTTATGTAATAATTGCTCCGCTTTTCGTTGTATGGGTGTCCTTTAGATCCCTCCTGTTGAGGATGGCTCTAACCGAGCAAAACTGGTGGAGCCTTCATTTTCCTTTAAAATTTCCTCCCATCTCAGGACGAACCTGATCTCTCGTTGGAAAATTTCTGCAAGACGTATATATATACAGTCTGTCCAAATGAAATATCGTTTCGACTCGTTTCGCGAACAGCCCAACTATTTCTAGTTGGGAACAGGATCGACTTGTCTTTCTCAAAAATATAATACCTTTGGGAATTGAAGATGATTCCCTCGTCATGGAAGAAATATTATCTCATCCTCTTCGAAATAGATATAAATATCGAAATTCACTCTCTCAATTTCAAAATTCTCAATCTCTGTCAATTAATTCATCTTCGAGGAAGCATTGAAACTTCCAAAACTTATGATTTTCTTTTTCTTTCTCTTTAAGAATTTTACGGAATCCATGAGAATATATCGCGAGTAAAAGTGAGCGAAAAGAAATGACGATTCCACGATAAAAATTCCCATAGACGCGATTCAACTATTTCTAGTTGGAGAGTAAATTGACTGTTTCTTAAAAATATTTTGGAATTGATGATGATTCCTCATCATGGAAGAATATCTCATTTTCTTCGAAATAGATATAAATATCGAAATTCACTATTCTCTCTCAAATTCTTAATCTCTGTCATTTAACTCAGTTAATCGAATACGAATCTTCGAGCAGGCATTGAAATTTCCAAAGCCCACGAATTTCTTTTTCTTTCTCTTTAAGAATTTTAGAGAAATTCATGAGAATATATAGAAGAGATGGGAAGAAATGGCGACCGATTCCACGATAAAACAGAAAATTCGCATAGTTCGCGGTTCAACTATTTCTAGTTGGAGAGTAAATCGACTTGTCTTTCTAAAAATATCTTGGAATTGATGATGATTCCTTCATTATCTCATCCTCTTCAAAATAGATATAAATATCGAAATTTTCTCTCAATTTCAAAATTCTCAATCTCTGTCAATTAACTCACCAGTTAATCGAATATGAATGCCTTCGAGGAGGCATTGAAACTTCCAAAGTCCACGATTTTCTTTTTCTTTCTCTTTAAGAATTTTACAGAATTCACGAGAATATATGGAAGTTGGAGGAAATGGCGATCGATTCCACGATAAAAAAGAAAATTCGCATAGTTCACGGTTCAACTATTTCTAATTGAAGAGAGAATCGACTTGTCTTTCTTAAAAATATCTTGGAATTGATGATGATTCCTCATCATGGAAGAAATATTATCTCATCTTCTTCAAAATAGATATAAATATCGAAATTCTCTCTCAATTTCAAAATTCTCAATCTCTGTCAATTAACTCACTAGTTAATCGAATATGAATGCCTTCGAGGAGGCATTGAAACTTCCAAAGTCCACGATTTTCTTTTTCTTTCTCTTTAAGAATTTTACAGAATTCACGAGAATATATGGAAGTTGGAGGAAATGGCGATCGATTCCACGATAAAAAAGAAAATTCGCATAGTTCACGGTTCAACTATTTCTAATTGAAGAGAGAATCGACTTGTCTTTCTTAAAAATATCTTGGAATTGATGATGATTCCTCATCATGGAAGAAATATTATCTCATCTTCTTCAAAATAGATATAAATATCGAAATTCTCTCTCAATTTCAAAATTCTCAATCTCTGTCAATTAACTCACTAGTTAATCGAATATGAATGCCTTCGAGGAGGCATTGAAACTTCCAAAGTCCACGATTTTCTTTTTCTTTCTCTTTAAGAATTTTACAGAATTCACGAGAATATATGGAAGTTGGAGGAAATGGCGATCGATTCCACGATAAAAAAGAAAATTCGCATAGTTCACGGTTCAACTATTTCTAATTGAAGAGAGAATCGACTTGTCTTTCTTAAAAATATCTTGGAATTGATGATGATTCCTCATCATGGAAGAAATATTATCTCATCTTCTTCAAAATAGATATAAATATCGAAATTCTCTCTCAATTTCAAAATTCTCAATCTCTGTCAATTAACTCACTAGTTAATCGAATATGAATGCCTTCGAGGAGGCATTGAAACTTCCAAAGTCCACGATTTTCTTTTTCTTTCTCTTTAAGAATTTTACAGAATTCACGAGAATATATGGAAGTTGGAAGAAATAGTCGCCGATTCCACGATAAAAAAGAAAATTCGCATAGTTCACGGTTCAACTATTTCTAGTTGGAGAGAGAACCGACTTGTCTTTCTTAAAAATATCTTGGAATTGATGATGATTCCTCATCATGGAAGAAATATTATCTATCTTCAAAATAGATATAAATATCGAAATTCTCTCTCAATTTCAAAATTCTCAATCTCTGTCAATTAATTCACCAGTTAATCGAATACGAATAATCCTTCGAGGAGGCATTGAAACTTCCAAAGCCCACGAGTTTCCTTTTCTTTAAGAATTTTACAGAATTCACGAGAATATATGGAAATTGGAAGAAATAGCGATCGATTCCACGATAAAAAAGAAAATTGCTCAATTAGAGAACCGATCGGGATCGAGAGGATCGAATTTGGTATGCGAAGCGGGTGCGCGCGATCGGAACGAATCGGCATTGGCCTTCCTCGGCGTTAAAAAAAAGGGGGCCAACGAGTGGACGCATCGTTCGACGCGTTTCGAGCCACTTTCTACTTCGACCTCCTCGTTTCGCGTGCCGTGCACGCGCCCCAATCGAGGCGCATAACGATTGTTCGCGCAATCGCGCCAAGGAAATGTCATAATCCGAGTTGCTCTATCGATCTCTCGAGGAAGGGGAGGAGGTCGAAGTAGAAATTTATTATAACACACATCTCGACGAGAGGATACGTTCTAATCTTGGGAGGGAAAATTCCAAGATTAATAATTCGACAGCGTTCGATGAGATCGATAAACGGGTGTTTAGCAACAATGGGCGCCCGTGATGGTGGAACGTTAAAACCATTTTAGCCTAATGCTCCGGCCTACGCGCGCTTCCATATTCCCCACGGGGACACTTTGCGTAAACCCTTTATCTCGGGCCCCCTAAAAGGGGATGACGTACGAGGATGATGAGAAATAGAATAGTAGAGTTACGTGCAAAAATTCGTTAACAAAATTGTATTGCAAATTTGAAGAGGAAGAGAAAAGAGACATCCACAAATATTTTCGTATCATATATTTCATATATGGAAAAAAAGATATTAATATATCTCTTCTGGATAAATATATATATATATATATATGTATATATACACATCCCCTAGAGGTATCGTTAGCTTCGATTTTCGATCGTGGATTTCTCTCTCCGCTTCCAAACCAAACGTTTCAACCTCAAAATCTGTACAACCGTTTATACAACAAACGAGAGAGAAAGAGGAGAAGGAAAAAAAATCGCACGAAAATTCTCGACTTGGTTGGCCACGTTTCATCGAGCGAGAAAGAAAGGGCAAAAAAGAGAGAAAGAAGGGAATAACAAATTTCTCTCTCTCGATAGAGAGGAAGTGGATTTGATTTAAAACTTCGATATATATCGTTCCGGGGTGATCTATCAATCGTACGCAAAACAGCTGACGAGAGGAAAAATCTCTCTCCATTATATCTATAATCTCGAAATGCGTTGGACGAGAATTACACCGGGAATCGTCTTGCTTGTTTTTTCGCCCGATCAATCGGTTCCACGATCGCGATACGTCATTGCTGTGAAACGCTATGAAATTTCTTATCGCGTGTCTCGTAAAACGCAACCTCGTTGAATCGCGAGACTCTTCTCCTCCCCTCTCACCCCTCTTCCGGTGTAAATAGCAGTAAAAATCAGAGGAAAGAGAAGTAACGAGTTCCGGTCAATATTGCGGGGGACGATATTGCATCGAGTGCAGTATTTGGACATAAATTTTTTTACGGATTCGCGATTGGAATCGCGAGGGAAATTTTATCTTACAGAAAAACGTATCGTTATCTTTATATGGGAAGGATCTTGATTCGAAGTCTTGATTTAATGAAAAAACTCAATTTTTTGCAAACCGAGAACACGATATTGTTATTATTACCTGAAATAATTTTCGAAAAATTACAAAAATTCTTTTTCTTGGGGGAAAGAAAAAGAGAGAAAAGGAAGAGTTGTTCGCACATTTGAATTTGGAAACGGAGAATCTTCCACGAGGTTTGTGGAAAATTTGAGAGAGAAAAAAAAGTGCGGGAAATTTGAAAATTTGGGCGTAGTTTTAGAGCGAAAGCAAGTTTTGCGCGTGTTACAGCGAGCGACGATGATTTTTTATTAGCCCATACGCGACACGATATATTCGAAACACGGTGGATCGTGTCGATAATCGATCCCCGGTGAAACGAACGCACGCACACGAGCGTTATGGAGAGTAAATATTATCACATGACGGCGGCGGAATAAATTTCAATTACGAAATGATGAAGTTCCATTTACAAATTCAGCCGAAGAAGTAATGTGTGCGTAACAGCACATGATTTTAATCACGTGCCCAGTTAAGTCTAACTGTAGTCACGCGCAACAGCGTAATAATTAACCCCTTAGCTCGGTTGGGTCAACGATCGTTCAACCAAGTACAAACATTCCGTCTCTGCCGCTTGTGAATTCCGTTCGTTTCGTTTCCATCGAATTCCCTTGTCATTTAAATTTCGTTATCAATCCAACATTTCATCCTTTTCCTTTCTTTCAATTTTTGCGGTTAGAAAACGCAACCGTAATTTCGTTATTTCTTTCTCTTTTTCTTTAGACGCGTAAAATCATTTCCATTAATCTGGATCGGATCGAAGAGTGTAATAAAAATATAAGAAATCCAATTCCAATGATAATTTCCATGTAACTTATATGCTTGGAGATTCTCCTCCTCTTGTATATCGTATTTTAAAAAATTGAAGGTAAACAATTTCAACAATCGTACACGATTTTCGAGAAGAAGAATTCTCTTCTTGAACGATGAAGAAAAAAATAAAAGTCTTTTTTTTTTCTTTTAATACGATGTCTCGTCTAGGAATAGACATCAATTGATCGTTGAACACGACTTAACCGTGCTTTTACAATCGTATTATTTCGTGAGTCAGAGCGTAAATACAGTGCGCGAATCGCCGCGTCTATTATTATTTCAAAACATTCGAGTGGAAGAGAAAAATTCCATTCCATTCCGCTAGATTAACAAAACATTGGCGCAAAAAGAAGCGTATAATATCGATCGAAAAAGGATAAAAAAAATAAGGAGAAACTCACCGCAAGTTGGAGACGACGATGTTGTAGTTTCTGTCGATGCTCACCATGCCGATGTTCTGCATCACGATCCCGGTGATGAGCATACCGATCAGGGCGGGGAGGGTGGTCAAGGAGAAGAGCCATCCCCCGAAGTGGGCCGCGATGCAGAGGACGGCGAGGCCGAAAAGCTGGCCGCCCGGGGCGGCGTCCTCGCCGAGTATCGTGTACACGATGCCCCACAGCAACAGGCCCAGCAGGAACAGGCACAACAGCCGGGCGAATTTTCTGTAGCTCGGGCAAAACGGTTGGGGGCAGGCTTTCCTCCAACCGGGTGGCTCCCACGATGGGGTGTCGTCGCGACCGTGGCATCGCGTGCAAAACAGATACAACCACGACCTGTGAACGAAAGAAGAAGGGGAAAGGTTGTTGCAAGTGAATCGGATTTGCGTTAAAGTAGTCGTTAAAGTATTTCTATGAAACTGTCAAACTGTTTGGTTATATCCTATTTTGGTTTATTTGGTTTATTTCGTGGGAAGGGAGGGATAGTTTTTGTGGGACGATTTTAATAGAAATGATAGAAAGGGGGAGAATTGTGCGAGCTTTTTACTTTTCTCGAAATTAATTTCTATTTTGGTTTGTTCGATTCGTGGCAAGGAGGAATAGTTTTTGTGGGATGATTTTAACGATAGAAAGGGATTATTTCTATTCTATTTTGGCTAATTTGATTGAGATGTTATATGGCAGAGAGAAATAGTTTTTGTGAGATAATTTTAATGATAGAAAGGAATATTTCTATTTCTATTCTATTTTGGCTAATTTGAGATGTTATATGGCAGAGAGGAATAATTTTTGTGGGATGATTTTAATGATAGAAAGGGATATTTCTAAAGGAACTATTTCTATTCTATTTTGACTAATTTGAAATGTTATATGGCATAGAGGAATAGTTGTTGTGGGATAATTTTAATGATAGAAAGGGATATTTCTATTCTATTTTGACTAATTTGAGATGTTATATGGCAGAGAGGAATAGTTTTTGTGAAATGATTTTAACGATAGAAAGGGATATTTCTAAAGGGACTATTTCTATTCTATTTTGATTAATTTGATTGAGATGTTATATGACAGAGAGGAATAGTTTTTGTGGGATGATTTTAACGATAGAAAAGGATATTTCTATTCTACTTTGATTAATTTGAGATGTTATATGGCAGAGAGGAATAGTTTTTGTGGGATGATTTTAACGATAGAAAGGGATATTTCTATTTCTATTCTATTTTGGCTAATTTGAGACGTTATATGAGAGAAAGAAATAGTTTTTAAGGGATGATTTTAAGAATAGAAAGGAATAGAAGAGAATTGTACGCTCTTTTTTCTCAAAACTATCAAATGCTTCTATCCTACTTTGGTTTATTCCATTCGTGGCAGAGAATTTTCGTGTGACGATTTTAACGACAGAAAGGGATAGAATTGTGCGCGCTTTTTATCTTTCTTGAAATATTCGCAACGCTTTGAAACAGAGTAATATGTTAAATGAAATTTTTTAAAATATATATATTTTATGGAGTATAATATTTCATGCCGGAAGATTCTATGTGTTTCTATGTTCTGTTTTTTCGTGTTTCCTTTTTTTTTTATTTTCTTGGACAATTTTCCACGAACGATCACGAATGGAGGGAAATTACGCTCGAAAATACGAAAAATTGTATGCACAATCCTGCGTGTATCTTGCTCTTTTTTGATCGAAATGTTATACGATATCTGATATTTGAAGTACGCGTCTTGAAGTATACGATAAAGGTATACACGATATAGAAAAAGTAGCCTATCTCTCTGGAATAATGTTTGTTTCGAAGATTTTCGAGGATATTTCGTGAAATAATATTTTCAATGATATTTCATTTCACAGAGTGTATACACGAATATGTTTTTTTCCAACTCAAAGAACGAGCAACAACAAAGAATTTTCTCGGTTCTGGTTACAAGATATACACACATAACTGTAGAATAACATATTCATCAGAAAATTTCAATTTATAAAAATCCCTCCATTCCATACGGCGGAAAGCTAAAACCGTAATATCCGTGATATCAAAAATCGAACAGGAAAATTCACTATGCGTGTAAAATGTATACAGTATATATACACGTGATAGAAATCCATTGAAAATTCGGTCTAAACTTTTTTCATAATTTTTTTATACAAAAAAGAAAGAAAGAAAGAAAAACTTTTGTAATTAATTACATCATCCTAATAACGTGTACGAACATCAGACAGAGAAAGAGAGAGAGAAAGAGAGAGAGAGTCGGATAAAAAGAAGGTGAAATAAAGACAGATTTATGCTGTTCAAAGTAAAAACTGGTTGCGGGGCAGACAGAAAGAGAAACAAGGGTGGAAAGTGAAAAAGTCGGTATATATATCACGAGATAAGACGAAAAGTTTGTATCTAGAATGTTAACATCAACGTTAATGTTTTGCAAAAAAAGAAAAAAAAAAGAAAAGAAAAAAAGTTTAGCATCACGAAACTCTATGTTTCTTTAAGAGATTGCATACATTCAGAACCAAAAAAACTAAACTTCCTCTACCTATTTTCTAAAAAAAAAAAAAGTGTACCTGTGCTTTAATCCATTCCCTTGGATAAATAAATTTTTACAATTCATCATTTCAAATTGCAACTCAGTTTCCCAAGAATTTATTAGAAAAAAAGAATTAATTAATTAATTTTTAAAAAATCATCTTATCCAATTTCCATCCACAGTCAAAAAACAAAATTCTTCTAAATATATTTCAAAATACAAATTTTCCAATACAATTCGAATCACTCGATTTACCAATTCACTGGATTACGCAATCTAACGAATCATTGTACCACACACGCACACACACACACACACACACACACACACTCACAAAAGGAAAAATTAGTTTTCAAAAAGAAGACGCACGAATCATTATCGACCCATCAATTTCCATCACAGCTGAAATAAGAAAAGAGAAAAAGAAGAAGAAGAAGAAGAAGAAGAAGAAGAAAACGTCATCATTTCGCAAAATAACGACACATCCACTCACCAGAAGAAACTCAACGACTCGACCTTCGGTTTTCCCACAAACTTGTTTTCCATTCCGCTCCGCGTTTTCACTCGTTAATCCCCGCAAATGTATACGCGATTCGCAACCGATACCGATATCGGGATATCGCCGATATCTTCTCTAAAATTAAAAGCCGAGCAAAAAAGCTGGTTCGCTTTGTTCCAGAGGAGAGGATTTAACGGAGAGCCGGAGTGCATACCTTGCGTGCACGCGAGCGAGCAGACGTTATAGGAAACTTAGAGCAGCGCTTGATTCAATCTCATTAGACTTTATGATCTTATCAAGGCGATTGGAAATGACAGGCTTTGTAACCGACCGGTTACATCACCGTTCTACGCTTCCTAGATCCGTTACAATTCCCTCGATTAGGGATTTACCTGCCTCGAATACTTTTCGCGCTCGTTCGTTCGGCCGGATCATACACATCTGGAAACAATGAAAGAGAAAAGAAAAAGAAGGAGGAGGGGGAAAAAAAAAAAAAAGAAAGAATTAGCAGAAAAATGGCGACGATGCGTATAATTGCAAAAAAGCGATGCAACAACGCGTGATTGATCGATGCGTTCTATCGATATTTTATTTTATTTTATTTATTTATTTTTTTTTTATCGTTCTTTTTTCATTTTAGAAATTTATGCTCGATGAATACCTTCGTCGGTGTGTCGAGATTTATCGTTTTATTTTTCGCGTTTTTGTAATGTTATTGTGATGATATTGCGCGTATATATCGATATTGTTTTTTTTTCTTTTTTCTTTTTTTTTTTTTTATTGTCGTAATAGCAGAGATTCGCAAAGTATTGATTTTAATGGAAGGACGCGCGGGATGATTTAACGAAAATACGTTATTACGGAATTGATTAGTCGAATATTTGTCGCGTGTGAAAATTATTCGCTCGTTTAATGCTAAACGGCTTTACGGGCCGCGTGTATCATCAATTCGGAAAACGTCTATGCGTCGTTTCAATTTATCTCGCGATCGTCGAGAGTCGATATTTCGCCAACTATTCGCAACTATTTGTGCAACTTTAAAAATTTTCCGTTCTTTTTCGAAGAAAAATCAATCGTTCGGAAGTGTAATTTTTTTCCCTTTCTTTTCTTTTTTTTTTTTGAGAAAAATCGTTTTCTACGCCGGTTAGATTTATCGAAGATAAAACATCGATTAAAAGATTCCATTATTCCACGGTGAACTTCGCTTAATCAAACACTCGTAAAAGCTTAATGCGATCAAATTTACTAAATTCTCGCGTGTTTGCACTATCGATATGTTTGTTCTAATAAGATTACTCTTAGAACGAAGAGAAAAATAGTATTTTAAACTGGTAAAAAACTCTTTGAAAGCTTTATCGCGCTTAATAATATACGATTTCTTAATTTCTAACCGATTTTTAAAAAAGCGTCGAGAGTAAGCGTATCATTCGAATCAACATTGTTATAAATTATTCTAAAGATTTTACGAAAATATTTTTTCGAATTCGAATCCCCTCCAAAAAAATTTCATAAATTCATCGCTTCGTCACATTTAACGAAAATTCTCAAGATATACAAATATAAATCTCTGAAATCATTCTCAAAAATTCCTTTTCCTCGTACGAAACAGTTCCAAGATCCAAAATATTTCACAAACCGAACGAATGAAAACTCGGGAGAAAAGAGTGATCATCTCATTTTAATTAAAATGGCCATAAATTAATTCTCAAATTAATTTCCTTTTTCATGCGCGAAAAAGAGAGAAAGGAAAAAAATGTTTCAAGATGGATGGAGAAAAATTTTTCAACAAATGGAAGATCGAGCACCTATCATTCCGTCTAACCCTAACCACCCTGAATTACACTCGAAATTATACTCCCCTTCCCGATTTCGAGAAAGAAGAGAAAGAGAGAGAGAGGAAAGTCTCTCTCACGATATACGGAGAGAAATTTCATTTCTCCCGAAACGAGAATGGGAAGAAAATTCTCACCGTTCCAGCTCCTCCGAGTACTCGATCTTGTCCCTGATGGAGCTGGTCAAGCTGTACGCGGACTTCTTCCTGCTCCCGTTGATCCTCCCGTTCTCGAGATCGAACTTGTGCTGCGGTATATTCTCCGAGCTGCCGTAGCTGCTCCCTCCGTGCTGCAATATCGATTTGCCACGTCCCTGATCCGAGTTGTGCTCCGAGCTCGCGCTTATGCGCCGATGATGATCGAACGTCGGATTATCCATGCCGAGTATCTGATCGCTAATGGACACGCGCCTCTTTGCCAATTCCTCGCTCGACCTGTTCGTCCTTCCGCTCATCTCCGTATCCATATCTCGCCGCCCTTCCTTCCTTCCGACAGGATCGGGGCAGGGGGAGGTTCGCTACAACCTGCCCAAGATCGCGTGTTTACGATTCCACGGCTCCTCTTCGTTTCGAGCGAGCGAGAGAGAGAGAGAGAAGGATCGATTTTATCGACGAAAAACTCGATGCGAACGATCGGATCGGATCGCGTTCGAAGACAGAAGATGCAGAGATCGACGGTCGAAACGACGATCGCGCGGCATCGATCGATTACGGGTCACACAAGAACGTTACACTCGTTTCGCGAAAACCTCCAACTCGAACGACGGATTTCTCGAAGGAGTGGTAGGCAGGTGGTGCGATTCGACGTGTTCTCGAGCCGGCTCGAATCCATGTACGCGTGGAAATCGGGGTTGGAGAGAACAAAGTGTCCGAGGAGATTCGAAAATTTCGAAAAGGAAAGAAGGAAGAAACGAACGCGAAATAGACACGGCGGAAAGAGAAGAACTTGAAGAGGAAGAGGACGTGGAGGTTTCAGGTTTCCACGATTGACTGGCGATCGACGGTTCGATCGTTGACAGCGCGCCGTGAGCGATCCCGTGACGATGACTCCGAGAAAGTCTCGAAACTCCGTTGATCCCCCGCCGATGTGATCGATCGATCAGCGATCACGCGGCCCGATAGCGGCCCGATGATGCTCGAGATCGTCGCGTGACGATTTGTTTTTCCAGCCGGCGAGTGGGGAGTGGGGAGCGGGGAGGGGAGGGGGGATCGGCGCGCCTACACCTCGGCCGGATCTTCCTCCTTCGCGATCCCACCTTGACCCGCTTTTACCAGCCGCGCCGATCATCCACCGACGCGTTCCGCGGCCGGAGCTTCCTTCGTTCCACGATTCCAACTTCCTGCTCTGTTTCTTTTTCGATCGAACGGATCGAGGAAATGGCGGGGTAGTACGAATACGAAATGGAGAGACGATCTTGATGGACAATTTACTGGTTAACGAAGTAAAAATTTGCTCGTGTTTCGTTTATTCTTCTAAACGAATAATCGAGTGGGACGACGTTCACGTTAAGCCAAATGGTAAATTGAAATATTCTCGATCGGTGTAATTATAATTTTTTCACGATCTGAAAATTCCGATCGATTTATATTATGTATTTACAGTCTCCTGTAAACCTATTTCCCTCCACATATGTATATATCACACATATCACTTCCCTTTATAATACCAACTTTTCCCCTTGGTTGGAAAAGAAAAAAATTCTACGACCTCCTACGACATCATTTTCATCATCGCGCGTTTCTTTCACCAATTGTTCATCCACCAACTGTCCGTGTTTGCTCCAAGGTATTATTCGCGCGAGGAAAAGAAGAAGAGAAAAAAACGAAGGAAGGAAAAAACAAGTATCCCATACTCTCTCTCTCCCCCCTCCTATACCTTCTCGTTCATCGCGGTCGAATCGCACCGCACGGATCCATCGTCCATTTTCTTCCACACTTTTCCCACGCTTCTTCTCCTCTTTCTTAAAATCCTCACCTCCGAACTGCGAACCGTAAACCCGAGAAGAGACGAAATGGGGGGAGGGGGAATATATACGCGTCGAGGAGCACGGAGGAAACGAATACCGCGGAACGAGCACGGTTAACTAGCGACTAAACGCTGCAAAGTGTTCACCGCTTTAACGGCGGTGTGTTTATGCGAATGGTGGGGCTGGTAAAAAAGTGGTGTAACGCACCAAGCGCAAGGAGGGACACACAAGCGCGGCACACATTCTCCGCGGCCCGGCTCCGCTATCGTATCCGCGCACGATAATTGTTGTGCCGCGTTTGCACAGGATGGGCACAGCTGGACACCTCATTCACGGCCTATTCGGGCCTAACCCGACCGACCTGTGCCCCTCGCGGATCGTGACCACGAACCGCGATCGTTTAACCAAGAATACCGCGAGAACGCCACAGCGGACGGATAATAAATTGAAGAGAAACGAGCTTCTCAACATAGGAGGAGTTGCGCCACGCTCTTTTCCTTTTCATTTCTTTTTTCAATCCCCCGTTTAGCGTTTGAAGGGGGACGATTTTATTGTCGAAATATTCGAAATATCGGAAACGGACGATTTAACAATTGAAATGTTTCGAAAAATTGCGATCGAAAATGATGATGAAGGGAAATTAGATTTGTCGAGAGAGAGAGAGAGAGAGAGATTGTAATCGAAAATGAAGTGGAGATCAAAATTATTAAGAGGATTATATTTTGATCATTGGAAATAATTAAAATATGTCAAAATTTAATTCTTTCTAGCAGGGAATATTTTTTTATTTCAAGGTAATAAAGTTTCGAAAAGTTTGGAGTTTTTTTTTTTATTATATGAAAATAATAGAAAGATAATAGGAAGATTATCATCAATATTTACAATCAGTTTTATAATCCAGGCTTTATTCCTTGCGCGTCGAGTATCGTGACAAATATCGTTCTTTCAATCTAATTTTTAATACAAACGTCTCGTCGTATGTGCAATAACTCAATTAACGATCGACGATATTCTTCTATCTTTCGTCCCGATGTAAACATCGCATCATTCGTATAATTCGATTCGATTGTCTCTATTTTCTTTTTTTTTTCTTCTTCTTTATTTTTTCTTATCGCCTCTTTTCGCTTCTTTGAACTCGCTCCTTTTTTTTTTTTTTTTTTTTTTTTTAATTCAACTTCTCAACCAGATATAAATCATAACGTAATACGATGTAATTAGATAACTGATCGTCAAACAATGTGCTACTTTCTCGAGTGTCGATAAGCTATCATATTTTCCGACGAAGCGAGTATATTTCCACCGAGAGAAATTTCCTCTTTATATAGAAATGATCCGTTTCGGTCCGACTTTTTAATCCCGTGTAATAAACGATACGATTGTTCGTCAAAATATTCTTCCCAATTGTTTTTGAGAACAAATTTTTGAAATCGACGACTCATAAAAACCTCCTCCTCTAGTTTAACGCACGCTAAATCGTGCCTCGATCCGAAACGAAATCCCCGATGGAAACGTCGAAATAATCTCACCTCGAATCTTCTAATCTACGTTTTCGAAGGAATTATATTTTGACGTAAAACTTATCTCTCTCTCTCTCTCTTTTTCTTCCTTATACCTCTTGCAAAACATTGCAAAAAAAAAAAAAAAAAATATCGAGAAATTTTCATCCATTCCCACCGCTTTTAAATTTTAATTGAAAAATTATAATGAGAAACGGAACGTTGAAATTATTCCCCTCGTCGCATTTACAATTGTAATCCTCGTAGTAGCGCAAAGAAGGCGCAATAAACCTCGCAAGAAATCGAAATAAAAAATCGTGATCGATAATGAACGCGGATACAATACTAATACAAATTTCTCGGTCGAGGCAAATGGACACGTGGCTTTCGTGCGCAAAAAAAAAAAAAAAAAAAAAAAAGGAAAAAGAAGAAGAGGAAAAATATTTTTTCACACTCACGATATAATTGGCATGACAAACGTTCCCCTGCCCGATCTTCACCGTGGCGTGTCTTCCCGGATACTGGAAAAGGACTCGAATGTTTCGTGTACGACAATTTCGAGTCGAAATGTCGCCGCGTTTATTTACATACCGATTCGTCTACCAAGGTGAATTATGGTTGTATCGTGCGCGCGTTACGGCGTTGAATTGTTTCGAACGAGCGTACGTCGATAATTTTACTCGGATCGAATCGAAATTAGGGAGGAATGAACGTGTGCTCGATCGTTGGAGGAAAGATATTTCCACGATGAGGAATGAAACGTATACGATGTTGCGAATTCGACCAATAATAAATTGCATTATCAAAAACAATAATTTCACACGTAGATCATAAACGTATTATTTTATTTTCGTTTCTTCTTTTTTCTTTTGTAAAATAAAAAAATAATTTCCAGTCGAAATTACAGTGGCGAAGCAATGAAAAGAATCGAGATTCTTCGTCGAGAAAATAATTCAATTTGTGTTCAATTTGCTCTGCACACACGATTATGAAAATTTTCGCTAAAAATCAGATGAAACTTTTTGAAACGTAAGAAATTTTCTTATTAGAGGAAAAATGAAATCGTTCAAAATATTTTCCAAGTTTGTACAAATATTAAAATAAAAAGAATCCGAAGATTCTTTGAGTACACTAGAAATTTTAATACGCCTAAGAAACGACATATTTTACAAAATCAAACGCAGTTAAACCCTCTAAGAACCAATCCATCGATGGATCACCACTCAAGAGACGTCCTCTTTTCTCGAATCCACACATATCCTCCTCGATAAATCTCTCTCTCTCTCTCTCTCTCTCTCTCTGTCTCTCTCCGATCCTCGAACCCTTTGTTCTCGAGTCTGGCCAATAAAAAAAAAAAAAAAGCGAAAGCATCGAACTGGATCGAGGTGGAAAAGCGAAAGGGAGAAAAAGAACGCTTTCGATATTCAACCACGGTTTTTCGACGGTATCGATTTCGTTAATAAAACGATAGGCGATAACCTATCTCCGTCTCCCTGGAGAGAAGCATCTCTCGCATCTAGCGTTTAGATTAATCGCCTCGATTATCGAGGGGGAGGGGAGGAGGGGGATAATTATTAAGCAGCACGAAACGTTACGCGTGAATCGGTCACCGCTCGTCATGCGCTTTTCCCAACGCTTCGAATCGGTTAAAATCTATATTAAGCCTAATCGCGAAAATATCGAAGGAGCGTTTATGCGATAAAACGGCGATAAACGGAACAGTTAATTTCTTCGAGTGTACTCGAGTCACATGACCTCGTTAAATGTCGCGTAAAAAGAGTTCTTTTTTTTATCATTCTTTCAAAAATTAAACTTTCTATAAGGGAGATAAGTTGAATTCAATTTAATCATTGCTTCTCAATTTCGTTCCTCTAAAAGAATAGCGAAAGAATATTTCGAACATCTGAAAAATGAAGAATATATTGGAGGAGATTCGTAGGATCCAATCTAGTGTTATTTTGTATACCAGATTGTATAATAAGTTATCGACGAGTTACGGGAATTATTATTATTTTTTTTTTTTTTATCTCCAATTTAGTTTCGCGTTCGAAATAAGGCCGAAGTACGGAGTTGTTCCCAATCGCACGAGTTGACGGACGAGTCATGCGCTTCTTATTATCAGGGAGGATGAGATAGGGTTCAGCCGTGACAAAAATATATTTCCTTCGAGCAATCATTATCAGATCGCGATATAATACAACGTAGATCGTTTTAAACGTAATAAAAATGATCTATAACATTTTTTAACAGATTCTAATTAAAAATTACCTCGAATCGATCATCTTATTATTACAAAATTTCTCTTTTAAAGTAATTTTTAATTTCTACAATTTATTTCCTCGAACTAAAAATTTTATTCCCCTCTTTTCACTTCATGCGTGCGAACTATATCTTCTTCTGTTATTCCCCGCGTTTTATCGTGAAAAAACAAGAAACATTATTATTGTATCACCGATTTCGATATTAAGATTGTAATTAAAATCAATTCAGAAATTTCTATTATCATATATGCACATCGATATCTGAAAAATCGTATTCTGAAAAGAAACTTTCTCCCTTTAAGACAAATTAAATCGAATCTCAGCTTCTATTTCATCAATCGAAGCGACACACGTTTATTCGCGTGATCGATTCACCATTTCTTTCTCTGCCGCGTAGAAAGAAACGAATTTAATCAACCCTCTCCTTCGATGTATGTCTCAACAAATTGAACAAGGTCTCGAATTTAACGAGAGAGAAAGAGAGAGAAAGAAAATCATTTGTTTTATCGTGCAAATTTAATTTCACCCATCCACTCCCCCTTCTGTATTTCATCACTCGGATAATCCGCGATAAACTACTTGGATTCGATCGCTTCGTAATTAATTCTCACCGTCCAAGCCCCAACACCCAGAAATCATCGCGATTATTCAAATGGGCGAGGATCCAGGCTTCATAAACGTTAATTCGGTTTATTCGAACAGCGTATAATCGTATAGTGATCCTCGCGCCCCGTGTTTGCTCGAGGGGCGCGATACGATCCTCGGCGCGATTCAATCCTGCCTACCCTTCCCTAAATCCTAATCGTTCCTTCCTCTTTCCTCACGATATCACGAGCCTCCTGCGATTTCGATCATCGTCGTCAATTAAGAATCTCTCGTTTCTAATCTTTAACCCTTTCACTAATTTCTCTCACTAACTTTTTGAACGTGCCAAAAATGTGTACTCGAGAAAGATCGTTTACCATATTTTTTTGAATAATTTCTATTATCGAGAAATGGTAAAAACAAAATTCTACATTTCTAGAGAAAGATGCTCCATGTATAGTAACTCGTCATGTGCACGACATATTATGCAAACTATAATCGTATGACATAATATGACAGTATATAATATATTATATATATAGTATATATAGTAACGATATATTATATATATTATAGTATATTATATATAGTAACGAAAGGATTAATTGGATATCAATGGATCGTTCGAAAGGAAAAATCTCGATGGATATTTCCAGAGAAAGCTCTTCCATGTATAGTAACTCGTTATATGTACGACACGCAGCATATTATACACACTATAATCGTCCATAATATGACATGGTATGTAATATATTATATATGGTATATAATATATAACGAAAGGATTAATCGGATATCAATGGATCGTTCGAGTCGATAAAAGGAAAAGTCAATGGATATTTCCAGAGAAAACTCCTCCATGTATAGTAACTCGTCATATGTACGACACACGACATCTTATAGACAGATTATAATCGTTTATAATATGACAATGTTATATAATATATTAGTAACGAAATCAGATATCAATGGATCGTTCGAATCGATGAAAGGAAAAGTCGATGGATATTTCCAGAGAAAGATGCTCTATGTGCAGTAACTTGTCATATGTACGGCATATTATGCAGACTATAATCGTTCACAATATGACAATATTATATAATATATTAGTAATGAAAGGGTTAATCGGATATCAATTCGAGTCGATGAAAGGAAAAGTCTCGATGGATATTTCCAGAGAAAGGTGCTCCATGTACAGTAACTCGTCATGTGTACGACATATTATGCAGACTATAATCGTATGACATAATATGACAATGTTATATAATATATTAGTAACGAAAGGGTTAATCGGATATCAATGGATCGTTCGAATCGATGAAAGGAAAAGTCTCGATTTGAAATCGATCTTCCCTTCTTCGACGAGAGTTGATGAAACTGTAGATTCATCGTTATCGGTGTTGAAGTGGCTTAAAAGGTGTAAGGGACACGTGCAAGCGGCTTTCGAAACGTTGTCAAACGTGTCGCCGCGTTGCGCTTCGAGGACAATCGGGGTCACCCTATATATATATACGTATATCGGGGTTGGTATTTTTCATAAAGAAGGAATAAGAAAATAAGGAGGGGATAAGAAGAGTGTCGATCGATGACCGCGTTGTTTAAGCGGTTTCAATGGCACGAATACACGCTGTTATTGCGGCGAGAATCGGTTTATCGTTGTAACGTATCGGTATTCAAGGCGTTTTAAAGAAGAGGAGCGAATTTAATTTCAGTTATGTAGCGATTCCTTTTTTTCTTCTTCTTCTTCTTTTAAACGAAGTTAACATCGTTTCGCGAAAGATCGGTAATCTGCGTTCCGTTTATGATCCATGAGGTAATCGCGAAATAACTCGGTATTCCCGCTCAAGGAAACTAATTCGAGCGAGTTTTGCTTCCTCGCGATGCAAATTTCTGACTCGAGACTCTGGAACAAAAGAAATTTCAGAGTCTTTTTTCAAAACTATTATTTCTTCTTCTTCTTCTTCTTCTTCTTCTTTTTTTTCTATGTAAATTTTCGCACGTGAATTATGCATGAAGATTTATGTTAATTAACGAATACTTCTCGATTCATGTTTTTCACGCTTTATTTATTTTCGATAGTTTTTGCTTGAGATATTTGCGCTGCTCTTACCTCGCAAGATAAGATAACGCTAGATTTGCAAAATGAGCCTCTCTTCGACTCTTCTCAATGCTGAAAAATTCTTGCATTATATAGGAAATATTCTCCTCTTATCTAGATCGACACGTGTATTACTTCGTTGGAATATTTTTCTTCCTCCTAATTTATGCCAATTATGCGGCGTCACGTGGCATACACAAACTAATAACGTTTGCTTTTTTTTTCTTTTTGTTACCTACTCGTATATCAATTTTCATAAGTGTAAAATTCGAAATTAACGCGGAATCGATATTTTCAAAAGGTGCAAAGGAGCGAGTATATTTCACAATGGATATTATTTTGTATCCGTACATTATTTTATTTGCTTATTTATTATTTTAACGAGAGACGTCATTAATTTCATCCTCGCTCGTATATCTATATATATATATATCTATCAAACGTCACGTGAAATATTTCACGTCATAATTTAACGATTGCCCGATAAATCCCTTTTTCGTATATTTTATACGTATATATAAAATTAATAGTGTAATAATAACGAAGGAAAAATCTAACGATAAATATGCAACAAATTTTTGCAAATCTTAATACACGCGTTATACAACAGGTAGGGAAGAGAATACGAGGGACGAATTAATAAAACGTTCGTTTTATTATCAATCGGGGATCAAGAAGAGATTATTCTATTAGCGATTTGAAAAATTTTATTGCAGCCGATACGTATCGATACGGAAATCTGATAAATCGAATCATATGACTCGCAATAATCACTTATTTATCAGGTTTAAACACCTTCTCGAGATACATTTGGAATTTACTACTACTTGAAAATCTTAATTACGCTTTTGATCGCGATTCGATTGTTGACAGTAGTAATCGCGCTAATAATCGGTATTAATGAATTCAACAGAATTATGACTAGACGGAATATAACACTATGAACAGGGGGCAAACAAACGTTCGAACAAATTGACTCGCGATCGATTCGTAAAATAATTCTCACAATTTTCTCTTTCGTCGCCGATTTTTCGAACCGATTTTTCTCTTTTTTCTTCCACCCAAAAGAATTAATACGATATTAATTCGCCATCAACGGAATACAATTGTAAACACGAGCGAGCAAACGTTCAAAATTGACTCACGACTCAAAAGCTAATTCCCTCAAATTTCTTTACGATCCCAATTGTTTAATCTAGTTTTTTTAAACCATTTCCAGTTTTTCTTTCACAGTCAAAACAACGGTATTAATCAGCACCAACGAATTCAACGAAATACAATTGTAAACACGAGCGAGCAAACGTTCAAAATTGACTCACGACTCAAAAACTAATTCTCTCAATTTTCTTTACGACTTTTCTTTACGTTTTTCAAATTATTTTCAATGTGGATCTTTTTTCAAAAAAAAATAATGATATCAATCGATATTAATAAAATTAAATAAATACAATTGCAAATAAACGTTCAAAATTGACTCACAACTCAAAAACTAATTCTCTCAATTTTCTTTACGATGTTGTTTTTCAAATTATTTTCAACGTGGCCCTTTTTAAAAAAAAAAAAACAATGATATCAATCGATATTATAAAATTCAATGAATACAATTCAAACAAATATTCAAAATTGACTCAAAAACTAATTCTCTCAATTTTCTTTACGATTTTTCTTTACATTTTTCAAATTATTTTCAACGTGGCCCTTTTTTAAAAAAAAAACAATGATATCAATCGATATTAATAAAATTCAATGAATACAATTATAAACAAACGTTCAAAATTGATTCATGACTCAAAAACTAATTTTCTCAATTTTCTTTGATCGTCGTTTTTCAAATTATTTTCAACATGGCTCTTTTTCTCAGCCAAAACAATAATATCAATCGATATTAATAAAATTCAATTGCAAACAAATATTCAAAATTGACTCACGATTCAAAAACTAATTCTCTCAATTTTCTTTACGATTTTTCTTTACGTTTTTCAAATTATTTTCAACGTGGCCCTTTTTCTCAGTTAAAACAATGATATCAATCGATATTAATAAAATTCAATTGCAAACAAATATTCAAAATTGACTCACGACTCAAAAATTAATTCTCTCAATTTTCTTTACAATTTTCAAATTATTTTCAACGTGGCCCTTTTTCTCAGCCAAAACAATGATATCAATCGATATTAATAAAATTCAATGAATACAATTGCAAACAAATATTCAAAATTGACTCACGACCGATTCAAGAACTAATTCTCTCCATTTTCATTACGACGATTCTTATCGTCGATTTTCCAAACGTTTTTTCAAACTGTTCCTCCAGCGCTGCCCTTATTTTGCAAGCGAGACAGTGACGTCCCCTCTTTCAAACGCATATTTCTCCATCACTGTCGGATGGAACGAGCGCACGCGTCGTGAATCGTCGTTCTAATCATGATTTCGCATACCCGCGCGACTCTGCCTCGCGGAAGTCGCGAATTTTCATTCTTCATTAACCGTGAACAGACACGCGCGCGTACGTACGCGTACACACGTGTATAACGATCACCGACGCGTGTCGTGTTTCGATCGAACGTTTCAAACGTTCGCTTCGTTTTTATGCGGATAACGTTAATAATACAATCACTCGATCACAGATTTGATATTAACGTAACAGATTCTCGTTATTCATAAACGAGGAAAAGATTATTGTATGTACATACCCGTCCATTTTGATCGATTTTTATAACTCGTTTCGATCGATCGATTCTTTCAACTCGATAATTTGTCCGATAATATTATTATTAATTCCTAGATTCTTATCTTTATAAAATTGTGTTACATATGTTATATATTTATTTTATAGTAATTGTTATCTGTATGCCAACTTTCATTAGTGTCTCATTGAATTAATGTCTCCTGAGTTTCGTAGCTTCTCCATATTTTTAATTAAATCGAATATTCTTTTAAAATATTAATTATACAAATTACAAATTGAGAGAAAGAATCTTACCAAATTTTATCGGTTTCGTTTATATCAAACAGATACATTCTTCCTTAAATAAAAGTCTTATCCAATCTCTGATTCTCATAGATTCTCGCAATATAATAAAACTTCATATATAACTTCACCAGTTCTAATTTTCTTAAATTGTTAAATTTCTTATTCTCATAGATTCATAAATAAAAAAGGAGTCACAAACATTGGATATGCTTCATCAATTCTAACTTCTTTGAAAGTCAAACCCTTGTCAAATTTCTTATTCTCATAGATTCGTAATTAAAATTACAAAAGGAATCACAAACATTAGGTGTGCTTCATCAATTCTAATTTCCTTGTCAAATTTCTTATTCTTATCATAAATTCGTAATTAAAAAAAGGGATCACAAACATTGGATATCCTACACCAATTCTCTTTCTTATCAAATTTCTTACTCTCATAGATTTGTAATTAAAATCACAAACATTGCGTATCACCAGTTCTAACTTTTTTGTTAAATTTCTTATTCTCATAGATTCGTAATTAAAAAAGGGATCACAAACATTGCATATTCTTCATCCTATTCTAACTTCCTTGAAACCCACCCTTGTCAAATTTCTTATACAGACTCGTAATCAGTCAAAAACTCGTACAAATCACCAAACAAATTAACCAACATAAATTAACAACTCCCTCTACATATACATAAAAATCAAACGACCAACATTCCCCTACAAACAAAATCTCTTGGAAGAAAAAGGAATTCCGGCTACGATCTGACGAAACGCCATCCTCCACCCTTTCAAACTTCCCTTCGAACCTCGATATCGCTCGAAACACGCCAACCAATCGTGTTCCTCCAACCATGGCGTGGAAAGCCACGTGATCGGCCAACTTCCGAATTCTCGCGACACCCCCGAGAAGAGCAGCCGAGAGAACACCGGCCGTGATCTTGCTTGTTACGCGAATTTCCGTCCTTGGTCGGGCATTCCGCAGTCACGCGAGAATCGCGTACCCGCGGCCACCGAACGGATGAACGTCGAATAAGGAGGGGGGAGAGGGGAACGAGGTCGAAGATGGGATTGGAATTGCAAATATCCCACCGCCCACGCTTCTCTCCATTCCATCCATCTTTCCACGACCATCCTTTCCTCGACCTCTCGACCCTTACACGCGCGCGGATCATCGTTCCAACGCCGCGATACAACACGCGTAGGAATTCCGTTGGATCGAAAAAAGGCGAGAGTTTCGTAATTTTTAATGTAATGTTAAATTTGGATGTTGGTAGATATCTCAATGAAATTATGTATCTTAACGATGATACGATCGTCAAAATAATTATATATTTCGCGTTGTTCATTGTATTTTTATCCAGAACAATTCTCTTCTTTCATTTTCTTAGATCACACGCTTGATACGTTCGTTCGAACGAATTTTAGCAAGTGATTTTTTCTTCGTTATTCTATAATTGTTCACAATGATGAGAGAAATAGTTTTTGAAATAACGATTAGGGTGAAATAAAAGGTTATGGAAAGGTTATGCTTCCTTTGTTTTTATAGTTTCAAGAAAAGAAAAAGATTGAAAGAAATGAACATGTGAAAGGAAAAATTTGAAATATGGGAATAGAAAATTATTGGATCTGATAAATTCGATTTATTTTTGTAAAACTATTAGTTTTTGTTATTAACTGTACAATCATTGATACGTATATGAGAAATCGTTGAAACGTAAAAATTAAACTTCTTCTCCAAAAGATATTCGAATCTTTCGGAAATGATTCATTCGAAATCAAATTGTTTTGAAAAGCGCAATACTCGATAGAAATTTTCAACTTTGACAAAGTTTCTCGAAGCCTTTGTCTCGAAAGAAGAAGTCTAGAAAGAAGAAAAAGTAATTTTTTCCTCTCATTTCGAACAACGAAAATCGAATGCAAGCAAGAATCGAAAATAATCATTCCATATGAATTATTGAAATTTTCGAATCTGCTCGCAGGAAGCAGATTATTTTGACAAGTATCGAAAATTTTATACTCTTAGATTTTAAACGAACCCTGACACACATGAATATGCGAATTTATTGCTATTTATACTCGGTTCAAAAATTCATCTCCTAATTTAACAATATGCGCAACATGAATCAATCCGAGATAAAAACTTCAAATGATGAAATTTGGATTTGAATTTTTTTTAATGGAAATTTCGTGGTTAAATGACGAAGAAGAAGTCACTTGCTAAAATTCATTCGAAGTGTGATCTAAGAAAATGGAAGAGAAGAAATTTTTCGGGATAAAAATACAATGAACAGCGCGAAATATATAATTATTTTGATAATTGTTAAAGTGTGTAATTTCGTTGAGAGGTGACAACATCTCATCATTTGTTGCTAACAAGTTTTGAACACCTCGGCCAATTCATGAGATTGCGGCGAAGAGAGAGCTACTAATCGATCGAAGATTTTTCATTCGTCTGTTTGTCTGTTTATCACCTTCTTATTTTTTTTTTTCGATATTTTTTTCAACACTTTTCGTTGAAAATTTTTATATAAATCCAACTTGCCGTTAATTAAACGTTAATATCTTTCGTAAAATCTATCCAAGTTGAAATTTGTTTTGTACATTAATTTATATTTTCGTCCTTTTAAATATCGCCGACTCACAATGTTATTTTTTTTACTTCTTGCCTATTAATGTCAAACGTATGCAATAGTACATATTGAAATAAAATTTCAATATTTTCGTGCGCACGTTATTTATGAATGCACGTCGTATCGATAAAAGATTGAACACATAATAGAATTAGCACGAATACACGTACCAAAACATGTCCTCACAACGTTAATTGTAAATTATTACAATCTCTAATATGTAAGAAGAATAAAAAAAACCGAAGAACGACACTGAATATATTTATCCTCGCTAAGAGATAATAATTCGAAATTTATACTGATACATAAAACATGAAAGGTGGGGTGAGTCCGCGAAAATGAGTCGAAAAAAAAAAAAAAGAAACGTTCACATCGTGCACAGCCACCAAGTAAAATACTTACACTGTTACGTAGATTTCCATTCTGCGGTCTTATACAGTTAACACGTATCGGGTTTTCATTTTTTTATATAAAATTCTAACAATCAAGACGATTCCAAATACTTGTACAGAAAAGCAAAATTTGTACGTTATGGCTTCGTCGAAAAAATCGACCAATCACAAGAAAATTCAAACGAGTTGGAACAATATTTGTATCTTATAATCCATATCCAATACGAAAGAGATGCTAGGTCGAACAAAAAGGTGAGATGTTCATTTATTGATAGAAAAACTGCCAGTCTACGATCGATTCACAATCCACATCGACCAAGAAACAAGAAGAATTCTATATTCCTAGATTAAGAAAAAAAAGTTCAAACTATAGAAACATTTGTTATCATTCCGCTATTACTCGATCCTCATCAAAGAATTATATTCAAAAAAACACAAACTAAAAAGATATCCAAATACTTAATACATTTTCAAAATAATCGATGCTATTATGCTATTTATAGTTCATATCGATTAAAAATATACAATACCTATATTTTACGTAAATTACTCCTAAAATGTAATCAATCGATTCCTGATCGATCAAAAAACAAAGAATCTAAGAATCAAAGAATTATATTCAGAAAAACAGAAACTAAAAAGGTACTCAAATACTTAATACATCTCCAAAATAATCGATATGCTATTTATAATTCATATCGATATAATATCTATATCTTACATCGTCCTGAAATATAATCAATCGATTCCTGATCGATCAAGAAACAAAAAATCAAAGAATCAAAGAATTATATTCAAAAACACAAAATAAAAAGGTATCCAAATACTTAATACATCAAAATAATTGATATGCTATTTATAATTCATATCGATACAATACTTATATCTTACATCGTCCTAAAATATAATCAATCGATTTCTGATCGATCAAGAAACAAAGAATATATTCCTAGCTCAAGCATTCATCAACTACATAGTCAAAGATCATACTCCTGATACTCATCGACTACATACTTTACCAATAAAAAGAACATTACATGATTCACATGGAGTAAGAAACGAGAAAGAAATTTTCGCTAAGATACCGATCTTGGGGTGTTGACGATCGACGCGCCATTACGCAATCCAGCACGGGAGCACGGAAGAATCAAGGAACATCGTGTTCCGAGGGCGGAGAGGGTGACGAGTGTCCAGTTGCAGCTGGCGCGGCTCGAATTAGCTTAAAAGCCCGGGATGACGCGGGAAAAGCGCAGCGGCCAGGTCTCGTATATCACGGTGAGATAAAGGGAGGGCAGACGGCGACGGAAAGTATGGCGGTTTCGGCGACAAGCTTGCAGCTGCCGCGCGCCATCCTCATTATGCTCGCAAGACGGGAGAAATATTGCGGAGACGTCCGAAGGAATCGCGCCTCTGCCCACGTGTGAATCCGACAATTCGAGGGAAGGACACTTTTATCGAGAAACTGTGTAAGCGATTATTTTTGCGATCACTCCGCTCCTTTTTACTTTTATGCGTTACTTAATTGCATAGAGTTGCATAGATCGTAGAAGTCGCGTTGCTCGCGTTTCGATTGATTTTGGATCGATGTGACACAGAGATCAGAGAAAAAGGTTTCGATCTTCGAGGAATAATGGAGACGTGAAATTTCAATGAGAAAATCTCGTAGGAAAAAGAAAATGCAGATACTTTCTTTTCTTTCGATCTTATTGGACCAGATTCGGAGAAGAAAGGAATCAGTGAATGAAAGATTCATGGTTTTAAATCGGAATTTAAGAGGTTCGGAACGTTTTTAAGCGGCCTGTCTTGTGCGCGCGCAGTCGTGTTAATTAAATTTTCCTCTTAAAATTTCCCTCCTTCTTTCCCTTCCCTTCGAAGGGGAACTCTACATTTATTTCTTCTTTCCACGACTAGCCCCCTAGGGGGTTAACAACTGGTTTTCCAGCAACCAGCCCAAAAATTATTTTGCGCAAGCCCACTGGCGTTAATTAGTCTCGCGATATTCGTGTTCGAGCCGATTCTTCCGAGCGACAGCATTGTAAGCTCGAGTAACAAGGGGGGGAGGAAGAAAGGAGGGTGCCTATTAGATATATTTCACCCAGTCGCAGCTGTTGCGCTTTCTAATTATTCGGGAGGATGAAGGTGAATCGGTAGAAAGAGAAACAGGGGAGATCGAGATAGGACTTCCCTTCTGTTGCAGGGAGAAGGATATTTGAAAATATCGAAATTGTAATAATTTTATTAAAACAATTTCCTTTTTTCTTTTCTAAATTGCTTCGTAGCCACGTTTCTTTAATCTTTCATTTCCGGTTGTAACTCGCCTTGAAAGAATAGTTTTAATTCGACGAGAAGAATAAAAAAAACATATTTCTACATATTTCTACGTTTTCTCATCTTTCTCTTCGGAATCTGACGTTTCTCCATCCACAAAAGCAAAGCTTCAACTGACACTCTTTCTCCAAAGTTTTATTTCTTTTTTTATCTACGCAACTCGTCGCTCTCCCCGAGTGGAGAAAATGTTACGATTTCTCCACTCTTTATTCCCATCGTTTCCGTTCGCTGAAATTTCTCGAAAGCAATCGTCGTTTTCGCGACTGCTTTACGATTTCTCGAAAAAGTGTCTTCTTGTCGAAAGTATCAAAAGATAGATACCAAGTCATTGTTCGAGGCTTCGTCTAGCGCGGCCAAATTTCAAATTTCTAAGTTTCTGCTCTCGTTTCGAGAATAATCGCGCAATTTACGAACGGGTTGTTTATTTATAAACAAACGAAGCGATCGAACGGTAAGTTGTAGCGAAACAACGACGAATAAGACAGGAATTTACGAGCGAATGGTCGTCGCAGCTTCGGTTCTTTCTTTAAATCAGGGGAAGGGGGTAAAAACCGCCAAGAAAATGGAAGATCGTAAATTTATTTCTATGATAGGAAACTTGTTATCCTGTGCTCGCTCGTTTAAAAACTTGTATAATATTTTCTCTCTCTTCCTTTTTCCTTTTCGCTCAACGATCGTTCAAAATATTTCTCCACCGAGCATTCCATCGAAATTTTCGCTACCTTTCATTCCCTGCAAATCAATCGAATGACGCGTATCGAGAAGAAACAAAAAAAAAAAAAAAAAGAGAGAAAATGGAAGAATTATCCTTCGTCAATCTCTTCGTATATTTTCTTCGACGAGGCGGATCTTTCTCCTTCTCTTTACCGAATGAAAAATCACAAAATAAAAAAAAAAGATGTTGAAAAAAGAGATAAATCGACGATATCAATTAATCTCAGCTCGATAATCGCGTCAAGAAATTATTTCTCTCTGCATCGATGATTCGAGTGACTGAATATCGAATAAAAGAACAAAAAATGCAGAAAAAAAGATGTTGAAAAAAAAGATATCATGCCAAGTTAATCTCGTAAATCTCCAAGAAATTTCTCTTTCTTTTTGTCTCTGCATCGATGACTAAATTCGAACGATTAAATACTGAATAGAAGACTAGAAAATACAAAAAAAAAAAAGACGTTGAAAAAAGGGATATCATCCCAAGTTAATCTCGTAAATCTCCAAGAAATTATTTCTTTTTCTCTTTGTCTCCGCATCGATGACTAAATTCGATTAAATACCGAATAGAAGATTAGAAAAAAAAAAAGATGTTGAAAAAAGGGATATCATCCCCGGTTAATCTCGATTTCAAGCGATAATCGCGCCAAGAAATTATTTTTCTTTCTCTTCCTCTTTGTATTCGAATGACTAAATATCGAATAAAAGACTAAAAAATACAAAAAAGAAGATGTTGAAAAAAAGAGATAAAGCAACGATATCATCCCCGATTAATCTCTCGTTCGACATTTTCGCGAGCGATTTAACGAAACAAATGCTCAACACGCGCGTGTACCACCAATAATCACGTCAAGAGAATTATTCCTCCTCCTCCTCTTCACGCTTCATTCTGTGGAATTTGCTCTAAACCACCCCTGTTGCCAATTATTACCTCTCATTATCTCGAGAATTCTCTTCTTCGGCTCGATAAAACCACGAGATTTTTCTTTTCTTCGATCAAAATGTCCTTCCACGGAATAACAAAATTTTTCCAAGAATTCTTCATAGCGAAACTTCGTATAGAACGCGGTGGACGAGCTTGGTCCGCTTCCAAGAGAGGTTTATTCCAAGAGAAATATTCGAGGGCAAAGATGGGTGGAAGATGCAGGGGGAGGAAAGATTGGTCGGCCAGGTTCGAGTTGCGGATGGAATAAAAATTGTCGTCGAAATTTTGAAATATTTCCTCACCTGGAAATTTCAAATTCGCGAAATTATCGATCAGGTGGAACAGTTGGAAGCACATTTCCGGTGATTGGAATAGATGGGTAAATAATAAATGAACGGGGGAGACTGATCAACCGTGCGAATGATAAATCATCCGGTTTTAAAAGGCATTAATTACTGCGCCGCCAAAATTTCGGAGTCGAAAATTTGAAAAGCTGTTAGAAACACGAGCAGCGCGAAAAAATATATTGTCCTTCCCTTCTAAGATTCCTCCTCCTCTTGGGAAAAGGAGAAAAGGAGAGAGGTTGCAAGGTTTGCGAAGGAAATTAGCATTAGATCGATGCAAGAGTCGTGCAAATTGGAATAAATTGTTGGAAATTAAATCAATTCCTCGAAATATCTAACAACATCGAATTTGCGTTTCTGAATAAAATGACGTTCACCGGCCAGTCACGAGCTGTCACGGTTTAAACATTGTTTCAGAATAATTATAGAAGTTTCGCACGTTCGAACGTAAACGTGGCTCTAAACGAGGGATTTAAACCGGAGAGAACCGGTTCCCGTTGTGTCGTGCGCGCGATATTTTTCGAGATCGAGTTAGAAAATTCTCGTTTGACCAGTTAATTAGGAACGATTTAACGATTGTGCTAACCGGCACAAATGGAAAGATATCGTTTCGAAGATTCTGTTCACGATCGTACGAGATTTCGAGTGGAGTACAAGGAATCGTATTTTCACGAGGCTCTGGTCACGAGGATATTTTTGTTAGATCGTGTTAGAAAATTGCACAAATTTGATCTTCTAATTTTGACCAGAGTCACGAGCGATCACATGGCGAAGCGTCGTTTTTTAAATAATTAGTAGGGAACACCGATGCGAATGGAAATCGTGTGTTAGAAATCGGGGATGTTTCGAGCAAGCAACGTTGCCCAAGTTTATCCTGTGAGAAGAATTATTGTTCCTTCTTGATCTTGATGACTTCTCAACACGTCAAGGTAATTCTGAACGAAGTGAAAATTTTATCCGACGATTATTCGTTATTAAAAAAATTTTCTTCCAAACTGTTTAATTAGATTAGTTTCGATCGGTTTACCGATAATTGGATTGGCTCGGTTAAATTGACTTAACAATTAAATTTAAAATTAAATTAATCGATATTCAAATTTTCACCAATTAATTGATTTATCTTGAATTTAGATCGAACTTTTAACAAACAATCGCCAGATAAAACGAAGATGTATCCTTTTGGTTATTAAATATTTGCCAAAATACTTAAAAACAAATACAAATCTCCAAAAGAGAAAGAATTAAACGGATTCAGAATTATACAATTCGTCTCCAGAATATTATTGGTATGGTTCAATTGGCAAAGATACGGATGAAACAATTTCAAGCCAATATCTCGAGCCACCAATTTAGATACGTGACAGTAACTTCGATCAACACGGTAAATTCAATCATGGAAACAATTCGAGAAGATTCGCATTCAAATAGGGAGCCGATTTGCTGCTTTCTTTTTTTCTTTTTTTTTTCCTCTCTTTCTCGTTCACGATCCATCCTGAAACGAGGTACATCGAGGGGTCAAGAATTTTCGAAAACGTGCACGTGCAATTTTAACGTTCCCCGCGATATATTTCGTACCAACTTCTTTCCTCCCTTTCGTAAACGTTACACGTGACGCACAACAACCTGGAAATTGTTCGCCACGAGATTAAAGCCGGCCGATAGAAAAATGACAAAAACGTTCATCCCTTGATAGAGAGATTGGTGGAAACGTTCAATTTAACCGCGGCAATTAGAAAATATCGTACACCTTCTATCCAGGAATTGAAGTGGAAAGGTAATCAAACTCGTCTGAATGGTGGAAAAAAAAAGAAAAAAGGGCGTCCATTTTTATTTATTTAGAGGAAACGAGAGACGAGATCGAAAAATCGATGGAGAATCGTTTTATAATTTGGAAGAAATTTTGAGAATATTCGTTCGAGAAATTGTATTAAAAAAATATTCCTTAAAACGGAGTATAACTTTTTTTTTTAAAATTGAACCAAATTTTTTGAGAAAGAGATTAATGTAAAAATTTTTTTCAAGAAATTGTTATCGATTTTTGGAAGAGAGAGCAAAGATTTTCTTAACTTTTTTATCCGATTCGATGGATACGTGTTTAATTAATAACATAATAAATCGATCAAGAATATGGAATTGCGAATTAATTAAACGTTCTTTTCGTTGTATCGAAATGGAGAAAGAAAAATGTAAAGTTTTATCACCGGCAACAGGACGATAATTTAAACGTAAACAACCCGTAATAATAGTATAAGCGGCGTGGATTTACAAAAAGGTTGAACTTAAACATAGTTTAAAACGTTAAGACTTTTTATTACTCGACTTGCTTAAGTAACGAAACAGCTGGAATATTTCTTCTTCTTTTTTTTTTTTTTTTTTTTTTTTTTTTAGAAAAGGAAATAAAGAAAAGAGAGGAGAGGTTGGTAATAAATTTTCTCTCGAATATATTCCCACTCCTCTTCCCCTTGTATATAGAGTGTGAAAGCGAGCGATGCAATTAATGAATTCTTCATTAAACGCGTTTATTAACCTCTTAAACGAGAAATTATGCAAAAAGCTCGTGAATACACAACGCTCGATTTTTTCTTTTCCCTCTCTCTCTCTCTCTTTTTCTTTTCGTCTCTCATATTTCGCTCACGAAATGGTTACTTTGAACACACGAGTTACAAAAACGAAGGAGCTCTGCAATTACATTGTAAATACTTCCTATTACGTTTTTCCATTTTACAGGAACTCGACTTTACTTTCCTCTCTTCCGCGTTAAACGTATAAAATCGTAAGAGGAAAAATTGGAGCCGATAAAGGCAAAATAATTTTTTTGAAAAAAAATAAATGATATAATCCGTTCTCAAATTTTATCCTCGCTTCGTTCGAAATAGATATAATCATCGATATAAATATTCGCAAGGAGAAATAATAAGAATAATAGTTGCGTCTCTTCATCGAACGACACGAAACACGTTGCAACGTCGTCAAGCCACGTTTCAGTCGAATCTAAATTATAAATATCCACTAAATATCGATATCTCGCTCGATTCCAATATTACCTCATCTCCTCTCCGTTTCATTGATTGAAATATTTCCACACGCTTTATTGCACATCATTTAAATATATACATGAAAAATTCACTTTTTTCTCTTTTCGATTATTGAAACGTGTTATAAAAAAAAGGAAAGAAACACGCGTTTTACGTTCCACGCTTGAATTACATGGATAATATTGAAATTTTTCTAACTCTCTTGGTACTTCATCCATCCATCCGTCCGATGGCTGGAGTTAACTCTAAAAACGTTGCGTCCAAGAAAAACATAAAACGATGGTGTTTCGCGTTAGCAAGTTCCAAGGGCAATTATCATTTCGTACATACGACACATTTGCTTGCAATGGCAAACAGAGGAGGAGGAGTGGTACGAGTGGAGGAGGATCTCGATTACGTTTGTTACCCCCTTCCCTTCCCCCACCTCTCTGCGTCTCGAGTTCTCTTCTTCCTGCGAGTTAGTTGATAATGACGGCTAATTGACACTGACGAAGGCTACTTGCGAGTCGAGAGAATCGCACGAAATTTCTGTGTACGTGTTCTTCTCTCCCTACGTGTATTTCTTCGTTCGAGCGGGGGAAAAAAAAAAAAAGAAACGAATAAATCAATAATCGTCGAAAAAGAAACTGGAAGGAAGGAGAATTATGGTAAAGCGGCGTGCGAGATCGATGGGATTTCTCGTCGAAATTTCAGAAACTTTTCCCTTGTAGAAGTAATTATTCAGTCGCAACTTAACCTTAGCCGTAAATCTCAATACAGGGCGGGCGCAGGATTATCCGAAAATTAAAATTAACGGCCAGCATTTGCATTTTCATCCGCGGAGGAGATGTTTAACGGAAAAACCTTTCGATGATTTATTAATGTTTCTTTGTATCGATTATCTCTCACTGTGTTTCCAACAAATTTGAACGAATTTTCTTTATCCCAATCGATTGACGATCGATCGAAATTTCGTTTCTAGGAACAAGAAATTTCCCTTCCCATACGTTCACTTTTAAAAAAATATCCATGTAATTTTTGAAAATGTAGGTTGAAAAATACGTGGATCGTAAAAATGCAATCGTAAGAAAAGAAGCATCCAATCGCATTAAACTATATATAGTTATATATTTCTGCGGGTACTCGTGCCATCTTCGAACCCGATTCCGATATTACATCCACGGAGAGGTGCACACGAATACATACGTACACGTTGGAAAAACATCGAATCGCGAGGATCGTTCGTCGCTGACGTTGCACGACTGATAACGCGTTTCGAATTTAAACGCAACACGCAACGTTTGTACAAGGGGCAAGGCACGATTATAAACTTCAAACAGACGAGAGATAAATCATTGGATTCGGGCCTTCGTGCAATGCGTATCCACGCGCGCGTATTTACGAACGATAATGGCTCCACTTCGTTTACCCTTCCAATTTATTCGATGTATATTTTCCATCCATCGACGATCATCGCGCGACGAACTAACGCCTAGCGATTTTTTAACGCCTCTCTCCTCCCCGATCGGCTCACATTTTTAATCGTAAACGTTGTAATATTCGCAATATTCGCAATGGAAATTTTCACGTTCGTTATTAACGTTTCGAAGCGAGCCACGGGCTTACGCTGTCGCAATTATAAATGAAATGAAATGCTATAGTAGTTAATTGTTCAGAGAGCACGGGTTGGTGAAAGTTGTTTGCTCGATATTGCTCTTATGATAAAAAATATGCGTCTTTTGAACATCGATGACTATTCTCCACGTGGAAATTGATTAAAGTAATAATTAAATCGAGGAGAAAGGAAGGACTTGCGTCCAATGCGCGTTTGATGCAATTTTGATTCACGTATCCTCTGCTTGCATGAGATTTTTTTTTTCAATAAAAATTAACGATTTTAGATTGCAAGACTATCTTAAAAAATTGTTCAAGAGATTTTTCAAAATTTATAATAATTTCATTCGCAATAGGATAAGCGAGTAAATTAAATGATCGAAAAGTTAGACTGTTTGTGTATACAATATCGACATAAGATACGAATTAAAAAAAATATTCAAAATTTTGCTCCACCAATTTAGCAATTTAATATCGATTCGATACTTCTATTTTTTGGGCAATAAAATTGTTTCGTCGGTTATAAATATTTCGCCCTCGGCTATCTTTACAAATTTACATTCATGCATATAATTCGTGTCCCGAAATAAACGTCAAATGGAACGTCACGGTTTAACATCCCGTTTCAACATCATATGCACTTTCCCTTCCACTTGTTCTCTCAACACCGCTTCGAAGTATGTATCGAATATGCAATCCTCCAATTGAATTTTCCCGCTCGAATTATTCTTTTATTTATTACTCATTTATTATTTATTACTATTTTCTGGAAACGTAACGAACAATAGGCGTTGGGCAAAGTTTCCATCGAAAACTCGTTCCCCAACGAATTGCCGAGATGAATTCGCGAAATCGAATAGTAGTTTGTTTTCATCGTGGTTAATTATTAAAATCGAGGCTCGATAATTGCATCCAATGATCGTCAATTGAAATCGAAATACCATTAATTGCCCCGGGTTAAAGCTCTGCACACCACTTTGCCCAAACTTCGTCCGTGTTCCGCATAATTTGCGATTAATCGGCCAACTAACTAAGATTGAAGACCGTTTCAATTTAACTCTCTAATTTTATAGGCGACCCAGTGTTTGGAATTTCGAACGATCGATATATATAAATAAACACGATCGTGGAATATTTCTCTCTCTTTTTCTTGCGTATATTTATCGAAAATCAGAATTTAATCAAAGATGCCAATAATAGAATAATAGATTTTAAAAAGAAACTTTGGAACTGTTCCAAAAGATGACGAGCAAAAAATGAACCAATACTGAAAAATTCTCTACAAGTTTGAAAAAGAATCGATAAATAAATAGGAGAAGGCTTTCCATTCCACGACGATCTTCTTCCAGTTATCGAATATATTCGTGGAAAGGGAAGGAGAAATTGGGCACCATCGCTTCGATTACTTCGTTGTAATTCGCGAAAAACGAGTTAAACAGCAAGGGCACCGATATGGCCGCGTTTTAATCCACGATTGTGGTATTGGATTTTCCCCAATGCCTGATAAAATGTTTTCGAACCCGCAGCTGCACCGTTCGCATACGCTATCAATAATTCGCGCGAGGCTGAAAAAAAAAAAAAAAAAAAAAGAAAAATCACGATTTCGCGTGATCGATCGTTGAACCGCGACGAGATTTTCGATCGACAATCAACCGGGGAGAATTGAATGGAAATTGAATGACGATGGAGTAGCAAATAATTTTTATCTTCTTAATGGTAAATTTATAGCCACGCTATAATATCGTGGCGATCTGGGAGAATGATGATGGAGATTTAATTATATTCTCGAATTGTAATTGCTCAATTGCTTTCTAATAGAATTTGTAAACAGAATCGTTTAGAATTTCCTTTTCAGAATTTTAGAAACAAAGGGTGTTCAATCGAAATTTATTATGTTAAATACAGAATGCAAGAAACAGTTTCCAACAACTTTTCTCAAAGAGAGATCCTAATCTGGAATGCTTGAACATAATTGAAATTATCAAACAAATTTTTACTAAATTTTCTCGCTCACGATTTCATCCCCCCAACGGTTACCATTGTTCTATCGAATCCTCCTCTTTCCAAGTTCATAAAAAATGCCATAAAGTTCTCCCCCCCGTGATTACCAAAATTCGAAAGTGATACATACATGTATACTCCTTGGGTATTTTAAATCGAATCAAGTAGCAAATTATCGGCAAATTTGCCACAAATTTCATTGTGGGCGACAGGTGATGAAAATCGCATCACGCGTAGACACCACGTTTAATCGACTGTAAAACACGCGTAACAAGCTCCGCGTAATTATTCCAATGCTCGCGCGTATATCATCCTTTCTTCCGAAACCCGCCCCCTCCGATTATTATTCCATTTGTAATTTAAATTTCGGATTACGCTTACCATTCCGCGTGCCCTAATTTCCACCGAATTCTCTATTTACTCTTCCTTTCCTTTCTTCTTCTTCTTCTTTTTTTCTGTTTTTTGTCCCGTTTCTGGTTCTTTTTTTTTTGTTTTTCAAATAAATGGGAACGAAATTAAATTAAATCCACGGCGGAGTTAATTATTATTGCGCGTCGAGGAGGAATATTCTTTAATTTTGCAAATGTAAATTCGAATCTCTCTATATCGGGGTATTAGGTTGAGTAACGTGCAAGCACGCGTGTGTGATTCTTTATGAAAAAATAAGGAGAGAAAAATAGAATACAATTTTTCGTGTTCCTTTTTTTTTTTCGAAAAAATCGAGTTTGAAAATTTGCTAAATACAGACGAGACACCGATATAATAATATAGTAGAAGCGTTTTTTTCTTTTAGAAAAAATAAAGAAGAAAAATGGAATAAAATAGTGTTGTCGAAAGCTTCGTTTTTTTTTGGAGAAAATCGAGTTTTACGATTTTTCGATTAAAGTTGAATAGGAATGAATTATCCGTAGGAGGTCATTCTACGTAAAAAAAGCGAAAAAGCGTGGAATTAATTTTATTTCGTTTAAAATTTAATTTTCGAGTCGTACAATTTCTTCGCGTTAATATATATTTAATTTCCATTTTCTAAAAAGCGAAGAACGAATTTTACACAATTTTAAATTTTAATTCTAATATTTTCTTTTACTCCAAGACGAATCTTAAATTTTGTTTCTCCCAATCAAAAGTTTCCTTTTTATCTCGAACAATTTAAAAAGACTCCTTAGAATTTAAATATCGAGATATAGTTAAACACGAATAAAAAATATATATATATCGATTTAAACGAGATATTTGCTTAAGGAAAGAAGCGGAAGGGAAAAGGTCGAGGAACAGGATTTGCCGGAGGAATAGGGATTCTCATTTAAATATTTTTCGCGATACCTTTCGGAATATAAAACATATATATATATATATATATATATATATATATCCTGGGATATACGGGGGCTCGAAATCCCTTCCAGTTTATTCAACCAGACAGCAATTTTCCCGTTTTATCCGTTACACCGCCACGACCCTTCCCCTTCAACCCTGTCACGAGCAAAATGCGGTTATACCAGAAATACAAGCCATTCCGTGAAACAACATTTCGATCATACGTGCGAATTTAATACAATCGGGTGTAGGATTCGACTTTTCCTACACCAGAAGATCCTTCGAGTTTTATAATTATCCCAGAACCTCAATAGATAAAAATCTCGTATCTTTGATCCACGTTTCAACAAATTTGAAATTTTAATAACTTTCGAACCGCGAATTATTCGATGTTTAACGTCGAAAATTTATAAATCGGGGTAAGAAAAAGAAAAGTATAAATGGTGGATATGATGAGTTTGAAAATTTTTAAAGAGAGTTCGGATAGGAGTTTAATTAATCAAGAATGTGGTGGTCAGGTAAGTGTAAGAGGATAATCAAAGTCGATGAGGGAAGTTTTCAGTTGAACGGTTTAAATTAGCTTGAATTTATGCCGCCCGTGAGATGATTCGTAGATCAAATTTATTTGTCCCGAATCTTTCATTCGACCAGTTCAATTTTTACACGCAACTTGCTTCAATCTCATTAAAAACTTTCCAACATTTTTCCAACCATCGGCGAGTTATCTAGAATCTAGAATCTTCATTCATCTTGAATATCCAATTTTCAACTTTTAACGCGAAAAAAAATAATTTTTACAAAGTTTCTTAAAATCCCTTCCTTCGATCGTCCTCCTCGATTATTCTAAAATCTTTGATCCGCCTCTTGATATCCTCTCTCTCTTCTTTTTTGCACAAAAATTCACTAAAATTTCCTAAAATTTCTTCCGACCACCCCGCTAATTAAACCCTCGAACCTCTTACACCGCAAATTACACCCTCCCCCACTCCCTGGAAACGTGTCAGGCCAACTTCGAGGAATATAAATTTCCAGCATTTCCGTGTCCTTCCGCAGAATCTCTACGTGCCACGTCCGTGAAACGGTGATGTGCAACGTTGGTGCAGAGCGAAGGAAACGCGAGGGAGCACAAAAGGAAACTTCGACCCAACCCTCCTCCGCGCTGAAAACGCTGAGAAAGAACTGTTCCAGAGACTCGATCCCTCCCTAGAATTTCCCTAACGATATACGCGAGAGACTCCGTCTATCCGTGCCTGTCTCTTAAAAAAAAGGAGAAAGGAGACGAGGAAGAAGGAAGCAAGTTTCTCTACCCCGGAAATCGTGGACAACGCGGGAAAATTAATTCGCGAAACATCTGCGGCCAGCATAATTAAAACGATCTGTTTATGAGCGAGCCAAAGCTGGGATAAAGAACGAGGTGGGTGGAAAAATTCCACCGTGAAATTTACACCGTCCTCTGTTTTCTACGGGAAACTGTATCTCGTTTCTGTCGTTTTTTAATGAAAGTAATTCGTCTATCGCGGATTACGAGGATTGGTAAATTGATTCTCGAGAATCACCCTTCTTTTCTCCTTTCAGAAGATTCGTCGTTCGAGAGGAGTGCCTTCGTGGAGGAGTTTTAGAAAATGTGAATGAGTTTGGTCAAAGTGTCGACGAGTCAATTTGAATCGAGTTGTTTTCGGAGAATAATTAGTAAGCTTAATTTTTTAAACTATCATTTAACTATATATGCTCTTTCTTATTGACTATTATTATTGTGTCTATATAAGATATATCTTGTATTTTATGCGACGTTTCTTTCGTTTCTTCAAACAAATCACAATAGAAAATTGATCGAAATATGAACCGATTAGATATAAATAGAGTGTTTTACAAAAGTTCGAACATCTTGGAAGGAATAATGATTTTTGGGAATTATTTACGATAAAACGTTTCTTCGATATGAAAGAGAAAAAAAGAGAGGAAAGCGAGCGAAAAATTTTGCGTGGGGAGAAGCATCGAACGCGTCCTATTATTTTCTCCGACAAAAGAAACGACGAGGATGAAAAAAAAAAAAAAACGATCGATGAAAAAGAAAATGAAAAGCAAACGTATTTGTAAATCGAGGCAGTCAGTCTCTTTTATCTCATCAAGAGTGTCTCGCCTCGCCGAGTGTCTAAGGCTAAATATCCCTATTTAAAACGGCGGCATTCGAAGGAACAACAACAATTCCCTCCCCTTAATTATCCCACGGCTACGATAACCGTTGTAACTGTTCGCCGGTACAATTAGCACCGTCGTTCTTTTGCCGACAATTTGTTTTCACGCCGCCCGATTTACCATTCCGGCGAATTAAGAGGCGCGAAGGAGGGAAGGATTAACTCTCTCCGTGAATTTCGTCCGCCTTTAATTTTTCACTTTTGAAACGAAAATTCTGAACGATTGAAAATGTTGAAAGCGACGAATGAAAATAATATTATTTCTGAAGATGAAATTTAGATTGCTCGAGATCTTGGAGTTTGTAAAATATTTATTCTCGTCCAGAAAAGAGGGTTGAAAATTTTAATTTCACAGGGGAGGGAATAATGGAGATCGTATGAAATCGAGGAATATTAAGATTGCGTCGAGGATTATAGATTTTTGTTCGTTCGTGATAAGATACGTAGGATTTCGTGATGTTGTTATTTCCATCTACGCGAAGAAAAAAGAAAAATACGCGGAGGATTTAATATATTATTGTTGGATAGTGGAAGAAAAATATTGAATCTCTTCAATATTATATCGGTTGGCCGAAAAAAGACACGATTTCCAATCTCGGTATGGCATTCTCAATCTCTTCCCTCCAAAGGGACACTCGTGGTCACTTTTCCCCATCAACTATATAATACTTTGGGGAGAATCTCATTTTTCATGCTTTATGCGACTCTTTATCTTCCTTCAGCTTGGAACTCTACGAGACACGTATACAAATACACTTATATCGAATATACTCGAATTCAGTTACAATTTGTACGAAATATATATATTTTCTACCAATTTTATCTAAAATTAATTCTCCAGATTCACAAATTTCACTCTACAATTAAAAAATATTCGCTAAAATTTTCAATGCACTCCTTCACTTTATCAATTTTATTCTTCAAAATTAATCTTCCAAATCCAAATTTCCTTTGCTCTTATGCAATTTCCCTTACAATTTCATCTATTGGACGATCAGAAAAAAAATATTCCAAATTCATCAAAAATTTAATTGTTCTTAAGTTAATCTCAAAACGAGATGCACAACCCCGTATCGAATATTTTTCCACTCTGTCTCGCGTTCGATCAGAGCGACGGGAATATACGTGCATGCGGGTTGGCAACTTAGCACGGCACAAATACCCATAGACCCATATATCGAGAACCCGGATGTGAAGCGAGGCTCGGCCCTGTCCCCAGTGCTCGCGCACCGTCACTCCCGTATTACGCTGACAAACGGCAACCTCCTACCCTCCTGGCTGCCAACATTCGCCAGCCAATATCGACAACCCTTGTATCGCTTAACCGGCGATACGTGTCCGAATTTTCGCCTATTTCCTTCCGACCTTTCGTATTTCCAATAACATCCTATATTACGTGCTATTTTTAACGCGATCTTTCTCGCTTTACAGCGATAAGAAAATAGAATTAACGTTGAAATTTATTGGGTTGGCAACTAAGTAATTGCGGATTTCAGTTGAAGTTGATGACGACCTGATCAAAGCAATAATCGATTCGGATCGTCACAGTACAACTCGTGAGATTGCAGAGAAACTTCGTGTATCGCATACGTGCATTGAAAACCATTTAAAACAACTTGGCTATGTTCAAAAACTCGGTACATGGGTTCCTCACGAACTGAAAGAAAAGCATTTAACGCAACGCATTAACAGCTGCGATTTGCTAAAGAAACGTAATGAAAATGATCCATTTTTAAAACGACCGATAACTGGCAATGAAAAATGGGTTGTTTACAACAATATCAAGCGGAAAAGATGGTGGAGCAGGCCACGTGAACTAGCTCAAACAAAAGCTGGTATTCGTCGAAAGATGGTTTTGTTATCAGTTTGGTGGGATTACAAAGGAATTGTCTATTTTGAACTCTTACCACTCAACCGATCAATTCTGTTGTCTACATTGAACAACTAACGAAATTAAACAATGCGGTTGAAGAAAAGCGGCCCGAATTGACAAATCGAAAAGGTGTTGTATTCCATCATGACAATGCAAGGCCACACGCATCTTTGGTCACTCGGCAAAAATTATTGGAGCTTGGTTGGGATGCTTTGCCACATCCACCATAATCCTGACCTTGCACCATCTGATTATTTTTTGTTTCGATCTTTACAAAACCCCTTGAATGGTAAAAATTTCAATAATGATGATGATATCAAATCGTACCTGATTCAGTTTTTTGCTAATAAAAACCACAAGTTTTATGAACGTGGGATTATGATGCTGCCTGAAAGATGGCAGAAGGTCATTGATCAAAATGGGCAACACATTACAGAATAAAGTTATTTAGTTCCATTGTCTTTGATTTTCTAAAAAAAAATCCGCAATTACTTAGTTGCCAACCCAACATTTAAACAGAGATGTTAAATATATTGGTTGGTTAATGTTATGGGAACGGATTTGATCGAGGTTTTGCACGGATTAAGGTTCTTTTTATTATATAATGAAATAATTAATAAAATTGTTTATATGTCGCAACTTCGTGAGATATAATATGGGTGGTAATTCTGGAAAGTTGGTCGAGGTATCTGTGTGTAAAGTTTAATGGAATATCTTCTTGCTGTCGTTGTTGTTGTTAATTCATTCTTACGATTCTCTCACGAGAACGTAGTTTTCGTATAGAAATGGTACACTTTATTATTAGACGAGTTTCTTGTTTCTTTATCGAGTTATATTTTTATCTTAATAACTGTAATTAAAATTTCTCCGTTTCTAAATTCTTTGGAAGAGACTCGTCGAACCGAAATAAAGATTCCTCCTTTCAACCCTTCCCTTTCATCCGCTCGATTTACACAGGAAATCCGATAACACGTAAATTCCGTGGAATCGAATTCTAAAACGTTCCGGTTTACATAACTGCCAAACAATTATCGATTTTAACAGGTCAGTGAGTCGAATCGCAACTGAATTCGCGTCTTTTTAAATCTACGATTTTAATATTTAACGCGTGTCCATTGTCCCCTTCTGAATACATTATATCTTTCGTTTCCGTAACAACACGTATTCGAGAAAAAATTAAAAAGAAAGAATGCATGGAAGAATTTTCATTTTTTCTTTTTACATATCGAATCTTCGTCGTTAACGTCGAATTAATATCGAGTTACGTGGAATCAATTTAAATGATCGATTCTTCTCAGCCTCGAATCAAGCCATTTGTCGCGATTGTTTTCGAACACATACGTGATATATGATCTGTTAAATCGATAATTTTTGATCTTTGATTTTTTTGTAATTATGGAATAAACAGAATGAAACTTCCACCTATATTCGTTATTATGGAAGAACAAATATACGTACAATAATCGAATACCAATTTTTTTTCAACGAACAATTGAAAAATATCAACGAAGAAAGGAATAATTGGTTCTCGGTTCTGGGTGTCGGATAAATAAAATTTTAATCGGGGATCGAACTTATTGAAAAGCTGTGGTGGCGAAAAGTGAGTGGTGAAATTTTTTTTTTTTTTTTGGTGACGAATAATGGACTTTTGAACGAATATCGAAGAAGAAAGGGGGAAAAAAAAAAACATAACGAATATCGAACTCGACGAATATAGAGATTTCATCACACACATACATGTATATATATTTCTGGGGAAAAACTGTTTCCATTTCCAATTGTGTAAACGTTAATCGTTGGCGGATATTCGATCAAATTAGAGGGTTGAAATTCGTTCCGCGCGAAAATTGTGATCGTCGAACATCCGCGGGCATAAAACAGAAATAATGAAGCGTGGGCGAAGCTTTTGGCGAACCAGCTGTGCCGAAACGTTCCCGTTTCCGTCTATGAATTATACGTTATTAACCGCGCCACGTTGATTAACGTCGTATGATCGTTTGATTCCGTGAAACAGGCGGCGAGGACCCACGTTTTCCTCGAATAATTCACGCGGCAAGCGTCTAATAATCCAACGTCTATCCAATTTCACCATATCTCGTTGATTTTACTCCCCCGATTCCATGTTCAATTATTATTGTTGAACTTTTTACGTTTTCTCGCACAGCTTTTCGTCACTTTTTTCCACCAATTTTCTTATTGAAGCGTGACAGATGGTAGAAAATTTGATACGTGCATTTTGAAGATTAACAAATCCTTGTGTTGTGGAAAATTTGAATTGAAAAAATTCAAGTGAAAGTGAAAAATTCAAAGTGAATTTTAAAATTACAAATCACAAATCTTTTCAATCGTTATTTCGTAAATCTTGTGACAGGAAAATTTGATACGTACATTTTAAAAATTAACAAATCTTTGTATTTTTGTATTTTTGTAACAGAAAATTTGGATTAAAAATTGAAATTTGTAATGAATTTTAAAATTACAAATCTTTTCAATTACTATTATGTAAATCTTGTAACAGGGAAATTTGATAAATCAATACAAATCCTTGTATTTTTGTATTTTTGTAACAGAAAATTTGGATTGAAAATTGAAATTTGTAATGAATTTTAAAATTACAAATCTTTTCAATTACTATTATGTAAATCTTGTAACAGGAAAATTTGATAAATCAATACAAATCTTTGTATTTTTGTGTTGTAACAGAAAATTTGGATTGAAAATTGAAATTTGTAATGAATTTTAAAATTACAAATCTTTTCAATTATTATTATGTAAATCTTGTAACAGGAAAATTTGATAAATCAATCCAAATCTTTGTATTTTTGTATTTTTGTAACAGAAAATTTGAATTGAAAGTTTTTTAAATTAACGAATCTTTTCAATTATATTATATAGATCATTTCGAAATTTTGTTATCGAAGAAACAACGTAAAAATTGAGATATTGGAAATTGACGAATCTTTGTGTTTTGTAATTATTCAATTGATTTTGAGAAACGAAGGAAGAGAAAGTTTGATTTCGAAATCGGTGCAAAGTTTTGGAAAATGACAATTTTTGGGGAATTTTCTTCAACGATCGTTCAAGTATCCGACACGATATTGATTTTATGAAGCTAGCTAGGTCTGACGCTAATTTATTTACAGAATTCTACATGCTTTCAACAACTTGGTCTTATCAAGGAGGAGTTGTGTAAAGTTGAGGAGGCAATTGTTTGAAAGCTGTCCTCCCAACTTCGTGTTTGACACGCTAGTTTAAAACTTTAAAAAGTAACGTCGACCGTAACTTTATGAATTGTAACTAACTTCAAAATAAGAAAATGAAATTAATCGGGATAACTTTCGGGATAAAATTAATAATGATTTAACGCCTTACCGAGATATAACTTTCGAGAATTATTGTAAAAAAAATACAGTTTTTATTTGCTAAAGCTTTTAAGCTTCAACTTGAACGTCGAATTATTTTTCAAACGCACGCTCCGGCTTGTGAAATATAATATTTTTACATACCCATTTAAAATAAAAAAAAAGACCATACAATTTTAATACAAATTTATTATTCGGCAAAATGTGCGCAGCAAGAAAATTTTTGGACGACAGCATTTCATAATAAAATTTCGCATCTACGCAACTTTCGGCTTTTAAAATATTTTTATCGGAAGATGCAATTTTTCAAAACACTCTAAACGAACAACGTACAATAATGGACGTTGTATAATCCATTAAACAAAAAGGAAAAAAAAAAAAAAATCTAAAATATTTCCATAACAAAAAAAAAAAAAAAAAAGAAAAAAATAGTTGATCACGGTGTCACAAACGATTCAACTTTGAAAAATCTGAAACAGTTTCATTCCGTCTGTACACGAGCAAAGCCAATCCTCCAAAAACTCGGCCGATTCCAATTCAACTGCACGCCACGATGCCCCCATTCTCACCATCGATTTCATCCAGTTCCATTTTTTTCCAAACGCGGTCACCAAACAAAACCGCGCGCAATTCCCGCGGTTTCGAATCGTCCTCCGTCCACAACAACCGGTAAATAACGCTTAATATTCGATTCTATGGAGTGGCGATTATCGGTATCGGTGTATCCGGGCCACGAATCCCCGAGCGAAAATTTTCTGGCGAAATTTAAAAATTAAACGCGAAACAATCGAGCCTGTATAATCGCGGTATCTTTATCCGATCGAATAATTGATCCTGAACGTCGGATTTCTCCTTCGCGATATCCCATCTTCCCTTTGTGCTTCCCAAGAATGAATAGAGAATCGCTGTTTCGATCTAAAATACAGTTTCTCAACCTTTTTTTTTTATCCACTTTCGATAAAGTAGAAATAATTTTGATTTCCAGGGAATAAATTGATCGATAAATGTTAAAATATTTAATATACGTATCTTTGATATTTTTTCGCAAAAAGAGAAAAAGAAGAAAGTCGTTTTCCAACCTAGGGAAAAGTTGAGAATCCATGACCTAAATCGTGTCTGCAATCGCAGATAGAGACGATACAGGGATATGGGGAGTGAAGAGTACACAAAATTATAGGAAGTCAAGTGGCGGTCACTGAAGGATGAAGAGAGGAGGTTGGAACTCGATTCTATGCTCGCTACCAGGAGATTGTAGGCGAGATTTGACGTGGAAGATACAGAGATGGAAGTGTAGTCCTTCGAATGGAACTCTATGTGTACTTTGTATATCCTGATTACACTTTTAGTGTGAGAATGGTTTCAAAGATGTAACAAATCATGTGGAAAAGTTTCTTGGAATTTGGATTGGACTATTTGGATTGGAAATTTATGAAAAGAAATATATATCGATATATATGTCTCTTGTAATTCGTGTTAATTTAATGTTGTGATTTACTATTCTTTGTTGTTATTCTGTATTATGATTCTGGTATTCTATTGTGTGTGTAATAGTATTAGACAGCTAGAATCGCACTAACTGATGCGTAGAAATGTGCACCAGATGGGAACAAACATGTGCAGTACTTGTATATTTTTTTTTTTTTAATTCTTAACCGATCGATATTTCTAAATATATACATATTCTCGTCTATCTAAATTAAATTTACTACATACATTTAAATCCGTAGATTTAGTAAAAATAAAATATTTAAAATAAATAAACCACTTTTTGATAAATTTATAAACGAAAATAATAAAACTTTATCGATCTTCGAATTAAAAAAAAAGTAAATTGCACAAATTAATATAAATTGTATTGATGCGTCCCGATATACGGATATCATATTACATCGAAGAGCAAGGAGGCTCAAAGTAAGTGGAAATTTATTGGAAGCGAAATGCTAGTCGATATAATACAAACTTGAAGTATCACTTCTAGAACTCGAAACGTGACACGATTGAGTATTTGCTGCATATACCGTGACACAAATACACGTCAGATTTGGAGGATTCTTTTCAAACACGTGACTATCTATCTATCTATCGCGAGCTCGCGTTACCATCGAAAAATTTGTCGAATATCTTTCTTCCGATTCATCTTTCATCTTTACTTTTCGTATTATTAAAAATAATTGAACTTAATGAATGTAAAAACCACGTAAGTTGAAGAAAAGTCAACTTATTATGCAAATCAATACGTAAAGTACGTATTAAATATTGCTAAAGAATTCCTGAACAGCCATCTGTCTTTTTATTCGAAGAGAACGGTTAAAATTTTACGTTGCGATCGACGCGCTATCTATTTGCACTTTCAATGTCGGTAATCAACTGGAATTTGAAATTTATCTCGCGAAATATAAAACGAATGATACGCAATAAACGTTTCTTTATTAACAATCTATTAATTATCTCAATCGATTATTGTAATGTACAAAAATAAATTTCTCTGACAACGATAAAGCTCATAAATTTCAACCATTCCACGCAATCATTAACGAAATATCAATATTAAAAATTTATAACTATTTGAACACTAATTAAAAAAGGCATACTTGACCGCAGTTTCCTCTCTAATAGAGGATAATAGAGAAACTATTAGAAAATTTTACAAAATGTAATAATATATATGTAACAACATAGAAAGAACACAAAGTTAAGCATACTAACTGCCATATCATTGAAACGAACACGCAATTTCTAAACTAATCTAATACGTGTTTCGTATTTTCATAGTTTCTTTTGACCATCGAACGTAAGAAAGAAGCGAATATAAACAAATAATATCATGTACTCACTCTTCCGTCGTCCAAACGAAGACCATAACCTTTCTTCTGTGTGATTTTTCGAGATGCGTACAGCGGGTCCAAGATATCCCGATTTCCAACGATTTCGATGAATTCACTGAGAAGCACAGTCGAAATCCGAACACGGGAAACGTGACGCATTATTTCGATCGTGTACGAATCGAGAAATTAAGCGAAATACCGGTGATCGAAGCAACGAGCGATGGAACGCGCGCGACCGACATGCTGCCTCGATTTACACTGACGCCCCGCCACGCCGAGTTTACACCGTGTCGCGTCCTTAGCTATGGCGTCTATCGATTCCTTTGTCTAATGAAATATTTCTTCGCGCTAACGATATTCGACATGAATACGAATAGTCGATACGAGGCACGTGTTTGCTTATGGAATTTCCTTTGTCAACGTCGAACGTTTCTCGTGCTTTTTTTTTTTAAGTGGTCACGTGGTAAGTTTCGAACGTTTAGTTTTCACGAAAAATATGGCGCGAAATATGAAAATATATATTTACGTACTAGTACATATATATCATTGATACCACTTAAATACATATAAAAAAAACGTTAAATTATGAAATATTCTCACGTGAAAACATGTGAAAATATCGTTCTGCGCGTTAAATCCTACTTTTTACGAATTTTTAATTACAAAATTGTGAAATTTTTACAAATTTACACCGTTAATTAGAAAATATCGATTCTTATGGAGAATTAAAAAATGCCCGATTCCTTAAAATTGAAAAAAATACAAAGAGTCAGAAATTGACTCTGTAAACCTCCCCCAACAAATACCGACTCGCACGGTTTCCACGATTCTACGTTATTAACTCCGATGTCACGGGGGAACAACGAAAGAAGCAGATAAAACTGTCGGGAAGTTCGTATACCGTAGAATTTATGGCTGTATTCAGTGGCCTCCTAGTCGATCCTTCCCTTCTTAGCTCGCGCATTCATCTGCTGAGAGACAGAGAGAGAGAGAGAAAGAGTGAAAGGGAGAGGGAAAGGGAGAGGGGGGAGAGCCACGATCGATGTCCCAATTCAACAGGTGCAGGAACGCGGCGAAGATGCGGGCCATTCTACGCGAATTTCCGGAAATCGCGCCACTCCGCCGCCACCTCCGCCACCATCACCGCCATCAAGGGTGGAGGAGGCGATAAGATTCGCGGCGCTCCTCGTGGAATTCCATCGCGTGATATAGCTCCAAGATTGCCGTCATTTCAATACAAGATGCGCAACTCTGATACCGTTGAAAAGGAAAGAGAAGAGACGAAGAGTTGAATTTCGGTCCGGTGAAAGGGAGAAGAGTCGATGATTTTTCTTTTTTTTTTTTGTGACAATTGAAATTTACGGAATTTATTTATAGGGCAAAGATCGACGACGAGTGATTATTTAATTACGTTATGGAATACTCCGTGGAGATTATGATTTTATATGGGGTGAAAAAGGGAAGATTTAATAACGTAGATGAAATAATGCAATAATAATAATAATAATATAGATATAATATGAATAATGATGGCAAGAATTTCATAACGAAGATTTAATAATATCTAAAAGGATAGATTGAAATTTAATTATAATTAATATTGGAAGAAGAGCAACATTCAATATGGGATTATATAAGAAAATCTGATTAAATTTATGTGTATTGTTGCATTTGTTCCCCTGATCGATTTATTTGTATCCATATTGCGTATCCATACGGAATAATTTCAAAATTTAAAAATTTCATAATGGCATCTCTTGATTGAGATAAATTTTAAAAGAATTCTGTATAAAATTTTCAGTGAATTTATAATTAATCGTATGTATAAATATATAAATTAAATCTCTCCATACATTATGTAGAATAATTGGAGAATTTTGTTAACGATATCATCATTTAACAATGCATTCATTATATCAGAATCTTTGACGTGATTTAAATTATTTTTAACCAAAATTTTATGAAATATCATCAATTGAAACAATTATATTTGCAGATAATTTTATTTGTAGATAAATAAAGTCTGAATTATAACATCAAAAGTAAGTTATAAAAATAGAAGAGAAATTAGGAAAAAGAAAGAGTCATGGTTATTCCACGTAAAATAAATAAGTTGTCAGCACTTTTATCGACACTGATGACTCGTGGATTCTTCTCGTAAATCAAAATCGATCGGGAGAACCAACTATCTTCTTGTAACATCTTCTAGGAAAGTAGAAGTGTTCTAGAAGAAGAATAAACTCTCTTTTAAAGAGGAAATTAGTTCTTGAGGATACGATTAAATTCAACAAGATGATCGATAAAAAGCAGACAACTATGTTATAATTTTTTCTTAATTCACTTTTTACTTTTTTTTTTCTTTTTTTCTTGAATTTTATTCTAATTACAATCCTATGCTTTTCTGCTTTTATCCCAAGAAAAGATTTATAAATTTTGAAAATTTTACCCAAAAGATATCGTCCATTTCGCATTTTAAATCTGAGATACGAAAAATTTCGAATCGTTTTTTTAATCAATGAATAGAGACGTCAAGATTACAAACATCGATATTTTTAAAGTCTATAAAAAAAAAAATAAAAAATAAAAAATAGGACGAAAAGAAAGAAACAGAGTTTTCCAATTGTTGAAAATACGCGTATGCAAGAATTGCATTAACCTGAAAGCTCCGTTTTATCTTCGCTTCTATCGAACGTTAAAATAAAGGATTCGCAGAATTCTATTGTGAATCAAATTGAATGGACTACATTTTTTTTTTTTCTAGTTTAACAGTATTCCGTAATGTCTAAAGTTTCAATAGTATCTACTTTTTTTTTATACCTTTTTATACCTCTTCTTGCAAAAATAAACTTTTACAGAAAAAGAAAACTGCGGAAATAATTCAATAATTCACGTTCACCGAATTAAATTGGAAAAATGATAAAGACTGTAATGTTGAAAAGATAGATCGAGCACTAGATTATTAACAAAAATCAATCAAAAACATTGCTAATTTTAAAACAAAAAAAACAAATTTTAAAAGATGTGTAACAAAGAAGATTTAAGAAGATGCACATTTCTTTTTCTAAGAAATAAAACCTAAAACGAAAGTGAAAGAAAAATTCCAACATCGAATTCTCATTAAATTCTCCGAATTCCCAATCAAAGAACAATTGAAACCAGCGGTTAATCCCTCCCCTATTAATTAAGCAACAGTAGTTCGTTGAAATAACAAACTACCGCGATTTTATCGACGTTTCTAAAGAATAACGGCGACAAAAGGGGGAAGGCCAACAGAGTTCCGTTCCCGTATTTCAGATTCCATTGTTCAAGGTGGGAGAAGCAAGGAGAGAGAGAGAGAGAGAGAAGAAAAGAAAAGAAAGAAAAGGGAGCAACCCAGTCCTTCGGATTCGGGAACAATATTGTCCCCGTTTGACGAATGAAACGTTCCATTCCTGGGACACGCGTTCCCACCTGATATATTCCCAGTAATCACTCATTTTCTTCTCTGTACGTGTATGTATGTATGCGCGCGCGCGAAACGCATGGCCGAATCGAATGAAAATCGACGGTTCGTCGAACGATTTAAATGGCCCTTGTTGAATATAGCCCGTGAAAGAATATAACCGAAAGAGAATTTTCATTTTTCCGTGATATAAATCGAGGGAGAATAACCGATGTCGTTTCAACCCTCATCGAGCTTCTGTCATTCCATCCCTCGATCGTTCCTTTTTTTTTCCATTCCCGATTCCTCCTTTTTTCCCTCCCTTCCCCCTCGGTTTTCCCCAATCGTTTCACTGGTTATCGATGGAGGGAGGGGGGAAAAAAGGGAGAAAAGAAAGGGAGTGACAAATTCGATCAAACGCTCGCTTCATCGCTTTCCAATTACCGTTTAACCTGTTAAGAGAGGTTGGGTAGGTGCGCGTATTTATACGTTTTGACTCTTTCTCGAGTCCGGAATCCGGAAATTATGCATTTCCAAGGAATGTTTCTGTTTAACTTGTTCGAAAAGAAGAAAAGGGAGGGAAATTTGTTTCGAAAAAAGTATTCTGAGCAACAAACTTCCACAAAATGCATCAATTAACTCTTTAACTGTTTCTTGATTCGAATAGAAAGTTCTCGATCAAAAAAGAAAGGAAAAGAAAATTGCCTTAAAAAAAGAACTCCCTCTCCTGACGAACTATAATCAGAGTCAAGACGTTAACCTGCCGAAAAAGTAATAACTAAAAATCTCTAGAATATTTAAATTACTTTAAACACAATGATACTACAATATTTGCGATTATTATTATATTTTGAATAAACAACTTCCTTATTATTAACTCACTAAGAAAGATTGTATCCATTTACTAATACGATTCAAAAAAATGTGCATTTCCAACAAATCATTCCAAATTTCTCGATCATTTCGATAGAACCACTTTTCAAAAAAAAAAAAAACTATCATTCTCTCGAAAAATCCCAAAAATCCAAAAGGAAACATCTCTATACGTATTAACTTAACAATTAGCCTCGCCAAGGCACAAGATTGGCCTGAAAACAATTTTCTCGCCAAGTTTGTTCGGTTATCCCGCGAAACAAGGAAGAAGAAGAAGAAGCGAGGAACCTCCTCCCTTCCTTCGTAGGGGATGAAGCGAGGGATGGAGCGCCGAGAGCGCCACCGGGGCCGCGTTAATCTACTTTGTTAGGTGTAACGACGGGCGTGGTTTATACCCTTGGCTTTTATCGAATCGGCCAAGCACCGGCAATGAACGGGGAACGTTCGCCACCGCCGATTATCTAATTATCCGCAAAGAGGAATTCGTTCGCGAAATTCGTCGAAAACGAATTTATTTCGAAGAGATAAAAGGATATACAAGATGAGAAACACGTTGTGTCGAAGATTTTATTCTACTCGTTGTTAACGAATAATTAATTCGAATTCCATTATTTTGAAATATCGATTGGAATAATCGCGTGTGAACGAATAATTTTGGATAATTATATTATATTTGATGATATTGGATCGTCGTTTGTATCGTGAATTTTAAATAGAATATTGTGTTACACGATAAATGGTTGAGAAGGTGGTTGAAAAGAAACATCGATCAAACGATACAAGGCTTTTGTCCGCAAAACGTGAATCCGTTGATATGGTGTAATATGTATACACGTATTAACCAATTATTCCCTAATTGTAATACTAATGGATAGCGGCACAATCGAACATAACTCTCGCGAAATCGACCGATGGTGTACCACAATTTACGAATTAAACGCGTTCCAAACACACAACTTCCCGTACATAAATTCCTATATTTTGAGTTACATTGAATAGATATATATATATATATATATATATATATATATATATATATATATATATATATATATATATATATACGTACATTCTTGCGATAGAGTTTAAAATTTCGATCTTTTTTTCTTTTCTTGTTCCGCCATGTTTGGCCAAATTGCACGCGCAATTCGAATATCGACGTTCAACTTTCCTCCTTTGAGACTTGAGCGAAACGTTTATGCATCGAGACACGAGTTTCCATCCATTCTCAAGCAAAACGATTTTACGATTTATCCTCGTATTAAACTTTTTGTTTTTTGACATGTAAAAAGTTCGTGTTTCTTTTCTTTTTTTTTTTTTACACCATCGTAAAGAGAAGTTGTGCGATCCTGATGTTGGAGTGTTACCGCTTTCCAGTCTTATCGTAGAGCAAAAAAAAAAAAGAAAAAATTGGAAAGAAAATACATACTCGACTCTTCGAATTTCGATCGATCGAGATTCGATGCATTTCACTGCGAATAATTTTAACGAACAGACATAATTTTTTAAAAAATTATCACAACACGTATGTACAGTTTAATTAATTAATTTTTATAAACGTGCACCAGCATTTCAAGAAGCGGAGATTTGACCAAAGGCTCGCGGCTTTTCACCGTGTACTCGTTTCTATTTATCATCGTGTAAGCGAAAAAAAGAAAAAAAAGATCCCGTTTCCAAAGAACTGTGAAACGAAGTTTTCGTACGTAAGAATCACAATGCACTCTTGAGCGGCAGTAAAGCGGCGAGGATTTTATTTCAAAAATGGCTTTCACGCTATCGTAAAAAGAGGTGATATATCCATAGCAACGGCGTTATCGCCGCACGCCCAGTATGTTGCGACGCGTGAACGATCGCCAAACCTTTCAAGCTAGCTGCGCTTGCTGCGCTCGTTTCAAAAGACGTTTCCGCTCTCTCCCTTTATCGCATTCTTCCAAGGGCTTGTTAATTTTTATAGATACGTATCGAAAAATCTTTTCAAACCCTTCCTATATTATAATCTTCGTATCGAATCATTTAGAAAATTCTTCTTTTCGAGTAAAAGAGACGACAGGTTTTTATCGAGGTATTTTAAACAAGAAATTTGATAATCTCTTATAACATATGTTGCAATCGAGTGCAGTGTATCATCTGATGTGCAAAGAATGTGTCAATTTTATGGCGTAATCCTGCCAAGGATCTGAGCTATTCTTCCAGATCCTGTAGTTGTAATTGTCATTTGCTCGTGTCACTTAACTCTGTTCTTATGTCTCTATAACTCGATCGTAATTCAAATCACGATTGATTTTTATTTGGAATTATGTGTAAAATAAATGGTTCCCAGAGTGATTTTTATTATAGGAGGTTTCAGTTGTAATTTTTCTTCGTATATTTTATGAATCCGTCATAATCTTAAGCATAATTTTCTTGTACGATGAAAATTTGACTTACTTAAACGATTATATCATTTTGATTAATTTCATAGATTTTGACAACGTTCGTTCGTATTTCCTTTCGAATCGAATGGATTTCAGAATGACAAATATCGTCCATACTTCATATGGACGGAGATATTACATATTTTTTAGACAGTTCGTTCCTACTTTTTCGTCGATAATTATTCGTCCTTCTAATCGATAGCGCTTTACAGTCGACGTACGAGCCGTTTATTCGTCTTTTATTTTCCAACGCTACTTAACGTCGACGATTAATTAAAGTAAAAATGAGGCCATCAGTCAGCTCCTCTAAACCTAGAATCTATTTCCTCCCTCGTAAATGTGTATCTCGTGGAATAAATCAGGCTGAAAAAAAAAAGAAAGAAAGAAAGAAAGAAAGGAAGGAAGGAAGAAAAATAGAAGAGAGGAAAAAAATAATAGAAAACGTACTCGTTCATTTCCATCCAAGCTCGAATAAACTTATTGATCAACTTACTGAAAAATAATATATACAATTTATTCTATATGCTTTCGCATTTGTTAAAAATATATTGAGATTTATATTTAAAAGTAGATATCATAGACAAAATTTACCCGTTAAATTCCTACATTTCCACGAATATCCAATTTCAGGTCTCCAAACTATCAAATATCATCGTCTATCCTCACCTGAAATTCACTTTACCAAGCCACAATGCTCCCAATCCCCTTCCCATATTCCAATTAAACTTGCAACCCCCAAAATTCATCCGCCAAGACTTCATAACCATCCCCACCATTATCCTGCATTCATCCCTTTGCTCGCACCGCCAAACAATCGTCACGTCTGCGGAAAGAAAGAAAGAAAGAAACGCTACAAACATTCGCGCCCATCCTCCCAATATCTGTCTGGCAAACAAACTCGAGACAAAAACTTGAGGAGAATGACTCGTTGAGGAAACGGACAAAGATGATCGATCGCCACGATATCGAGCCAGTCACGCCCCCCTCGCGGCCATCTTCCACCCTGATTGTCGCCCAATCACGCTTCCCATTCGAGATTTCGACCTCAACGATGTGGATTCGCGTGCTTCTTTTTTTTTATTCCAACAGCAACGTAACGGATAGACTGGAATAGCCGAGTTAAGATGGAATGGACTTGAATTTTTCGAGGACAAGATTCTTGAACGAGGCAAAGATTCTGTTTTAACGAAGTACTTGGGAAATTAGGTTGACATGATGTTAAATTGTAACAATTCCAAAATTTGCATATTTTTAATTTTGGATTGAAAAATTTGTATTAAAAAATTTAACTAATTGTTAAACAACATCGATGAAACGATTTGAAACTACTCGAGCTCAATTTGTTTAAATTAATTAAATTCGAAAACGTAGCTTGAAAACTAACAATGTTATAATATAATTTCACTAATAATAAGATGCCTCCATTATATTTTTACGTGTCATTAGAAATATCAATCTATCCAACTGTAGTTCAACACAATTAAAATTACTAGTGTTTTCTAATTGCCAATAAAATTATCCCGTTATTTCGTTCATGTCAACAAGTGAAAAATTAAAAATATACTACTATCAGTCTCCCTAAAATTAACAAAAAACGAACTATATTATTTATTTCTTATCTCAACAATCTCGAACAACACGAAACGAATAATAAAAAGAAAATTTTCTAACTCCATTTCAAACTTCTTCAAACCTAAAGCAACGTGACAATAAATGTTCCAAAAAAGAAAAAAGAAAAGAAACACTCTTCCTTGGACGTTGGAGCTCATTTATACATCCGAGTCAACCGGCGTTACAGGCGTCGCAGCAATATATATAGGTATATATCCGGCCCGTGCACTCGCTCCATGCCATGGACCGTGTGCGATGCCACGACTAATTATACTTGAGCCCGCGGCAGATCTCGTTGGCTCGGCCCTCAAGAGGCGGGAAGCACCCCATTAAAGCTCGAGCTTCGACGACCCTCCGCAAGGAAGACCACGAGACGTCAATACGAGCCTCCACCGACGCCGTGGTCGCGTGGGAGGGGAGGGGAGACGCGTCTCGCTCGAGGAGAAATGGCGAGAGAGAGAGGCGCGAGAAAACCACCTCTTTCTTTTACATTTTATTTTGTATCTCGCTTTTATTTTGATCGATTAAATCTTGCTGGTTCAATCGCAAGATGATCGATTATTATCCCTGTTAAATTACAATTCGAGTACACACGCTCGAGCAATTTCGCGGGGGTTGTTTGGCAGAAATACTAGTTGGCATCTCTCCCCAGCCGCGACGTACAATAACGTAATATCGCGCGGTTACCTAATTTCTTCGAGATCTCGTCCCAAAACTTTCGAGCCGCGTTGTATTTACTCGGCAAGGATTTGGGAAGAGTTGAAACGTGATTTTAATACTCTCTCTCTCTCTCTCTCAAGTGTATACCGTAATCAAAATTAAATTATTCGAATTTCCATAAAAAGCAATTTCAAACGAAACAATCCTTCTCCCCGAACTGATAAAACAAAAATTCTAGCTGAAACTGCGAATTAATTACAACGGGTAATCCTCCTACTCCCCTCGTCTCAACTTCGTTAAAAAAAAAGTCAAACGATCCCTGTCTCCAACTTTTCTCTGCCGTACATACGCACACTCGTCAACACGGTTACACATTGAGGAGAGGTTGGTGGAGAGGTTCGTGGCACTTTGGCAAGAAGTCGAGATTGCTCGTTCCTGGGAGGGGAGGGGAGGAATTTCCATTACCCTAAAACATCGAGTGTGTCTCCTCGAGTGGTTTTCAGCTGGCAAAGGTGGCAAAGGATCCTGGAGAGGGAAGGAACGGGGGGCGTGATCGAAAACCATGGTTGTTGCTTTGTCGATGAGGGGAGAGGAAGAGTTGCGTCTCTCTCTCTCTTTCTCCTTGGATTTCGTTTGTTATCTCCTCAGTGAGCCGCTTCTTACAGCTTGTTTGAGCTCTAAAGAGTCGGAATTTATTTTGGTGTTACCCCGTTTTTATTCTCGTTTTTACAGCCCCGGCTTCTTCCTTCCCTTCTTTCGCCTTTCTTTCGTGAGGCGAAATTTAGAGATGAGACTCTTGCGGAATTTAGAGAGATGGAAATAGCTTGATTCGGGAGGTTTTTGCGAAAAGTGTTTATACTTTTTGTGGAAATTTATCGAATTTACGTGTTTCTTTATACGCGAAAGAAATCTGTTTAACTGTTTTATCTGCTTTTTCATTTAAGATCTACGCGTAACGAGGTAACTATGAAAATTAGCACTTACCTAATCGGACGAGAAGCGAAGTAATCAGTCGTTGGCCACAAAATCGTTGCGTGGAAAGAGACAAACAAATAGATAGCATCCGCGTAATTCTACGTTTTGAAAAAAAAAAACAAGAATAAATTATAAATATTTTTAAAAGGAAAAGAAGAGAAAAAAGGAGAAAAAGATGAGAGGGAAGAAGACGTAGATACGGAAGAAGAGGAATCTGAATCCACAAATTACCAATCCGCTTACGCTTTAAATGCTTTAATTATTTATTTAAACAAATCCCAACATTCCAAACATTGATAATCGTGTACGTGTGTACCTCGTGTGTGTGTTTTCCACCGTGTGTCCTTCGCGTCCGTGTTACGTGTTACGTGTCATCAGACATGTGTATACGTGGTGTGCATGCCTTCGTTTAATTCTGTATGTAAATGACGCTCGAAGACGTCGTTGCCTCGTCGAATCGATCCATCGAAAAATCCTCGATCGCCAATTTTTCAAGACAAAGATTTCTCCATCTTTCGTCGCTCGAGAAAGGAAATTCTTCCATCTTTCGAAGATTCGTCGACGAATCGACACCAGAGTTTTCAACGACAGCACTTTCCAACTTCTTTCTCTCTCATTCTCTCTCTCTCTCTCGCTCTCATTCTTCTCTTCATACCCGCAATTTTTCACGCACACACGCGCAAATATACTCGTACACGCGAAAAGTCTCTCTCTCTCTCTCTCTCTTTCTCTCCTCTTTCGTTCGAGATTCGAGGATCGATAGAATCATTCCAAAGACGCACGAATTTTGTCAAGGGCGTTTCCTCCTGAGTTGAGCTAAATCAGGTTAGATTTTTATGGCTGGCCTCTCCCTCGTTCTTACAACTTCCTCGCCTCTCCTTTTACGTGTCGCCACTCATCTATCTCCCGTTTCCGCCATCGATCGTTACTTCCGCCGCATATCTTATATATATATATATATTTTTCGTGGATGGAAAATGAAGAATATCTCGAAAGGTTTGTGCGTTGATGGAATCGAAAGAGGAATCGTTTCAGATTCCTTAAATATGTCGAAAGAAAAAAAAAAGAAATATAAGATTCTATGTTAAAACTCACGTTTCCTGATATTAACAACTTTTACCAATCAAATACATTTTACATTTTAAATTGTAAATTAAATATTGAAATAATTCAAGAGTAAAGAGAGATACATATTTTAACTTTCAATTTTAATTTGCAAAGAATTAATTCTTCGTCACTTCCATGTCCGATCTTTGCTGTCTGTTACTACTTAATATCGAAATTGAATTTAAAACTGTTTTTTTTTAAATTACAAAATTATTCATTTAAATAATTTCCATAGTTTCAAAATTAAGGATATTCTCGACCATTGGATCATCGAAATGATCGAGAAACCTTAGTTTTAGAATAAATAGACGCGCGGGTGTTTTTGTCATCAACTCGACGAATCCAACTTAGCTCCGAGTATTCGAACGAAACGTAATCAAGGCTAATTGTTCGAGAGGCAATGGAGAAGAGCGAGGAACGTTGCAAACACAGTGAACAGAAGGAGGACGGTACACACTCGAAACAAGAACATTCGCGACATTCTCAAAATTGCCGATTCCATTTGCCTACCAACTAATTTCGTTATTTCATTTTCGCGCGAAAATCTCTTGCAGGGCCGCATTAATTAACGTAGGATCGAGCACCATGTTTAAAGAAATTAGACATTCGAGTACCGACTCTGCATTATGCGATGAATTATGACGATAATTTAAAATTTAACTCGATAAAAGAAAAAGACGAATAAATTGCATCCCGAACACGAATCTTCAAAGTCGATATCCATTTCGTAACCTGTTAATCCATCTGCGAAGGAAATTAAAAATAAATAGATTGATAAATCTTCTGAACGTGATAACTCACTTCGTAATTATTATCATTCCGTGCAGAAAAATCACGAAACGAAAAATATCACGACATTCCTCCTTCAACGACAAATCAATTTGTCCACTTGTACATTGAACTTCAATAACAAACACGTTGAACATTTTCGTATACTAGAATTATAAAACAAAAACGTATATATATGTATATACATATAATAACAAACGTGTCACAACAAACTCACGAAAATTGAACAGGAACCGTCCTTGTAAGCACCCTCCACGAGGAAGCAAAAAAAATATGGATCCTTCACATCAACATTTCCTCGATACGATTCACCACGATATATATATCCCTCCGTCATTCTTAGCAAGCGTCCTCTCCCTTCACCTCTTTCTCTCCCGCACACTTCTCTCTCGTAACTAAAAGAACACACGCGATTATACCGACGAGAAGTTCAGATTCGCATCAGCCAGCAGGCTCTCCTCTCTCAGCCCGCGGAGTTTCGCTTGATCAGCTGTCCAATTCCTCTCGTACACACGCGCGCACGCGCGCGCACACACACACACACACACACACACACACACACTCTCTCTCTCTCTCTCTCTCGCGGAAAAAAAGTCACGAGACCCAAAAAGTCGAGGTCAGACCCTCCAATTCCTCGAATAATTCCACTTAGTGCTCCGACAAATCCGGAAGGAAAAAAGGAAGCCCGAGGCATCCTGCCGGGCCTCTGTTCGGCGCGCGCCTTGTCTTCTCAGTTCCTGAGATTATATCAATCCCCTCGTTTCGCAGCGTCGAGCGTAGCGTCGCGACGATCCCCGGCAACGATTCGACCGATGCTCGACGACTCTCTTCCCTTCTCTCTCTCGCCGCCAAACTTTCGCTACTTTCTTCGTTCATCACATTTTCCTTCTCAACAAGATCCTCCTTTCTCTTTCTTCAAGGAAGGATGTTACGGATACCTCGATAAGGTGAACACACGCTCCTCTTGTCGAAAGTATTCGAACAAGGTCTATCGTTTAATTTAGCTCTGTACGAAATATTTTCACGCGGTCGAACATTCACTCCGATAAGAGGAGGTTGTCTCTCTCTCTCTCTCTTCTCTTTTGTCGCCGCTTCTTTTTTTGTTTTTTTTCTTTTTTTTCTTTTTTTTTGTTTTCTTTTCGTTTTCTATTCGGGTCGGTAAGAAATATTGGAAAATATTCATCGTCGAGTCTCGGAGGGAACTCGGAGGTTGAACTCGAGTTGGCCGACTCCGACGAGAGTTGCCTCTCCCTTCGTTTCTCCCATTAAGGCCATCTGATTTGTGCACTTATCTTACTCGCGCCTCTTCCGATCCGAAACCGAAAAATGCCCGACACCTCCGCATTTAACAAAAAGGAAACGATGCAAAAGCAGATCGAAGAACGAACCACTTATTCCTTTATTCCCGAAAAATTCTCTTCTCTGATCGATCCACGGCGCCATCTCTCGAAACCTCATCGATGATCGACTACCGCCAGCAGTAGCAACGATCGAGTAGTGAAGGGTGGAGGAGGGAGCAGGGATCGTTCGATTCATCGAGAGAAGGGAAGGAAAAAAGAAGAAGAAGAAGAAAGGAGAAAAGAAAATTCTCAGACGGAAATCTCCTGTATCTGAACGCGTTTCTTGGCGCTGCCAGGTGTGCCAGGTTGCCTGAGTATTCCTGGACACGAGAGATTCACATTGGGGGCCGGCACCTTGGGTGGCGGCGGGGGTTCGGGAAGATTCTCGTCGTCGTTGTCGTCGCTGCTGTTGCCCCCGTTCTCGTCCTCGTCCTCGTCGTCGTCGTCGTCGTCGTCCTCGTCCTCGTCGTCGTCGTCCTCGTCCTCGTCGTCGTCCATCCTGGCCGTGGTCGCGTCCACGCAAGGCGACGGGGTCCGCGTCCTCTGCACGCAGGGGCTCCTCGTGTACAGCGGTGGCTCCAACACCCCCCTCTTGCCCCCGCCTGGGGGCGGGGAGCACTGGAACTCCTGCAACTGCAGCTCCAACTCCTGGGCGAGCTTGGCCTTGTGCGGGGGCGGGCTCGAGGAGGGAGAGTCCATCAGGTTCAAGGTGGACAGCCTCTGCTTGGCCGAGGGCGCCTCGATGCCCGAGCAGCCGGCCTCCAACAGCTCCTCCTTCTTCTTGTTGGCGAACGCCGAGGCCGACGACCTCGACGAGTTCCTGTCCCTCTGGTAGTAGATCCCGGCGAATATCATGATGTTGAGCACGAGGAGGAACACCCCGACCCCGATCGTGACGGAGAGGGCGGTGGTGTAATTCTGGTAATGATTGGAGGCGAGCTTCTTGAGGATGTTGTTGGGCCCGGGGCCCAGGTTTGGGTGGGCGTTGGGGGCGTGGGTGGTGGTGGGCACGGTGGTGGCGACCGTGGCGTTAGGGGTGCACTCGGTGGTCGATACGACGCTCGAGAGGATGGAGGACGGCTCGGTGGGCGAGGGGACCGGGAGCGGAGGCGGGGGCAACGGTTGCGCCAACGTCTGGGGGCGCACCACGCCTTCGTAGAGGGTCGCCGTTTCGGCGAGGTGATGGTGACGCATGCTGATCTCGTAGCCCGGTCGATGGAGCTGCGGCAACAGGTTCAACCACAGCGACATCTTGTGGCCCCTGTAATGCGACCGCATTTCCGTGCTGCGACCGGCCTCCAGGTACAGCTGATTGATCGAGTCGTACGAATCCCAGAACGGGGGGCTGGTAGGGAGCCCGTCCGATCCCGATGTCAGGGGGCTCGCTCCGTTCGGATCCCTGAAACACGTCAATTCCTCTCGATCGATCGCCGCGTTCTCGGGCGAAATTTTCCTTCAATTTTATCATTTAGCGCTTAATTTCGATTCGATTAATCGTATATAGGAAATATCCTATTATAAATATATGTGTTTGTGAACGAAAAAGAATTCTGCTAGTTCTAATCTCGAAGACGAAGATTCGTTACGTTTGACGAGGCAAGCAAGTAGGTTCTACAATTCGTCGTGGAAAAAATTCTTATCAAAAGAGACAATTATCTCTCCCTCTACGTTTAATTATTTCACCGGGAACCGATACCCCATTGTCCCACTTGTATAGGCGACCAAGGACGAGAAACTGGAACGGAAATTGCGTTTGGAAATTGAGTTGGCCGGCTTTCTCTTCCTAACACCAGCCAAGTGTCTCCCCGATGTCGCTACGGCAATTTTCCATGAAAAATAATCCTGCGTGTCCTTTTTTGTTCCCTTATAGGAAGGCAAACGAGGATTCGCAAATAATTACACCGTTCCAATCTTTGGAATCGAGAAGTGGAATTTCAGATTACGGTCGAATTGATTTTAACGATCGTTAAGAAGCGATGGCGCAAGATGGAAACTTTTCGGCAGAACAAGTGGACCTCTCTCGATTGGTCGCGAGTTTCTGCAGTTTTAAGGGGAATAGTTTGACGAATAGAATCAAAGGAGAGGCAAAAAAGGACGAATCGAATTTTCAAAATTACAATTCGAAATGATCGGATTAATGATATCGTCAGAATTGGAAGTCGGGATCGATTTCACTCGGAATCGAATTCGAAGAGAGATTGTCCAACGAAAGGCAGACGAAACACGTCATATCAAATTATACACGGCTAGCTTTAATCCAATAATCATTACTCCAGGACAGGAGGAACGTCTAACTTTGCCTAATATTCGATTCGGCAAATCCACCGGCACGTAACAAGAAACTAGCCCCCTCCATCCTCCACCCCGTTATTGCGAGTTTCCAACTTCGCGCCGGCTACACCGCCATTTACTTCGTTATCCGGATTCCTTGCAATCCCGCCTCCATTTCCCCATATTTCCGCGAAACGGCCACGCTTCGACGATCCCTTCGAAGGTGATCGCTGCTAACTTCGATCGGATCGATCCTTCTCCTAATTTTAACCTCTCTAACAGAACAGAAGAGATCCTAACGTTGAAAATTTTTAACGTTTCCTGGAATCTATCGAAGGCGGAGTATTTTTCGAGTCAATTAATTCTCAATCTTTGTTTTCAAACAATTGGATTTAGATTTTGTAATTCGAAAAGTTCTCGAGAGCGAGCTCTTGGGTTAAAGTTTTCGAGAACGATGTTAATTAAGACGTTGATGTTTTTTCCGTACGTGTAATCGATGGTGGAGAGGCGCGATATCGAGACAGTTTCTCGCGGAGTTGAAGCGCAGTTGGAAGCAATAGGAAGAGAAAAGTTTCTTCTTCTTCTTGCTTTTAACTTTAAGTTTCCGCTCTCCGGGTTCTTCTTCTCCGAGTAAAAATATCGTTCTAGGAGGTCGGTGAAACGAGTTTACAACGGTTTAGAAATCGGTGGTTAATCCAAAATTTCTTTTCCCTCCATTCTTCGACCCGCGGCGTTACTCTGATCTCTCGACAGAAAGAAAAATAAATAAATAAACAAACGACAGACGCTCTCGAAACTTTCCTGTTATACGATTCTCGAAACGGGACAGAAATTTTATTCCTCCAACTTGAAATTGCTCGCGTGGATGGCCCGAGCGGGGGTAAAATTGTATTTGCATGGAAATTGCCTTGCGCGCTGGTCCGAAGACTAATCATCCCGACTGTTGATCCAATTAAATGCGTTATTCATGATTTTCCACCGTAAAAATTTAATCCAATCGAAATCGGAGGATCGAGCTCCTTCCTCGTTCCGAATCATTACCAAGCAATTCCAAGTAAAATCATCTTCCTTGACGATAATCCTTTACCTTGATACGTTTCTTTTTTTTTCGATCCTCCTCCTTTAAAGAGGACAAGTAGAAATCAAAAACTGCCCGAGGAGTACGGAAAAATGGAAGGAAAGAAACCCAAAAACCCTTTCAACCCCTTACACCACTATTTTCCAACGCCAATCGAACCAAGGTTGGCTTCGATCCTGCTCGTAACATAAAAGAAGCTCGGTGGACTCACCCGCGTCTCACGAAGTTGGCCAAGTAGTGGACCAACAGTTTGGACAGATTCTCGTCGGCCGAGGTGTAGTTGGCCTGGCCGATCAAAATGGACGCGATCTCTCCCCGGAGCAGAGGTATGCCGAGGAGGTAGGGCACCTCCTCGCCCCTCTGGCTCGGCCTCTCGCCCAGCTGGAAGTGGAGGAAGTAGCCGCGTCCACCCGAGGCCGAGTGCAGCAGCGCCAACCTCAGAAGGGGAGCTGCGACCTGGCCGTCGCCGAGCAACGACAAAAGTCCGTCGCAGATGGCCAACGGGCTCTGCTCGCCCCTCTCCCAGTCCGTGTACTCGTTACGGAGGGTCGAGTAGATCTCGTGAAGGTGGTAGCGATACGTGTTCCGCACGTACGTGCGCAAAATCCGATCCCTCCTCGTCTCGTTCAGACCGTTCTGCAATCATGTCCACGGTTGATCGAAAGGGATCCAAAGGGAGAGAGGAGAAGGAGGAGGATTCGTCGAGGACCCTCGTGAAAACGGAGGAGTATATTGAATTGTGAGTGTCGTAAGGTCATCGAAATAAGAACGCGGGAATGATAGTTGTGAATAAGATGGGAATTGGAGGAGAAATATAGCGTAGAAATTGTTATTCGGCTAAGATTTGTTAATCTTTCTTACTTTTTTGTCGCAATCCAAAAATAAAATATCAATTTTACAATCTCTTCTCACATTTTGAACATTCAATAATTAATAAAAAAAAGAGGCTTGAAGAATCGTTACAAAATGTTACGTACAATATCAACGACTCTCCAAGCCAACTACCAATCTCAAATCAAAACGAGAGAGAAAGAATATAAAAATTGACGTGCAAGAGTTTCGATCCATTCAATGGACATTGCACAGAGAATCGCTGGACCGTCTCCAAAATTTAATTCCCCTATATATATTCGTATATAAGCAATGCATAATCATAACCTCGACGATCTAGAACAATCTAGAATCTAATCTGTAATCGTGACGACCGGTTAATCGAGATCCCCTTTTCCCCCTATATATATTTCGATGCGCTAAAACTACAAAACTCGGCCCAATTTGAAATTCAAGAAACGAAAGGCGACGTACTGGAAATTATCGACGACTCGAACGGAGATGATATCTTCTCGGCGTGCGCAGATGAACAATGGTTCGCCGCTAAACGGCCGATCGTCATCAAATTGTCAAGGAAATACGGGTCCCGGCAAAGTGTCCATCGACCGTGACCGTCGTCGAATCGGCGATAATCGAGCCGGCAACGAATCGGTGACCGCGTTTCGCCCCGCTAATTAGTAATTTATCGAGTCGGCGTCAATTATCGACGGCCGCGATCCCACGAGTTCGCATCTCGTTAAGCGCGATAATTAAAAGTTAAATTCCAACGATCCGCGACCACCATCACGGTCTCGGTTTTACCTTTACTTTCTTTATTATTCGCTCGTTAGAATCACATTTTCGAGAATATTCGTGGAGTATTTTCTTCTATTTTTCCATCTTGTAGGAACGAGACAGATTGGGGAGTCGAAAAGTGTATAATTGTATTGATTGTGAAAATTCGCTTTCAAATGAATATGAAAAATAATCGTTTAACACTAGCAACATTTATAAACAAAATATAGGCAGATTAATAATTGTAAATTTTTGTAAATTTATTAAGAAGTATTTAAGCTTCGGTTTTATAACATCTCTTTAAACATCTACTTTAATTCAATTATAAATTATCGATGAGTTTTTCGTAAATCAAACTCAAAGTTAAGTTAATTACTTCATATTAAAAATTCGATTGTCAATGATTTTTTTTATTTTAACATCCGTTTCTGTATTTTTTATTATGTATACATTTTAAATGAAATAATAAATCACGATAAAAACCGTATTTTTTTAAAAATTAAATCTCCATGATGTAACAAGCTGAAAACCAGAGAAAAAAAAAAAAGAAAGGAAAATAATTTATTGTCCAATTAGCTCCCACGATGTTGCGATCCTCGGATTTTGGGGATTCGTTTTTTAATTAAAATTCCGACGTAGATAAATTATCATTTAAAACTCTATCTTGTAATCTGCCCCTTCTTTCAACCTACATCTCTCGCTGAATTATTTTCCCGTGATAAACATCGTTACATTCGAATCCCCAAAGAATCCCTCTCCCATTTTCATCCAATATCCGTGCAATTCCGTTTCGAAAGAATGGATCGTCCCGATTTCCCTTCGTCAAAGCGAACAAACAACACAAACAGCAACGCACAAACGAACCACCAAGATTCCTCCCCTGTTGAATAAGTAAAATCGACCCACTTGCACGTCCTCCTCCCCTTTACCTGTAGATCCTCGTCGGTGAGGTTGACCCATGCCTCCTCTGACGTCAATCCGAGCATCAGGTCTCGATCGCCGAAATTAGCGAACTCGGTCCCCGGGCCTGGAACCAGGGGCATCAGACCCGACGAGGAGGCGGTTGGCTGGAAATTCTTCGAAAACGGGAAAAATTCAACGTGATCCTCCGTCCATCTTCCTTCCCTCTGTTTCTCTCTCTCTCTTTGTGCGCGTACGTGCAATTAAACGACCACGAAAGGCAAGTTGCGGGCAACTATCGATCGAGGTACGATTGCAGGGAGTCGGTGGTTAATTGCAATTACAATTACGTGTACTTTATGGCTTTTAATTAAAAGTTGGCCGACGAGCAATCTTGCCGATACACACTCTCGATCGATTTTCGAAAAGGAAAGGGAGGAGGGAGAGAGAGAAAGAGAGAGAGAAAGAAAGAAAGGGAAAGATCGATTAACGGAGGAGACGCGGGTAGGTTGGAACTTAATACCGGAGGGTGTTCCATCGCTCGACATCTGTCAGTCGGTTGTCGGTTCAATTAACAAACTCATCGCTTACACGTGTCGTCTCCTCGTCCACCGACGACACGCCTCGCGATTTTCGACGGATTCTCTTTTTTTTCTCTCTCTCCATTCTTTTTTCCCGAAGAGAGATTATTGGCAATTCAGCGGAGATTCCAGGTTCGATTTAAAAAAAAAAAATATCGGGAATAAATTTTTCGAGAAGTTAACGCGCAATTTTCCCAAATACCCTCGATATTTTATATTCCTCCTGTTGTTTGTAAGTTCCTCTTTTAAAGAGATTACGTTTTAACGTCGTATTTATTTACCTTAGGGAGGATTTATTGCTCGCGATAAAATGTTTCTTCCGCTTAGATTCGTCCCGACAGCAGGAGGGATGACAATAATACAACGATAAAATAAAGGAAGCGGAAATAAAAAGTGGATAAGTTTCATCCCTCTCGACACACCCTTCTCGTAAAGAGAAAAATATATTTCCTATTGGAAATGTCATAACTCTCCCGACCAGCTGTACTAATTCTTTCTAGAGGAGGATAAACGGTTTCTTTGCTCGCGCGTAAAAAAAAAGGGTGAAAAGGTTGCGAACGTGGGAGGGGCGGTACCTGATTGATCGGCGGAGGCATGACCGCCCCATCGACGAAAGGTGCGAATCCAGATGTGAATCTCGGCGGGTCCAAATGCACGGAGAGAAGCTCCTCCAAACTTCGCAAACGAAGGCACGGTGCGATATCGTCAGCCTCCACGTTACCAGGGCATCCGGTCTGTTGGGCGACGCGATGTTTCACCGTTAACGGATCACGCTGTATGGCCCAGGGTGACAGGGCGGAACCGCCCAGCAATACCACTCTCTCGACCAACTCTGCGATAAAATAAAACACGTGCCTCGATTTCAACCGTATCTCTCTCTCTCTCTCTCTCTCTCTCTCTCTCTCTCTCTCTCTCTCTCTCTGATCGAACATATTTTTAATTTTCCAGACGTGACCCATGATATGAATCATACTCGTTTACACCTTCCATTTTTTTTTCCGTTTTTACTCGTTTGACCCTTTTTTCTTTTTTTTTTTTAATTTTGGAGAACGACAAGTATCGTTCACGTTCGATTTCGATAGTTTTTAAATTTTAAAACACGATGATTCGTCGCTTTTATTTTCTATTTTGATTTTTTTCAGAATCTTTGAATTCCAATCTTTTTTTTTTAATTTTACAATGTCTATCGTTCATGTTCGATTTCGATAGTTTTTATATTTTAGAATACAACGATTCATTCCTTTTACTTTTTAATTTAATTTTTTTCAGAATCTTCGAGTTCGAATCTTTTTTTTTTAATTTTACAATGTCTATCGTTCACATTCGATTTCGATAGTTTTAGAACATGACGACTCGTCTCTTTTACCTTCTATTTTGATTTTTTTCAGAATCTTCGAGTTCGAATCTTTTTTTTTTAATTTTACAATATCTATCGTTCACGTTCGATTTCGATAGTTTTTATATTTTAGAACACGACGACTCGTATCTTCTATTTTGATTTTTTTCCATTTTCAAAATATTTGAATTCGCCTTTTTTTTTTAATTTTACAATGTCTATCGTTTACGTTCGATTTCAATAGTTTTTATATTTTAGAACACGACGACTCGTCGCTTTTACCTTTTATTTTGATTTTTGAATCTTCGAATCTTTTTTTTTTAATTTTACAATATTTATCGTTCACGATTTCGATAGTTTTTATATTTTAGAACACGACGGCTTTTATCTTCTATTTTGATTTTTTTCAGAATCTTTGAGTTCGAATCTTTTTTTTTTTAATTTTACAATATCTATCGTTCACGATTTCGATAATTTTTATATTTTAGAACACGATGACTCGTCGTTCTAGATTTTTAGAATCTCTTTTTTATGAATTTTACAATATCATCGATCCGATTTCGACTTCTCTCAAATTTTCGAATTCACGATGACAATGACGGTTGCTCGAATCCACGGATCATCGTCTCGCGAGGAGCGCTCGCGGCGAAGAGCGCGGGGAAGGGTGGGACGCATTGTGGAAGGGCATTAAGGACGAGGCGAAGGTGGGTTCGTTAGCGGAATGGAGGCGCAATCTAGAAACGCGACCATGTTCACGCGGCTCTGTTACCCTTATTCTCCTTACTCGCGAGGAAGCTTGTTAAAGTCTCTAGTGGCCGTCGTCGACAACGAAGCCGGCGATGACACCGAAGAATGTCCCCTCTACACTCTACCCTCTCCCTCCCACAAGGGAGGGGAACAATATCCTGACACCCCTGCGACGAAACATCGAAACACTGTTATCATCGAGGAGACGAAAGTAGCGTTCGCTGTTGGAAAGAAGTGTCGGGCAACAAGGGTCCTTCCAGGACCGCTTTGTGGAACAATTTGAATATATTCAAAATCGTAAAAATTATTCTCATCCATCCAAGTTGCGTTAGAATAAGAAGCTGATATATTATTTTTCGAAATTATTACAATTATTATCTCGAAATTTATAAATTAGATTAATTACAGATCGTGATTAATTTCTTTGTTACGAGAAATAAAAAAATTTGTATATTATAATATATCGATAAGTTAGAATTCTCTGGATTCTATAAAGATTTTGGATTAAAACATCACAGAGAATAGAAGCAAAAAGTATTGGTAAAAATAGGCAGCTTTTTTTTCAAAGTTAATCCGCGTTCCTCTTTTCAGCAGGGAACAGTAGTTATTCCTCGAAAGATATTCTCATCGCACGGTATAGCATCTATATGCGCAATACGGTGAATAAGTTTTACGCGACTTTTGAAGTTGAAAGTTTATACATAAGGGGTCGTGTTACCTTTCACCATGGGCGAGACGGCTAAAAAATTGGCAAGCGCCGCTCCTGTGCCGTAGCCAAAGAGCGTCAGCCGGTCGGGGTCACCGCCAAAAGCGCCAAGATTCTCGTGTAACCAGTGAAGCCCTGCCACTAGATCCATCAAACCGTAATTTCCTTGCGCGCTTCCCTTCGGGCCCGTTTTAAGAAAGCCTGCAATACAAACAAATTACCAATTTTAAATAACACCCATGATAAAATTGCAAAAATGGTTACATGTTCGATCGTCAACGTTTCAACAAATTATCAATTTTAAAATTAAAAATATCGATAAAAATTCCAAAAATAGATTACACGTTCAAAATCAACTGAGCTTCGATCATCAACGTTCCAACAAACTATCAATTTTAAAATTAAAAATAATATCGAAAAGAAATCCAGAAATAAATACCTTACACGTTCAAAATCAATTAAACTTTGATCGTCAACGTTCCAACAAATTATTAATTTTAAAATTAAAAATAACATCCACAAAAAAAATCAAAAATGAATCCATTAGACGTTCAAAATCAACTGAGCTTTAATCGTCAACGTTTCAATAAATTATCAATTTTAAAATTAAAAATAACATTCATAAAAAAATCCAAAAATAAATCCGCAATACGTTCAAAATCAACAAATTATCAATTTTAAAATTAAAAATATCGAAAAGAAATCCAAAAATGGATCCGTTACACGTTCAAAATTAACTGAGCTTCGATCGTCAACAAATTATCAATTTTAAATCGATAAAAATTCCAAAAATGGATCCATTACAAATCAACTGAATTTTGATCAACAAACAATCGTTAAAAAGAAATTTAGTACAATTTTAATTGTAAAGAGTAACACGTGAAAGAAGGCACGCGATATCGTATTCCTCGTCAAATTTTCTCACGTGCAAAAACTTGTCCAATTTTTCCCCTTATCAATTTCGAATTTCTTCCTCGCTACGAAATTGTCGCGGTTCGCGCGGTGAAAATTTCATAAAGATCAGGCGTTTTAATTCGAGAACACTGTTGGGATGGGTTAATCTTGGAACCAAGTTTCTTATTGCAGGGCATAAAGCGATCTTTTACGCTTCTTCCTCTCGCGAGAATGGGCAACGTTTTACGAGAAGCTTCCAAGATAAACTCTCGCGGACGCTATTGCTCTAGAAATTGCCACAATAAGCCAGTTAAAAGAGTTCTCGAGAGACGGAGACAGAGAGTTTAAACTTCCTTTTTCGGTGAGATACGATGTTTTCGTTTTAGAGATAAAGAAGAACAGGGGAGAACTTTAGTGTGAATTATTTCATTTTTCTGATATTTATATTTATATATAATTGTAAATATATTTATTAACGTTAACGTTATAACATGAATAATTGTAATAAATTGTTAATGGAAGATCCTCGTCATCGATGCTAATTTTTAAGTATTATCAATATTTTCACTGCCCGACTATACGCTTCTGTTTCTACTTATTCCAAGCAAGTAGAATTTACTTACCACTCGTTACTTCCGTTCATTATATTTCTTATAATAATAATGAAACGTTCATCCATATATATATATATTAATGTATTAATATAATCAGAAATATAAACAGAATATTATCATCTAACACCTTGTTTATTTAACCTTTGTTATCGATGTTAAAAAAAAGATCGTGGATCTCTCTCTTTTCTTTTCTTTATCCCGCGTAAGAGTCAATTCAAATTAAAAGTTTTTTTCAATTTGATTCAGGACCGAATTAAATCTTCTTACATGAACATGATATTAAAATCTTGTCCAAATGACAAGACTGAGGGATCGTGGCTTGAACTTTCGCCACACTTTTCACACAAACTTTCCTTTTACTCGTTTTATCGCCACAAAAACTCCTCACCCCAATTATTTCGCGGAGGGAAAGGGAATCCCGAATTCTAATTAGAAACCAAGGAAAAGACAGGCTCGCCTTCCATCTCTTGGCGTTACAATTAACGCGTCATAAACTTACAAAAACACCGAGAGAGAGGAGAGAGAGAGAGAGAGAGAGAGAGAGAGAGAGAGAGAGAGAGAGAGAGAGAGAGAGAGAGATCCAGGCCGAGAATTTAATGTTACGAGCTGCTCTCGCGTTAAAGCCGCATATTAGGGACACGTGCATAACAGTAATTTCAGTAGCAACAGAATATCAGTACAAAGTATAAAACGGCGCAGGAGTCTCTTATTAAATTTGTTTACCTTTCGCATATATATATACACGCTCCTTCCAAAATAAGAAGAAAATCGTGAGAAGGGTGTCGGATATTTCAAACGTTTATAATACGGGATTAAAATTTAAAAAAGGATAATAGTAATTTGAATTTTTTCCTCTTCCTTTCAAACAAAATTCAAATTTTTTTTTCGCATATATTTGCTCTTCCCAAAGTAAGAAGAAAATCGTGAGAAGGGTGTCGGATATTTCAAACGTTTATAATACGGGATTAAAATTTAAGAAAAGGATAATAGTAATTTGAATTCTTTCCTCTTCTTTTCAAACAAGATTCAAATTTTTTTTTCGTATATATTTGCTCCTCTCAAAATAAGAAGAAAATCGTGAGAAAGGTGTCGGATATTTATAATACGAGAGATTAAAATTTAAAAAAAGGATAATAATAATTTGAATTTTTTTCTCTTCCTTTTAAACAAGATTCGAAAATTACTTTTTAATACTGTGAGCCATGGAACTCTCTAGTTAAATTTATTTAATCTTTCGCATATATTTGCTCCTCCCAAATAAGAAGAAAATCGTGAGAAAGATATCGGATATTTCAAAGTACGAGATTAAAATTTAAAAAAGGATAACAACAATTTGAATTTTTTCCTCTTTCTTTCAAACAAGATTCGAAAATTACTTTTTAATACTGTGAGTCATGAAACTCTCTTGTTAAATTTATTTATTTTTTCGCATACATTTGCTTCTCCCAAAATAAGAAGAAAATCGTGAGAAAGATATATATAAGGATATTTCAAAGTACGAGATTAAAATTTGAAAAAGAATAATAATAATTTGAATTTTTTCCTCTTCCTTTCAAACAAGATTCAAAAATTACTTTTTAATACTGTGAATCTCTCTTGTTAAATTTATTTAATCTTTCGCATATATTTGCTCCCAAAATAAGAAGAAAATCGTGAGAAAAATATCGGATATTTCAAAGTACGAGATTAAAATTTAAAAAAGAATAACAATAATTTGAATTTTTTCCTCTTCCTTTCAAACAAGATTCGAAAATTACTTTTTTAATACTGTGAGCCATGAAACTCTCTTGTTAAATTTATTTAATCTTTCGCATATATTTGCTCCTCCCAAATAAGAAGAAAATCGTGAGAAGAGTGTCGAATATTTCAAACGATTTTCGTATTTATAATATGAGAGATTAAAATTTAAAAAAGGATAATAATAATTTGAATTTTTTCTTTCCAAACAAGATTCGAAAATTACTTTTTAATACTGTGAGCTATAAAATTCTCTTGTTAAATTTATTTAATCTTTCGCATATATTTGCTCCTCCCAAATAAGAAGAAAACCGTGAGAAAGATATCGGATATTTCAAAGTACGAGATTAAAATTTAAAAAAGAATAACAATAATTGGAATTTTTTCCTCTTCCTTTCAAACAAGATTCGAAAATTACTTTTTAATACTATGAGTCATGAAACTCTCTTGTTAAATTTATTTATTTTTTCGCATACATTTGCTTCTCCCAAAATAAGAAGAAAATCGTGAGAAAGATATCGGATATTTCAAAGTACGAGATTAAAATTTAAAAAACGATAATAATAATTTGAATTTTTTCCTCTTCCTTTCAAACAAGATTCGAAAATTTTTTCGTATTTATAATACAAGAGATTAAAATTTAAAAAAAGATAATAATAATTTGAATCTTTTCCTCTTCCTTTCAAACAAGATTCGAAAATTACTTTTTAATACTGTGAGTCATGAAACTTTCTTGTTAAATTTATTTATTTTTTCGCATACATTTGCTCCTTCCAAAGTAAGAAGAAAATCATAAGAAGGTTGTCGGATATTTTATAATACGAGAGATTAAAATTTAAAAAAGGAATAATAATAATTTGAATTTTTCTTTTTCAAACTGGAAAATTATCTTTCGAGGCAATCAAACGTAACGAACCCCTCGATTCCTCGAGATCGACAAATAAGCAATATCGAAACTCCACTGGTCCAATTATAAAGCACAACACAGAGAGAGAAAGAGAGGGATACGATTACTTTTACTATATTTACCCTAACAACGTTACCTTATCACCCTTACCTGGTAATTACTCAAAGCTTATCGCTCGTTTTCATTAGATTTCGACTCGAGAGGTTCAAGGTTATTCGGAGGGAGGGAGAGGAGGAGCAATCGGGAAGTTGGCGGAGAGAAACTATGCGGAGGATATTGGTCGAATATCGAATTGCCGATACGGGAACTTTCCAATTAAAATGCAAATTTTCACCTAGTCGCAATTCGCGCACCGATTACGCTTCCCCAAGTCGGGGACCGGCCATCTTTTTGATTGATTCGCCTCGAGAACTAATAACGAGAACATTGTTCGTTAATTGAAATCTTGCTAATTTTAACAGAGGAGAAGAAAAGGAGAGAGAGAGAGAGAAATATGGAATAATTTTATAGAAAATGATTAAAAATTAAGAAATTCAGAAAAGTCGTTCTCTCAAAGAGTTGATACAATAAGAAATTAATAATTCTATTATCTCTATTATCTGGTATGGATAATGGAGATTAATTGGAGAAAATGAATTGAAGTTTTAAACGTGTACAACGTAACAGTTTCGTAGATTTGACACTCGTCCGATTGTACACGATTTTATCAATCGCGTTCCAAAATTCCGATACCATCAGACGTGACGAGAGAACGGAATTTCGCCGACACGAGTCGCTTTTTGCCCGAATCGTTCGGATCCGCGTTTCGGTAAGGACAAGTTCTCGTCAAGATTTAACGCCGACTGCGATTCACCATTTAACCGTGCGAACAATTCCATCTATCGTCGATTTCGAACAGCGCCGATTTCGATAGCCTTCCGTGCAGATTGTCGACCACGACGATCGTTCGATTTTCGAAATAGGAATCGGCGGTTCGAATAAATCTTCCATCCATGAAGGTGGTAAATGAAAAAAATAAATAAATAAATTTCGATTCTTTTTCATTCCATCATTCGTTCCAAATGTTTCTATTTTTTTTTTTTCGCCACGAGAAGAACGATTCGAATCACATCCTTGTGAATGGCCATTCATTCTCGTTCACGAAATAACGCGACAAATACTCCTCTTTCTTTCGCTTCAACTTATACACGTTCGTTGCCACGAGTATTTATTTAAATTCATTTCTCGCAGCTTCCACGAATTACAAACCTCTCCCTTTACACCCTTTTCAATGGTGCTTGAATCTTCGATCCCCTCAGATCTCTACAATTCTACTCCTCCGTACGTTTTTCCCGCTCGTTCGAAATCAATGCCTTCGCTTCGCGTTCCCACGAACCTTGTACCTTCTTTTTCACCTTTCATCTCAATGTATACATGGACGTATCCACTATTGCCTCGCGCACCAATTATTTAACACGGCGGAATTTAATTCCACTTTTTAACGTTCGTTCCATCGCTCGTTTTTTTTTTTTCACCTCGAAACACTGAACGCTCGATAAAAATTGAAGGAGAGGGGGAGAGGAACGTGCAATAGCCGGGCAAATTTAACCTTTAAAGCAGGAAGAAACGGGAAGAAATGGAATCGTATCGCTCGGTTTTTCGAGCGTGGCGCGCACAGCTTCCAACAAAGGGTGGAAAGCGAAACAACTGCGAACTCGGGAGTTGCGATTGACAGGGGATGCGCAGGGGAAATTATGTTTCTTTCTTTTTCCCCTTTTCTTTTCAACCGATATTCGGCTCGATGTTGGCTCGATGGTATCGTAAACCGTGATTGGAAAGGTGGTCGTTTCGGATTATGGAATTGAAATAGCTTGTGTCGGACGAGAGGCTATTCAAATAGAAGAGGAATCGTTTGAAATAGGATAAAGATTTTAAAATATGTTGCTGTTTCTCGACATTATCAGAAATTTTTTTATTATCCAAATAAATATCATTCGATATGGAATTGATGAAGGAAAATCGTGTTCCATATTATTTATAGAAAATCTCTTCCGATAAAGGTTTCTACTGATCAAAAGAATTAACCGATTAAAGAAGAAAAAAGAATAAGAAGCGACATAAAAGAGGAAAAATCGAAATCTCGACAAAGAGATCAATTGAACCCGGAATCGTAACAGAATACTCGAGAGCCCTCGAAAAATCACGAAAAATCCGCAAACGCACAATGCGCCTTAATCAAAGTACAAAAGTAATATCCGGAAAAATATCCAAACGCATCCATAGAATAGGTTTTCGTTGGCTTAAAAATTACCACGTTCTTTCATTTCGAGGGCGAAAGGAGGGCGAGTTTCAAAGCGAGCCAAGACAGCGCAATCTCTCCCTCCTCCCCCTCCCCCAAAAATGCCCCTCCTCTCCTCCCCGCGCAAAAATTTCGAATTCCTCGCGCGATCGCCGTGGGCGTGTCGGCGAGAACAGAGAATGGGGCAAATAGGAACGAGACTGTGCTACCGTGTTGCGGAGTGGCGTGCAGTCGAAATTCCCGCTCGATTTATCTCTTGAATTTATGGCGAGACTGCAGTCGATGCTGCCCGCCTATCCTGACAATCAGATCAATTGTGTCCGGTTAAAGAGAGACCAACGTTTCCTCCTTCGTTCACGCTTTCGATCGTTGTATATAATTATCGATCGAATATTTTTCAGAATCGAAAGAGACTTCATTCTTGTTATCTTATTCATTGATAATTATAGAGAATTTTCTAAGGTAGTATCTCGTTTGCCTCGTGTGAAGTGGAAAGAAACTTTGGTTGTTGAACGATTATTGAGAATTTTCTAAGGTATATCTTCTTTGTTGTAATAAGAGGATCCCATTGGGGATGGAGAGGAAGGGGAAGGAACGAAAAGTTGATCAAAGAAGAGTTAAAAATAAAGTCAGTTCAAGTAATTAAACTCTATTGCTGTTATTATTATATGTTTTGAACGATAAAAAAGATATTGTTCTGATCGGCCGCGCTGTTGGGACAGAAAGAGGTGTCACTGATCGCACGTGAAATCGAGTCAGAGCGCGGAACACGATCCACTTATGCCATCGCAATTCGATACCGATACTCCTCCAACGGTTTCAGGGACCATTCGTCCTTCATCACGGCTACTTTAAAACGAAAAAGAGTGAAAAAGCGGTGAAAAAGAGTGGCTACGGTAGGGAAATTGCGCAAAATCCTCCGATTTTTCCTTTCTTGCTTCCTTACTTTTTTCTTTTATCTTTTTGCTCAACGCAATTTCACGAGTCACCTCAGAAAAAGAGACGGAAGACAAATATGCGTCTATCTCTAACTTTCGAAAGTCGGAAAAAATTTAATTGGATTTCTTCCTCGGTTGAAACGAATGTCGATTAACGATCTTCTAACGATTAAATCTTTAAATTATAATTTAAACACACGTAAAATCGGGAACAACGATTTATCCCGTTTATAAATAATTCCCTCTGCTATCGGCTTTAAATCACTGCCGCGCCTCCAATCATCGGATCCATTATACACCAGCCACAATCCCCCCATTGAGATTTGAGAATTAACCTCCACACGCGAACGAGCGAGCAACCCTCGAAACCGATTAGTCGTCTCTCGCGAAAATTACGCGATCGAGAACGAATTAACGAGCAGAATTTTAATTCGCGTCGAATTATAAAAAAAAATATGAAGCTTTCCCTTCGCTCGATCAAAAAATTTCCATCGATAATTCTCAATCGTTTGACTCGTTCGTCCGAAGAATCGACGATGATTGGAGAAAACGGTTAAATCGATTTAATCGCTGCTCGATCACAGCGCGAAATTCAAAGGCGCGTTCAAAGAGGAAGAGGCTTTCGAGAGGATTATATATATATAGAGAGAGAGGGATGTTTCGCTGTTTGAATCTCTCGCCTTATCGCACAGACAATTTTTTATATCCCCCTTTGTTTTTTTCCTTTGTTCCATGGCCTTCGCTTTCGCGATTTCCTTTTATTTCGCGAGATCTTCATCCGATCGAAACGATCTCCTCGATCGAACATATCTTGGAATATATCGACAGAAAGAGAAAGAGAGAGATAAATCATGATTTCCTTGGAAAGAAAGAATTTTTGAAATAACGAGACGTATAAAGAATAGAAGATGACGTGCGAATTTATTTAATAAATCGTTAACACGTAGGAGGAGAGAAAAAAGAAGTTATCGACGTAACACAGTTTCAGTTAATCAACCAACACGGTTTTCCTATTTATAACGCCTCGAACAAATATGGAGCGTGACGCGTAAAATAAAGCCGCGTAACGTCAAAAATTCGATGGGGAAAATTCTCTTCCAAGAGGAAAAAATAAATTCCACTTGTTACAATTAAACCTAAAAATCGAATCGAAACTGATCGACGCGTTAACTTGCTCCCCAAACTTTGAATCTAATTCCGGCCCGACTAATTTGCAATTTCCTTGGATAACAAGGATGGAAAACTCGTTACCCGACTCCTTAACAGCGGGCTCATCAGCCGGAAAATCGGAGCTACTTGAGCGAACGCTCGAGTCCGAAAATAAACCTGACGTGAAAACGGGATCATCGCCGATGTCGAATCGAGCCCGAACGTTCGACAGATCCCTTCCCCCTCTTTGTCATCCCTTTCAAACAGCGCATCACCTCCTCCTCCTCCTCCTCTCCGCTGCTTTCGCGTTTAATTTCGTATTTCGAGGGAACGAATTTGAACCGCTATTCGAGTTGTCGTATCGGGCCAACTATTTCCCTCTAACCCTCTTTCTCCTTTTCTCTCCCTTTTCTCTTCCCTATCTTCCGTCTTTGTCAATCTTTCGTCCTCGATATATTCGTCGTGCATCGTTGATAAGATTCATTTCTCATTTCAAGGATGCAAGGAGGACAGATTTGATCGTTTCTATCGAGAGCCTGTCAAGTTTTTATTTTATATATTATTATATTCTGTATGTAGATTAAACAGAATCGATGAGACTTTTCGAGGGCGAAACAAAAAAGTTTGGATGATATGTTACGTTATATCTGGTTTGTATTTGTTTTTGTATTACGTTGGGTCGCACGAAGTTGACACAATTTTAGAACGAACGACAATCAATTGAGTTGTAAATCCTACTTAACCTATATTTTGCTTATTTTTATCTTGTCCTCTTGTATTTCACTTTGCGCGATAATTTCTTTTTCGTGCTGTTCGACTGTTTTTTTTTTCGAGCGAAATGAACGATACGGGTTTAGAATATTTATTTTAGAATATTATTTCTCGAGTTTAAACTCGTAGGGTCACGGTGCAGCTGAACCGTATCGAAATATTAAGGTTAAGGGAGAAGATTCCGTCCGGATGGTGGTTTCAAAAATTCAGATCTGGAAACGAGAATCTTGAGAACGAGGCAGATCGAAATCCATATTGAACAAGGATGAATCGAAAGGCAAAGTGGAAGCAGAATCGTTATCTCGAATGACTCGAGTTTTCGGGCATTCGGGTGTAACGGTTGAAGAGGAAAAATTGGAAAAGGAAAGCGCGAAACGGTCCACTTTTCGAGTGGAATCGTAGCCTCGTGATGAGAAACGGATACTATACGATAATCATGCGCGAGATCTAGACAATGGTTGGACGCTAATGAAAATCGTAAACGAATGGGGAAACCGTTGTTATGATTGAGAAAAAGATATGGTGGTTGTACAAGTGGTCTGTAAAGAGAATAATTCGTTGTTCTTTTCTGAAACGAGAAGATACTGTAACATCAGCAGAAACAATCTTCATTAGTCGATAAACGTGGATCTATTCTTTCGCATAACAATGTTCTACAAATCTCAACTCATCGATTTTGGTTTATAATTGTTTTTAAAGAATAAAATATTCGAGAAATTATAATCGAAGCAACATTCGAGGAATTTCTTCGCGCTGAAACCAAAGTTTGAAGTTTTATAATAAAATATAAATATATCAGTTAGGAAAAAGTTAATTGAAGGCTCGTATTTCGATCGAATAAAGATAGATAGTTTCGAAAACATATTGTTTCTCTACTTTCTAAAGATCCACAAATGCAAATATCCCCTCGAAGAAATTTCTTGTCGATATAAAAATTCCTCCACTTATACTTCATTATTTACGTTGCATGTAATAAATTTTTATTATAAAAAAATCTATAAATTTTTTATTTAAATTTTCAAATAAGCGTATCCTCCATATTCGAACGATCGAAATTTTCACTCTTTAATTCGCGACTCGAAATATCGAGATTGTCGATCAATCTCATTCGCTCGTTCGTTTCGTTTCATTTTATCCAAGACGACGATCCCCACAATTTCGATCGAAAAGATCGAAAAAAGAGTAGATCGTTGACTGGGGATCCACGCGCCAACGGACGATAACAAGCTCCGTTGGATCTCCCTTTGAACATTATTCGAGAGGAAAATTGCTCGGTGAAATATTCACACGATGATTAACCGACGGTTAAAGCCGTCCAGCTTCGAGGGCCCAGACGTCTGCCCTTTCTCGTCGTCGGAGGAGGAAGAGGAGGATCAGGTTCGCTTCGGGCCTCGAATTGGGAAATTGCAGCGGTTGCCATATATATATATATATATATACGGCGATACGTCTCCTCCTCATGCGTGCATTTTTAATGAAAATTCTCCGTTTTCAGAGGAGGCGAAGGAGGAGATCCAATTTTTTTTTTTTCATATTTTGTACACGGAAAAACGTATCTAAATATTTCTGAAAGTAAACACTTTTTATTTTCTTACGTCTACGATATTACGTCGGATATATATAAATTTTCTCTCGAGATTGTAATTTGATGAATTCGAATTTGACGCGTTCATTTGCTGCGCTATATAAAATATTGCGCTTATCAAATATATATATATATATATTTTTTCTAAGAAAAAAACGTACTTATGCGAGAAATGTGGAATGAAATTGCACGTACGGATGGGATTAAAAACGAAGGGGATGAAGGAGGATAAATTTCCTCCGGTTCTGGAGCTAGATGTGCATGCGGAGGAAAATACGGCGAAAAAATAAGAAAGGGGGAAGAAAGAAAAACAGTGAGTGAAAAAAAAAAAAGAAGAGAAGAGAAGAGAAAAGGTACAAAGACAGAAAAATGCAATCAGGGAAGCTGGAAAGCCGGAGAAATAAAAAAAAAAAAAGAAACGATAAAAAGAAAAAGTCATTGTCAGATGAGAATACGTACAAATGAAGAGATTTTAAAACGTGGCCGTAAAGATTTTTAAAAAAAAAGAAAATAATACAATCTTTCTACGGATAAAATTCCCTATCTGGGTTTTAAAATTATATATATTTCGTTATTTCATTTGCTTTTTTAAATGTTCAATCGTCATTGAGAGGATGAAAGAAAAGTTTAAAAAAAAAAAAAGTTATCCAAATTTCGGTACACTCGTCGAGACGAGCAAAAAAGCCAGCATCCTCTTGTTTTTCAAGGGGAGGAAACTTTTGTATCGGTTCGTAGAAACCGCTTGAAACGTGTTGACCGTGGATAACGAGAAACTTTAATTATGTTCCACAAGAAGAATCTCTCTTCTCCCTTTAACGAAGCGATCTTTTCTAGGGAATTTATAAGAGATGAATAAAAAAAAAATTTTGAATAAAGTATTCACTGTTTGTGCAAATTTCGTGCAATAATAACGATCGAGCGGTTGGATTTGTTTTCGTGTTACTTTTGAACAGAATTCTTAAAGTTTTTAGTTTTTTCGATATTCCACAGTCGAAGACTTGAACTCAATACTTCTGAATCGTCATTTCACGATACTGTAACGACACTGGATGCCTCGAATCCGAAGGAATTTTTCCAAAAATTCGAATTTATTGCTACTTTGTGAAGAAAAAGTGAAGAGTGAAAGAAAACATCTAAGCATCCGTGGAAAGATAACGATCACATTTTCTACTGATCGATAAATTTTAGCCAATTAACCCGCTTTCCGAAAAAGAGAGGAAAATTTATCAAGAATTTCTTGCCAAGAAATGTCTACCTTTCGATCATTCCCTTCGATTTATCATATCTTTCAGATATCGATTTTATTTGGAAGAAAACACGTCCAAGTTGCACGACATGATCGCGACATATTCTTTTTCACAATATTTCTCGATAAATTAAATTCTTTCTTGCGACGATCGATCTCTTTTCGAAAAAGAAAAAAAAGAGAAGAAAGAAGTTTCGATTCGACCATCGCGTTCTCGTTCAAGAAGATTATTTATCTTTCGATCTTCAATTTACAATTTTAAACATAATCAATATTCGCTTCGATTATTATTATTATTATTATTATATATATACGACGAAGTAGTATCGACCGATTCTTCAACAGAAGGGGGGAAAAATGGTGGAAATACGTTCGATCGGAATAAGTAACCATTGAAACTATTGAAACCCGACTGGAAAGTTGGGGAAAACCGAGTTAGAAAAAGTTATTATTCCAGCCGGCTGTACAGTACTTCTCTCTCTGCTTCCTCCGCTCCTATTTTTTTTCTTCTCCCTTCCTTTCTTTCTTTCTTTCCTTTCCTTTTTTTTTCTTCTTCTTCTTCTTTTCAGAAAGAATACAAGAGAGGAGGGGGAGGAAAGAAGGGAAAGAAGTTGTTCTGCATCGATTAGCGATTTCAAACCCCCGGCGAGAACATATACTGGCCGCTGACCGACTTCCAAGTTGAAAGCATTGTTACGGATTTAATATAAGTTGGGAAAGAAGTCCGTTGCCTCTGTGTGTCTGTGCCTCGACTCTCTAGTGGTGGTGGTTAGTGGAAGGAAATAAGACAAACGAGAAGAACGTCATAGTTTCGAGAAAGGAACAAAATCAAGCGTAACGAGGAAGAAGTTTCGGAAGACTTTATATTTCGAATATAAGAGACTCCCTCCTGGCTTTGTAATCTCGCTTTTATTCTCTTAGCCTTCCACGTACTCTTCCGCGCATCTCTAACGATTTAACGTTTCCGTTGCGGAGCAACAGTTTTCTCCAATATTACACCTTGTCTCTAGAATCTTAGCTTGCGATTTACTTTTGTTAAATAACAGAGTTGGCCATTTAACTGAATGAAAATTGATGAAATTCTATTTGTAGTTTGAATAAATCATGCAAGTAAATTTAATAATTCAATCATTGAAATTTTGCGGCTGATTAATTTTCAATCGTTCTCTTTTTCTCGAATCAACGACGCGTTTATTTATCCAGCGACGGTCGAAATCAAACTTAGATTGCAATTTGCACACTTTTTAAAATAAGCATTCCTTTGAGAACGCATTATCTCTTTCTCAATTGCTTTCACAATTATGCTTCATTTCCAAGGTTGCACGAATTCGAATCGAATCGAGTTAGAAATAATTGTAAAGTTTCGAAATTTTTATTTTTGGAATGATATACTCACCGAGCACGCCGAGACGAAAATTAATAGAAACGACGATAAGACGACCGTAAGCAGCCAACGCGGTGCCGTCGAAGGAATTTCCAGCGCCCCACGAATAGGAATCACCGTGTATTAGAAGAAGGGTTGGCAATAAGTCTGGGGTACTACCTGAAACATCGAAACGTTATCGTTGATCACTACGTATTACAAAAAGTAAAATTCGTCTCTCCCTTTCTCCTACGTAACAACACAAATCGTACAAAAAAATGTATATTTTACGTAAAAATAAAAGCCAGTAACAGAATTCTGCTCGTTTGCTCTCAATTTCTATTTTTTTTTTTTCCCAGTGTTTAGACGTGGAATAAAAATAACGCATGACTCGCTCGAAATTTTTTTTTTTTTTCAAACGCTTCACCGATTCTTCCCGATACGTTTCAACGAAACGAAACCTGGTTAATTTGAATGGAGGCGTGCGTCCATTGAAAACTCGCGGAGAATACGTTTTCATATACGAGAAAGAAGGGAAGAAATAAAGGAAGATAGAAAGAGAGAGGAGGATTGATCCGCGAGGCTAATTTAATCGTAACGCTTCGATTCAAAATTAATCGAATACTCGTTCGAGAGAGAAAAGAAGGAGGGAAAAAGAAAAATTATTTGTGGATGAAATAGGAAATGTTGCGACTTGAAAAATATAATGACGATCGTTGTATCCTATTTGATGAAAAAATAATCGTCCTTCGAACAAGAGATTTCGAGTTTTTTAATAAATTAATATGGAGGAACGTTATAGTAGGGATGAAGATGGAGAGCGATTTGATTTCTTTCAAATGAAATAATTAAGAAAAAGGAGGAAGAGACGTGAACGGTTATTGGAGGATTTATACGCAGAGGAATAATTAATCGTCGGAGAGTAATAATTGGTGAGCGGTAAGAATATTCGATAAATTCGATACAGTTTTTAATTTTCACGATTCATCTTTCAAACGATTCTTTCATCTCTTCTATTTTCGTTTGATGAGTAAATAAGTATTTGTCGGTGGATGAACAAATTTATGAAACATATCGTAATTAAACGCGTTCAGTAAATTGTATTATCGTTTTTTTTTTTTTTTTTTTCTTTAAATAGGAACGTTTATCGACACAAGGATTTGTGTAATTTGTGATTGCAAATTATTTCAGAAGAATGAAACAAACGTTGAAAATGATCAAATTACAAGATATGGAGAAGAGAGTTCTTCTTTTAATTTTGATACCTTTTTCTACGTCGTTAAAAAAGCAGTAATAATTTTATTGGGGAAAATATTCCCATCTGTACAATTTAAAGAGCGAAAAATCACAGTTTCAATCTTCGTAACTGTTGTAATTTAAAAACTTTTCGTTCGTTCGAACGAAGGGAGATCATTTTGGTTATTAAAAATATATCTTTCTTTCTGTCTTTTATATCTCGCCAATTTCTCGTGAAAAATAATAATATCGATCGACAAAGTAAAAAAAATTGATAACAATTCGAATTCGTTTTTCGCGTTCTTCTTCTTCTTCGTCGTGTGACAAGTTCGTTACGCCAAGCAAAATTTTCAAACTTTGTCAACTTTCCGATCAAATTAATCGTTCGTTCCACTTCCTTCAGAGAGAGGTGGAAAAGAACTTTATATCTTGTTCGAAACTTTCCAATTACCGGCAAAACACATCGTTATTGCGTGGATTACGGATCCGGTCGCTCCTCGATATCGATCCTCCTCCATTCGAAAAAGCCTAAATGGCTCCAACGATCCTTTTTCCAACGATTAAGAAACGGATCGACTTTCAAAGCTGATTACCTTTGTAAACGATCCTCTTGATTAAACAGAGATTAATGTTTTTCTCGTTTCAACGACAATAGGCGGTTTCGAGCCTCGATGCAACTGTAAAATCTGAATTTTCTTTAAAAAAAATTTTTTAAAAGAAAATTCGAATGCTATTATTAGCATGATTTTAACAAAGAATTCAACGGAAAATTTAATGGAAAAGATAATCCTTATTTTGAGTGAAATTGAAGAAAAGTCTGAGTCTCCTTTGAAAAGGATTTTTCAGAATAAACATTTTTTAATATTCTTTGTAATATTTATCCAATTTTAGAACTAGGAAAGAATAATTCTCGGTATAATTATTCTGAGCAAAATAGCATGATTTTAGAAAAAAATTTAATGGAAAAGATAATCTTTATTTTGAGTGAAATTGAAAAAAAGTCTGAGTCTCCTTTAAAAAGGATTTTTCAGAATAAACATTTTTTAATATTCTTTTTAATATTTATCCATTATTTTAGAACTAGAAAAGGATAATTCTCAGTATAATTATTTTGAGCAGAATAGCATGATTTTAGAAAAGAATTCAACAGAAAATTTAATGGAAAAGATAATCCTTATTTTGAAATTGAAAAATAGTCTGAATCTCCTTTGAAAAGGATTTTTTTCCTTCTTTTTAATATTTATCCAATTTTAGAACTAGGAAAGAATAATTCTGGGTATAATTATTTTGAGCAGAATTGGCTCGTTGCAAGCTAAACATTAATGGCGACGTAAACAGAATCGTCGACATTATTAGCAACATGAAACGTTCCTCGAGCACGATAGAAACGCCTTCGACGGAGATCTTGTTAGGAAACGTATTCACAAGCGAGCAACGTGAGAATAGATATTCATCAATATCTGGATTCACGCGGTAGCTGTAATTTTATACACGTAGCGTACGAATGCAACTAACTCTGACCTTTCTCCCTCTCTCTCTCTCTCTCTCCCTCTTTCTCTCGAAAGATTACAAATTAATCGCTCGTCGTATTAATTCGCGAGCTCATGTATAAATATTTCAGAAATTAAATAAACGCAATCTTCACTTTTCGACTTTTTCCATCGTTATTTATTCAAATTTTATTCACCGTGTGTTAATCGGTCGTGAAACGTTCTCGCTCGAAATCCGCGTATCCACGCGAATGATACGATATTTTCGATTCGACGTTTAAATTATTCAATAAATATTTAAATCGTCGATATTCATCGACGGTTAATATTCACCGATAATACGATAAAATTTATCAAATCAATATTCATCGATGATACAAAATTGATTCTTTAATGATTCGGTAATGATAAGTAATTATAGAAGAAATTCGATGGAAATTTATTTTCCTATTCGAATTATTAATCTTCACGGAACGTATGCATGTGTCTCTCGAATAGGTTAAAAAATTTGTATAAAATTTGACTTTTTATTGAAACAAAAATAAAATCCTAATTGAAAGATTAAAACGAAAAGACAAATGTGGATATTCGCATCATCGAAGTTTTTTTTCCCCCAGATATCTTTCATTTGCTGGGTAAATTATTTACTTGCCGACACGCGAATGTTTGTTATTTAACTTAAACAAACGACAACACGTTGATTTACATAATATTAACTCGTTAAAGATTGAACATTGCGTTTATCAATAACTTTTCAATTTTAATTTAGTACAAATGCAAGATGCTCTTTATTTATTACAAACATTTTCATTCTTATTTTTCTTTAATTCAAAACTTTCTTCTCGATCGTACAAAAATCCACCTTTTTTCGATGATAAACGAAAGATTTAAAATTATTCCATTAACGATATAAAAACATTTCCTTCTTTTTCTGAAACGCAATAAACTACTGCTTCCTAAATTACTACTCAAAAAAAAAGGAAAACAACTTAAGAATTATATTTAACGGCGACGTTTAAAAACAACCCTCGCGCGATTGTTCCTTCGCAAAACTCGAGTAACAAAATTTGCATACCGGCTCGCGCCGAGAAAACAGTTGAAGGAAAGATAAGTTGAAGGGGAAGGAGGGGAGGAGTTAAAACTGGGGAGAGGCAGCCGTAAAGAAACATCTTGTCGCGTGACAAGAGTTTCCTGTAAAATCCCTCGATAACGAGCAGCCGTGAAGGTGCGCAGCTACAACTTTAATTTAGAAAATACAGTCGAGCAATTAACTTAAAAGCGAACCCAACCACTCAGGCGCAATTGCGAGCAACGTTACGGCAACAACGGATCGCAAGCAACCAAATATTGTCCGGTTTTTTCAATTTATAAATGGAAAGATGGAACCATTGGTCGATTGGTCGCGCGATGGAATGTCGGGCGCGTAGCACGTTGCGCACGCACGCGTGTGGATCGATTAAAATTAACATGCAAAAAAATATCGCGACGAAATATTTTTAGGAAAATTAAATGAAAAGAAAATCATAAAATTCATCGAGCATCTTTTTTCCCCGGATAATAATCGATTCCTTTCTTTTTTGTTTTTGAAATTCAAAGATAATCACGGTAATAAAATTTTTGTCTCGTTAAGTTAATATGTGTACGAATGTATCGTAAGTAAATTTTTATTTATATAAAACTGGATATCAAAATTTATGGAATAAACGAAGAAAGTAAAGTATGTTAAAATTTATAGTACATTTAATATACAGAAAAATTTATATATACTATATTCATTTAAAAAGATTCTTTCTAAATCATGTAATTCTCTTGGGAAGAGATACGGACGAAGATTTTTTTCCCTTGAAACCTTGATTCACGGTCATTTTCAATCGTATGCAGATCTTTAAAGTATTCTATTTAAAAAAAAAAACTATCATTCTTATTTCAATGACGATCCAAACGTTTATTATTTTATAAGAAAAAAAATCGTCATTGCAAGAACCACACACTATAATTCCAACGACCATTCATTCATTTTTCAAAAAATCCACTTTTCAAATTCCAATCCATCCACGTAACAAAAATCATCATTATCACTTCGTCAACACACTGAAACAAAAATTCCACTCCCACACGTTCCAAAAGTGGTCAAATCTTTCGTCGTAAACAATCGCGTGTAAATTCCATAAAGCTACTCATAAAACTATCCGTATTCCGTGAATAAGGGGTGGACCCTCGAAATCCTCGTTGCATCGTTACGTCCCATCATGTCGTCCAAGTCGTGCGTCCCGTGGGAAGCATCACCGATTCATGAAATCGCATAATCGTCGGCGAACGAGCCACAACAGTCGGTCGAAACGGTAGCAGAGTCGAGACGAGACGAGACGAGACGAGACGAGACGAGTCGGTCCACCTGTTGCGAATTCTGACACGACGTGCTATCGGGTGCCAGACCGGACGGACGGATAGATGAGTGGACAGGGGTCCACTATCTTCCCACCATCCGGTGCACCGTCCAGAGATCGTATCACGGATAAATTTACGGTATTTTGCGTTTGCCTCGCCCCGCCTAATCTTCCCTTATCGTCCGATCGAGCAGGATTAGCTTGGTCGTGGTTGCCAATCCAAATCTTGCCGGATGGCCCGCGCTATCTCGAATGTGATTGCGCCAATGTCGAGTGCCGGTTAAATGCTGTCGTACCGGAGGATGGATTCGTCCTACGATATTATTTTATCGTGACTCTTTGCAGTATTTTTTGTTTCAGAGTCGAGTATATATATATATTTGGCCGAGTGATTTTGAAGATGGTGAATTTTTGTATTTCGTGATCGATTTTATCGTGATTATCAATCGAAATCTTGCGGGATCTTAAATGTGATTGCGCCAATGTTGAGTGCCGATTAAATGCTGTTGTACTCGAATTTTATCGTGATTCTTTGCAGCATTTTTTGTTTCAGAGTCGAATATATATATTTAGAGTGGAATTTTGGAATAGAATAGGAATCTTTTATATTTCTTATTTGTGATCTTTATCTTATCGTGATTCCCAATCGAAATCTTGGATGTCGAATCTGATGGATTCGTCATTTACAAGATATTTTGTTTCGATTTTTAGAATGGAATATATATATTTGACCGAGTGATTCAGAAAATGGTGAATCTTTTATATTTCGTGATCTTTCATGATTTATCGTGATTCGCAATCGAAATCTTGGATATCGAATCTCTGATGAATTCGTCGTTTACAGAATATTTTATTTCAAAGTGGAGTGTATATATATTTGGCCGAGATATATTTAAAAATGGTGAATCTTTTATATTTCGTGATCTTTATCTTATCGTGATTCGCAATCGAAATCTTAGATGTCGAATCTCTGATGAATTCGTCGTTTACAAAATATTTTATTTCGATTTTCAAAGTGGAGTATATATATATATATATTTGGTCGAGATATATATTTGAAAATGGTGAATCTTTTATATTTCGTGATCTTTATCTTATCGTGATTCGCAATCGAAATCTTGACCTACGCTATCTCGAATGTGATTGCGCCAATGTTGAACGTTTCGTACAGTGAATTTTTGCATTTACATAAGTTTACATAAAAGTTCATCGGCCAATAAAGGAATATCCTATGCTTCGGTTATATACAAGGATATGTGTCCGGATTAAACAATCATCACTGATTTACATGATTTACATTTGCACGTTCTATGAGTATAAAATAAGAGAAGAATATTATATTACGTTACTTACGTTAGATTTTTATTCTTCAAACATCAATTCGAGACAGAGAGAGCTAATAGAAAGGATTAATAGTGCATTTACTGATGAACAAAAATAAGATAAAAAAAGTTCGGAGAGTGATAAGATGTCAATCAAATAAAAACATAAATTTCTTTTCGACATGACAAAGCGTGATAATAAAGTTTGCAGATTTATATTTATATAACATTCTTTTCTTATTTCTTACTCATAGAACATACAAGTTTAATCCATCCTGTAATTTAAAGAATGTTGAATTTTTTCGACAGATTCGTCTTTATTGCGATGTTCATTATCACGAGATCTTATTCAAATTTCTCACGATTTCATAATAAGAATGAATAATCTATAAAAATAAATAAGTAATTTAAAGAACATTGAATTTTTCATCGCTGTATATTTATCCCTACTGTAACCATTACAATATAAATTTTGATCGATCTTTAAAGCTTTACGACGAAGTAAAATATCGTAACGGCAGGGATCATGGTCTCATCGCATCGTTATAGAATTTTATTGTCGTTTTGCTCAGTTTCTAAAGATCGATAAATTCGATTTCGAGACGGAGCAAGGAGCTAAAATTTTATTTTCAATTCCTTCCTAGAAAGAATTCTAATTTCTCATTGAATCGAGCCTTGGGAACGGCGTCGATCGCGCGAGGAAAACATCCGAGAGAAGGAAGAAAAGTCGAACGACCCGGTTAGCATCCATCGAGTGGAGAACAAAACTCGCGGTCGAGGGGGAGGGGGATTTCCAACCGTCTCGAGATCTTAACGAGAGATCTTGAAATCGTTAGCGGGGGGAGGGGAGGCGGCTCGAATTTAAAAATATCCCAAAGGAGTTGGGAAACGTGGATCAGCTTGCCTCTCTCCCTTAATTACCTTTCACGGAGTATTGTGAAAAAGGAAAGCGCGTGACGGAGCAGGAAGAGGAAAGGAAAAAGGAAGAATGAAAAGAAGAAGAAGAAAGGTCTGCCTCTTTCTCTCTCTCTCATAAGAAGAAGAATTAATCGTTCGACTCGTGACTTCTTCCATGCACGTCCGCTCGATTTTATCGGACACGCTTTCAGGGGCGAATGAATGTTCGGGAAATGCGACGTTTTCCAGCCAAGTGAAGAGATAATAAATTACATCACACAAAAATTCTCCTCCCACTCCTCTTCATCCGTGTATATATATTTTCGTTCCAATTACATTCTTTTTATATTCACCTGTTCCATGCAGTGTATCCGCGCATGTATTTCGTGAACGATAATAATATTTCCAACGATCTTACGCTTAATGAAATAAGATCAAAGAAGGTCGAGTTACGTACGCGACCCAAACGAACGTACCCTTCGATTAAAAATACCGAAGGGTCGCTAAATGTTACGTTACACGTTTACACGCTCGTTTTTAAATTTTTAAACCACCGCGCATTATCCAAATACAAAAATCAATCTCCCCGACCGATACAATCTCCAATTATCTCCAGGTTGATCGTGATCTACCCTCTTTTCACACTTTTATCTCGCAAGCTCATCGTAACCGTAATGTACACGTGAGTGAGTTTCTTCTCTTTTCCTCGATCCTTCCACTTCCCCTCTTCTTCTCCATGTCCAGTCTCCTGTGAGGATAGTATGCAAGAGAACGTCGAACAGACGCGAGGCCACCTCACTCCCGCGGTGCTTGCAGGTTCTTTCTCGTCAATTCGAACAATCATCTGCAATGCACTACGGAATTGAAGAGGCAACGCGATGTACACGCCGCATGTTAATGTTTCCCCGCTCGCGCTCGCTCCTTCCGCAGCCTTCTCCTCCGCTTCTTATCCGCCCTTTTCCGCTCTCTTCTTTAACGTCCCTTCCCCCTCCCTCCTTCGTTCAACCAAACCCTAGCCATTCTTCCACGGCGACGTTCAATTCTCCCGTTATAAATGGAGAGAGAGAGAGAGAGAAAGAGAGAGGAAGAGAAGGAGGAGGAGGAGGAGGGCAGCAATTTTCGCCGGTTTTTCAGATAAGCCCGACCTCTCATCCGTTTTCATTCTTTTTCCCTTCCCTTTGATGTCGCGGAACGATATTCCCGCGCGCAAGAGGATATGCATGCATTGTCGCGCAGGGAGAGAGAGAGAGAGAGAGATTACACGATGTGGAGGGAGAGAGAGAGAGAGAGGAAAGCTGTAGTCGAATGGAATCGCGACTCGTTAAGCATCAAAGTTGGCGAAACGAGAATTTTACGCTGGGAATTTGATACGCGGAGTGGTGCCCTCCTATTGCATGCGAGATTCTCTCCCATTTTCTTTTCTTCTCTTTCTCGAAATCGAGTGTTTTATTATTATTGGTATTGGTTCTTTCGAAAAATTCTTCGATCCGACGGAAATTGTTTATCGTTGAATCGAAATCGATTGGAAAAGATTCGAGTCGAGATTTGATAAATTTTTTTCGAGTTTAAGAAGTGATAAAAAGTAAGTAAATTCGTTTCAACGAAACGTGTGTCGCGTCGTCCCGATGAAATTATGGGGTATAAATGGTATTTAGAGTTGAGAAGAGCTTCTTGTCAAAGTCGAGGGAACGTAAGAGAAGTAATCTTGTTTATCTTGCGCTCGTCGATATCAATTCGTCGTAATCGCGTTGAACGAACGAATTATATTTCAACCCCTGTGCGTGTTTGTATTTTTGTTCGTAGTTTATCAACTATTTTAACGGGGAAAATTAATTTATATTCGCACACAGCTTACGCAAATTACGTTACAGTTTGCGCGCTTGGAGAATCTTACTCTAAGAATCTTCGAGCAAACGCGTTTATAATTTTATCGTCGTTTATGAAAAGAAAATTAATTTTGTGTAACAATTTTTCGTTTATTTTCCAAATCTCTTCTAATGCACTTCAACGGGTTTCGTAATATCGCATTTCACGTGTTTCGGTAATTTTACTCGAATTTTGATTGATTCCGCTCGCTGTTTGTTTCATCTTTGCTCTTTCTCTCTCTGTCTCTCTTTCTCTCTAAATATTCAACGACTACACACACCCAAATTTCAGACGACTTCGTTTTTATCCTAGTTAACATCCATTCGGTTACACATTCACATTATCTCTCGTTTTAATAAGTTCTACTTACAGTTGCCAACACTGCTCATCTGTTTCCCTCTAATACAATTCAACGTATCACAATCCCCTAATTTCAATTTTTCTTTCCTCTCCTGTCGCATTAAATATATCATAAATTTTGTTACATTTTTTCAAACGATCGTTTGTTTATATAATTCCTTTCGTATCATTACGCTCAATCAACTCAAGCAGCTACTTTTTTAATTTACCAAATTTAAAATGATTCTTTCCAGCATTAAACTATCAATTAGACTTATTTCAACAATCCTCCATTTATAACAAAATACGCATCTATAATTCCTCCAACTTTCAGTAATCCTATTCACGGTTCGCATCTTTTTTAATTTATTCCAAATTTCAGATGACTCCATTATTTCTCGTATTTAAACGCGTAAACTAAATTAAACCGTCGCATTTGTACTATACATTACATTATCTCCATTACAACGAAAAGCATCAATTACACATAATTCCTCGAACGAAAGGATTTTCGTATCGTTACGTAGATTCGCATTTTCACATTTTCAAGATATTCAACCGTCATCGTTGGCCAACCTCATTTGTCCCAGCACACACACTCCTCCCTCCAACCCCCGAGTATTCAACGTCACAACCACGACCACCCTTAATTTACCAAATTTCAGACGACTCCGCTCTTTTCTCCCCACCCACCTCTTCCTCCTCCCCTCCCCCCGACTCGTTTTAAACTCGTAAAGTTTAGCCGTTCGGCTTTCATCCACGGCTCTCGCCTCGCTTTAACGCCCGGAGGGGGGTTAATTCCTCCGTGGTTAAAAAAAAAAGGAAAAAAGAGCGTTGCGTTTCGGTACAAAGCGTTATCACTTTTAATTACTCGTTTCCAGCAGGCGACGCAGCGATAACGCCACCCCTTTAACCGGACGTCCGCAAAATAACGCTGTCCATTCCGCTTTAAAACATTCCCCTCTCCCTTTCTCTCGTGAAACGTGACCGGTCCTTCAACGTTGAAACGGGAAACGACAAGTTCCGGCGGGATATATACATCGAAACACCGGATGTTCGTTACAGGTGTCGGTACAAAACGTATTCTGTAATTCGGTTTGCTCTTCGTTTCTCTTTTTTTTTTTTTTGTTTTTTTTTTTCGCTTTGAGCTCGGATTAGGAGGCCTTTGTCCTCGCTCTTTATCGTCGTTGTTCGATCCGTTGCAACGAGTTGTTCACGAGTGTAACAACAGTCGGTTACAAAGTTTCACGATTTTTTATTCAAGTTTTAAACAAAAAGTTCGGGTGAAAAATTAATACAGCAACAGCTCGTTTCGCGCGAAATTATTCGTCTCGCACTTAACGCTGATAAAAAAAAAAAAAAAAAAATGGCAGTTCGATCCGCTTTTCATTTTTCTCGCTTCGACGAACTCGGATCGGGAGGCGTTTGTCCTCGCTTTTTTTTTTTTTATCGTAGTTGTTCGATTCGTTGTTTGTAACACCATCGTGCACACTGTGAGTGTGTTTATTCGAGTTGTTATAAACTTGAAAAATTAATAGACAGATCAGTCCGTTTCGCGAAAGTTTATTTCGCATTTACGCCGCGATAAAAAAAAAAAATAGCGATTAAAGTTGATAAAATTTTTCGTTATTTCAGAAATAACGAAAAACGGAGGGGGTGAGAAATAAATTTATCACGCGTTCGAATCGAATAAATCATTTTCAAATAATATTTTTATTTGATTAAATCAACCTGCAAATAAAATAATAGATATGCTCGCTCGCGCGAGGAAAAATTGTATTTTTTTTTCTTTTTCCTTCTCCGTGCAATTGACAATATTGAAAACCGGTAAAAATGGTAATTATTCCGCGAAATATTAAAAAAAAAAAAACAAACGAATAATAATAAAAATATCATTCGGATATAACCGTCGCTCAAACGTTTCATCGCTCGACGTTTATTAAAAAAAAAAGAATATTCAAAGCGATCGAATCCAAAAACTTCTAAATTCTTATTTTTTCCAACTTGTTGTTCTTCTCTCCCATTATTTTTCTTCTTCTCTCTCTCTCTGTATTCGTCACCAACATCCGAGTGATCCGAGTCAGCTTTGAGCTCTGTTGGACGAGAAAATTTGTACCGGCAGGAAATGACGGGGAGACCTCTCTCAATGCGCTCTATTATGCGGCCTTACCTCCGCAAGTGCCTTCCAGAATCCGATATTATCTCGCGAGCGAGCGGGCGTCTCGAATGCGAGGTCGGTTCATGCAGCGCTGATTTCATGAATCGTAACGGTGAATTACAATTCGGCCCATTCGGGTTTAACGGCCGCGACGACACGCTGGATCAAGGGTTCTGGATCCGAAGGGTAGCAACAAATGAAAATTGACGTTTTCCAAATCGACGAGTTCGTGATTGCGACAAATATAAATTGGCTCGATTATCGCGGCCATTAACGCGTGCGCCATGCGGATTTCCTATTCGATGACGTCAAAGTATGTATACATATGTTGTAAACTTTTTTAAAAGATTGAGAAAGATAAGAGTTTCTTTTTTTTTTATGTATATAGATATCCTTTTTTGGTTTTCGTTTTATATAAGATTGAAAGATAATTCGTCTCGACGAAAATTTTTATCAATTTTTTTTTTTCGAATTTGTCACGAATTTATCGTATCAAGGGGATGACAGAAAGAATCATCGACGAAAACATTGGTGAATTCTTCCATTTCGACCCAAAAATCGATATTTATTTTAGAGAAAATTAAGGGGAAGGGATTGGCAGACGAGGATTTTTTTAATTAAATCGCTCTTTGTTCGTTCGTCTCGAACGTTTTATCGAATTAACACCAGGCGCTCCTCCCCCACTTCTCTATCAATTAATCGACTTCGTTGGAAATAAAAACTTATAATTTTAACGAACGAGAGTTTCGATACATTTCGATTGTTCCATATTCGGGATATTTTTCATTAATCCCCGTTTCACCTAACATCCTCCAATTATTTCCAACGTTTCGTTTCGTTTTAAACTTTCAATTAACCCTCTGTGCGAGCGCTTTCTCTATATTTCCTACAGAAAATCTTTCCCGCCATTGTACTCGTTAACGACTTTTCACGTTACCATATTTTATTTTTTCACGGAAAAAAAAAAAGTAATAATAATGAATTCCACCCTCAGTTTTCGCAAGATTCTCTAATAACAAAAAACGATTAACAAAAAACTCCTCCTCCGTTGAAATCCATTTTATTCTCCAACCATTTCGTCCCAAGTTTTGAATTCCGCCATCGTGATTTCCATTTCGCGAATCGTACGGCCCGTTTCGATCGTAAACAGGTTCGTTTCGTGCCTCCTCCTCCGTTGACGGGGGACGCGTAACTCCCATCGAGGATTGGACGAGGGCTAATTGCGCCAATTACCCTCTCTCGCGACAGCGAATATTCATATCGCGGTGGGAGCGCAACGTCACCCCAGGCCAGGGAATAATAATCCCAGACAGCGTGAAAACTTAATCCTCGAATGGCCGAAACTTGCCTACCAAGTTGGGGGGGCTGAAACCGGCGCGCCAAATCACAGCCGAGGGATTAGGCGCGGATAAGCCGAACGATCTTTCGTAATAATTGTGAGAACCCATGTTTTCCATTTTTGCAACAATGATCGTTGGAACGAAACGGCAAGTCTTTCCTTCCATGAAAAAGTTTAAAAGTGTAAATCAAATTGCAAAAGAAAAGAATGCACAGAACATGTGCGTTGGAATTATTATAGAATATTTTCTTATAAATCATAATTATACTTTTTCTCGAAAAAAAAGATTATGATTTAATTTTGCTTGAATTACGATGTAACGATTTCATATTTCAATCTAAGTTAGATTCGTTTTTCCCCACCTCAAAAGATATGGAAAAATTCCGAGTAATATAAATTCACGCATTTATTGGTCCCAGTGTTTGGAGCAATTTCCACGGAGAAAAATAACGCGAGCGAAGACGAAGGAGGGGGAAGGGTGAGAGGACGTATCGCAAGCATGATGTATTACACGTATAAAGATACACGTGATAGACGGTTATGGTTTCAGAGTATCGTTTTAAAGTGGCCATTCGGGGTAAAGGGTCGTTGGAATTTATGAATTTACATGGTCGTTATACGGGAGGGGAAGTAGGTTCTGTAAAAATACACGGTGTACGATCGGAGCGAACAACCCTTAACAATATGTATTACTCTTGTTTTTTTTTGTTTTTATTTTTAATTCAGACTAGCTATTGTAAATTTTGAGGGCGTGGGTAATATTTTCGAGCTTTTTTTTTTTATTTTTTAGCTTCGCATATAGTCGCAACGCGCGCGGTATTGTAAATATTCCATTTCAAAATAGGAATCGGTGGGATAAAATATATTTTTAATAAAAATTTCGAAACGATCCGATTTCTATTACTAATCGAGAGAACGAAACTATAATTAACTCGTAATTTAATGATTCGTTTCAAAACTCACGTTTACTCCAATTGGATAAAATGAAGTAAAATTGTAAAAATAGAGAGAAAAATATTCGGAATCGATTTTCGTAAAATACAGTAAAATTGAAGTAATTTATATTCTCGCGTATATACACGAGTCAACACCGACAAGTCGAAGGAATAAAAGAGAAATAAATTAAGAGAAACTTGAACGTCCAAATCCTCCTCTTTGCCTAATTCCGCGAAGCACGTCCACGAGGATGATTTAATTAGAACGTTCAATTAGTATACATCAGCGACCGCCAAATTGACGAGCAACTCGAACTCGAGTTACCCTTATTTCCATCCTTCTATTCCGTATCAGATTTTCGAACAACGTTTCGCGAAACTATTAGTGAATAGATAAAAAAAGAAAAAGGTTGTACGTCAAAGGGTTTCGTAATTCACGGTTCAACGAGGATATCTTCGTTGTCACGTTATATTCTTGTAGAAGTTGTTATAACAGAATCTTAACGGAAATCTTTGTTAGTTCCGAGGGGGTGAAATATTTAAACAGAAGAAGATTGAATTTCATCGTGGCGAGAACAATGGAGGAGGGATCGCTGTGTAAGAAGTTTCGACACCGTTCGATAATGATCGATCAACACTTGACGAGGGTACACGAGTCATCTTGCTCGAAACACTCGATTTTCGATTCGAGAAGGGAAGAGATATTTTTCACTTAAATATATATATTTAGCGTAGTTTAGTTTAGCGCAATCGAGGCGAAAATCGAAAGGAAACGAATTTCAAACTGATGAAATATCGAATATCTCTGATAAAGCAACGAGAAAATTATATAATCTCCAGCATCGTGTCGATTAACGCTCTTGCAAGCGTGCTTTCGCTGCCAATTCTTCGAATCATTTTGTTTCGAGCTATTTTGTTTCGAGATATTTTCCTCGAACGGAAGCAAAATATTTCGAATTTTTCTTTTCTATCTCTATCTCTCTCTTCGATACGTTAAAAGTTTGTTAAAAGAATAATAGACGAGATTTAAAATTAAAGGATGGAGAGAGAAAAAATTGCTGGCGAAACTTTGTCGAGCCTTTTTGAAAAGGAACAAGTTAATTTTCGCTGGTTAATTATCTTAATTTCAAAGCGGCCGGGTTTTTTCGGGAAGTTTCTCCACGCCCCAATTTCTTCCCACTACTATTGCCATTAGCTCCACGCCTCGTGAACTCCGAGACTGCTTTGCTTTTCGCACTCCAATTCTGCTACTCTTTCGCAATATATAATCCCACTGTTTAACCCTTGAACTCTTCGATCGCCGCTAACTCGATCATATTAACATATATATATATACACACGCATCTTTTCTTGTAGGCTTCTTTCAAACAACTCTCGTATACGCCTCAATATTTCGTTCAAATCAAATCTCTATTTCTAAAAATTATAATGTGTGAGAAGATTCAACGAAAAATATTATTGTTATAATGATTTCTCTCTCTAATTACAATTCCATATCCAAAAATCAAATTTTAAAGACTGGTAATACGATCAACGTGAAAGTAAATAAAAATAATATATTCATCAAATTAATCGTCAAACCGAAAAATTTCATAAACGATCTATCTATGAAAGAAAACCTTGTAATTCCTCGTAATTGCAACAATTACGAAAAACTGGCAAACCTGGCCAATCCTCGCCGCATTAATTGTCGTCATTAAACCCATTTACAACAGCGTCACGTTTTCAGGGCGGCGCGAGAAAAAGGATGCGGCGGGCGTCAAGTCAAATACGTTTCGTCCTGGAGAATCTCGTTTAAATATCTGGCCAATGCCAAGAGGAATAAAGAGGATACAACTGTACTTGTCCCTTGGAAATTCCTTTCTCCCTCTCTCTCTTTTCCCTTTTACTTTGCTTCTTTGGTTTCTCTCTCTCTCTCTCCCTCCATATCGAAGGAACGAAACGTGAAACAGGGTAAGCTTCTTACGTGCTTGGAGCAACGATGGCCGTTTCGAGGAGCAACCAGGCGCGCGTAAGACGACGGTGTTGGAAAAAAAGTTTCGACTCCGCTTCGCGAAGCGGAATTTTGGATAAACCGTGCTTTCGGCTTATCTACTTTGCGCGAGAGAATCCCCAGATTCTTGTTTACGCCGTTGCTGGGATGACTGGCTTTGCTCGGTTTGAGGAAGTGGCGACAATAGGATTCGAGTTTCCGTCGATGATTCTTGTGACGAGAAATGAAGCGTGGAAATGATATCTGATTCGATGGTGGTTTTGTGATTAAAGCGTATGAAGTGTGAAAAGAATATGTCGAAAGACGATGATCAGATTGTAACAAAGCGTGTTAGAAATATTTATACTCGAATATATTGATGAGACGAAGTCGAATCAATCTTGTTTGCAGGAGGGAGAATTAGTTGCGTAATTTCAAACGGACGAACTTTACGTAAGGATATTAATTTTTTTATCGCAATTTTTATACCGATAAAATATATCGAAATAAATCCAATATTTAAAAAAATATTGGAACAAATTTTGGATATGCTGGAATAATTTTTCAGCAAATGAAAATCGTCGATCGCGTTTTTCAATTACATTCGAGTCCTTTGTCGCTTAAATAATTCGAAAAATATTTTCAAATTCAGGGATAAAAAAGGAATAAAAATGGGAACGGAACAATTATCGGTGAGTTTTTTTCGTCTTTCTGTTAATTATATCATCAAACGAGAAATTTTCATTCCGTCTCCATTAACGTTTCTATTTTTCTTCTTCTTTTTTCTTTTTCTTTTTATCAAAAGAGAGACGAGAAAAAGCGTGTTTACCTCGCCTCGTTTTATCACTGCGACAAGCAACGATGCGCTAATAAAATCTCTCTCGCGGGCAAATATTTTTTTCCAAGAGCTCGAAAGAAGGAAGAAACGAAAGAGCAACGACAAAGAAAAGAGCAGAGAGAGGGGAGGGGACGCATTCTTAATCCTCGCAATGTTACGCGGGGAATCGTTATAAGCGTTCGCATGGCGAAGTCTTCTTCATCTTTGACGCAATTTTTAACGTCCTTTTTTTCTATCCTCGTGCACGGAGCTCTCGATTTTACGCACCAATTGCCTCTTTCTCCACGAAAATAACTAAAAAAAAAAGAGAGAGAATCTATCGATCGATAAGATAGCTCTCTCTCTCTCTCTCTCTCTCTCTCGTCCGCGATAAAATAGTTTCCCGCGAGAAATCTATTTTCGATATTTTTTTTTTCGAACTCCTCGGTTCGATCGTTGCACGGAAGATCGTTTCTTCGTGGCGAAAAAATGTATATACGCTGCATATTTAAAAGTTTAATTTTCTTGTTATAATGGAATAACAGGACGAGTCGATGAATTATAAACATGCTCGTGAAAAACACGCTTTAATATTTATCCCCGCAAACACGTACCATTCAGAAAATGAAACTTTAATTTTTAATACCGATGAAATAGATATCATTTCTGTGCTTCTAGTATTAATACCTATATCCGTATTCATCGTCGCAAATGAATTTTGATCGTTCGAATAATCGAGTAAAATCGTACGAAAAATGGATCTTCGCGAAATCTTTTACTTTTCTTGCTTACTCATATTTATCATAAATATTAAAATATTGGACGGAGAGAACAAAGAGGGGAGGAAGATTTCTTTTAAGATAATTTTCAAAACAAATTTCCATCTCATTCGTTTCGAATAAATTCGATTTAAACATAAACGAATCGAAACGCATTATTAATCTCGAGAGCGGAGAATCAAAGCGTTAAGCAAGGAAAGTTAGGAAAATGCTTGCGGCCACCATCCTCACGAGATCAACTCACATTGGCAAAACAGTTTAAATCAAATTCAATTTGGAAACGATGAATCAAACGCGTATCCCGAATAAATTTTCTCCTCTCCAAACTTCGCCTTCACTCTTACTCTTACTCAACAAACGGAATTTTTATTTTGATTTTCGAAAATCCATGAAATATGCATTATTTTCGTTCTTGCGCCCCTTCCTTCCAACGCCCGCCACGAGTCGAACGTTGGACCATGGCCAATTTCATTTCGCGGGAACAATGTGCTGTTTCGATTTCGAATAATAAAACGCAAATTTATATGCGCGCCCTCGTTTCCCCATCGAGAGCTAAATCACCGAGAAATTTGTCACGCGGGTAAAAACGCGCGATAAAATTCGAGTTATCGTTTGTTCGCGACGGTGTAATTAATATATATATATATATATATGGAGGGGAGAAAAAAAATCGCGTTTTTCGCACAGCCAGAAAAATGTGAACCGAATGATTAAATATTAAAAATACGAAAACCCTTTGGATATTTTACGAGTTAAAAGTTTGAAAGAAATATCATTTTTTTCTCGTCCATTCGATTCGAAGATGAAAGTTGGATAACCTGAATTCTAGTGAAAAGATATGCGAGATATCTCGCCCTTATCCGGGGAAATGAAATAATGATAACAGAGACCAACGATTATTGTTGAGGCGTATTCGTATAATTACTGAGAAACGCGTTTAAGGTCGTTGAAACGAGTGAACGGCTCGCGCCAACATTACCGTATCACTTTGTTGGATGAGTCGTTGACTTAAACCCATCTTCGAGTCGATCGTTGCAACGCGTTAATATCGAGGCCTTTATTACGGAAGAATCTTAAAGAAAGAGTTTTCAAAAGAATTTACTCGATGCGATATTTCTTCGTTATTCAAACTTTTCCTCTTTTTGCATTTTAATTGGCTATCCGTTTGTCGTTTCGATATACATATACATGGATCGAAATTCTAAGTGTTAAAAAGAAGTGGCAATACGAGTGAATTCGTTTCGATCGAAGCGTTAAGCAAGCGACGAAGTTGACTTTTACTACCGGAAATGTGCAAGTAGTAGAGCGCCGCGTTGATCAGACGCGACGTTCATTTTTATCCCTCTTCTTACACTCCATCGTGAAATTATAATGTAACCAACTTTTATACCGCCTTTGCCTCTACCACGTTGAATTATCGATTAAAACGATAAAGTATTTAATGAATATGCAACAATACACATGCATAAAAGATGAAATGATCCAGAAAGCTATGTAAAGGGGAATCGAGTACAATTTATTAAAACAAACAATTCTTTCTATATATATATGTATATTGTATACATATATATATAATATATAAGTAATCCAATTATTCAGAGTTGAAAGAGTCGATCGAGTGCACTTTAATACGGTCAAAAAACTTGGATTATGTTAATTATCCCTCTTTGGGGAATATCATCAATCCATCAATCTCGCGTTAAAAAAGAAACGAATTAACAAAGGAGTGTAATCTTTCCTCAACAAATTTTGGCCGCCAAAAAAGCATTTTTTCGTCGTTCCTTTTGTCCGATAATACAGTTTCGCGTGCTAACTAAAGTAACGATACAACAACACCGGTAGACAAAGTAATGATCGATCTTTATTCCAGCGAATTCCACCTTTTATGTACACCGTTCGAGCGTAGAGATACGAAAGCCTGGCGGTTCAATGGTGAACGCATTGTACGCTGACAAGGAAGATTAATAGACCCGCTTGGAGAGCATCAAAATTTCAGAAACAAAAATCAATCTTACGAGAGCCAGTCCACCACTTATCCCTCCATCTTATCAAAACCTAATCACCGACCTCCTCTCTTCATTAACACCGCTGTTAATATCGGATACCACGTTAACTCGAACTCGAAATTAAGCTCCTCCTGGGCCACGCCCAAAGGGAAAAAAAATTTTTTTACTTCAAAGAAAATTCTGTTCACGCTCGACGAGAAACTTTTCAATTTTGCAAACTTTCATCTCCTCCTGCTGGATAATAATCGTCATTGGCATTTCGATCGAACGGGAATTAGTCAAATTCCGGTTGAAAACTTTTCCAATTTCACTCTTTCCACCGCTCGAAAACGTAGCCCTCGGAAAGAAAAAATTGTATCCCTCCCTTTCGATTCCATCCCCTTATATCCCTATAAAGAAGAAGCGGCTATTTTCGACTCGTTTGAAGAGCAAGTTCGAAAGGTATAAACGGAAAGTCTGGATTTTCGCGTCTCCTCGTTTCGCTTGGCTCGCAATCAGGAATCGCATCGCGACCGATCGATCCCGCCCATTCTTTCCTCTCCTCCTTTCTTCCCCTCCCCTCGCCTTCTTTCACCGTCTCTCCTCCTCCTCCTCCTCCTCCTCCTCCACCTCCATCTCCGCTCGAAATCCGAGCAACGAAAATGGGAGCAAGTCGGAGGGAAGATATCGAAAGCTCGGTAATCGGCACCCCCTGCGCCTCTTCTCACCGCGAAATCTTATCCCCCTCTCATTCCACGACCCGCTCATTTTTCATGTATCGCGCGCAACCGGATCTCCATCTACCTTATCGATCGAATCAAAGGGAGTTTAATGGGATGGTCGTCTCGCGGAACAAGTTTTTCTTCTTTTTTTTTTTTTTCTTTCGAAAATTACCCTGCTTTGGAAATTCGTTACGTAGCTTTTCATGATTATTTCGATCGATAAAGAGGAAAGATAGTTCGAAGACAGTAAGAAAAAGATTAGAAATATTTATGATATATTGTTGCTCGTAGATGAAAGATAAATGCATTAAATATAGATTAGAATTGTTGTTCTACTATCGAAAATTGTTTTAATGCTATTTAAATATAGATAAGAATATGTGTTATACAATAGACATTTCTATTTCGATAATTATTATTAGCTGAACTTGAAGTGATTACATATGAAAAGAATAATAAACTCATCACCAGAACTATACGTGACACCATATTAATTTGTCGTAAAATTATCTATATTTAAATAGCACTAAAACAATTTTCGATAGTAAAACAAAAAAAAATTTATATGAAAACATTTCTAATCTATATTTAACGCGTTTATCTTTCATCTACGAGTAACAATATATTATAAATATTTCCAATCTTTTTCTTTTTGTCTTCGAACTATCTTGTTGCACTCGTATTTCGCTTTTCGTATCTTCTCTTAAAAAGAAAAGAAAAAAAAGATACGATCCAAATTCTCCCAAAATTTGGTATTCAGACAAATATATTCTCCAAATCTATCTATCCATCCTACGATTCCTATAATTTCTTAAAAAAAAGAAATTTAAAAATATATATATCGTGCAATTCCTTCTCTCTCCAAAAGAAAAAAAAAAGAAAAGCTCGCTGTTAAAATTTGACGGGAGAGAGAGAAAAAAAAAAGTACCCTTCCTGAATTTGCTGAAACATCGAGGGGCTTAGAAAAATAGGGGGGGAGGGAGAGAGGGTGAGGAGAAATGGTGGAGCGGGCAATTGGCAATTGTGCAATTGACGCGGGAACCACCGCCTCTTGGCGAGAACCACTTGGCCGTTGGACCAAACGGATGTATTTCTCGTCCGACAAAGATTCGTTCGCGTGTACGTACACGGTTTCAACACCGTGTCGAGAAAAAAAAAAAAAAAAAAAAAAAAAGAATTTGCTCGCAACGCCCGTATCGATACACGGAACGTGGGGGTGGAACGTGATCCGATTAAACTTATTTCTACCGTGCCGATTTTAATCTGTTGTCCCGAAATAATCCCGTTTCATCGAGTGAACTCGCTCGTACCGTTCGACTCGCGATACACGCGATAAGGAAGAAACGAGATTTCGGTTTCGACGGGATATTTTCCACCGTCGTTTCGCCGATTAAACGTGGACGATAATAATTCTTTTACGCGCGTGATATCTTTCCTCGCAGAATTTCTGAACCGATCGATCAATAACTCTGAGTAGAATTTTTTCTTTCTTTTTTTTTTTTAAAGAGAATGTAACAGCGATCTGGGATCAGGAAGAACTAGAGATAGAAAGAGAGAATAAGGGGAGGTAGCGAAGAAGGTCTTTGCCATTTTCATTTACTTTCGCTCCATCATCGCGACTAGCGATTGGTAAACTTCTCTTCGATCAGGTAAGGGTTGCTCAAAGAAAAATGAGAGTAGAGCGAAGGAAAAGTGGGTGCAAAGGAGACGGAGGGCAAGCACTTTTTTGAAAAAGATATATACGAAGTACGAAGCGTAGTTCTCTCTAAATGGAGCGATTGAATCGATCGACGCTAAGCTCGAAAATAAAATTCAAGTATATACTCTGAGCGTTACTTTATAATCGAAGAAAATCCTTACAGAAGGGAACACGGAAATTGACGAAAGAAATAAGGTAGAAATTTTTAAATGTTACTTTTCTAAATAATGCAATTTTTATAACAATTTGATCTCGCGCAAAATTTTAATTAAATTTTATCACACACGATTAATTCAACGGTGGGACATCGCTGGAAACTAATTAGAGTTTCAATCCTAAACTAACGAGTGTAATTAATATTTTTATCCAAAAAAAGAAGAAAAGAAAATTGCCTCGATTCGTAATCCGGATAGAATTTTAAATTCCTCGGAATTTATCGATTTGTATCGTTCGAATCCTAAACTAACGAGTGTAATTAATATTTTTATTTAAAAAAAGAAAGTTGCCTCGATTCGTAATCCGGATAGAATTTTAAATTCCTCGAAATTTATTTGTACCGAATACACGGTGTAATTATAATCACGAACAACATTTTTGTCGATCGAGCTAACTACGTCAGAAACGTGTAAGAGTTGCGTAATGTTATGAAGCAAAACGGGAAAGCGTTGGAGAGGAAGAAGCGGCTTATAAACAAGCAGCAAACTCCTCGTGTCGAGCGAAGAAAATATCTTCCTCCCTTCCCGCATTTTCCATTCCCGCCAAAAAGGCTAATCGTCATGCCTCCTATCGATATCGTTAGAAGAGTTAAAAATTGCAGCATTTATAAACGTTATTTTCCTCCAACAGAAACCCTGCTAAATCCTTTTCGATTCCTCCCTTTCGAATGATCTCTGTCATTCCCCGAATCTTGCCAATACGTATCGATAATAAAATCTAACAGCACGGGTGGAAATTTACATTTTTATTACTCGATCGCGGTCGAATCGTAAAACGGAGGAAGAAAGCAAATTACGGATCGAAGAGATCGGGAATGGAGGAGCGGGAGAGAAGGAGGGAAGGAAATTACGTTTCATCGCATTCGTGACTACCTCGCGAGCCACGGATTATGATCGTTAAACGATAAATGAGCGTCGAGAAGCGTGAACGATAAAACCAGTCGTGGCTATAATCGCACGTTGGGGAAGACGAATGCGTTAACCATAAAATTTCACTTGACGTCTCGCGTGCGAGCAAACACTTTGGTTATCGCGTCTAATTATTCACGCTGTAAATGCATCGTACAACGTTCAACGTTTCGACATCGCGATAAGGGGATCCGTCCCTTATCTCCGACCAGATTTCATCCCTTCGAATTCGCGATCCCCGGCGATAACCGGACATCTACACCGTAATACCGTCGCGTTCAATTATTAACGTTAACAATTGATTAAATTACACGTCCTTCGAGCTATACCCTTCGAACGCGATCAAATGGACGAGTCCTCTCTCGTTCCATCTATCGTTACTCGATCCACCGCGACCGACTCGATCTTTCGTACGTGGAATCGCAACGAGGGTACAGCGTGACGACAAAGAGGCGACAAGTTTGGGTAACTCACCGTGAGGAGTTTTGGGCACGTAGAGGTTCAAGTATAGGCAGTCTTCGCTCTGGTTGGCAAGCATGGGCGCCAGCCTCTCGAGGTAGGCGCGTTTCGAGCGCGGCAGACTCGAGTCCGGTTCCGGCGGCCTCTGGGGGCACGCGGGCGGCACCGTGTCCGCCAGCTTGGTGCCCCGCCACGGGGTCGGGGTGACCGGCGGCATGTACCGCAACGCCCCGATCGGGGGTGTGGCGTACGGGACGCCGTAATAAGTTTCCACGGAGGTGGCCGACCTGTCCTCGACGCCGCGCAACGTCCCGTATCTCGTCCTCACCGTCCTCGTGCTGTACTTCTGGCTGCCGGCGAGGGCCTCCGCCCCGCCGCCGCACCACTGTCCGCACAACAGGCCGAGCAACACCACCAACGCGGCCAAACACTTTTTCGACCCCCCGTCCCCCCTGCCCTCGCTCCACTCGCGCCCCCCATTTCTCCTCCACCTCCCGCCACCGTCCTCGCAAACGTCCCGCCACACCGTCCCCTCGAACTCGTCGTCCTCCGGCCACCGCCACCTTCGACGACGGTGAACCGGGCGAGCGGAACAGCGGCTAAGCACGGGCTCGACGAGGCGATCGTCCAACGAGGGAGGCAGAGTTTGGATGGGGTCGAGGATAGGCGAGAAGACCTGTTTCCTCTTCCTCTTCCTCGAGGAGGAGGACGTCCGCATCGCGTCACGCCGCCGCGGACTGGCCCCTCCGGGCCCCGCATCTGTGGGGCCCTCCTCCCAGGCGACGTCCCTCTTCTTCCTCTTCTTCCTCTTCCTCTCGCGCCCTTCTATCCTCCTCCTCCTCTACCCCTACCTCCTCTTCCCAACTCTCTCCCTCCTTCGATACCTCCTCCTCGCTCGAGCCACCCTCGTTCACCACCCCGGAACGCTTCGTCTGCTCGCTCGTCGCTCGCAAAGGGATAAACTCGCGAGTAATCGGTGCCAACGCGGTGCCGATCGGATCCAGGGCTCTCAGTTCCATCCTCGGGGACGTGAGTTGCCTGCAACGAGCTTCCGCGTCAACCGGAACTCGTTGTTCTCGCTCCTCGCTCTCGCGACGATCGTCGTCTCCGCCGTCAACCGCGAGAGGATTCGGTCGACGACGCGGGCCGACGAGTCCGAGAGAAGCATCGAAGGGCTGCGATTACGTTCGCCTTGGCGCCAACCCACGCGCGGTGATCAGCTTCCGGTGACAGCTAATCGGTACTCGATCGGGGGAGGGGAAGGTCAGTTTCGAAAGTTTTGCTATTATTAGGAGGAGCGTGGACTTGGGTAGCACGATTTGGCAGTTCTCGTAGTTTCTCCTCGCTCTGTTATACTTTCTGTCGTGTCGTTACTCTTGTACGCATCAATTCCTTCGTTTTATTACTCGTAGTAGCGGTCGTTCGTCGCGCGACGACGAGTTTGTTCCCGTGGTGGCGGTTCGCTCGCGATTTTCTGCAACAGAGAGAGACAATGAACGTACGAAACGAGGGAGAGAAAGAAAAAGGGGGACACGCGAGCGAGATATTCACCTCGACAATGAACGTTCGGAGATAAAGAAGGAGAAATTAAATTCTCTGAAAAATCGAATGCGAACGAGATAGATGGATCGAGATCGAGAAGAAGGAAAACGTTGAAAAGTTGTTTGCAAATCTTCGAACGAAATTCGGAGAGGTGTAAACGAATTAACCACGAATTTAAAATTACATTCGCGGGACGAAGGAGCGAAGAGTCCATGAGGGATTAATGGAATAATAACATTACAATCTGGTGTCGAAAAGCAACAACACGGTTGCTTTTGTTTCCAGCTTCTGCAGACGTTTAACCGGGCTTTTTCGCCCCGTTGGGAATTACCACGGACAACTCAATTTGTAACAGGGGCAGGTTTCGAGTCCGCCGCAAATGACACGAAAACCCAATAATACCGGTTCTGCGGCAACGCGAGAATTTCCAATTTCCAAGTTACACCGACCAATCTTTATTTCTAAGTTCCCATCGACAACTTCGCTTCTCCCCCCAAACGATCGTGAGCGATCGTATTTATTCGATTGACACGTCGACAAAGTAACTATGTATGATAATTAACCAGGGGATGAAGCGACGAAATGGCAGCGACGAGATGGTTACGAATTATTTAAAAGGGATTTTCAATCGACGCGATTGAAATTTAAAAGACAAAATTTTATTAAGCTTGTGATATCATTGCGACAAATGAACTTTTATTCGCACAAAGATTGATAGAATTATTCCGAATATCGAATCCTCGAAGGACGAATTGTCAGAATCGAAGAAAACGAATAGCATGATGCGAAACGTCTCCATAAAAAAGAATCTATAATAAGAATCAAAGCGATAAGTGTAACTGGATAACCCAATGCAAGATAAAAGTTGATAAAAGTTGACGACTGCGTAACGAGACAAGGCTAATTTATCCTTCGTATTTCCCTGTCGCGTAACAACCAGAAAAATCGTGAAAAACTGTCTCCACGAAATTTTCACTTCCTGAATTATTCACATTCCTCGATTCGAAAAAATCTGTTGGATTAAATTTTCGGATGGAAACAACGAAACCTTCAAAATCGTAAAAATCGAAGAAGAAATAAACGAGAGCTCGAGTCACCGACCGAACAATCGAATCGCGCGATAACGCGAAAAGAATGGTGGAAACGAAAGAGAAAGAGAGAGGGAGAGAGAAATAATAACAATAATAACAACAAACCGCGTTCATAAAGCGCGCAATTGTTCCAACGACGACGGGGAATCGTGAAAATTACATCGCCCTCTTCCGTTATAAAAATTTACACGGTTAACGCCGCCTCCCCCGGGGGCGCATTAAAAATTTGAAGGGACGTTTTAAGTTATCGCCTCGAGAAAAATTTATCGCTCCACTATAAACCATTACTACGATCCATCTCGCTATATTGACGAGAGGAGAAACATTTCTTCCAATTTTTCGAAAAACCTTGGAAATCTTGGAAAACGTTTCTCACGCGTCCATTCTTCGTCAAGTTGCGCGCACGACTTCGCAAAGAGAGATTCCTGAAGGCCGAGATTCCGTTTCCTTTCTTCGTTGCTCGGCTATTGGCCGAGATATCGATAACCATTATCATCGGGGCGGGGGGGAAGAACGGAGAGGAGACTCGTTCCCGGCGAAATGAAATTCCTGGCAGAGCACTAATTGCGGGGGACGAGCGGGACGATTAATAATACGGCCAGACTCTGTCCGTTCGAAGTGCCAAGTCGGCGCGATCGATCCCTCCGCGAATTACGAACAGAGAAATGGAGCCGAGGAACGCGGAGATGGACAACTTACAACCATATTTTTCCAACGTCGCTCCTCTCCTCAACTCCCTTCGACTCGATACGATTCCATCTACCTATCTATCTAATGGAGTAGGACGAACGATTTTGGCAGAAGCTCCAATTGTGGAGTCCAAGTAGAATCCGTGTCGTAAACAATGGGGTAGAAGATTGAACTTTTTCGCAGTAGAAGAGAGGAAGATGAAAGGGAAAGAAAAAGAGTTGAGAATTGGAGAAATATGTGTGTGCGTGTGTATATATATATATATATATATATATATATATATATATATACATATGCACCGATATGTGTAACCGAGAAACAGACGCGGAGGAAATTAATCGAAAGCGAGGCCGGCGGTTCGGTTTCGTCAGCTGTTACTCGCCATTCGTGGAGGCAAGCGACGAGAGCAAAGTTACGGAACCTTTTCAACCGTGATTAAACCGTAAGCTAACTAAAAGTTCTTCATCCACCGCGTATTTGCATACCTTCGAACTTAAACGGCTTCAAGTAGGGTAGAGTGGAACAAAGTTAACACTTTGCTAAGTGGTTTACCGTTAAACCATAAGCCCGAACGAAGCGGCTCGTTCGCTTATATACACGATTAGACAACGATAAGGCTACGCGTCGATCCGTTCCATTGTAATTAAACCGGTGTTACTCTTAAGGGGGGAGGGAAGGATCGACGATCTCCATCATCATTATTATTATTATTATTCCTCTCGTTAAAACCCACCACCACCACCACCCCCCAAAACCAAACGTACCGTTTTCGGTTTATTTCGAGCACCAACAAGCTCCACACGCGAGGATGTCTTTGGTCGGCGCGCATGCACGCATACACGCACGCACCCACGCACACGCACGCAGAGGCATACGGAGAGCGTATCGGACAAGAACCGGCTTTGTCCGATCAACGACGAATCCGGTGACGCGACGCCAGCCGTCTCGACGCGCGAGACGATCCCGATCCCGATCCGCACAACATCTCGATCCTCCACCAATTCCGAACCACGGATCGGCCACCAATCCACTCTCTAGTCCATTTCACACGGCACTGGACCGCGGCGGCTCGGCTTATTCGGGGTTCGCTCGCTCGCCACTCGCCACCGACGAACTCCGTCCACCACTCCACCACCACCTGCACCCTCTCTCTCTCTCTCTCGCTCTCTCTCGCTCTCTCTCTCGCTCTCTCGCTCTCTTCCTCTGTCTCCTGCTCCTCTCCCTTTCTCTTTCTTTCTCAACTGCACCACACTAGCCACGAGGCGTCTTCATCTCCCGCTCCCTCACCGGATCATTTCTCGGTATCCGGTCCACTGGTCGGGATACGTTTACTACTCGCGACTTTATAACTCGCGATACGGCGCACCAGAACCGTAAACAGGGACACGACCGACCGACCGACCGACCAAACCCGATCCGACCACCAATCCCAGGGACGACCCGCACCCTCCGTGTGCGCGATCGGCAGTCTGTCCCGGGCTCTACTGATGCCCAACCGCGCGACCTCCATGGAGGTGGCGGTGCTGGTGCTGCTGCTGATGCTGGTGCTGGTGCTGGTGCCGCTGTTGGTGCTGCTGGTGGTGGTGGTGGTGGTGGTGGTGGTGGTGGTGGAGCTGCTGCTGCTGCTGCCCTCGGTGGTGGCGATGATGCTGATGGTGGTGGCGGCGGTGGTGGTGGTGGCGGTGGTGGAGATGGTGGTGGTAGTAGTACTACCGGTGGAGGTGGAGGATGGTCCGGCACTTGAGGAAGCCGGGGCATCCACGGCGCCGACGCCTTGTTTCGTACCGACCACCAGTCCGGTCGATAACGCCACGGCAACCCCCGGGTCGTTCCGCCTCTCTCCCTCTCTCCTTTCTCTCTCTCTCTCTCCACTTTGCTCTTCTCCCTCCCCTCAATTTTCTCTCCTTTCCTCTTCGCTTCCTCTTCCGCTTTCTTCCCATCTTTTTCCTTCAGTTTCCACGCTCCGCTTTCTTTCCTCCTCCTTCTACCATTTCTCCTACCGCGATTCCTTCTCGTGTATGACTCCGATCTCTCTCTTCGCGTGTATTCCACAGGAGAGGCTTTCCACTCTCCTTCTGCTCTTTCGCTCTCCTCTTCCTCGTCTAGCTCGACGTTGCTCGCCTTGTTGTTGCGCCTTCGCTTCTCTCTCTCTCTCTCTCTCGAAGCGAGAGAGAGGGAAGGGAGAACGGAGAGACGGGAGAGACGTTCTCTTTGTCGAAGCTGGCAGCAACAGACAGCCCTCCGGCTGGAAACGGAGAGACGGTCCACCACGTACGCCTTAAGTCCGTAACAACTCTCCACTCTCTGATGCCTGGTCTCCACGATCAATTGCACTTTCAAAGGGGACCGGCCAACTACCGTTACGATTGTTTTCGACCCCGCGGTCCTCCGGATAAATAACGCTCGATAGAGATTCGAGTAAACATCCAAGAAACCGAGAGACGAGATTAATTAAAGGGGATCGAGTTAGATCGACTTTCGGTTTTACTTTTGGGGAGGAAGGAGAAGGATATCCGTGAAGCGGGGATATTTGACGAGGAATTACGCGTTTATTAAGGAAGGAAGGGAGGGGAAAGGAATGGATCGGGAGGAATTCTCTATCGACTCCTCATCCGATCCGTTCTTTCTTCTACGGGCAATGCGATATTTGTGCATTTCCAACCCCTCTCCTCCCGATTTATAATTATCGCGTTTCGATGAAATCGATTGGAAATATGGCGTAACAGGGTGGATTATTTAAGGGAAGAACAGTTCTATTTATAAAATTTATAACGTTATCGTTTTAACTTTGGAGCGACGCCGTCGATATCTTCTATACATAGAAATATGAGTGGGAATTGTAGAGTTAGAATTCGTAGCGAACTTCGAGGGAGAGGAAAAAATAGAATTAAATCGATTAAATTCCATTATTGAATATGATAAACGATATCGATTTCAAGGATTCAAGATGATCTATTCCACTCCACGTTCTATCAACGTTTCTTCGAACGCGTTTTTCCATCTATCTAAAGATTAATCCTCGAAAGAATAATCTGAGAATAATTCGATGCAATTTGATCGATTAATTGGACATACCATAAATTAACTCTTCATCGAGGGAGCGCAACATATAAATATTTGAAACGATGCGTGCCAAATGATTGACTCGTAAACTAAAATTCTCCCGAGAATTCTCTCCTCTCTCTCTAAGTAACACCCAACGACGAAGCAAGAACGAAACAACGTAAAATCTTTAAACCACGATGCTCGACGATTTAAACTCGGATAGACTTTAACGCGGGGAGGGATCGAGGGAAGCCCGATCGAGTCTGCGATCCACGCCACCCCCCGCGAAACGAACAAAGAAGAAAGAATATACGTAAAAATCCGTGGAATATTCAAATGGCCGAGTTCCCTGCCAAAACTCGAACGTGGTCGAGGAGCACAGCCGGAAATTGCCTCGTTATCCTCGACGTGGCTGTTATTTACGGATTTTAACGAGCGAAACCTTACGCTCCTCTCGTCGGCCGACCCCACTTTTCGTTCTTCGCGCCTCCGTCGTTTCCTTCTCACCTCCGAGAGTTTTCCCTCCTTCAAGAGGGAGGAGAGAAGAAGAAGAGGAAGCGATAGATCGAAACTGTATCCCCATGGATCGATGGGGGAGAGAGCATCGAATGCAAATGCAGACAAAGATATTCCCGTTCTATAAAACGTCGGATCGCTTCGACTCGATCGTTGATGAATATAGAGGGGGATCGGATGCCGCGAGGAGAATTTTGATCGTGGTATTTGGACCGGGTCTTTGGGATAATGATAGATCGAGAGTTTATTAGGCGTGGAAAAAATTGTTCGAATGGGGGATGAAATGGAATTCGAATAATGCGTGAGGGGCAGGATGTAAGATACTTCTCATCGAAAATTATCCTACTTCCCGCTTTAGATTCTTTTATCGTAACGTCGATTTTTCAGGTTGAAAAAGTTTAGTAGGAATTCGAGTAGCCTCGCAATGGAAGAAAATAAAATCTCGTTGTGCCTACGATTTAAACGCAATTTTTGCCCGAGTATCATCATTCGAAGACAAAAACCGAATTTGAATTATACTTTTATTTATCTACATTTAATTTCCAGCGTTCCATTAAATTCAGTTTCAATTTCTACGATTTTCCTTTTACATATCGCGTTTTTATTTTTATCCCCCATTTATCCAATTTCCAATCAAGTTTCACGCTTCTCCTCGCGAATTTAATATTAATTTACACGTGTAAATTACACGTTTGAACGCAAATTACAAATATTTTACTTTCCACGAACGTCGAATTTGTTAATCGATATTCACATTTCTATCGTTTCGTTAATTAAAATTGATTCCACGTTTCCATCATTTCCTCATCATCTTATCCTTGTCGAGAGAGGCGTACGTAGGTATTAAGAAATTTTTCGCTCATTAATCTCTTCCAATCCCTCCTCGAATCGAAGCAACGAAGCTTTGATACTGACCTATTTACCGAATACTAATGAATCGATCTTTTTTCTTTTTTTTTAAACTTCTCGCGAGTTGATAATTAACAAGTCGAGAAAAAATAACCTCTAACGTTACCATTAATTAAAAAAAAAAAATCCCTCCCGATAAAACTCGTCTTTTTTAATAAACCATTCCTCAAACGTACCAAATTACACGATCCATCGTGTAGATACCACCGACTTCTCCAATCTCCAACATCCAATTTCACCCCCACCTAAATCTCGCACCAGAGAGAGAGAGAGAAGAACAAAGTTCCTTTAGACTGTCTAACGACATACATCAAGGGGACCAAAATCGATTCCGAATCGGACGACGATTCCCTGTAAAATCTACGAGAACGAGTAACACCACTTTTTTCGAAACAAACAAACAAACGACAACGATTTAAAAAAGAAGAAAAAAAAAAAAACAGAAAAGAACCGATTCGAGTCCCTCTTTCTCGATCGACGATTCGTCTCTATCGAGGCGAACAACGAGAACGTGCTCGTCACAGGAAATTTGAAAAAAGAAATATTTCTTCCGAGATGTTCGATCGATCCACGTCCCCGTTTAATTAGATCCTTTCGATCGTCTGCGAATCCTCCACGTAGTGCAAATAGATCGAATCTTCTCCCCCTTCGCGCAACGAGGGCCGTAACCGTAACTCGTGAAGCAAGAGAGAAAAAGGAATCGACTGTTTGCCCGGTAAGGAAACGCCGTTAATTAAACGGCTGCATCCGAAGACGCGCGATTATCGCACGAGGGGGGTGGGATTTAGGGGAGGAAATAAGTCGCGGTGACAACGTTGTTTAATTTACATTTCATTAGTTCGACGCTAATACCACTCCGCTTATCCCGATATTTCCTTCTTTCTTAAGGAATATTTTCCCTGTAAGGGAATTTTTCTTGGAAATTAAACAAGATTCGGAATATTTTTAGAAAAATTTCTGCATAAAATCGAGTCCGAAAATGTTATCATTGAGGCGAATTTAAATCGGCGATGATTATTTAATAACGTGTAATTATTCGGAAAATTTATGGTAATTCTCCTCCATTCTCATTATACGAGGCTCAGATGCAAGAAATTAAATTTTGATGAAACGCGAAATATTACGAATTGTTGCGTACAAGTAATTTTATTTCTCTTTATATATAATTATTTACTAAATAGCTTCATTAAGTTATGGAAATATACATAAGCTGCAAGAGATACGAGGCAGATTGTTAAATATTTAGAGACTTTTAAACACCTGTTGAATATCTTTCTCATCGCGTATATTTTATTTTTTGTTATTAAGTCAATCATATTCATTACGTTTAAATAATTCTTCATTTCGTTTGTTACGATATTGACCTTTATTAATTTGTAAAAGAACGTATTATTCTACCTACTTTTTTACATATATATATATCTATCTATTTTATGTATCCTATGTTATATTTCAAATCAAAATTTACAAATATTATTTCGATACAAATATATATTATGTAAATTATTTTTTTTTTAATAAAAAATACGGATGAGATAATATAACGGAAAAATTCTACATGAAAAAAGAAACAAAAATTCGATATGAAATTTTTTATCAGAAACAAATTTTAAAATTATTAAATTACTAACCTTTTGTTGCACGTATAATTCAACTTTTTTACAACGAATCCTCAAATTCCATTAACCAAACATTTTATTAACCACGATAATAGTACTAATTTGTTGAAGTAAAATTCTATTATGCAGATCTTGCTTCGAAAATTTGAAGAGTTTAAAACAAATGTGAAACAGAGTGACAATGGTATAATATTATCGCGTTTTATGCGACACGTTAACCTCACACGCGCCACGATGTTGTCGAAAGAACGAACGAAGCACGACTGATACCTTACTCGCGTCGACAGGTACGTATAAATATTCGTACACGTTAAGAAACACAAATAAATGAATTTGTCGTGTGAAATTATAAACGTATATACGGATATAAATATTTTCAGATTATAAAATCCTCGAACGTATACTTCGCTTCGTACGTTATGTTTACGTATCGTATTGTGTTTCGCACTGTGATTAATCGCGACTCGAGACGACTTGTCAGAGAAGTATGCGCGCGCACTTGGCGCCAAAAGAAAGATGGCGACACGTAAGACGATATTTCGCGATCGTAATATTTTCGTCACTCGAAAGAGTGAAAATTTACTTACGTAAAATCGAATCGTGTAAAATCGTAACTCTAATGTTATAAACGTTTTGCTTCACGAAATTTATGCCTTTAATCATTTCTACGATCATGTTTGTAATCATTTCTCTCGCAATTCGAGAATCATCAACGAGTGTTGCTAACCAATATATTAAGAAGAATATATATAAAAAAATGGATGAAAAGCTTACCCTTGTCGTTCTTCAGCTTTTACTGCACTCCAGTCACTTGTTTCTTGCACAATTTTCACTCACTTTTGCACAATTTATAGAATAAGTGACGAGAAACGCGAACACTTTCGACCACTACGCCGTACAATTACGCACTGGTGATTTCTTAAATTCACAGGTGGCTCCCTCCCTCCAAAAATATATTGGCGGTCACATTTAAACTTGTTAATTATTACCAATCATCGGGTAACTATTAAAATTTTTACTTTTCATTTAAAATTATTATTATCACCGATCATGCAAATTGAAATTCTACGATCTGAATTAAAAATTAAAAATTGGAATAAAGAAATTTTTTTTAAATGTAATAAAATTAATCGACTCGATGGTATGATTAAAATCTTCGAAGTGAATCGATAAATCGGGAGGGATTTAATGGAATTATGGCGATAATGGCGATCAGATCTCGAAAGATGTAAGTTCGCACGATCCGATTTAACGAAATCGCGATCCTTTCTCTTCGACAAGGATGTGTTTGAACGGAAAACACGATAAGCGTAAAATCAATATCTCGTGGGTCCAGTACCCCCTTTGAATCGCTCTATGTAACGTGAAATTCAAACTCTCCTGACTGGAAGAAGAAAATACATAATCGCCTTCGCTCCTTTACGTTTCTTATATAAATAACTTAATATTCGTATTCGCGCTCTTGAATCACGAGGAAATTTATTCTTCGCATATAACCGACAAAAAGGATGCAAATGTGCGTCAAATATTTTTCAAAATTCGCGATAAAAAATTTAAACTCCTACGTTAAAATACCTGCTACATTTCGTTTTAATTAAAGTAATTAGATTAAAAAACTTTTTCATACGGAATAGAAATGAAAATTCATTTCATTGCCGTATTTGAATAAATGAAATAATTATTCGTTTGTTCTACAGTTTCAAATTATTTCAAACTACACGAAGATTGTGAAAATGTGAAAAAAATATAGAATAAATATCGACGAACGATGATTATGATCTCAAAATTATGATCTTTTTCTTCAATTCATCTTTTATTATTTTTTCTTCTTTTTCACGAAATGATAAAAAAAAATCAAACAGAATTGCTGTCTTATTCTTAATCTTTTATTTACATTTTAATATATCTTTTTTCTTTTTTTTATCTTTACTTATATCTCTCTCGATCGTTTTTCCAACTATAAATCAAATAATAGGTTTTTAATAAAATAATTGTTTCAATGGCGACAAATTGAAATGAATTTCACAACGAAAGCCAACTGCGCACATTTCAAAGTCTTATCTTAATATAGCGCATAACGATAATAATATTCATTTAGCCATATTATCCAATGCAATTCAAATGAGACGCAACAATCCACGAGATAACTGAAATTCCAAAATTTACATTTATTCTTAACTAACGTGCGATTCGTTATTCCTCGAACAATTACAAATATTCTCGATTAAAAAGTTTCCAGCCGCATTAATAATGACATTTTAACGCAATTTTGCATATCATAATAATTTCGATTAATTCCCCGAGAATTTCATAGAATAATAATTTCAATAATCAGGGGTTAAAGGAAAAGGATTCTTTTCCAAACTTTACAAATATAAGGGGAAGAGTAAAAATATATATCCGTTCTGGCGGCTGCTATTTCCAATAAAACCAATAAAATGTGTAATAATATTAAGACACCGCGTGACGTGTACTATTTTTTCCATCTTTTTACGCTATAAATAACACCGTGAAGAAGAATTGCCTTCAATTAATGAATGATTTATGGATCACCGCTTGTTTAAGAAAAAAAAAAAAAAGGATCATTTTCAATCTAGTCTCTCACGCTCCATTACTTTTTAATAGAACACTTTAAATTATATTATCTTCTATAAAATACCTTAACCGTGTTAAGTAACCACCTACCTTAAACTTCTAATTATTAATAACAATACTCTCCAACTCGTATTTTTTTTTTTCCCTTTTTTCAGAAGCCAGAAAGCGTTCATATTTCTAGAAACGTCTTGCGAGGGAGAGATCTTGCGGGGGAAACGCATTAAACGCATCTCTTGTGCCGCAATTATAAATCATTACCGAGAGAACGACTCGATTTCGACGAGGCTCGACGTGGCAATTTACTACGATAAAATCCCTCTCTCTCTCTCTCTCTCTCTCGCTCTCTCTCTGGCCGCAGTGCGCGATGAAACGAAGACGATCATCATTTTCTAGGTCGTCTGCGCTTGACAGTTGTTTTCGGGCATTCCCATCCGCGTTGCAGAAACGCGGTAACGAAATAACCGCGGAGATAAACGGTTCCGGAAATGTAGAATGGCCACCCTGTACAAAATGAATTTGTACAGGATGGAAAAGAGGAAGGGAAGGGAAGGGAAAAAAATACGCGCATATGGAATAATAGCGCGCATTTATAGGGAAAAAAATATTTTTCTTTCCTCCCTCTGAAAAAAAAAAAAAAAAAAAGGAGATACGAAAATGAAACTCGTTAATCTCGGTGAGAATATTATACGATTTAATCTAATTTATTTGCATACGCGTGTATACCACGTACGAAACAATTTATTTCCATTTTCTTTTTTTTTTTTTTTTTTAAATGCAATAATGATATTGCGTGTCCCTCTTGTTTTTTTTTTTTTTTGAGGGAAGGGGAAGAGGTAAAATTCGCACTAAACAGAAAGTTTTTACCAAATGTTAAAAAAATACGTGGAGGAATAATAATAATAATGATATACGTCGGTCAAAAATGTAATATCGTATACGGGATTGAATTAATATATTAAAAACGTGGATTGAGGAAAATATTTTAAATGCAATTTTTTTCTAACGTTATAATTCAAAGTAATTTCTTTCTTTTTTTTTTTTTTTTGGCACGCACAGGTACACCCTTTCCTCAAATATGATTACATCGATATTGCGGCGCTAGATTGACAATATCATTCCTTTGACACATCACTTGACACGGAATATACGTACATCCCTTTGACGCGTGCAGTCTTTCAATTTGCATCTAATATTTAATGAAAATAATGTTTCCTCCTCGAGCACACATCGTACTCGCGAGAGGCATATTATTCCGCTGAATAGTAATAGCTACATATTCATCATCCCCTGAATATTTAGTGCATTGTGAATGTACGATAATTACCGAATGAATATTCACACGAGGATAAAATAAAAAATTCGGGCACCATGTCGAACAAACTCCACGCATTCTGTGCCTACCACTGTATCTTTTCATATTCTTTCATCCAATTTCAAAGTGCCAATCTTAAATCGCTAATCGTATCCCTACGATTCATTGAAAAATAAATTTATTTAAATCGTCATTCAAAAACAAGAAATAAAATACTCTCGATCTAATCACTTCAGAATTTAATAATCGCAGAGATCATTTTATAATTACGTTTAGAATACAAAATGGAGGAGCGTATCCGCCATTAATCTCGGTTTAAGTGTTGCCTCGTATCTCAGGGGCCGAAAGCATCTTGGTCCAGCGGTAAGTCGACCCGTGGTGGCATTCAGCCCTGATGAATATGTACCATTCGAGGCGACTCCATTCTCAGAGGAGAGTCAGAGGTGTGTTCCTGTGCTCCTATCATGAATTTTAACGAGCCGCCGCGAAATCTCGCGAAATCTCGTGAAATCTTGTTCCCCCTCCCCATCGTGGCCAGATACACCAGTCGTCGAATCGCTCGCGAAAGGAAGTTTCGAACTCGATGGAAAATATCCAACTCCATTCGAGCGAAAGACCAGGAAGCTTTGTTTGAATCTGTATCGAGGATCGATAGGATTCTCGAAGCGCGAAAAAAAGTCTTGTCAGAGATTCGATGTTAATATCTCTCTCTATAAAATCCGTAACGAAACTCTTAAGCTTGGTAACCGTTTGTTGAAGATTCGTGTAATACTTGATGACACAATTTTGCGTAAAGATTAATCAAAGCGATTAAGGGATGCATAAAGTTTGGATCGATCTTCGAATTCCTATCCGAATTAGATAATAGGGTGTGTTGGTTCAACTGAACTGGTTTATCGAAGGTAGGGGCGGGATCGATGCAAATCGCTTTAAGAACGTCTCGAACGAACGTTTCGTCTCCGTTCACTGCTCGTCGTATCTTCGAAGCCAGGTGAGGAGGGGAAGTGCTCAACGATTTCTTGAAAATTTTCCTCCCATCTCTATGCGGGATATCTATTCTTACGTACCAATCTCTTTCCTCCTCAGATTCTTCTCTCTTTTCCTCGCCTCTCTCCAAGTCATATTCTCGTAAATCGATTAACGAAAACTAGAGATACTTTTCCATTATTGAATAATGGAATCGATCGAACTGAAGGAGAAATTAAAATTTTCCAAGAAATTTGTAATTTTATTTATCTTTGAGATAACGCTATATACGCCGTTGTGGACAAGAAGATGGGGAGGAAAGGAAATATTTAGCAAAGCGTAATGGCGGCATTGATTCAGCAAGGCTATTCGCAGGTGCTCGTAACACCGGCGATAATCCATGGATCGTTAGGCCCAATATAATTTCCGGAACCGTATCGACAGGCGGAAATATAGGCGATTGGATCGACATGTATACTGCGAGAGCGTAATCGCAAACGTTGCCGATATACGCGAGTCGAGGATCGGTGAAGAATTTCTAAAAGTTTCAATTGAAATCGGTAAACAAAAATTTTATAATAGCGTTGCTGGATAATTTTCGTCGTAACATGATCAATTTCGACTGGTTTGGAAGAAGGTTTTAAATCCGCATAATGCAATGGGAAAAACGAAGCGGTTGAACAATTTGCAGGCAATTTCCAGTGAAACGAGTACTTGCTACTTTGTAACGATCCTAACGATTATTAAAGCACGGTTTAAAAACAATACAACGTTGCGTAACAACCCGTCGCGAATCATAACCATCAACGTTGTTAACCAATCCACCGTTTCACTTCCCAAACGAACGAAAACAGTTATTAAAGCCAACGGTACGATTCGGTATTCCCAATTTGGAGGGAATTCGATTTTTCTCGTTCCCTCCCTCTTTCCCGATCTCTTGACTTGGGATCTGTATCAAAATTCAACTCGTAACAAAAGTCAATAAGAGAAATAGCTCCAAAACTGCTGTAATAAAAACTGATCATGGAAATAATGAAATTTGATCATAATTTAAAGAAAAATTTTTTATTATTATAATTGTAACTATTAAATTTAATGATATCCTATAATTGATGAGATTCTTGATATATGAAGAGAAAAAATTGTAAAATCTACAGAAGGGGATGAATGATATAAATATCCTGATAATGGTGGATATACTGTTCATCCTGTTCTTGGTCTTGGATAAAATAAATTTCTCAATAAAAATATAATTAATGAAGGTGAAAGAGGTCAAAATCTAAATCTAATCTAACCTAATATTAAAGTTAATTTCCAAAATTTTCCAATTAAAAATGGTATAACTATGAAAAAAATTATTAGAAATGCATGTCTACTTACAATTGTATTGTAAATCTGATCTGATTATTAATTCATGATCCTTCTTAATTCTATACGAATAATTCAATTTCAAATAAACAATTATCTGTTTATTCGTATCTATCGGGGAAAAAGTAGGAGGATTCTCCAAATTTTCCCTTTCTGAGAGGAAGACTGACGATATACGATTGTAAAAATTGTAACGCGGCGCGGTTGCTAAGCAGAGAGGCGAGGAACAAGCGAAACCTATATTCAGAGGATCGCGAAGCCGGTCAAACTCGTCCTCGTGGATAAGTGAACGTCGATGTATCTGTCGAAGAAACAAGGAGCACAATATAGAAGGAGATAAACGGAAGAAATCTCGATCCAATCGAGGCTGTTAAGTGCATTATTCTGGCCATACTCGTGGATGTGGATATACAATCGTACGTTCATCATCCTCTTTCCCTTTTCCTTCCCATCTACCGTTTCCTCTCCTTTCCTTTCCTCTCCTGTCCACGCGCGTTGATAATTCGTATCGAATCGCAATAATTTTAAGAGAAGAGAGAACGGGAAAAAAAAAAATGTGTGGAAAGTCATCGGGAATAATAACGGGGAAATGTGGGACACGAGTGTAATTATTCTGACGATCAAATTTATCCCGTAAAACGCGTAATTTCTGAAATATATTTATATACACGCGTGTAAATGTCTTTTTTAAAAACGTTGCTAGTTTCTTCGAGTAAATAAATAAATAAATCGGATAAATTGAAAGATGTATATACGCGATACAAGCGTGATGAAAGAGAAAAGATACGTTAATCGCAATTTGATTGTGACAATTTTCATAAATTACGTCGTCATTTTTATCTCGAAGATCGAATCTTAGAAAACACTCGGATACAGCTTATATATATATACAGTTAATGTAATCGTACATAGTTAACTAGCAGATGTCATCAACCGAGCGGAGGAATAAGGAACAAAATAAATGGATCTCGGGGGAAACAGGTTTCTACTACGTTTCTATCGACGATTAACTATATGTAATGGGGATAAAAGGAAGAGAAGGAAAGAAAGAAGAGAAAAAAAGGGACTCCTTCCCTGTACGTCTTCGAAACGATATGATCCAAATGAATTCTGGAACGAAACAAAAGGAGAAAAAGCATGGCCAAATCTCCAAACCATCAAAGTATCGAGAAACGAGTACCGATTACCAAAGCGAGAATAACATTCGAAAACAAAGAATACGTTCAGATCTCGCCACCTAGACAACAAAGATCAAGAAAACACCGAATTTTCCCCTATCTCCAAGTCTATTATCGGTTATCTAAGAAACTCATCGTGTAAAACGTACTTGTCCCTGCGACCTCTGCCTGTAATAGCGCTCGTAATAGTCGATTCGGGGCCAATCGATTCCCGGACGAGACAAGGCACACGGGAAGTTGAAAATTTTGAAACTAAGAATCGAAATTAAGAATCGACCTGTTTTAAATTTATTTATTTTTTACAATTGATCGTTCGAAACGAAAGAACGGTCAATTATGGGTCAGTTGGAAATAAATATAATTTTAATCAACTTTTTAATATTTTTAATTCCCCTTTTATTCTCTTGGAATTTTATTCGAAAATAATGATAATAAGAAGAGATCGTATTCGAAATTGGAAAATTACACGGAACAAATTATTTTTGTATTCTAGAATTTTTTTACTTGCGGAAATTTAAGTTAATTTTCTGACAGTTTAATTGAGAAAGGGAAAAAGAATTGGAATAATATACATAATACTCTCTCGAATTTATGAATATTCTAATGAGAACATATATATTCTCGAACGAATTCGGATAATCTATAAAAACAGGTCCTTATTTTTAACAGAAATGTTATTAAATTTTATTAATATTGTACTATTATACCTCTCAAAAAAGAGGAAATAGCATATTTTAAAATAATTCAAAGTGTCGTAATAAAATATATTCCTGGCTAAGATAGATATCTTATCTCAAAATCCACAACAAAAAAGAAAGAAAGAAACCAAAGAAAAAGACTTGTTGAAGAGGAGAAAGGAGGGGGAAAAAATCGGCGGAAGGATACGAGCTATCATTTTCACGGGAGGATAAGTGTGGTTACTCTTTTCCACGACCTCGCTGTCCCATCTGCTCGGCAACCAGAAGAGAGAGAAGAAGGAAGGGAAGGAGGAAAAAAGAAATTCTTTTTTCCAGGCTGGAGATTGGCCGTCGTAAACTTCCCTTCCCTCGAAAGGGTGGCAACCTCTCGACATCACGTCCGGAACGATGAATCACGGAGCAACTGGGACGAGATGGGATTCGCAACCCTGATGATTTTAAGGACGTTCTCGTTGATTAATTTAAGGGAAGTGTGAAGGAGCCGGGGATGGGATTTGAGGCATTATTCGGGTTAGAACGAGGAAAATGAGACGAGGATGGGAAAAAATGGTGGCGGTGGCGAGCCGTTCAAACCCATTGACTTGCAAATTTTTATCCTTACATTTTCTATCCCCTGTATCGTGTTGCGTGGATATTTCTTGTACCAATTGTGGATCATTTTTAATTTGAGACAAATAGAAACTACGAATAATAGGAGGATGAATAAAAATGATGATTCGAAATTTATTTTTTGATGATTCGAGTTTTATTTTTCCATTGTGCGAATATTTTTTGTTTAATTGTGGATCATTTTTAATCGAATCATTTTTGATCCCATTATAGATTGGAATTAGATGAATATGAAATGTTAACGATGAGTAAAAATGGCGACTCGAAATTTTTAATTGACAAATTTTCGTCCTTACATATCTTTTATATTACTCGTATAAATATTTCTTGTTTAAAGAAATTTTTTTCTCGTTGTTAAAGATAATTTTTAATCGAATTGGCCTCGTTAGAGATGGAAATGAATGGAAGATATTGCGAGTTAGACGAAGAATATGAGACGGATGATGGGTTAAAAAATGTGACAGTGCAAGATGTTTAACCTATTGACTTTATTAAATTTTTATCCCACGTTTAATATTTATTATATTTTGACGCGTTACTCGTGTAAATATGTTTTTCTTTTATAATTTTTAAACGAATCGAGAACCTCGTTGGAGATGGACACGACGAATATGGTATCTAATTATGATAATTTAAAAATTCTTCGCTATGTGGACGTGGAATTTCCGGATGTCTGGTATTTAGCGATTAATTTTGTGCTAGAATTAACGGATTCGCTGGACATTGTTGGAATTGTAATTGGAAATTTAGAATTGTCGTATTCGATTGATAAAAAATATAAATGACCAATGAGACAACGTTTCTTTTTTCTTACGAATTAATTAATAAAAGAATAAATGTGAATAAAAGAAAAAGAATACGTAATCGATATGGACGACAATAAAAGCGGATCCATTGATAATAAAGTTTAACGAGTCTTTTAATTAATTAAAATTGAAAAGGATGAATTGAAGAAGGAAAAATTTCGAATGAAAGCAACCAGTGGTTATACGAATAATCTAATTAATATTAAAAATATCAACGATAAGAACAATGTTATTAATATCTGAAAAGAAGTAGTTCGACGAAAATAATAAAAAATATATATATATATATATGTTTCAAAAAAATTTATTACAATTTATTAACGTTAAAGCACAAACAATAAAATTATTACTAACTGGATGATGATGATATTCGGCCGATTTCCCGTACGAAAACGATAAAAATATAAAATTATTCGCAAAAAGTTTCTTTAACGAGATGGGATAAAAATGGGAAAAATCGACGTTTCTGAAACCATTACCAAAAGTCGTTATGAAAATATGAAATGGGGAGAGGAAGAACGGTCCCAAAAAAAGAGGTGACAATGCGCATCCGTGAAATCGTAAAACTGGATATAAAATTTTACAACTGATCGTCGAAATTATCATGGAAGAAACGGAGGTTCGAGAGAGGGGAAAAAAAAATAGGGAAGACGACGAAAGGAATCTTGATGGAATAATAAATGTATTTCGTACTAATAGAACATATTATTACACGAGTCAGTGGTACACAACTTCCTCCGGTATACACGCCGCTATATAATTTTTACACGCATTCCACGTCGATATACTTTCCCGTTTCCTTTTTCTCTCCAAAGATGTACGTACTTCTTTCCAACTTCTTGTACATGTAACTTCGTTCAAGTTCACACGTGTATGTGTGTGTGTACGTGTATTTGTAATGTCTTTTCTTTTTTCTTTTTTTCTTTTTTTTTTGCCAACCTTTCATTCTCATTCCGCATCACATCGCCTGGCATCGTTTCATCTTACTGCTATTACGCGCACAACAATTTTCCGACGGATTAAATTCCGATTCGAAGTTCTATACGCCTCGATCGACGCTGGAATTAAATAATAAAGGAAACGCGCTTCTTGGCGACCTCGCGTGTCATGTCACGAAGCGTGTGGAAAGGTATCTTTCCTTTCTTTTTTTTCTTTCCCCTTTTTTTTCAAAAATAATGAGACGTGGAAATGGAAATAAAATAACTGTACGTACAAATTGACGATCGGTGTAAGCGTGTACGTGATCGAAGTGAAGAAGGAAGAACGAATGCCTCGCGTTTCTGATCTCGTACTACAGCCCGTAACACTTTTCCACTCGGACCACCCCGCATTTCGAATAAACACAAACTCGATTAACATAACACGTTTCGAATTTGAAAATTTGAATCTCGTCATTTCCCCTTTCGAGTATATAAAGGAAGAATCGAGTTACACACGGATCTAACGTGACACTGCACAGTTTGTACAGTCTTGTCCAATTTGCATAATCGTGTATCGAATTTCTCGCACGCCTGATATATTATTCATTCTTCGAACGACGAAGGGAGGAGGAAAGATAAAATAAGGTAAGAGGTATTAATCGAATCATCGCAATTTTAACCACTCGAATCAAAAGTAAAACTCGATCGAATCGAATTTGCACGACACCAGAATACGAGAGCAAATCTAATTAATCGATTCCCAAATAAATCAATATTTCGCAGAGGTAATTGGCTCGTAATTACGAAATTAATTCTCCAATTCAAACAAACATACTTCTCCTACCAATTTTCACCATTCGAGCAAACGTCGAAGGAACGGTCTTCTATCGATCAATTAACAACACATCGTCTTTGATCGATGACGGTCCAACTCTGACCCGATCGATCACCGAATCGATCCTCTCCTCCTCCATAAACGTCTATCAAACAATCAATCGGCGTATCTCCACCTAAAGGCCAAGAGAGGCTAAAACTCGCCGACCTCTGGCCCCCATCCGCGAACGTTCCACTGACACACCTGTGCCGGTGTCACCAATCCACTCCACGATCTCCTCTCCCCGTGCACAAATCGATCGAGGCAACCTTCCATTTCCTCCTCCTCCTCTTCTTCTTTTTCCTCTTCCTCTTCTTCTTCTTCTTCTTCTTCTTCTCCCTTGCGTGAACGAAACGAAGAGCGAGGCACGTCTCATCGGTCCCGAAATCGAGCCCAACCTTGAAGAGGAGAGGAATGCAGGTTACAAGCGTTGTCCTGCCGAACGTGTCCCGTTAACCGTGGACGGCGTGCACGTGTTTCAGTTGGAGCAGATGGTGAAAAGTCGGCGGTGGAATCCTACCGGGGCAGGTTACGCACTTTCCACACTTTTGGCGCGGGCATTAATTAGCATCGTGCGTACGAGGAGGCCGCTCGTGTCAGTTAAAACCGTGGTCAGTTGGCCGCGCGGCATTGACAGAGTAAAATCGCCCGGATAAAATCGCACCCTCGCGAGGAGCGAGCAGGAATTGGAAGAGGAACGAGGATCGAGGCCAACTAGTTCTCAAGGATATATAATATCTTCTTGCAAGGTAGTTTTTTTCTCTTTCGTTTTTTTATCGTGAAGAATCGTTTGAAAAGTTTCTCTTCGATTCTTTCTGGACGAATATTTGAAGAGAGAGAGAGAGAGAGAGGGGATATGATTAATCGTGTTGGATCACGATGATTATCGAGTTTCGGATCACTCGTTTGTTTTCTCGAAATTCTTTTCTCGAAACTTTCCTTCCATTCCACGAATCTCATGTTTTTTTTTTCTTCTTTTCTTTACTTTGCAGCGAGCAGCTGAACGTAAACCTGTATGAATGTCGGTAAAAAGTGAGGAAACGAACGGAGAAAGGAAGGAGACAGCGAACGGAGAAGTCTTGCGAACGGTGAGTGGAAAATGAAATATGAAAAATTACGTGTAATAATTACTGGAAATCAAAAATCTTCGATGCATATTTATTCTTCTTTTTCTCTCTTTCGCGCAGAAATCAGAAAAGGAGGAATAACGATCGAATATCTTCGATATTAATCCCCCAACAAGTATCATTTTTACCAATTCTTCCTACTCTTCTTCCTATTGATCAACAACCATCAACTTTTCGTTTCAAAACTCTTCTCCTCCCAAAAAATACCGATCTACGATTATTATTAAGAATCTCGTTCCAAGATCGATCGTTCTCCCCCTCCTTCCTTTCCAAGAAATTTCGTCGACGAAGAAACAAGAAAAGCTTTGGATCGGAGGAAATGCGATGAAGTAGCAGATGAAATAAGGCAACGAGTGGCAAAAGAGGAGGACGGAGAAGTCTTACGAACGGTGAGTGGAAAATGAAATGTGAAAAATTACGTATAATAATTATTGAAAATCAAAAATCTTCGATGCATATTTATCTTTTTCTCTCTTTCGCGCAGAAATCAGAAAAGGAAAAATGATCGAATATCTTCGATATTAATCCCCCTTTTCGTTTCGAAACTCTTCTCCTCCCAAAAAATACCGATCTACGATTATTATTAAGAATCTCGTTCCAAGATCGATCGTTCTCCCCCTTCTTCCTTTCCAAGAAATTTCGTCGAAGAAGAAACAAGAAAGAAAGAGAGGCTCTGGATCGGAGGAAATGCGATGAAGTAGCAGATGAAATAAGGCAACGAGTGGCAAAAGTGGAGAACGGAGAAGTCTTACGAACGGTGAGTGGAAAATGAAATATGAAAAATTACGTATAATAATTACTTAAGAACCAAAAATTTTCTATACATATTTATCTTTTTCTCTCTTTCGCGCAGAAATCAGAAAAGGAGGAATAACGATCGAATATCTTCGATATTAATCCCCCAACAAGTATCATTTTTACCAATTCTTCCTATTCTTCTTTCTATTGATCAACAACCATCAACAGTTTCGAAACTCTCCAAAAAATCTCCTCCTCCCAAAAAATACCGATCTACGATTATTATTAAGAATTATTAAGAAATTTCGTCGAAGAAGAAAAGAAGAGAGGCTCTGGATCGGAGGAAATGCGATGAAGTAGCGGATGAAATAAGGCAACGAGTGGCAAAAGTGGAGAACGGAGAAGTCTTACGAACGGTGAGTGGAAAATGAAATATGAAAAATTACGTATAATAATTACTTAAGAACCAAAAATTTTCTATACATATTTATCTTTTTCTCTCTTTCGCGCAGAAATCAGAAAAGAAGGAATAACGATCGAATATCTTCGATATTAATCCCCCAACAAGTATCATTTTTACCAATTCTTCCTATTCTTCTTTCTATTGATCAACAACCATCAACAGTTTCGAAACTCTCCAAAAAATCTCCTCCTCCCAAAAAATACCGATCTACGATTATTATTAAGAATTATTAAGAAATTTCGTCGAAGAAGAAAAGAAGAGAGGCTCTGGATCGGAGGAAATGCGATGAAGTAGCGGATGAAGTAGGACAACGAGTGGCAAAAGTGGAGGATGATCGTGATTCACGGAGCCGTCGGACGAAAGCAAGATCGTGTGATGAGCGAGAGGGGAGAGGAAAGGCGGGGAGGACAGGTTGGCTGGGATTCGTGAGTCGACTCCTCTTTCTCACCTGTTGGCCGAAAATCGGATTTCAAACCAATGTCGCCCACCATCCCACCCGTTCTCGTGCTCTCGCTTCTGCTGGTCTCGCCGCCGCACACGGCGGAAGCCGGCGAGCTGATGGATCTGCTCGCGCTGATACGCGGCACGCTCAAATACTGGCGAAGAGTCTATCACATGTACGAGGAGGAGGTGGCCCTCGGCTACTGCTGGGCCGAGTACTTTCTGCACCTGCACGGGGAGGAAACAGCCGCGTCTTCGCACGTCCTCCCCGATCACGCGCCGCATCACGATTTTCAGAGCGATTTCGGGGCCGGCTTCGCCAACGGTTTCGGGGATGGCGTCGAAATTGGGGCGTGGAACGGATGGATCGTCGGTGAAGGATACCGTCGAGGAAAGAGATCTCCAGGGAAGTCGAGGAGGGATGAGGTTTTGAGGATTTTGGACAGTGATCGAGGTGTTTATTCAAACATTTTCGATGGAAATGGTTTTGGGAATGAACGGGTTGGTGAAGGATATCGAGGAAAGAGATCTTTAGAGGAGTCGAGGAGAGATGAAGTTTCGAGGATTTTCGACAATGATCGCGGTGTTTTTGTGAACGAGAATGAAACGTGGAGAGGATGGATTATAGGAGTGGATAATGGCAAGAATCGTAGCGTTTATTCAAAAATCGAAGGAAATGAACGAATTGTGGACAATGATGGAAAATATCGAGGCAAGAGATCTTATGGAGCGTCGAGGAGAGATGAACTTTTAAGGATTTTGAACAATGATTACGGTGTTTTTGTGAATGGTTTTGGAAATCATATCGAGAATGAAACGCGAAGAGAATGGATTATAAAAGTGGATAATGGCAAAGATTTGGACAAAGATCGTAGCGTTTATTCAAAAATCGAAGGGAATGAACGGATTGTGGACAATGATGGAAAATATAGAGGCAAGAGATCTTATGGGCCGTCGAGGAGAGATGAACTTTTAAGGATTTTGAACAATGATGATTTTGTGAACGGTTTTGAGAATCATATCGAGAATGAAACGTGGATTATCGGAGTGGACAATGGCAAAGGTTATCGTTCTACTAAGGGATCTTATAAAAGTTTGGGAATTTTGAGCAAGGATCGTAGCGTTTACTCAAAAATCGAAGGGAATGAAACGTGGAATGAACGGTTTGTGGCCAATGATGGAAATTATCGAAGTAAGAGATCTTACAACGCGAGGAGGGATGGAAGTTTGGAGGTTTTAAGCAAGAATCGAGATGCTTATTCGAAAATCGATGAAAACGCTTTCGAAAATAATTTCGAGGATGGTATCGAGAATGGAGAATGGAACGAATGGATTAAGAGATCTTATGGAACGTCGAAGAGAAAAGATGAAAGTTTGGGGATTTTAAACGAGAATCGTGGAAGCGTTCGTTCGAGGATCGTTGAGAACGATTTTGGGGACGAAGGGCGAAATGATTGGGCTATAACCACGAATAATAAAAGAAAATATAATGAAAATAAAACATCGTACGGCACGAAGGAAGGGGAAATTTTGGAAAGTTTAGAGAGGAAAGATTACAACGGTGTTTACTGGAAAATCGTGAAGGAGCTTGTGTCGGGTGGTTCGATGAGCGATGAATCGGTGTTAAATTTTAAGAAAGTTTTCGACGACGAGCTAAAAAAGCGCGACGAAACTCTGAATTTTACGAAGAAAGAATATCTCCTCTCCGAGCTTGCGAAGAAATCGAGTATGATCGTCTCGAATGGAATTCCAACAACTACAAATCCGATCCAAGATTCGAATCTTAAGAAGCGCAAGACTTGGACGAAAAACTCGTCGATTTCGAGAATAAATTTCGAATCCGCCGTAACGAGGCCGAAATCGAATAAACGAAACTCGCTCCCCTCGATCTCGAGCGAGGAACGCGACTTCCCCGGGGACCTCCCTTCCTCGAACGAGCAACGAGCAACCATCGAACAGATTTCGAGGACGATCATCGCGGAAAAATTCCTCGATACGCATTTCGTGGCTGACCACGCAAACCTCGAGCCGAACAGGATCTCGAATAGATCGAATCTCGAGCGCGATAAAAACGAGAGTCCGGCAAACTACGAAAAATCTTCCAGGAATCCACGATATTCCTCCGGAACACCGTCTCCGCGCACCAAAGAAATCCTTTCCTCGAGCAAGATCCCAGGAAGAGGAGGGAGAGGAGGAGCAGTCCCGACGAGCGTGGAAGGGACGACGAAGTTTAGATCGAACGGGGTAAAAAATTCCGGAGAATCGAAAGGGGAGAAACTTTCGAAGAGGATAATAACGGCGGGGGGGAAGGAAGTTCGGGACGGTGTTGGCCGCGAAAGGAGGGACGCGGACGAGGGAGGAGAGAGGCGGCGGCCAAGCTGCGGGAAAGCGAAGGAGAAGACGTTGGACGTTCGATTCGATTCGACGATGCGTGGCTGTCGAAAAGCCGGCTTTTCGATCGATCCATCTTCATCCGTCAACCGACTAGGGGAACGAGAGGAGCAGGGATACCCAAGATCCTTGAGAGGAAGGGATAGCAGCGTGTCGAAGTGGAGGAACGCGCTCGGTCAACTTTTTCCTTCCGTTAATAAACCGGAACATGGATCCGTTTCACGTTTCCTCCCTAATGAGGAAATCGTCTCGAATTCGAGAAATTTAGAGAAAGAAATGGCAAGCATGAGGAGATCGCCAGTGGAAGGAAATTTACGTCGTAAGCGTGACGCGAACAACGATCGAACGACAGAAGGATCTTCTTCCCCCTGTAACCCCTCTACGTTCCACGAAACTCGAGGATCGCCGCGGCAAAACGTCCAGAAGATTTCGAAAAGAGCGGAGGAGATCGAAACGCAGGATTCCTCGAAAGGACGACACGATGGACGCGACGTGGAGACGACTTTCGGCCGCCATCGAGGGACTCGAACCGCTTCCTTAACCCCGGACGACCCTCGAGGGACGGTTCACTCGCGATTGAAAAATTCGTCGAGGAGGTGGAAAAAACGGGGAGGTCCTCGGGGAGAGAAACAATCGTCGAGTGACGTTAGGAGGGATAATTCGTGGTATGGAGGAGGGGACGATCGAGGAAAGTCGAGGAAAAAGTCGAGGACTCGAGGCCTGTCTTGGTTGCCATCTCCAGTCGTCGGCCATCGTCGTCGATTCACGGAGGATTACGGGGTGGATCGATGGAGGGCCGTGGATCAAGACCGTCGACGATCCTCGAGAGTGGAGGCACGTGGCCTGGATAGAGGGGACACTGCGCTTTTCTATCTCCGTCAAGCGTTTATGGGCTTTTTGAGGGCCCTCGGCTTCTTCGTGAACGTGGGCAGACAACTGATGGATTACGTGGAGTCGAACGGCGCGCTCGCCTGCACCAAGGACTATTTAGTGGGCAAGGCCATTCACTGGATAGATTCGTGAATCGAGAGCGATCGTTTGGAAGGAAGGGAGGGAACGAGAGGAAAGTTATTGGGTTGGAGAGATTTTTTTCTTTCCTTTTTCTTTTTTTTTTGGAGGGAGGACGAGCCAGTGGAAGGTTATCGGGTGCAAATGGGAAGGTGAAGGAGGGTATTGGGTGTTGGACAAGTGGGTCAATAAATGGATTTTACTGGGGTGAGTCACGAGTGTTCGCTTAATTTATGGCGTTTTTTATTTTTTTTCTTGGGAAAGAAATTTTCGCTTCGGGATTTATCGGGAGTTAATAGGAGGACACTCTTGACTTCTTAATCTTATGCGTTTTGTTTACTCGTTTTATTCAGAGGGGAATTTTATCGTATCGTATTTTATTTTAAATTATTCTAAAACGTGTTACACGCTTCGTATAATTAATACGAAAATATTGATCGATGTATATTACGTTGATTAGAAAAATATATATATATATTTTTACAAATTTTCTATGTATTCATTCTCTCTCCACGAGATAGCCAAATAAAGAACCTGATCTTTCATAGAATTACAGAAAATTACTCCTCAAAGAAGCCGCTATGACTGTCGAAATATCCTTCCTTAAAGCGTTATTACCTACAAATCCGGAAATCGGTCGGAAGAAACCTTCCCAGAAGAATGTACTCGCCTCTCTCATCGAGCCGCATCAAGTGCTGAAATCGATCCGTCCGTCGTCACTCGTGAAAACCTTCATAAACGGATTCGATGCCCGTAAAAGTCTTGCTCCATTAAAACGGTTCTGTCTATTAAGGGGAAGGCTCTAAAAGGAAAAAAATTACAGGGAAGAATCCATCGGGGAAAAAATGTAAAATATTCGAACACTCTTCGATCTGCAAATGACTATTTAATTTAATTTTATTTGTACACCCTTTATCGTCGACGCATTCAAACAAGCGATTCAACCTCATTGCATTCATTGCATTAATATAAAGATGTAAAGGTACTTTATTATATTTCATATTGTTGAGAATCATATAATTGATATTTAAAAATATCAACTCGAAATTATAAAGGATCATAATATATTTTCAAATTGAACTTACACCAACTGATGATCCTTAGCTCTCAATGATATTTATTTTTCTTCCTACGAAACTTCTCCAAATCTCCTATTTGTGGGATTTTCTCTGGAATGAAAAAAAACTTTCGCTCCACAAATGCTACACAATTCTAAGGAACACTTGAACCAAGATTATTTATTTCTAAACGATTCGTAAAAGAAACATTATTTCCCTCTTTCCCTATAATACATCTTTCCTTCGATATATATATATGTATACATATCCTTCTATCCTTTACACTTCCAAAGATCTCCAAACATTTTCACATGGTACACTTTCACACATTCTCCAACATCGATGAGCATAAATTTAAAATCCTCCCCATCCATTCCATCGACACGAGGACATGGTGAAAGCATTCGTGTCATCGCTCACCATTCATCGCTCGAATCGATAATTTTCGAGATAACACGGTGGCTCGTGTGATATTGGACGCGATCGAAGGAGATTGTGCAAGGCACAGATGGAACGAAAACGCGATGGAGTGCAGCGCGGAGGTTACAATTAAGGGCGTCGATCGATCCTGAGAAACAGGTGTCCGTTGTAGTCGATAGCGGGCATCGCGAATGAATTTTTGATGCCACCTGTTGCTATCCCTCTTCCTCCTTCTTCCTCTCTTTCCCGCCTCTCGAGGTCTTCCACTTCCGGCTCCTATCGACGAAACATCCAGAATATCTATTTTATTATTTTACCACTATTTTATATATGTATGTATATTTGATGAAATAGAAAAAATGCTTAGAATTCTAGGATTCCACGAAGCGTAAGATGATAGTTAATGTTAATCAACTCTTATTGTCAAGATATAATCGTGATAAAATTATGATGTTGAACAAGCTGGAAAGGCATTCAGCCAGCTACAATCAAAGCGTGACAATCTAACGTTGCTATGGAAACTCTATTCATCCCCTTGCAAAGGGGATAAGATTAACTTCGCGTTGTAAGTCAACAAATATCACTGGAATAAACTCGAAGACCCTTGATAATTTTGAACTTGGATCTTAAATGGATATTAAAAACAACAGAGAGAGAATTTAAACGAGTTAAAAAGAAGGAACGAAAATTTTCGAGTAAAATGAGAAGAAGAGATCTCTCGATATTGAAGGAAGAATTTAAACACGCGTTTTCAAAGCAATCTCGCCAAATACCACCCCAGCTTTTATTAAAACTGTAACGAGCGAGTGGTTGTTTGATTCCGTTCCATTCACCTGTAACTTTACCAACGATCGCGTTACTTACGCTCCAACTTCCAAGTTTCCCAATTTGAAACTGTCCTGCCGGTTGTCGGGCCATAAATTTAGATAAGGGATCCCGGACACAAGAAAGATCTTCCACCTAAAACTTAATTTAACCAACTTTCCCCTCCATCTCGCTCGTCTATCTCGTGCATTTTATCGAATAATATAAAATATAGCAACGAGTACTGCATATGAAGACGTTGAAACTTTCCACGATCCTTCGTTCACGAGTTCCGGATCCTTCAATAGTGATAAGAAAAATTTAACAATTGAACTCGTTTTCCATAAATTATTTCGATAATTCCTTTTTCAACGTGATGATATAATCGTAGCGTCGAATATTCGTTCGAAATTTTCAACTTTTTTCAACGAATTAATATCTGTTTCGTTGCATCTTTCCTTTTCAATTAGACGTTTATTTTTCGATACAATTATTTTTCGTTGATCATCTCGATATGATTTCTTTCTTCAAGGGTGATAAATTTTTTTCCCTTAATAAATTATTTCAATAATTCCTTTTTCAACGTGATGATATAATCGTAGCGTCGAATATTCGTTTAAAATTTTCAACTTTTTTCAACAGATTAATATCTGTTTCGTTGCATCTTTCCTTTTCAATTAGACGTTTATTTTTCGATACAATTATTTTTCGTTGATCATCTCGATACGATTTCTTTCCCCAAAGGATGATAAATTTTTTTCCCTTCACAGAAGAACGACGCATCAGGCGACATTGGAAATCCATTCTTCTCGCTCAACGATCGGGAATATACGGGGGGGAAAGGGAAATTAGATCCATCCGTAAGGATATTCTACTCGCGAGCGGAATCGCGTCTCCGATAAATTCGTTTCATTTTTTTCTATTTCCACGCGATCACCCTCTTCGTTCTTATATATCCTCGATTACGATCGTTCGCCCGTGAAAAATTCTCTCCTCCTCGGTTTACTTCTAACAAAGCAAGTCACTCTGTTTCATCGTCCAATTTTTGCTTTCCTCTTCTTCGTTTCATTTTGAAGGAAAAAGCTGAATAATACTTTTTTTTATATATAATGTCACAATATGTATGGTAATGGAATTTCGTAATATAATTGTGGAATATAGATCGTGTGTGTATACATATTCGGTTCACCGCAAACCATTGATTGCCAGCCTTTCTGCACCCGATCAAAGGACATCGATGAAATTGTCAAACAGACATTGCTATGCCTATTATCCGTTACCGTTTAACCACAGTTTCTACAGAATGTATACATATGTATTTGCGATGGTTAATTTATTCGAAAAACTTTATTATTTCGTTCCCTTTTCTTTTTTCACGAGAAGAGAAATTTCGAATATCTGCAGAGGATACGAAGCAAGCTTATGCGCCGTTTCATGCATAATACGGACATCTAAGGTGTCGAAAGTTGTGCCACCATCATCGCTTTATGCTAATAAAACAGATCTCGTACGAGATTATTTACGTTCCAGGTTGCGTGGAAATGATATCGCGCGAGAATTTATTGAAAAATAAATCGCGGCATGAGTCGGCTGAGAAAATTATTGAAGAGCATATCGCGAGCATATATCGTTGCTTTTTCTTTTTCACAAATCCTTTTTCACGAATTTCGCAAATTATCTTCGATCGATCATATACGCGCCCATTCTCCCCGGTTATATCTGTCCCCCTTCCTCAAAGAACAGGTCTTCCGCGTGACCTAATCGTGGTGATTAATTGATTGCAGCAGAGATAGCCAAATGCCCTTTGGACGTTAATTATCCTCACGATGACCTAGCACGAGCTAAGTCGATGACTCTCCCCGATATAACGATAATTAACGTACCTCTCCGAATCACGACTCTCTCGAAACACGAATTTATTATCCCCCGCAAATTTATCTCTACAATTTTCACCCCCTCCTTTATTCTAATCATTTTCCACTACTTTCCGCCCAATTATAACTTCGTAACTCCGTTCGATAATAACTCTCCGCTCGATTATTAATCGTATTCCTTTGATTCATTAAACTCGATCCACCCCTTTTCACCCCGAATACACCCTGAATAGGGAAGAAAAAGCGGAAGAAGAAGGTATATGAAAGGATTGAAAGTCCTGAATGGAAGGTGATGAGGAAGATCAAACAGGGAGAGAATATCCGTGAAAGAAGGACGATGAAGCGATAGGGGGCAAGGAAATAGGAACGATCATTTATGCAACGCGCTTACGAAACTCGCGTGAAACGAGGGCCTCCCTCCCTTCCTTTCTCCTTCTTCTCCCCCCACTTCTTCTCTTCTTTCCCCTCAAACGACTTGTTGACATTGTCCCGTGTATAGCTGGAACAAGATGTTGATTAAACGCGGCTGAAACTACTGTATGTATGGACAAGGAACACCGTTTATTTCGCTGCCCTCCTCATATCCATCTTCCCCATTCACCCTTCATCTTGCAGATTTTTCGTTTACACGCTCGCGTTTGTACAACCGGCCGCCGGCTGATGAGCGCACACCCCCGGAAAACGAGTTCTTCCTCTTCTCTTCCTTTTTTCGCGAGCGAACCTCGAGCAATTAACGGATATTGATAAAGAAGATTTGTAAGAATATCATCGATGTGCGAGGGAAAAAACATATTTTTAAAGCCGAGAATAAAACTGTTTCGAATAATTTATCATTTCATTCAAAGGTTCTACGATTTTTAAATGTTACTTAAATGTTATTCATATACTTAGAGCGTTTTAAATAAAGTTATTAACGCATTTGCGGTTACCGCATATGCGCTATTGTATTCCGCTAGGTCACAAATGCTGCAAATGCGGTAACAAACGACTCTCCCAATGGGGCGTATAAATATTACGAAAGAACGCCGTTAATGCGCTATTTTGTCCTTTTTTCTTCTTCTTCTTCTTTTTATTACGCTTTTAAAGCGTATCAAAGGACAATTGTTTGGATCGAGGGAATATTAATTTCATCGAAAGTATCCGAGCTAATTTTACAAAAGTTACACCGTTTCCCTCCCCTTTCGTTTCAATCGAAATTCCCTTCCTTTCTGAAAAAAGATCGAGGAAAGAAGAAGGGGCACGAAATTACACAACCCAGAAAGCAGAAGAAAGGTGGCTCCCGGAAGTCCATCATTCACCCCGATGTGCTCGTACACACACAACGAGTGTACCCGTTGAAGGGAAAGAGAGCCGCGTAAATACGCGCGAGTGTAAGGATCCGTAGCGAAGAAGAGAGGCATTCATAAGGGAATTCATTATTAAAGGGCTCTTAAAGATCGTCTTACAGGCTCGATCCCCGTTGGCGATCCACGGAAAGAAAGAAAGAAAGGCGCCTCTTTCTTTCGACCCTCCCTCTGCTCTCCTATTCGCCTTCTGATTGCCGCCATCCCCTCATCATCTCCGCTCGTAAATATTTCATTCTCAATCACGCGACCACGCGAAACTACGGGGTTCTTGATTCTTCTTTTCATTCCTTCTCATCCCCTCTCGTTATCTCCAATTCGAACTCTCGCGGTGATCCCGAGTTCGTATTCAACGTGTCGCCTCGCGCGAAATGGAAACTTGTCGTCGAGCGAATGGCGACTCTTCTTTTGATCCTATCAGCCTCATACGCGTCCTGGGAACTGGGGCGACGAGAGGACGACTCCGACGTTTCATCGTACCTGCTTTGAAATTTATACTGTTGACGTTTCGAAGGATGTGTGCAAGCTTAGAAGTTGGACGGGGAGGGGTTGGTTAGGAAGGGATATAAGGAATTCCTTATGGGGAAGGAGTTGGAAATAGGTTGATTGGCAATATCTAACGTTACACGAGATGACAAGTGTTGTTTTTTTGTCATTAGATTTTATAGAGAGTTTAAACTTGTTTGTGAGTTGTATATTTCAATAACTTCGATTCGATTTATTTTTTGAAAATGAGTTTAGGAAATGTACATTTTTTTAAATTTTTTTAAAAAGAAGAAAATTTATTTTTGTTTTTTCTCCTAGTTTTTTCTCCCTTTTGGATGTATATCGTTATAAAGTTTGAAAGAGTAATTAAAAGTGATAAAATTCTCTCCCTCGAAAAAAATTCAAAATATTCACCATCGATCTTCCATTTTTTTTCTTCTTTCTCGAGAATTATTACCTTCGCAATTTCTTTTCGCGTACGAACGAGGGTAAATTCTCTAAAAGGGTGATTTTTAATTGGTGGAAATGGGAAATTTTCAACGGTCAAGTGGAGGAAACGAGTTTAAATTCATAATGGTTAACGACATTAGGGGCGAATCCGCCCCTTTGAAGTTGCGTATGTTAACGTGTTATCCGATCCCCGCCCGAAAACAAGTTTCAGTTTCGTAGCGTTTAACGCTAATGCATTTTCGTGCTTGGAGGGGTAGAATTTTCAAGTCCGTCTTTATTTTTTAAACATTAATAGACGAAAATTGTAATTCGTCTTTGGGAACGAAAACGTTTCTCCCCCCGACAAGTATTTCGGGACAAGGGTTGACAATAACACGAAGGGTATGTTGAGAATATTTGGACGGGTTTGGTAGAACATTTTACGAGGTGTTTAAAATGGCGATCATGCCATTCTTAGCTATACGTGAATATTTCATGGCGCACGTAATCTCGATTCACGCAAGAATTCTATTTTCTAGACACAAGAATTTAATCTTCGGTATGTTACCGGATGGAGGGGTTTACGAGGATATAATAGATTATTCGTAGAAGTATTCGTGCAAATTCTACGAATTTTTTTCAACCCTTCATCTTCTACTTTCGCTTCGCCATAATCGCCGTAAAAGTATCGAGATTATTAGACAGAAAATCGCGTTGCTTTTTCTTTTTACTGTTATAATAATCCCGATCCGATCGATCATTTTGCGACACATCGATGCTACGATCTACGAAATTGAACGATTCTTAAGCAAAAATTTATTTATATTCGTATTATTCGTGGAAATTCTACGAATTTTTTTCAACTCTTCATCTTCTACTTTCGCTCGTCATAAAAGTATCGAGATTATTAGATAGAAAATCGCGTTGCTTTTACTTTTTACTTTTATAATAATCCGATCGATCATTTTGCGAAACATCGATGCTGCGATCTACGAAATTGAACAATTCTTAAGCAAAAATTTATTTATATTCGTATTATTCGTGAAAATTCTATTTTTTTCAATTCTTCATCTTCTACTTTCGCTCATAATCGTAAAAGGACGTAAAAGTAAAATCGAGATTATTAGAGATAGAAAATCGTATTGCTTTTTCTTTTTACGATAATAATCCCGATCCGATCGATCATTTTACGACACTTCGGTGCTGCGATCTACGCATCGAAATTAAACGATTCGCCGTTAAGCAAAAATTTATTTGTAATATCATTCGTAACGAGATTTCACGACGGTTTCAATTTATTATATATACATTTAACGTATTAAACGGCGGAAAATCGGTAATTAATTCGAATAAATCCGATATTTAACATCCAACTTTGCGACCTAACGAGCCTTTTATCAGTTTACCCACTAAAGTAAGGCAATTAAAATTCGAGTAATTACTCGCACGCCATCCAAAACCGTTTCAATCGTCGTTTCACACGCGAGAAATTTCACTGGGTGTAGCATGATTACCCGACATCATCCTTAAACGTCCTTTTTCACGTAGATTAAAGATTATGTACATTAAAGATTATTTTTTTTTTTTCTATTTATATTGTCATCACGTCATTCACGTTGTTACGAGCTTTAACCGCTCTATGCACTGATTATGTAATCAACTATTGTTATCAACGTATTAAATTTATCATCGTCGAGTGTTAATAATCTCCACGCGATATCTAAATTAAGAAAAATATTTTATAAAGTACAGAATAAAGTAAAAGAAAGTTCCAAAAAAGAAACATTTAAAATTACAAAATACCGTTACGATATCAAAGGCATTAACAAAACGATGGAAATTTTCGAAAATAAAACCTAGAACGCGTAAAAACGCGTAATTTCGAAGCGAAACTCGGTCGAAAGATGGGGGAAAATCGGATTCCCATTTTATCCCATCGCGACAGAAAATTTTCCAACAACGGAAATTCCCATCGACTTGGGTATAAAATAAATCCTACACGTACATATAAAAACGTATAAATTCGAAAAAAATCTGAAAAAAATCGATGCTAATTTCATCCCAACTCCAAGATTTTCAAAATTTTCCAAATTTGGGCGCAAAATAAAACCTAGAAGAAGAGAGTAGAAAAAAATAAAAAAAAAAAACGCGCGAGGGAGAGATCGAAGAAAATCGGATTCCAATTTTATCCCGCAGATGGAGGAGCGCAAAACACGGAGGAGCTGAAATGCAAGGGGATTCTTCAATGGCGCGGTCGAATTCTTGGAAGCGGCGCGCTCGACTTGACCCACTTTCTTTCCTGGAAAATACGTACCTACGTCCTTCTAGTAATAGTAAAAAAGACGATGACTCAGTGCTCGTCGTTGACCAGCGCACAGATGCCGCGCTCGCGGTAGGTCGCGCGACGAGGAGGAGAAAGAGAAAGAAAGAGAGAGAGAGAAAGAGAGAAGGGGAATCGAGAACGCGCGAGCGAGAGGGAGAGACGTAATGGCGAACGGTCGAAATTACACACTCCACTTTAAACGAGAATATCCGGGGAACGGATGGTCGTATCGATATGAAACGAAAAGCGTTTTTAAACGGGGAATATTTGCCGGTTCTCCTCGGCCGAGAACGCACACACATAGGTAAAACTCACGAGATACGATTTAGGTTAAGTTTTAAAGCGTCGTTATATTTGGAGCGTTGGATAGGATTGGATCAGAGTCGAAATTTATCTTGGATTATTCTGGAAGACGGAAGGGGGAGATTTTCAATTTAACGTTAATGACATTTTCGCGAATATATACGCGTCGCAATAATGCGAATACGGGTTGCAGGTTTCGTTCGTGAAGTCGGTTTGCAGGAGAATATTCCGGGTTCGGACCGCAGAGGCTTAATAACGGTGGAGGTTATTTGGTTGAGGTTAGCAGCGAGCAGCTACTTTTATTGGAAACAGCTATATACGCACAATGATATTTTCCGGAACCGGTTCAGATTAACCTTCCTCTTATTCAACATTTTTCGGATACACAATCATTATATAATATTTATAGAAGATTCCTGTTGATTAAATTTTAATCAACCTCGTGCAACCGTATATTTGACGTTTATTTAAATCGAAAAATTTCTCGATCGCAAAACTTAAAATATCAAAAATAATAGAGCACCTCTTTGAAAATCCTTTTCTCCTTCCCCTCTCCCTCTCTCTCTTTTTTCTTCCATAAAGAACAACTCTACACATATATATAGAGGAAATAATATGGTTATCGAGTATTCGGTAGATATGGAACAAGCGTGGGAGGCGAACGGCCCTCGTCAAGATGGAGCGGCTCTTCTCCCTTACGTGGAACGTGTCTCGGAACAAAGGGGATGTTTCTCGGTAAATGGGGTGACGAGCGCTACGACGAAGCGTAATATGTCGAGCAAAATCGGGAAAGCGAAGAGGAGGAGGGGGGAGTCTTATACGAGAGAGGTTGCTGATACGGTTAATGCCACGCGACACCGAGGAATGCGATTTTCCTCGGCGACGAGAACCTCGAGAAACAGGTATCTTGGAAGAGTGGGCGAGGGGGAGGGGAGGCGCGAGGGCGGACGATAACTCGATATCGCTCGCGAGGCGGGTGGCAGGGACACCAGCCGAGTTTGCGCGAGGGGCAGAAATTATTCGACAACGACGACGGCTTCATCCCGCGTAATTGTCGCGATGCTCTATTTAGAAAGATCCTCCCTTTCTTCCGATTTCGAAACTTCGATACGAAGAAAAGGAAATTTGAAGTTGTTTTTTTATTTTGATTAAAAATTGTTTCGAAAATCTGAAATCTGAAAAGGCTCTTCGATCGACAATCTTCATCGATCAACTTTGCGACGTAATATTAAAAAAATTCCTGTCAAAATGTGAACGAGAATAAGGAATTAAAATTCGGAAGGGAAAAAGGTTTGGAAAAGCATAGGGCGCGTTAAAGGGACGAGGAGAACGTTAATTACGTAGCGATGCTGTTCTTTCGTTGGACGATGATCGGCTTACGCGTTGAAAATTCAATATTCCGCCGTTTAAGTAGTAATTAATGCAAGTTCTATGCGCGGGCACAACGTGTTAACGCCAACAAGCGAGACACGTATACCGGCAACACCTGTAAACCCCGTTAAATAATTTCATTCCGGTGTTCGAAGCTTCGCGCAATTTCAATTCGTTCTGAAATCGACCACCAATACTGCGCGCGTCCGCTTCCCAACCAATTACACGCCGCGTACGAAACGATTCGAAATAAACGAGACGCGATTAAAATATAAATTATCTCCGTTATTATATATCGGGATAAATAAAATAATATCGATGATCGTTAATTAATATCTTCTTTCTTTTAACGGGTGATATTAAACGGTGGGTAAACTCGAGGTTAATAATTCTCCTCCTTTTATAAAGAACATGCGAGATTACATTGATCTCTTATTTTTTTTGAATTGAAACGGAAATTGAATAATTTCGATGCGATTCGTCACTCGAATAATTATCTAAAACGATTAAAACTCTAATCTTTCCTTCGTATTATCATCCTAATCTCACGAAACACTTTTTCTTCGCCCATGAAACGTTCACATGTACGAACAACAGTTACGTTGGAAAAGTGTGTTGGAAGGAACGTTGCGCGTTTTTCGCGCCATCATTTTCTTCCCTTTTCTTACTTGCTTTTTCTCGATCGTCATCTTATCATCCCGAGCTGTTCCGCTGTTAATAAACGCGCACAAAATCCGCTACGCATCCGCTGTCGATTCATCCGCCGCGAAAGAAGAAGAAGAAAAAAAAGGAAAAGAAGAAGAGAAGGAAAAATCACGCGGCTCGAAAGATAATTACATAGCTACATCAACCTACCTACTGTAACACCGAGTAACAGATTATTTGCACGTAACGAATAGCAACGGTACTCCGTGGAGATGGCCACCTGTTGTGGTGACACGCATCGAACCGTGAGACGACTGTACACTCCCATTCTCTCGTGGCTTCTCGTCCAACGTTTAAAATCGTTCTCGTCGTAAAAGGAGTTTCAATTTAAATTAAATCCAATGGACTCGCCTTTCAAAAATTTCCCCAACTTTCATTATTCGTAATAATTGATCGATTCGAATCCCCTTTTCGTTTCGTTTAAAAATGCTACGATTAATAAATCAAATTTCAATATATGCATAATATAGAAGTTTGAGCGTGTTTGTATCATTTATTTTCAATCGAGATGGAATAATAATTACAATTTTTCACGAAGGGAAAGATGGTAAAGTAAGAAAGGTTAAAATAAATGATAAAACATGTTTTATATGTATATATATAATATATATATATACGTTAAGACAACCATCGCTTTTATTAAAGAGCTGTACAGGGTATAAAAACAAGTCGTGTCAATTGGTCTCGATTGAAACGAGATTAAAAGAGAAAAAAAGGTTGAATCGCAATTACCGATCCTTTCTCCCCTCCTCTACTCGTGTTTCCCAGCTGCGTTGAAGCCTTTTTCGGTCAACCACGAGGAGTCGATGACGGACAAACCGCGGATATAACATCTCCCCGTGGCTATAACCTCCGTGAACAATATCAACGGTGGTTTGGTGGCGTGCAACGTGGAGGAAGGATGTATAGAGACGGGCTGCTTCGAGCTCACCTACACAGACCAACAATCCAATTACTTCTAAATTCTCGTTACCCGAGTACTCGAGCGGAGAAAACTTGCTTAAACCGCGCCCCTACGCTCCAAAGAAAACTCGAGCTTCCCCCGAATTCCCCGACAAAATGACAATACAACTATTACGCGTGGAAAAAACTTGTTGTTCTTGTTGAACGTTACTTTTCATTCGAGTCGAAATGAACCCTTTCTTTTTTTTCCAAAACCGATACTCTTCTCCTTTTCTTACAATACTCGAGAATTCTCTAAATTAAATACCCCTCTGTAAATTCGAAATTGCCAGCAACTTTTACTTTTTACAGGAAGATCTCTCGCTCGATTTACTGGAGAAAAGGTTCGAAATGGATCGAGGGGGAGAAGTCGCTCACCGTGACGTAAGTCTGATCCCTCTGCAACTCGGCGAGATTATCGTGGAGGCCCTCGAGGAGGGCCTTCCTCAATCGGTCGGTGCTCGTTCCGCAGCTCGCCCTCTCCAAATTCGCGCGGTCCGCCAACGCGGCGAGCTGGTGTCGCACCTCGACCGCGTACTCTAGATTCCTGTGATGCAGAAAGTTGTCGTGGCACCACACCTTCTTCTGCTTCGTGTTCGTGTACCCGCGGAAAACGTTCAGCAACGTGACGTGGTCTCCCTCGGGTGACGCGAATCTGGAACAACCAAGAACGAGTACGTCGATCATTCGATTTCGTGAATTCGTATTCCAGTTAAAAGTTATCTCTGAATGTCGAATTTTTTAATTATATTACGGGATGTTTGGGATTATTCTATTCAGAGTTAAAGAAGAAAGGATACGATTTTGTGCAGGAAAAAGGAAAAGAACTTTCTTTGAGATTTTCATTCGAGAAAGTGTCACGAAAATGTACCTGTGAAATCAATTGAACATTTTTAGTTTAATCCCCTATGTTTTTACATTGACTTACTTTTAAATATAGTTTTATCACTAACCTTATGATTTAGATTTTTAATCTACTTAATTTATAATAATTACATCATATTTCTTAGTCATTCAGTTCCATTAAATTCGCCAGTATTTTTAATAAACTTTATAGTAATTATTGAACTTATTAGATTAATTATTCGACCCTGAATATTATCAATTCGACTATTAGCAAATTTAATTTCAGGACATTTAATTTTAACATTATTAGGAATCGTTATTAAATTATACGAGTGGATTGAAGGTTTAATAATAATAGAGAATAATAATAGATGCATTCTGTAACGAGACAATTAGATAATTTGAAAATCTCCAATCGACGCAATGCTAAAATTTATCTGCATCTTTGTTAATATAACATTTATCGAATTCGCAAGTTGCAACGATATTCAATAAATTCTATTTCTATCACATCTGTTGCTTTATTTTACTAATCTACATATTCTTTACATCTCTACATTGATCGCGTCTCGCAAAATCACGCCCTCTAAGAGGATTCTCACGAAGATATTTACAAAAAACGTAAGAAGATTACAAAGAGATGATATGATATTCGAAGAAACAGAAGGAAATGGAGAGTTACCTTGATCTGGCGACGTAAGCCTGCTGCCTCTTCGCGGGTGGGTCGGTGAAAACAGACTCTCCCGACAATAGAGAGACGACCGTGAGGGCTTCTTCGAGGCACTGGTGCTCCACGGACGCGAGGATCACCTTGGTGAATCGCGGATCCAACGGGAACAGGGACATGGTCCTTCCGAGCGTGGTTAGCTGTGGCGGCGAACCTGCTCGAATGGAAATCACGATTAAACTCGCGTTTCGATTATGATAATAAATATATATTCTTACGAATGAATGGCAAGTAAAGTTTGTTTATCGACTTACGAGAATACAATGACACGAGTGGATTAAACGTTACTCGAGATGGGAAGAATTTTAATTTATTACGATCGAATTTCGAGTACGATAAAATGTGTAATTTTCTCTCTCTCTCTTTTTTATAATCTTTCAAAAGAGGTAAAAGGAAAACATTGTATATAAAATCACAATATCAATCATGGGAATTATACTCCAGACGGCGATTCGAATAAAATTGCGAACCGATTTTCACTTTAGACGTATTTTATATACAGTTACGATAACGACGGGCACGCGAGATGAAATATTGCCGTTCTAAAAAGAAATAAACCGTATTGTTTCCACGAAGAATGTATATATATATATTTCGTCGGCAAGTCAACTCATTTGAATTTCAGAATCTTCCTTTCCGAAAGTTGGGGAGCAACGAATTTTCAATTTGTCCCTTGCTAATAACTTTATGGCGGGGAGAATTCTAGGGAAAATTTATATGTGGAGACGAATTAATATGAAACCGGGACAGGGAAAATTCTAGGGGAAAAAAGGAAGGGAGGAGCGAAAAATATTCCGATAAAAATATTCCACGTGCGCAAATGTGTGCACAAATTTGAAATCGTGTGTACACGCGGTTTATTATTATTCCACCGATAAAATTTTATGCGGCAAGTTAGCACGAGTATTGCCATCCAACTACGGAACATGTTTGCACATTTTTCAAGAAACGAAGTCGCATCGACTGGTGCAAATGCATTTAAAAAGTATTGTTTCCAACGAATAGTTTGAGGAAAATGAAACGAAGTTTCTCAGAGAAAATCTTGGCGAGGATCGGCGAAAGAGAATTCGATTTTAATTCTTTGCGTTCAATTTTTTTCGTTTGAGAAATAAGGAGGCAAATGACGATTAAAGAGAAGAAAGGCGGGGGGGAAAGATTGAAATTGAAATCAACCGCGATTCCATCCATCGATCTTCCTCCTCCACGCGAAGCTTATCCAAAGATTGCCTTTATTCGGGCTTTACTTTTTCAACATTAATTCTGGAGCACGACCCAAGTATAATTAAACTTGCAAAACCCAGACAAACTGTTTTAAAGAAACTAAATCTTTCAACGGTTTGAGCAATTCAATTAGCAATCCGATCTCGCGAACGAGAAACTCAAACTTGAATCTCCAGTCCGGAAGCTTAATCGACCGATCCAGATTTCTGTTCTCGCTAAATTCAACGGAACGGAATCTCGCTTTGCTTCTCATTTCTCCAATGTTTATTATACGTGGATATATGTAATAATGGAAGTTCGTAGATGCGAAACAAAACGATCACTGTTTCTACTCTAAAGGAAAACAATTTTGAAACGATTCGAAAAGTGTCGAAACTCGTTTCTTAATTTTTATCGAATTATAAAATACAATATTTATTCGATCAAAATACGAGCCATTGACTTTAATGATCTTTTCCCAACGAGATTCCAACCGATATAAATTTTTATAAAATTTCGTGGTTTCAGCGAAAAAATTCCTCGAACTGTTTCGATCACAGGTTCTCGAATATTTCATTTTTTAAAAACAACTGTAAATGGCTATAAACAAACGATAATCGATGAAATGTCTGAATGAACGGATGAGCTGAGATTAATTTTTGTTATGCAAAAGAATAGATCCACGTTTATCGACTAATGAGGATTGTTTCTCATTATCGATCTCTCGGATGTTACGGTATCTCCTCGTCTCAGAAAAGAACAACGAATTATTCTCTTTACAGACCATTTGTACAACCACCATAACTTTTTCTCAGTCGTAACAACGGTTTCCCCATTCGTTTACGATTTTCATAGTCCAACCATTGTCTAGATCTCGCGCGTGATTATCGTATAGCATCCGTTTCTCGTCACGAGGCTACGATTCTACTCGAAAAGTGGACCGTTTCGCGCTTTCCTTTTCCAAATTTTCCACTTCAACCGTTACACCCGAATACCCGAAAACTCGAGTCATTCGAGATAACGATTCTGCTTCCACTTTGCCTTTCGATTCATCCTTGTTCAATATGGATTTCGATCTGCCTCGTTCTCAAGATTCTCGTTTCCAGATCTGAATTTTTGAAACCACCATCCGGATGGAATCTTCTCCCTTAACCTTAATATTTCGATACGGTTCAGCTGCACCGTGACTCTACGAGTTTAAACTCGGGAAATAATATTCCAAAATAAATATTCTAAACCCGTATCGTTCATTTCGCTCGAAAAAAAAAAACAGTCGAACTGAGCACGAAAAAGAAGTTATCGCGCAAAGTGAAATACAAGAGGACAAGGTAAAAATAAGGAAAATATAGGTTAAGTAGGATTTACAACTCAATTGATTGTCGTTCGTTCTAAAATTGACAACTTCGTGCGACCCAACGTAATACAAAAACAAATACAAACCTGATACAACGTAACACATCAACCAAACTTTTTTTTGTTTCGCCCTCGAAAATGTCTCATCGATTCTGTTTAACATTTACAAATAATAAGATAATTCCAAATATAAAAGGACAATAATAAAAATACAAATGCAAGCAAAATATAAACTCTATTATCTATAATAATTTGCTCTAAAATTTGTCGCAATGCATGCATCGAAGACAACGATATATAATGGAAATTTAAAACGCTATTGCGCTGACCCTTAACGATGCCCAGACTATAACATTTACAAATAATAAGACAATTCCAAATACAAATATAAAAGGGGAATAATAAAAAATATAAGTGCAAGCAAAATATAAGCTCTATTATCTATAATAATCCGCTCTAAAATTGGCAATTTGTCGCAATGCATGCATCGAAGACAACGATACATAATGGAAATTTAAAACGTTATTGCGCTCACTCATCCTTAACGGCGCCCAAAATATAACATTTACAAATAATAAGACAATTCCAAATATAAAAGGATAACAATAATAAAAATACAAATGCAAGCATAATATATGCAAGCTCTATTATCTATAATAATTCGCTCTAAAATTGACAACGATATAGAATGGAAATTTAAAACTGTTGCGCTCACCCTTAACAGCGCTCAAAATATAACATTTACAAATAATAAGACAATTCCAAATATAAAAAGACAATAATAAAAATACAAGTGCAAGCATAATATAAGCTTACTCGTTCGCTCTAAAATTGGCAATTTGTCGCAATGCATGCAAAAGACAACGCTACATTACAGAATGGAAATTTTAAAATTTAAAACATTGTTGCGTTATTCACTCACCCTTAACGGCGCCCAACTTTTCGAGGCAGGTGACCGCGACGTCGACGGCCTCCTTGGGCGGTTTGTCCATAAAATCAAAGGTGGTGATATCAACCCCGATTGCGAGCAGCTGGAGGGCTACTCCCGCGAGGGAACACCTTTGTATCTCCGGCACAGGCATCTCCTTCATCCTCTCGAATTCCTCCTTCGTGTACGTTCTGTAACATTTGCCGGCCGCTTCCCGCCCCGCTCTCCCCGTCCTCTGCCACGCCTGTGCCTTTGACACTTTTTCAACCCTGAGCACATCCAATCCGGTGGTCGGGTGATGAGTTCTCGCTTTCACCACCCCTGTGTCGATCACGTGTCGAATTCCTGTGTAATTTCATCGGTGAATATCATCGTGTGCGCGTCCCTCTGCGCTCGTATATTTCTCTCTCTCTCACACACACACACTCTCTCTCTCTCTTCTCCGCGGATGTAATCACGAGAACGCGACTCGATCCGTAATCAAGTCTGTCACGAACGAGCTGCACCGATATTAGCGGATTGCGACCCACCGTGAAAATGAAATTGCTCTTCAACAATTTGCCCAATTAACCCGTTTTGTAAGACTTGAAGAAAGAGAATTTCTCTATTTTTCTCTCTCTTGAGCTTAGGTTTCGACTAACTAATTCTGATGGAAAGGGAGGAGTATGGGAAGGTGTCCAGGAGGGAGCGCATCGGTGGAGGGTTCTTCCGTTTCTGATGAATCATCGAACGATTTCTGAAGTTTCGCGTTTCTACCTGCGGTTAGGAAGTTTTTGGTCGATGGATTACGAATTTATTCGAAACGAGAACACGTTGTTCGTAATTATATACGTACCGCCAATGGTGACGGACGTCTCGGCCACGTTCGTGGACAAAATGAGCTTTCTCATCCCTGGCGGGGACGGTTTGAAGGCTTCCAATTGCTGATGCGTGGGCAGAGCGGAATACAAGGGAAACACCTTCAACGACGGATAACCCTGGCCGTCCAGCTGTTTAGCTACCTGCCTAGCGCTCACCGCTGCCGCCTCTATCTCCTCTTGCCCGGTTAAAAAGACGAGGATGTCCTCGCTGTAAGAAAGACGGAAGAATTCAGGAAATCGCCTCCCCCCTCTCGCCTAGTCTCTCCCGTAGTGGTATAGCTTCGTATTCCAACCTGCTCACCTCTCAATCTAATAAAAGTAACGGTATGTAAATACGCGGAGGAGATTGGCATACTAATGGGAAATAAGGTGGAAAAAGTTTCTAGAAGTGGTAGTGGTAACTTCTCCTCTGTGTATACATGAAATATAAAATTATTTTCGAAGAGGGAAAAGAAAAATAAATGGAGAACTTATGGAGGGAGGGATAAATTATTTATTATTACTTGGCAGGGTTGTCGCGATGAATCTGGAAGGCCGTGACAAGGGCGGAGAATGCGTAATCGTCCTGCGACTTGACGGCGTGATAAATCTTCACCGGATGCTGACGACCCTCCAAATACACGGCGGGCGCTTGGAAATACTTGGTGAACTTGTCCACGTCCATCGTGGCCGACATGACGAGCAGCTTCAACGGGGGAAGGTTCTTCAACTTGCGCAAATTCTGCGCCCTCCTCGCGACCCCCAGCAACACGTCGGTCTGGACGGAACGCTCGTGGGCCTCGTCGAGGATCACCACCGAGTAATCCGATAGAATCTCGTCGGTCATCGCCTCGCGGACCATCATCCCGTCCGTCAGATACTTGATCCTCGTCTGAGGCGACGTCACGTCTTCGAAACGGACGCAATACCCGACCAATTTGCCGGCCTCCACTCCCTGCTCCTGGGCGACTCTGCGGGCAACGCTCACCGCGGCCACCCTCCTCGGCTGAGTGACGCCTATGCACCCGCTACAACCAGCTATGCCCGACGAGAGCAGCAATTGGGGGATTTGCGTCGTCTTCCCGCTACCCGTCTCGCCGATTATGATCAGAGTGCTGTTCCTGCGAATCTCTTCCAGCAATCTGAAACGGAATAATTCGAATCGGTTCGATCGTGGAAAGTGAATTTCACGCGATAAAAGGGAGATGGGTTTAGTTTTTTTTTTTTTGTTTCATTTTCTTGGATCAGGATGGGATTTCCAACCAATTTCGTTTCGTTCGATTCGATCCTTTTAGACATTATTTTTTTTAAGTCTTGAAATTTTGAAACGAGAATTAAATATTTCGTCGAATTATTTCGTATAATAACAGTATTTACGTGTTGTTATCGATTTCATTGATTGAATTTTTGAAACAACGTTCGTTCGCTTCGAGCTATCTCCGTCTTGTACGCGTGAATATTGCAGAGTGTAGAGAAGGAGGGGAAAAGTAGTGGGAGAAGGATAGAGATAGGGTAAAAATATTGAAATCAGCGCCATCTTCAGTCTGCCGCAAATGAAACTCAGATGGGAAGGACGGAAAATAGGAGGAAAAGGATAGAGATAGGGTAGGAATTCACAGATAACGCCATCTTTCGAGTGTCAGAGATGTCTCTTTAAAACGAGGTAAAGTCGAGAGATGGCGCTGATTCACGATTCGTTGAATGTTTTGGAGTTCACGAGATGGCGCTACGAGCCACTTTCTGTTGTATCTCTATCCTTCCTCTATCATCTTCTGTCCTTTCTTTTTGTGTTTCATTTACGGCACTCTGAAGATGGCGGATTTCTATATTTTTACTCTATCTCTGTTCTTCTCCCACTATTTGCTCTTATCTATTCGTTTTTCGCACGTGACCACAGATAAGATACGAAATGTCAATTGAACTTTTATTATTTTTCTTTCAAACTTATAATGTGTCGTGATTTTTGATGTAAAAAATATAATAGATAAATATATTCTTTAAAATATATAATTTTAAAATATATCTTTAAAATGATGATCTCGCAAGATATAATATAAATAACGGTGTTTTTTATGAAAGATATTGATGCATTCGCAAAAAGTTTTTAATAAAAAAAACAAGTTTCGATACTCGATAAAAGTTTCTGACAAGTAAAATTAAAAAAAATATAATTTTTGAACAATTTGACTAACTAGTGATATTCAAATATATATAATAAATATTAATCGATATTTAACATATAAAATTTTCTAATTTGTAATAATTAAAATAAATTTTAATACAATTTTTAGTGCGCGCATTTTTGATTCGATAGAAGGTGACATCTATACGAGGAACAAGCGAATTATCAACTGTGCATAGTTGACGATTCTCCATTTTGTTTCATGATGCTCCGCGTGCTTATTAAGAAGATGTAGTTCGTAGTAAAGGATAACAGCGATTGAAAAACGAAAGAAAATATGCAGAACTTACCGCTTCCGAAGCCTATAGACTGGTAAAGACTTCCTTTGTTGTTGTAAAGTAATGTTTCCTTTATCCACGTTTTCTGTCTGAACGTTTTGTTGACTATCTTCGTGTTTCGGGATTTTGCTTGGGCTATCGTTGAACACCACGGTAGTAGGACGTTTTGGGGCTAATTTCGAAAAATTCGAATTACCCATAACGATATATTTCGAATCTGCGTTATCGTGAACCCCCATGTTGCCAAAAATTAGGATAAAAACTGCGAGTGTACCAACGATACATGTGTCCACGAGTACGCACGTGTTGCACACTACAACTGTATACAAATAAGCGTCTTGACAAACGTCATAGCCAATGGCGTATTTCCATTAATTTAAATATATTATATCGAGTGTTTATTCTTTCAAATAAAAAGAAAATTATTTATAATATAAATTATTTATAATTATTTAAATATCAATTTAACATTTTATATAAAAATATACATTTTACTAATTAATATTTAATAAATTCTGATACTTTTAATTGGACAATAAAAATAAACACTAAATTGTCCAATGATTTACCGAGCTCGAGCAAAATTTAATAATTATTTTTCACTAGTATTTTCACTCGTATAAGATCATTTTGTATATATAAAATTATTTGTGCCAAAGGAATGTTAAAAATTTTTTTTATACATTTTAGCATAAATTTTACGATTATAAATTTTTATTTATTATTCCATTTTTATAATAACAAAATGATCATTTATTATAATAATTATAATAATAAATAAAGTGTACAATATAGTGTATTGAATTAATATCAATAGGTATAAAAAAAAAAAAACAATACAATAAATCATGATTTTTGTTTTGATTTGGCTATACATGGTTAAATGTGCATTAAAATACATTTACATGCTACAACTTGTTATAGGTTTTAAATAACAATTAATTTAAAATCTTTTTTTTAAAATAAGAGGTAGAAAATAATTCTTGATTTGTTCGTTATATTAATGTTATAAATACATTGTTTCGTTATGTGAGATCGTATTATTATTATTAAAATTTGTAATTATAATGAATACCAAAAACAAATAATGTATATATCTTTATCATTTTCCAACCATGTTTCGACATATTTCGACGTTAGTTCGTTAATAAAATATCTATTAATCGATTTGTTAAAAATGAATCTTAGTTGATTTCAAACGCATCAATTAAGAAATTATCACAGATTAATGCTGTGTAAGAGGAAGACACAGTGAGCAAATTCTTTTACTCAGATATTAAACAAATATAGCTATTTCATATTTATCTAAGTAAAATTCGTCATCGTAATGGCCGATGAATTGGAGCCTTTACATTAGGTGGTACCTAAAAATATAAGAAATATTATAAGCGTTATATTTTTCGGTAAATAATCATTTTTAAAAATATATATATATATATATTAAGCAGAGCAAAAAGATATTACCATTCCTCCAATGCGAGAAAGATATCGATTTCTAATGCTAATATCAGATTGTGGTTGTAAAAGATCATCAGTGGATAAATCCGAAGTAGATTCTGGAGCCAATAACTTCGCTCTTTCGAAACTTTCCGGTGAACGTCGTATTTCTTCATATTTTTCCCTTTGACTTGGTGTCATATTCAGATAACCGCCACTAGTTGCTATATCTGTCATCCAGATTGCAACAGCAGTTATCAATGAAACTGTTAAAAATTTTATATATAATTATAAATTTTTTGCAAATCAATTTAATCAATAATCAAAACATATTTAAAAAAAAAAGACGTACTCCATAGCCAACCCAAGAAAAACATTTCAAGCATAAAGTATCCTCCCCGATCAACGATTATACCAGCTAAAATTGAAACTATAGCCAAACCCAAATTTTGTACAGCCTGTGCACTGTAAGTAAAAATAATATTACAAGAATTAAAGCATCTCAAAATTATTATAAAAAATGTATTAAATTTTACTTACATTCCATAAGCAGTACCAAGCTGATATTCTGGAGTGACAAGTGCAATCAATGGCCATAAACTACTAGCGAGCATAGAGTATGCTATTCCCATAAGAATCATGCATACATAAGGATTCATATATGTAAATGCAAGTAATCCATGAGCTATTATAGTTACAAGAATACTGGTAAACACCCAAGAAACGTTCTTTCCGGTTCTATCAACAAGATAGCCGAAAATGGGAGATGCAACAGCCGATATGGAATATACGAGTGAGTTAACTGTATTTGCATTTGATGGTTCAAACGAATATTTTCGTTCGAAAAATACTCTAAGATAAACAATTGCATAATTATGCGTATAATTATGTAAAATATAATTACAAAGATTTCTTTCTATTCATACTTACTTTCCTAAGGCAACAAACGGAAATATTGCCACATAATAAGCAATGCAAATGAGCGCAATCAACCAAAATATTAATTTGAAATCTTTAATATCTGTTAAACTAACGACCTCGTGCTCTTGTCCCTCTCCCCTTCTCAATAATCTCTCTACACGTTTATCCATAATACCCAATACACATGCACAGATCATAGATACTACACAAGTGAGAGCAGCAAGAAAGAGAACTATGCCGATACATTGTGGTCCTTTATAATATTGTGACACGTAATTATAAATTGGTTCCATTACTAAAAAGTTCACGGTTGAACCAACTCTAGCAAAACTTAGCTGCAATCCAAATACTAAATTGAGTTCCTTTCCTTTAAACCATAAAACAGCATAACTATTTTGAGCAACAGCTAATGATTCCGCACCAATACTGTAACAAGCGTAAAAATTATTTCTAATATCATAAAATTTATATTTGTTATAAATCTCTTATAATAAAAAGAAACGTACCCAAACACAAAACGCCCAACCATCATCAACCAAAAAACATTGATTATAGCTCCAGTTGCAAATATAATCTGACCAATCAGTGTAAGTCCCATATATATAATTGTTCCTAGACGTATGCCAAATATGCTATCCAATAAAAATCCGCCGATAAAACATAAAATAACATTCGGCCACGAATATATGGAATAAAGCAAAACAAATTTGCTGGTTGGCATTTGCAAGTCGGTTTTAAAATCATCCTGTAAAGCGCCAGGATTATCGAAGCAAAAGTACGCACCTGCAAATAAAAGTATTTCATACAGTTAATTGATCTGACCGGATGAAAGTGCAGTCGCGTGATAAGCAAATCATCTTAAAGGGGTCTATGACCTGATCGCTTAAAAGAATATTTGAAATACGTGGTAATAATCTTTATGATTTAAATTCACGCATACGCAATTTGTATTATTTTGTAAAATAATCCTAACGTTATGTATATCGAAAATAATATAATTTCGAAAAAAAAAAATACTTTTATAATGATAAACTTTATTCCGAGTTGAATACAAAACGATTTGAATAACATGGTTGCACAGATAATATACATATATATGTGTAAATATATGTATTATCTCTTAGTTGGACTCCGAATCTTGAAGTCCAAATGGAATCCAAAACGGAAGAAAAGTATGATTAAGACTAAGATAATTCGTAAGATTTGTACAAATAACTATTGAAATTATCATTTGTATTATACATATTAAACGATAAATACTTAGAAATAGATATATAAAATACAACTTTATAATATTTTTTAAAAAATATATTTCAATCGAATAGTTAATTGAATAAAAACAAGATTTTAATTTATAAATTTTTTTTACATCATAGAAATTAAATATTATGACTTATTTTATGATTATTTTGACTATTATTAAAATAATATTTAATTAATAATTTATTTTAAAATGAAGTTAACATTATTGTACGTATAAATAAAAAAGTCGTGAATTTTTTTTTTTGTATTTTTTTAATATCAAATTGAATTTTGAATTAATTCAGTCAAAATACTATATATGTTTTCATTCATAAATTCTCTAAATTAATAGTAAAAGAAATAAAACTATATTTTTTATAATTCTATAAATTCATTAGAATTTCGCTACATATGCAATCCTAAATATCGAAATACAGAATTCGATGTTTACATTTACAAAAATCAATCTTACATATTAGAAGATTTAATCAATAAAATTATTATATTTCGTAATCGAAATTATTTTATAAAAAATTTAACCGGAAAAAAAATTCACTTATAAATATTAAATATTCGAAGTAACTCGGTCTTAAAATATTTAATATGAGGTTGTAATATACCGAAACAAGAACGATCAGACATAAACAATGGCTACTCGATCGGTTGTAAAGATAACATAAGCATTGATAATCATACCAAAGCCTAAGAGACACATCAATGCGAGGCCAATAAACTTATGCAGTCTCCTTTTAGGACTACAGCAAGCTTGAAGCGCAATCTCATCATCATATCTCTCAAGAGTAGTCTCTGGACTTTCTAATATGCCTCCTTCCATTGTTACGTTTAATCGTGATATTTTTAATGTTTACAAGCTACAGGTGGTGTCCCAAAACGTTCACTTAAATTCACCGTATAAATCATTACACTTTGATCGAATACATACAGCCAATCCCTCTATAAAATGAGAGACAGCTGCAATTTAAATAATAAAATGAAGGATGCAGTCGGAGATGAGCCAGTGAATGCTACCGATTAACTAACTTGAACAAGTTAGATACGCTGCCAGTCGTGTCATTGCTAATCTGTCAATCATATGCGTCATGTGAAAAAAACTAACGTAAGCCGCGAAACAATCAAATACCAAAAGATCAACAAAAAAGTCTCTATTTGCTAGTGCATACAACTTCATTTGGAATAGCTGCCAACTTATATCTCTATTGATGATTTTCAAACTTGTGGCGCCCTCAAAACACACTAGACTGAGTCGATAAAAAGGAAACACTATGAAGAAAAAAATACGATCAATTTTTAAAAATTTACTTGAGAAACATAACTTATCGAATGTACATATTACTTAATACTAAATATATTATGTGAAAGATATCTTAAATTTAAAGATTGAAATAGAAGTAGACATAGTTTGAGATCACTCTCGATATTAAGAGGCAACTTCTTCCGTCGCACCCTCGAACTCAAGTTTTACTTCTTCTGGCAGTCCTTCAACATCTACTTCCGATTCTGGTGCATTTAACATGTTTAACGTTACTTCTGCTGACTTTCCCATTAATCCTTGATTTCCTTGTTGTTTCGATACTTGAACTGATTGTTGCGACGATTGTTGGGAAAGCATTTGTTGTCTAATTGGAACACCAGCCTCTTCAAATGCTTTCTTCTTCAGTGTTGTCCGAATCTGAGAGCTAAAAAGTCAAAACGTTCGGTTAATTTTGAGCTGAAACTGACGTAGAGAAATTGAGGAACGACCGTGGGCTCGATGTAGCCTTATTCACTTACACCGTTCGTCCCTTGATGTGTTCACTTATTTTGTTCAAGTCTTCACTGAAGGTCTTTACCGAGTGACGGAGCATCTCAATTTCCTCGTCAGTCCATTTACTACAGATCAAGCGACACAAGAAATTATGTAAAAATACAGCCAGCCATTTCTTTTGCAATAAAGCAATTATGATGCAAAACTATTCCTAATTATTTAATTTTTAATTACATAATGATAATAAAAAAAATAATTAAAATTTCATATATTTTTTTTTTATTTACATGCATTAATAATTTTTGAATAAATTGTAGGTAACAAGAAACATGAATAATAATATTTATCTTATTTTTATTATTAACAATATTTATTAATAATCTATAAATATTTATCTTATTTTTATAAAAGAAGAAATCATAATATTTTTGTGTACTTTGTAATAGCAAAAAATTATAATATAGCAAAAAATTTTTTCAAATTTAAACAATTCGCACATAAAAATTGAATAAAGCTGTAGAGTGTGAAAATCTCTTATTGGTTAATAGGCTACACCACGTGACATTCTCCCGCGTTTCTCTAACGCGGATAGTGTCATGTAAACTGAAGCGAAAGCAATAGATGCATTACCGCTATTTATGGAAAAAAAGCTATTGCATATACATTTTTTATTCAATTACCCTGCTGGTGAGTCCGTCGTAGGATGTAATTGCATGGTTAATTCTCCCAATTTGTTAAATGCTGCTCCGGCTGCGGTGAAAATTTCACCAACCTAAAACAATTAATATTTGAAATGCTTGAATGATTTGTCGTACAATTAATATTTATATTCTCTTCTTCTCACAGACCTTCATTAAATAATTATAAAAAGAGAATTTATATCAATTTATTAAACAATTTTGTCGAAGAATAAAGAAAAAAAAATATTAAAGGAAATCATAACCTAACCTTATGCCCGCTTACAGACTCCATTGCTAGAGTACTCGAGGGTTAAAGCACGTGACTCACGTAGAAAAAGGAAGACGAGCGGTGGGGGAGAACGACCGTTAAGTGTTATATGGCGGGAAACTGCCTAAAATCGGCGACAACAGATGCCTTTTAGCTTACCTTGCTCGCAGAGTTCATGTCAGTTTGTTGTTATGCTCGTACTTCGCCATCAGCAGAACAAACATTTGTACGGTATTGCCATCTCGCGTCGTTCTCAGAATCTTTCCCTTCAAGTAATTGTAACCTCTACTAATCTTTATTATTTACTCTTTTTCCATTTTCTCTCATTATTACGTCACTTTATATAAGATTAATAATAATGGACATTTTTATCTTTGGTTAGTTAGAAAATTCATATCGACTTTTTATATAATATATGAAAAAAATTTATACGAGTCTAAATTAATATTTGGAACATCTATATATGAATCACGTACAGAAATATTTCAATGTTTTCCAATTATTTCTGACGTTCTAAAAGAAGAAGTTAACGCAAGAATAAGATAAATTTATACGTATTTATATATTACAGATAAAGAATAAAGAATCTGACGTACAATTTGATATTTCAAAACGATTATTATTATTATTTTTCTTATATTTGAATATTCAATTTCAGAAAATTAAAATTATTTAAAAAAAAGACAAAATTATTTAAAATACAATAGTTAAATATTAATGTATTATTAAATTAATTGTATTAAATCAACGTATCAAAATGAAACTTGAAGTTAGTCAATTTTAAACTTCAACATATTAATTAATAACCTTACGAAAAATTAAATGTATGAAAAATAAACAAAAATTTCCAAAAATTTGGTAACCTTTCTTTGATATTTTTCATTAATGCAAGTCATCTATCTTTTTTCTTCTATGCAAATCATCTATCAGAAATTATTCCGCCAATTGTATTAATATTCTTAACCACATTCGCATAAAATATATATATATATGTACTATATCCTCGTCGCTGGTTCGACGTCGATTAGCGTACGGAAATGCATCAATCTGAAGAGCGATAGCTCACGTCCTCGCATAAATTAATAGTCTCCGTTTCCACTCATTGTTCTTCGTAACCATGACTCTTCGAAAATTACAAAATTCCCTTAATATACGTTCAATATGTTCAACAGGATCTCCGGTGTATTTCAACGTTTTCAACAATGGGAAATCCTCGGCCTTCGAACGTCTAAGCCTTCTGGACGCGTTTCTGTAACATTTCCAGACTTGCGGCTCGATCACTATCATTTCGGCTACGGAACAAGCCTTTCTCAGAAATTTCACCAGCCCTTCGTCCCCGTGGTTCAAGTGGATCCACATCGTAACCGAGAAACAGAACACGACGTCGAATCGTGACTTTTCGAATCGGGCAAGATGCTCGTTCAGGAATCGGTTACAATCCTCGGTCAAAAAATCGAGGCACTCGAAAATAATACGATCCGGGCGTGGATTGCGTTCCCGTGCCCGCTCTATTAAGATCGGATCGAGGTCCACGCCGAGCAAACTGATCTCCTTCGACTGATCGGCCGATAAAGCTTTCTCGAGGAAGTCGTGCAACACGAATGTTAAATCCTGAAATCGTTAAATACGATTTTGCGATATTTATACGAGATACCCTTTGATCAATGAATTTTTTTTTTTCTAAATATGTGGGATCGAAAGAGAAGAATTTTTTAAAATGCTTATAATTTTTTTTAAATTGAAAAATATTTTTCTCGTAAGTGGAAAAGAATTTTCGGGAGGAAGAATGATCGTCGAGAGGGGATAAGATCGGGCTAAATTTAGACGGTTGTCGTTTGTAATTTTCGGATCACGGTCACGACTCATCCTATTTTGTCTGACAGCTGTTTCAGCCTTACCCCCGCGTTACAGCCGACGTCTAGGCCTACGTATTTCCGGTCCGGATGGGCAGACCGCCACACGCCACGCGGAAGTTGTCGCACGCGCTCTTCCGCAGGATGGAATTGGTAATAATTCATGAAGTTCCCGTGTCTACTAGCACCCGGATCCGTCTTATCTTCCTGCCTTTCCTTGCGCGATGATCGTGCCTCTTCCCCCGACATTTTTAGAAAATCTGAAATTCGGTGAGTCACATTTTACGATTAATATATTTTGAACGTTTAAAAAAAAAAGGACAAAATATATCTTTGAACGTAATGTAATATAAAACAAAATCATAAAAATAATTAAAGATTATATACAATTTGAAAGTCGATTTCCATGTCGTAAAATATCTCGAACTATTTCACAAATATTTCTAAATATAATAATATGAATTTTCGATAGAAGCAAGTAAAGAATTTTTGATAGAAATTTTAAGATATTATCGAGCCTATTAAAATCCCTGTGCAATGCAACAATAGACCGATCTCTCATTGGAACTTCATCACCCTTGCAATTATATAAATCGGAAAGATGCTCGGCCTACTCGCGATTTCGTAACGCCGTCGAGACGGCTGTTTCGCGAAAGTTCGCGAGTTAATCGGTTAAAAATAATGCACAACTAGCCGCGAAGCGGTTTAGCGTCGATAAAGACCGATAACGGAAAAGAGGAATGGGGGTCAGAGACGTTGCAAGAGCGGAAGGATCGAGCAGATAATTCCCCCGGTGTCCGCGACCCAAATAAATATACAGCCTTCGATGGACGTGTTTCGACGCGCTTGGCCACGGGGAAGGCCTGAGAAATCGATGATGCATTGTCTTGCCACTCGTGGAGAAACTTCACTTTCTTGCCGCCGTTACTTGCAAATATTTCATTCTACACTATGGATTCCATACGCCATCGTGTCGCGTAATCTTATTATACGCGAAATAACAAATTTCGAATTTGTCATTTTCACGAGTTCCAAACCAGCGTTAATTGGTCACACGGTGTGTTTCCCTTACTTATTATTACGCTTCTTATTTACTTCTCGTGATTGCTACGTTCTCTCGCGAGAAACATCACGCGTGCGATATTATTCGTCCGATTCGAATCCGTAGAAAAATCACTTCGACTCCGAATACTCGGAAAAGTAAAAGTCCACAGCTTAAAGATTTAAATACGCGTGCGTATATGCGCGAAAAGAAGAATTCTCGAACAGTTTCCGGAAATTTCGGACGAGGCAAGGTTGACCATAAAACGTACAAAGATCAGGTAACCGAAGGATCGAATGGACGAGCAGCACGAGCCCTGCTCCTTCGTCCCATTATTCACTCTCTCTCTCTCTCTCTGCCTCGCCATAAGGTAATCGACGAAGATCGATGAATAGGAAACGGAGAAAGGGAGAGAGAGAGAGAGAGAGAGAGAAGAAAAGGAATGGAATAACTTACGAAGAAGGCAGGTGTTAGATGTGTGTATACCTACGCGCACCGGTCCAAGAAGTGCAAGAACACAAGGTCCATTCTCCACGGGCCAACTCGCAGCAATTTCCTCTTTCTTCGACGGTGGCAGATGTGCCCGCAGAGGCATGCAGGCACGAGATAACCAGGATTATACGCGGAGGATACCTTAGAGCAAGCTGGAGTATCGAGTCTCGTGCACGCCTTGTCTTTTCTCTTTTTTTTTTCCACGACAGGACCGCACTAACCGACCCGAGCGGAACGAGAAAGTATTTCACGTGGGCATCTAGAATTTCGAGGGACTAATGAATGGCAAAATGGCCTCCTTTCAAAACGTGATTCCGTGGATCTTTCGTCAACCGGGAAAGAGCGGGAAATATCGAGTATATGGGATATCCTATTGCTTAGCTTTTACGAAGGGATGATTCATGGATTTCTCTATCCCCTCTCCCTCCCTCGTAGGGTGGGATTTCGAGTGATTCATTGAGAAATGAAGTCGTTTAATCACCCATCAAATTTTCGATTTCGCAATATCCGAGGCATTCTTGGTAAACCGAACAGACGCCGATTAAACAGATTTCTCTCGGCGAGTTTCGAAATTCTTTTGTTTTCTCAGGTGAATTTGCGTATCTACCGTATATACAGGTAAATCGTGGAAACCGGTACAGATAAAATCAAATATGCAAAGATGATAAAGGTATTAAAAGTGTCAAAGCGAAGATATCGACGATTAAAGAAAAAAAAAAAAAGAAAGAAAGAAAGAAAGAAGATTATTATAAACGAAATCGACCTAGAAAGATATCGCGATACGTTGCAAACGAGATGTTGACCAGTATTTTCGTTCGTGCTACTTTCGATTTAAAAAAAAAAAAAATAAAATAAAAGTAAAAGTAAAAGCAAAATAATGAAAGAAAATTGAAATTCTAGGCTAAATTTTATGCAAAATGTTAATTCCAGTTTATTTTTCCTTTTTAGATCCCCTATCGGATATTAATCTTAATTAAAAACGATCACAATCTGAATTCATTAAATTATTTCTCTTTTATTAATCAAGTTTTAACGTTTAAAAGGTGTGAACTGTTTTTCTTATCGAAACGCGTCGTTACATAACGATAAATTCGTCTTAAGCTGTCAGCTGTTGCAACTTGACGTAATTAAAAATTGCAACATTGCGTTAAATATAATTAATCTACTCACTTTTCGGAATTGTTTATTAAATTTGCTTCTTCTTATTAATCGAGAAACAAATACGAATCGCGAGAAGAAAGAACTTCGTAGAATGTAAGAGACAGAAAACAAGAGAGAGAGAGAGAAAAAAGAAGATCAATCCATGGAAATATTATTATCTCCTCGCACACGTGGCGCAAGGGATATAAAGAGGGATGTAAAAATATACTTGGTTTCTAAAAATTCGCAGTTCTTCGATCACCATTCAGTTCCATCGCTCTTCCCGTTTATTCTTAGCCGGCGTGTTTCCATTTACAGGGACACGTGGCTCCAGATGATCGAAGGATACCTTACAAGGGACAAGGTGCCGTAACTCATATCGCCACTCGCATACTTTTCTCGATTCATCGCACGGTCAACGCGCATCTCTAACGAGTCGGAAAATTATTTCGAGCATCCCAAGCATATTCGACTTAAGAAAAAACCTCCTTTACACTCTCGATATTAATATCAAATATCTTTAGGTCGAATACCTTCCCAATTTTGTCTTCCATCGTTGCACAATCATTCTTGCATTAATTAAATAAAAAAGAAAGAAATATTACAATCGACGTATATATATATATATATAATCGTTAGATTTCGAATAGCCATTTTCTATAATTACAAAGTCCGATCTAGTTACTCGAAGTTTAACGACTCGGAGTGGAACGACTCGTGCGAGATCGTATTACGTGAAATTAAGTAATTGAATCGGCGGGGAAAAAAAGGGCGGAAGGTGTTTTCGCGCAATTTCAACTAGATTCTAGAACCAATTGGCCTTTAAATTATTCGATAGCCTAAGCGGCTAAGCATCGCGCAAAAACCTGTTATCCTTACGAAAGCTGCAAAGTACGTAATTTATACCGGTAAATTACTTCTCCCCGGGCTCTAAGTAACCCGCGTACTTCGGCGCGTGCGTTAACACACAACGATCGAAGGGGATTTGGCAACACACTATACCGGGCTTCGAAGCGATTTGGCAATTCGAACGGGAGTCAAACGTGGCATGCTCCGACTCGTGCTCGATATTTGCCAATACCACTCGACTCGAGCTTCTCTTCGAGGTTCTAATAGGGAATCAAAAAGGCGAGAGAAATTGATCTTGAAACGATTAATCGAAAGTGAAAATGATTAAGGCCGAAACGAGTAAAAGGCTCGAAAAGATTGGCGGGGGTTATATATAAGTTGAACCGGCGATGTATAAACGCGTGGCTTTTACGATCGCAGAAAATTAGATAAATAAAAGGAAATAAGGAAAAAAGGCCTTAAGTTGAAAATGTTAAGCGAGGTCGTAAAATTAATCGTTAAAACGATGGTTCTCAACCGTCTCGCGAAACATCGCGAAACGTTCCTTTGAGGAAATCGAGTTTTTTTTTCAGTTTTATGGAACAAAATTTCGAACGCGTTACGAGAGAGGTGTGAGAGAAGAGATGAGGAGAGAAATGTACACCGCGATCCTTTTCCTTCCTCGAACAACGTGAAAGTAGGCGCGAATTCTCGTTTGCATTGCTGATTCAGCAATGATTTTTTTTTTTCTTTTTTTCGTCGATTCTCTCGGTGTGGGTCTCGACGATGGCAAAGATCGTTTCGTAGGCGATATTAGACATGCAAGGAGGAACGATCGCTCGAAGCGACTATTCTTCCGGATCGCGATTTTATCGGCAAATTGTTCGGATTGCGTGTACACTGCCATATTTGCCCGTGCCTCGTTACGCAGCATCATCTCATACAATGGAACGATTTATGGCGGCGATGGGGAGATATTTTGAAATTTCATCGCTGTCGAAAGTTGGCGCGAGATTTACGCCACTTGAAACCGTAAATATAACTACCACTTCCTCGCTTCGATTTCATTTTCGAGAAATAAATAATTGTGAGTGGTATCTGTAAGAATGTACTTCCACTTCTCGTGCATATCATGTTAATCACGATATATTTATTGAAACGAAATTTTTCTCGAGAACTTCTTGGAACTTTAACCTTTTTTTTTTTTAAACCGGCGATTGATAAATTTCTTCGGGATGGCTCATTTCCGGAATGCAAAGTAACAAAGAAATTTTCAATTTTCGGCGCGAGATTTATGCTACTTGAAACCGTAAATATAACTACCACTTCCTCGCTTCGATTTCATTTTCGAGAAATAAATAATTGTGAATGGTATCTGTAAGAACGTACTTCCACTTCTCGTGCATATCATGTTAATCACGATATATTTATTGAAACGAAATTTTTCTCGAGAACTTCTTGGAACTTTAACCTTTTTTTTTTTAAACCGGCGATTGGTAAATTTCTTCGGGATGGCTCATTTCCGGAATGCAAAGTAACAAAGAAATTTTCAACGGCGGGGGACAACGAACTCGCGCGCGTATATATACTTATAGTTCCATTCGAAGCCGTGTTAGTCATCGTTTGTTACCCAGTCATCTTTAATATTGAAAACGCCTCAAGACATTCCAGCGTTGCGACACCCTTTTGGCTCGGCCCTCTTCTGTAATCGCGTCATTGCACCCAATGACAAAACTATCGTAAACAAAATGTGTCGGTATAATTGGAACCTTGCTAATAAAATTAACGATTTAGAATTAATAACCTCTGTAATTTCTCTCATCCCTCGAGAGATTAATATACAAATCCTTGCTTTATCTTCAATAATATTCCCACGTTCTATTCTAAACGATTGTAACAAATCTCAATTATAAATCCTTTAGGATTAGAATTAGTTTCTATTAATACTTTTAACATTAAAATACTTTCGAACGGTACTGTATATCAGGCCAAAACCGCTTTTGAACGGTACTGTATATCAGAAATAGTGCGAATTAGAATTCCGCGTGGCACAATGCCCGGGCCCCGGAGTGAAAGAATATAAATATTTTCCCCTGGCGCCAAGAGAATGGGAAGGAGGGGCAGCTGTGTTCGTTCCTCCCTTTCATCCCTTTCCTCCTCCTTCCTCCCGAAAAATATCCTGCTCGAATCTCGCCTACTCTCCCCCGGAAGTCGAACGTAAAGCGATCCGTCCGGCGTATTGAACGCGTCCCGGGGAAATCCGCTTTTCCTGGATTTTTCGTATCGGACAAAACGATGGCCGCGATCGACGAGCGTTGAAAAGGGAGCGGCGTTTTCAAGCCGGCTCGAAAATTGAAGCGGAGAGATTACGGGTGGGGGGATGGAGTGCGTGTGCTTCTTACCTTCGAGCGGAAGGGGAAAAGCGAAAAGGGGCGCGTGTTCGACCCCACTTGCCGAGGATTCTCCGCGAACAGTTTCCCTCGCCTCTTTTCAAAGCTTCAAAGCTGCTGTTCCTCCCGAATTTGTCGCACGGATTAACCACGGATCCTATCCAGGTATCGATCCTTTGTGCCGTTTACATTTAAATAAAGGGTGAAATGAAACGAAAGTAGCACGTTTTTGTCGTGTTTTTCTTTTTTCTTCCTCCTTTTTTCAGATAATAATATTTGTAAACGATAAAATAAATAATATTATTTGCTTGGAAATCGTCTTTAAAAATTATATTTTTAAACGTGGAAACGTTTCTATCAAAACACGAGTCTGAACATTAACGTTGTCAATAATAGAGAGATATAGGAAAGGTTATTCGTTGGAAATGTGGTGTATATATATGCGAGGACGGAAACTCGTAAGCGACTCCGTCATATCCGGAATAAGAGACGAAAAATTTTAATTTAGCCGAGCAATGGAATCGTTGAAAGGGATCTGTTCAACCGCTTCCCTCATTTTTACGTTCATTGTCAATCGCTAATGTAATAATACAATCCCAAGTGGCATGTGTGCGTCCTTTTCCGACACGGCCAATTATGAATGGTTATAGGAAACACGAGAATGTTCTCGTACGATTACGACCTCACCGCTTATCATTTCCTGCACTCACTCGAACTGCATCGTAATCTGACGCAATTTCGCGCGAAATCGATAACGCTGGTATTTTCAAGTTTATTGTTCGCCACATGCGAATCGAGCTTTCGTATTTCTTTTGTCCCGGCTATACTCGGGTTAAACATGTAATATCCCAATTAAAATTACCGGATACCGCTATCGTAAAATCGAATTACAAAACGAATAATTCGATTTTAAATCGTTTAATTCGTTCTTAATTTAGACAGAATTGGAGAAGAGTAAAGAAAATTTATCATTAATTGTATTGTACAATAAACGTATTGTAATGTAAATGTAGGTTATCGTATACCTTAGCACCGATACGTAACGTCGATAATCGATTATTTGGGTTTACAATCTTTCGAACCACTGACGAGTTTTGCGTTCAATTGTTTAGTCTTCCAATTATTATGAATTCTCCACTTCTTTCTCCGTATTATTATTATTATTATAATTAATACGTTCATTGTTGTGGTGCAATAACATTCACGATATAAAAATTGTGTCTAAATGTACGAAACATTTGTTTTAAAAATTCAATATAATTCGGTGAGTAAAAAGAAATAATAACGAATTTTTAAATTTTTCCTACGTTTTACTTAATATTTTTTAAGTTTCTTCTCGGTGATTCTTGTGACGTTGCTCAGCATTAGTTTTAACGATTAAGTCTTAGCTTTACAAGTGATAGTATTTAAAAGTCGACGGATATTTAAATTTTAAATTTCTCGAATACTAACACTGACAACAATGATATTAAGAATGTATCGAAAGATGTGGACTCTGAGATTCACAAAAAGAATCAAGAATCACCGAGAAAAAACTATAGTTTTCGCGCAACGCGTATATCTATATGAACAAAGAATTAATAAACTCTTTCGAGAAATCTGTTTTCACGCGTGGCCCTCTAGTGTCTAAATTTAGATCCGTGTGTTTACGTGTATTATTGAATGAATAATTTCTAGAATAATTTGTGGAATAATTTTATACATTTATAATTCGTTTGATTTGAATTTCTAATAATAATATTTCGCATCTTTCGACAATATTCGTAACATTTTATTTCCCTTCTAACAATTTCCATTCCAGACACGTCCGTGTTATGAAAGATTTATTGCCCGTTTTGTGTATACGCGTTACGAATTGCGGTAATGAGGATGCACTTTAATGCCGCGGTTTCTAGAACATTTCCGTTTCCGTGTCAGCGATTCTAATAGAGCTTAGGAGAGCGTTTCTTCGTTTAAGAAGCATAGTTGCATTCGTTGAGACGTCGTTAAACATATTACACTTTCTTTCGATTATCGTGTATTGTGCGAAAAAGTGTACAGTAAAAATTGAAAGTTTGTTTCATTTATTCCTGATATAAATTTCTTTCGATATATATTATTTTTACAATTATTTATATATACTTCTTGAATCGCTAATAATAAAAAAATAATTTTACAATTGAATTCATTCGAATTTATTACACGTGTCGTAATTTTCATTCATATAATGATTTGCGTAATTTCAATCGCAGGAATCGTCGAATCCATTGTCTAAAAAAATAATTGTAGGAAAATCCGAATAAAAAATTATTTATTTCGACGAATATGTATATTAAATGGTTGTTTTTAACGCTTTTAATAAACTCGTTAAAATAACTTTAACTTACTATTAAATTACACGGTTAATTTCTCGAAAATTTATCGTATGATAAAAACGGACAACACAAGTTTATATAATTTCGTAGCAATCAAAGTGCATTACGTGTGTGACAGGGACAAATGATGGTTCACGAGTTAAGAAATTCTTTTTTTTTTTTTTTTTTTTTTTTTTTTTTTTTTTTAATTATGTAATTAACACACTTATAAGCACAACGTAATTATTTATGCGGTGGAAAAAACGCACGGTTTCAAATACTTATGTATATCTTATCCACCATAATGTTCTCCATCGTATCGTAAGCGTAAATTTATCACGTTTTTCAAAGCTTATTTGTAAAAGAAATATTCTAAAAGTACGTACGATGTCATTATTATTATTACATAGTGTTTATGCAAATTATCTCGTATGCAATATCTCGAAGAATAATTTATTAACTACTTTATATTTCTCTATTTTATTTCTGATTTTTGCCACTACTATTTTTAGAAATGATAAAATTAAAGATCTCTTTAATTGCGTTATTATTTACGTTATATTCTCATTCACATTTAAATAAAACAATGTGAAACTCGTGAAAGTATAAATTTAGCATTTGAACAAGCTTGTGTAAATTTTAGAATAAGGTTGATTTTTAAAATTAAAAATTAACGCTTCTTTCTTTCTCGTTGAGAGAATAAATCATTTATCAATATATTGTATCAAAAGCTCCTCTGCGATTCGTTTTGTTTCGCACGGATAAAAAAAAAAAGATTAAAAAGACAGGCAAGAATATTTAAAAAAAAAAAAAAAAAGAAATCTTCGAGTTCAAAGTAGCACAAACTCGAAAAACGTGTTTCTCGACCCGCTGTTGTGTATAAAGATTTTTTAGAATTTTATTCAACTAAACTGTTGAGTTGAATTATTGCTACATCGGAACATTTCAAGGCGAAATTATCATCGGACTCCTTTCCCTTTATCCTCGATCATGTATAATTTGAAAATCGTGCGAGAAATTGGATCGATCACGCGATCCGAATAATTTTTCCAAGCCGACGTTAACAATGATGGTGCAAAAATTTCAATGATTCATTAATTATTCCGATGGACGAAGATGAAAGAAAGATAGGGGGAGGGGGGGGGGGAAGATAAGACTTGGAGAAAATCGGTGATGACGTCAGAGTGTCAATAACTTTGTGTGCGCGCACGCGTCGTGCCGGCACACAATTGCAATTTGCGGATGCACGAGGCGGTAACGAAACGTACGTTGCATCCGGTTCGTATCTAATTCGCCGTTAAAAATCCCACGGTCCGCAGGAAGAACGAGTAAAACTGGATCGCGGATGAAGACACATTAAGTTCTTCTCTCCAAGGGGAAAGAATACTTATAATTGCTGGGAAGAAAGTTCGGCTGAGTTGTGGAACAAAATTGAAATCGAGGTTAAAACCGAGTTGGATGTTTATTTATAAAAAAATCGAAGCGAAAGAATATTTTGAAAATTTCTAATTTTTCACGTCGAGAGAAAAATGAACGATCCTTTACTTATGTTCGGTAGAGATAGGGTTAAATGTAGAAACAGTGGATGGAAGAAGTATAGTGGGAAGAGAGAGACGTGTATCGACTAGTATTCGATGGTTGGACAGAAAAGATTCTCTCGAACGGCCTTGAGCCGTGAGTCGATAAATTCTCGTACGTACGATTTCAAGGGATTTAAGCGTGTAACTGGGTCATTCCGGCAAGGATACGTCGCGAATGCAATTTATCGAATGGTTCGAGCCACGAGGAAAACCTCGCGCGATGTCAAGTTCGACCGTATCGATCTTTTTGCAATCATTAGATCGAATATCATCGAAATATAATCGAACTTTGGTTTTTTGGTATCTAATTATTTAAAAAAGGAATTCGTAAATGTGGTATATTTCACAAATATTTTCATCGATTCTAAATAATTCTTATTTTATTCCAAAGATAAGTATTATCTTTATACCAAAATTCCCATTTCGCAACGCCGTCGTTCGATCGTTTAAAAATCAACAAGCTACCCGTTCACGGTATCAGGTTGATCGGTTGCGCGAATATTCGTTCGTTCAAGCTCCACCTTTCAAAACAACGAAATGATATCATTCCTTTGCTCGTTAGCGAATTAGTAATAAGCTTCGCAACGAAACAGTTTTCTCGCGATCGACCGAAATAATGCTCGACCGATAAGTCCACTTTCTACTCATTTATTTCACTTTACTTACAACGATGACAGCTGCTCTTCCCCTGTCTTTACTTTCTCTCTCAACAATTTTATATCGAGGAAAAAAAAAGAAAAGGAAAAAGGAATAAAATAAAAAATAAATTTCAATGTACGTGTATATACACGGTGGAAAGAATTTAACTGTTAATGAGATTTTTAGTAACGATAACGAGGCTGGCTCGCCCGCGACGTGGCAACAGTTCGTTAACTCGCATTAGAAAAGAAAGATCGGGCCGACCGGCCTCGAAATCGATATTGCGAAGAGTGGCGATGACGCGGTCCTCCTGCCCGACCGAATCCAAAGTGTCTGGGGCCCCCTCGAGACGACGAAGGTCATCCCCTTTGGAGAAAAAAGGCTGGATGATGCTTTTATCGCGCGGAATGGTGGTTCTGCCGATCCTTGGCTGTCTCCGGTTACGAAAGAGAGCAAGAGTTGGTTGGTGAACTGGCGAGGGAGGCCGGGGATTGGCTCGATTTGCTCACGTGCCACGCCGCGAGGCGGCCGATTGAGAAACGGCCCTGATAACGAGATCCATAAAATCCATCGTTTCTCTCGCATAATATCGTTCCTTCTCCTCTATTATGTTATTTGGAAATATTCTATTCAAACCGCGACCTGATCCACTTTTACGCGCGTAAAAGCGATTTTTCGAACGATGAGAAATGGATCGTTGATCTTTTCGTTCGACATATCGACAGTTTGTAACATATCGATCTAATTTGAAGAAATTTTCTACGTAGATTTAATTTTAGGGGTTTAATTTTTTTTTATTCGAGCTAGTGTATCCTGTTTATGTTTAAAATATTTTGAAATATTTATATACAAGCATGCGTATTAAAGAAATACATGTGGAAATTTTATTGATCGCGTATAATCTATCGAATGAAATATATAGATCTTTTATATCGATGAATATCGATTAAAATTTTTAATTCGATCGATGTTTGCGATTAAATAAAGTGAATCGCCAAAAAAAAAAAAAAAGAAACGTTTGATTTAATCGATCGATTGAATTAATCGGTAATTATAAATATTGATCGTCGATCAGAAGTATTAATTGTCAAGTTTCAACATAAGATAAAATATGTATTTAAGCATAATATTTATTTCTAATTAAATATTTAATAATAAAACGATACCTTTTTTTTTTTTTTTTTTTAATTGAATTTCAAGATAGATGCTTTCTGAAGCGTGAAGCGACACTTTGTGTCGAGGGAAAAAAACTGAAGAGCGTAAATATCTCTCTTGATATTCTTAAGTGTTACCGTTTCGCGTTTTATTGAGAAAAAATTTTATCGCGATATAAATTCATTGTATTGAAAAATTATAAATATTAAACGATTGAAAATAAATTATCGTTTAATTCCTGCGATAATAAATATCTAACGTATCTTAAAAATCTGCAATAATCCATAATCGATCGCTTCACTCATACCATCTCATTCGTTTTCCTTTATACGAAAATTCTTTTTACCAATTTAAGAAAAATTATATATATACAGAAAAATTGTAATATTTCGATTACAACGCGAAAATCACGCGATAATAAAAGGAATGAAAAAGAAGAACGAAAAAAAGAAAAAGAAGAAAGAAACAAAGTATCTTAGAGATAACGTTAGATAATATACCATAGAATTCTCGTGAGCGCAATGCACGTTAGCATAAATGCCGTTTCGCAATAGTCAATGAAACATATTGTGATAAGAGTTATTCATATTTTTGTTCTATTCGTCCCGGTTGCATCAGCGTGTCGCAACAACGAGTTCATGCGAAACTCGCGTCAAACTCGCATCTCGGTCTCGTCTCGTCTCGTCTCGTCTCTCGTTCCTCAATGAACACGGCCAACATTTTTTCGTGTCTCGAAATTAATAACGTTCAAGGTAAACCTGGCCCGGGGACCAATACCAAAATTACATTTTCTACCGCGTAATAACATGCCATTTAACGTTATTCTTTACCAAAAAAATTGTAAAAAAAACCAGTCTTGTACGTTAGAGAATTTCATCGAAGTAAAAAAAAAAAAAAATCAATTCGACAACTGATAATTTTCCCAATTTTCAAACTCATTAATTAAAGTGTCGAATATGATCCATTTCATAGAAAAAAAAAAAAAACGAAATTACTGCACCAATTTTAACATTTCTCGAGACACGATCCCTAAATAGAATTTACGCGGGTTGAAGCAGCTTATATTCGAGGACAATCGGAGGATATCGAGCGGCATCTTCAATGACGCACGATTTACCAATCCTCCGATTCTCTTTCTCTTCTTCGACTTAGGCCTCTCTCTTTCTGGCCTTCGCTTCTGCCAGGCAAAACCTGCCAGACCGGCCGAGTTCACCATCGGCCGGGAATGAATGAGTGTACGATGCGATACTAGCCGAGAGATGATTGCAGCAAGCCGCTTCCGGTACGTGCGCGAATATTACCGAAGATTACTCCTTTACTCGGATCCGTTTTCATTTCGAATTGAAAATTGCGATCGATATCTGAAATTGGAGAGAAAAGATATTCGAAAGTCATCGGAATAATATCGTTTCGTCATCATTGCCTATGATTACATACACGTTCATAGGCCGATTCTAACTTGCTCGATGGTTAATCGTTTGTTTGCTCGAACAATTGTTTGCTCCGTCACCAAAATTAGGAAATTCAACAGAAAAGTTGATCCATAGTGGATGGATGATTCACAGTTTGTTCCAAACGAATGCCAGTTGATCTATGATTCACTAAGTTTTTGTAGAATTTCGAGAAACGATCGGACGGGTAATAACTATTTAGTGAACGATTTAGCGAACTTCTTTTCCCCTCTTGAATCGTAATTGGTTGACCGTTGACGCTGCTTTTTCGCACACGTGCGCGCTCGTTAAAAGATGTTACGAAGCCAATACACTCGGGGCAATTACGCGCGAGTTATCTCGCTTGGTTGCGCGTGCAGTTGCGTTAGATGTATATATATATATACAGGGTTACTCTTAAAAATCAATCTTCGTGGAAAAATTTTAGAAAATTTTTTTAAAAATTAACTGCTTCGATAACTTTTTTAACTTTGAAGTATCGGATATATTATACGATTTTTTTAAATGGCCGCGTTACGCGCCGATTTTTATCTAGGAAGCATCGAAATATTCTATCTGATTACTTTTTAAATTGAAAATTTACTCGATAGAAATAATAATGATTTATCGGTTTAATTTTGAGCGTTAAAATTATCTCTATCGTTTCGCGATCACCCTGTATATTCGGGTAATGTTGCAGCCGCAACAGGAAGGTGACGCAAAATCGAGCGCGGACCAAAACAACGACATAACGTGGCAGAGAAATAGGGGACCACGTGATGCTATAATAGATATAGTTTCAGCGGCTCGACAACATTTTATAGGACTTTTGGCCCGGTCGGTATTTTCGGCCGAAGTCGAAGTCGCGATTCTTTCCACGCTCGTGAAGTTTCTCGTGTGCTAATCGTTGAACGCAATCGTGGCTGACCTTCGAGCTTCGCGACGATCGGGTTACCGGTTGGTCAGGAATTTTCTGATCACGCGACGCCAGAGCCACGGAAGGTGTTGGCGTTATTAGCTTCTTCGAGGCAACGTTAATGCCCATCGATATTATCAATAATTGTAATTATAATTTAATAAGAATTGCGATAAAATAGATAAAAATTATTATTGGCTCGTTAATAATAATCGATCGATATTTATGTAACGATGCAACTCTTCGAGATTTCACGTGCTTTAATTTCTCTGTGAAAAGAATAAGTAAATATTATTTCTTATTGCGTCGTGCACAATGTTTCTCGACCATTAATGATTCTAATTGCCAAGCTAAGCTAAAGAAACTAATATGGTATTCCAGCGTTAATTGTAGCGTTAATGAATTAATAATCGACAATTGTAATATCGTTGAAAATTAACCGGCTATTAACAATTTAATAGGAAGTTTATTTGCCCCGCTCTGTGTCCCATCTCATTGGAAATTTAATAATATCGAATTCTTCTTCGAGTTCAGTGTACCGATAATAAATATACCACCCTTCGAATATAGATTCCTATACATAGATCCTATTTATATTTACGTGTACTCGATAAAAATAATAACTAGCGACGATGATAGGAGAATGGCTTATTCCGCGAACAAGGATTCTCATTCGAACGAGATATATACAACATACTCACTTTTGATCGAATCAAACGACTTCGTATACCGGATAAAATCCAGCTGGCTCTTATTTTCCCCTAGCCGATATATTCGTTGCCCAACGAATTGCGCAAAGGAAAGCACGTAGGTGATCAGATTTTGCCCCTCCGTTACATCATTTGTCGTGTACGCACGTAGGTGTGAAAAGTGTTGCTTATTTCGCGTGTGTGATTATATATTTAAACGTTGCATCGACTGTGGTGTTCCTGAACCGAGAACCGAGACACGGATCGCCGGTGGTGGGGGTATCGTGCTGCGAAACACACGGCAATGCGAACCTCGATCCGAGGTCGGCATTCTCTCATGACTACTGTCGTTTCGCTCTTCGAGAAAGAGAGAGAGAAAAAGAGAGAGAGAGAGAGAGAGAGAGAGAGAGAAGTGTCCTCGAAAATCAACGAATCGAACATTCATTGTCAGTACTGGCGAGCCAGACTACCGGCAATATCGGCCTGCTGACTTTGAAACGTGCCATTGGGATGGTTATGCTTGTTGACAACGGTGCCACTCGCCATCTTGGAATTATCATCGAACGTATAATGTTTGCTTTCCGAAGAGAAGAGAACTTTTTAATTGGTTACCTTTATATCGAAAAATAAATTAATTATGATAAATATATATATATTTTTTTTTTATTATTAGATATCGCGATGTGATTAATTATTCGAGATTTAGAGAGTGGTCAGTTCTTATTAACGACAGTTAACCGTTATCGAATGTGGATTTTCTTTATCTCGTAAAGCAAGGTCACGATCTGAAAACCGTGAGGTTTTTGTGAATGAAGTTAAAACTCGAGATTACCATTGAAAGAATTTTTCCTTTATTCCTTCCCTTTATTTCGTTTATTCGAAAAATAAATCAAAGTCCATCTCTCCATCCATCGAAAGTAACGAAAATTTTCCCTGAGTCAACGACAATAGTCAATTCATTCACTGGAATAAAAATCGAGGAATATAAACGATGACTAGTTGACCACGTGTATCCAGATATAACGTAATGGATATAACCTCATCGACGATTAGAGCACGATCGATCGATCAAACAGTCATCTCCTTCTCTCCGGCCAACCACGCGATCATCGATTCATTCTTTCTCCTTTCCCGTCGAATTTTCCTCGAAAATACTCGCGACGTTCCTTTTTTCTCGAAACATCGAGAGAATGATGCAACGACCGATACCCATTACCGATAAAACCATACCGCCGCGATAAAATATTTATTGTCTACGACTATGAATCAGTTGAAACGCATACCAATAGTTCCAATAGTTTAACCGCTTGGTTTCGAGTGCAACGGTCGATCGACCGAGTATATACGTCACGAGACGCGTGCATACCGATCGTTACAGTGTCACTGAAACAATTGGAATTTACGTAAGATCCACGTTCCAACGTGAAATCATAATCCGGTTCCGTTACGAAAGGATGATCTGTTTTGTCAACAGATCCGCGATTTTCCGATTTTTTCTCTCTCTTTCCGAGAATAATTGGAAAACGGGGATTTTCTTCCTATCGTAGCTAGGAATTATCGATAATCGCTTATCTCGGCATCTCTTTTTTTAAGGAAAGAGATTACTATCGTTATGTACGTATCTATATATATATATATATATATATTATGTGGGAAAAAAAGTCGATTCGAAAATAAGTCGTAATAACGTTCTCGTAACAAACTTCTCGAACTTCGTAAGTACGTACGTACGCTGATATGAAATTAATACCAGAAGGTTTCACCTTCGTCGCGCTAATCGCACGTGTTCGATACGTTCACATTGTACGAACAACCGGCCATGATCTTATTCTGAGCTTATCTCTCCGTACGAATATGTACATATGTACGACGAGCAAAGTAGCTACGACGTTCCTCTTAATACGTATCTAATTCGTTTACGATCGGAGCGAGCAATTAAAAGCAAAAATATATATCTTTTCCCGTATCCTCGATGCTCCTAACTTTTCCTAACCTGATTCTAGCCTGAGATATTTATTAAAAAAAAAAAGAAGAAATAATCTTCTCATGCGAGGCATTTTTCCCTTTATACGAAACAAACTGAAGAATTTTACTCGAGGAAAAAAATATCGTCGTGCTTTCGTGCGTGTACATCCTTCGACGAATCTCGCGATGAATAACAAAAAGACGCGTCGGAATACGAACGGGAAAAGGAATTTTCGAAAGGATACGAGGATATCCTGGCCGGGATTACGGCCTCTATTTTCCGTTGAACGCAGCTGTGCGGACGAGGAAACCGGACGAGGAAGAGGATGCTGACGAACGGAGCGAGAAAGGCGGCGGGGGAAATTCCGACTTGTTTCGCTTCGATTTAACCGCAACCCCGTGCGCCAACACGCAGGGGGAGAGACGTGTGTGTATATGGTGTATACAGGCTGGCGCACGTGGCGCATTATTTTCAGTCTCGCTCACAAATTTTGAACAACCCATCTGTTGGGAAGTATGTAAAATATCCGAAGAGACTATCCACCGTTTGTATCGTCACTCTCGTTCCGAGAAATCCTTGGCACGGATATTTTTACGCCCCGCGCTTTTTATTTGTATTACAAAGTCTTTGTATAAAGTACGCTCCTTCCTTTTTTTATAAACACTTTGGTCAAATTGATTTTTTAAATATCGACAGGGTTTAACAAAGTTTGATCATTCGATCGGAAGAATATAATAGATTTTTACAGTTTGATTGTTTCTTTGAGTGAGATTAATTTCTCGATTGGAAACTGCAGCTATCGATTTCCTTTTCGAGAAAAAAGCGCGGGGAGAAAGCAAAGATCGTGGAAAAGTTGTAGAAACAGCGAGCAGTTCCGGGATCGATAAATGGAAGCCGGAGAATATCGGAGGGGGATATCTCGCACTTCTATCTCCGGTACCGCCTTTCCGTCGTTCGTGAACGCCACTTACGCGTGGGAGGATCCGTGTATCCTTGCCAAAGTTCCTTCGACCCTATTCTCCTCCGTCTCGAGGCCTTTGCCTCGAGGTTATCTTTCTTCGCCGATCGAAGGTTGAACCCCGAGTATCCACGTCCAATTTAAAAAAATTTTCTACAAAATCGTGCGAGCTTTGCATTCATTCCTTTCTTTCCACCTTGATTTTAAGATTCCAAGAAAGAATCAAGAAAAAGAGAAAAAATCGAAACAAAATTCCTACATAATTATACGATCTTTCTTAAAATCGAGAATTTCAAAAAAATTATTTTCGAAAGAATTCTTATCGGGGAGGGGAAAAAAATCGAAACTCGTCTCTCGTTCGACGGAGAAAGAGGCGCGCTGTTTCTACGCTGTTTCTTCTTCTTCTTCTTTTTTTTTTTTCCTCTCTCGCTTCTCCCTTCGACTATTTATCCTTTCTCGAATGTGTGCCCTAGGCACGAGCGAAAATGCCGGCGAACCGGTTCCACGATTTTTCGTCGACTCCTCGTCCCGGACTTTAGACCGGTATTCCTCCACGTTGCAGCATGCGTAGGCCGTGCATTCATTTCGCGGTGCATTTCGCGGATCACCATTCCGGATATACACGAATTCGTACCACTTATTCGCGTCACGAGTGCAAGACGCTCGTCGTATCCGCTTGTCCGCCGTTGTCTACGCCCCGCGAATGGAAGACGATTCGAATGGACACGTTTCAGGAAAAAAGAAAAAAGCGTTTAAAATGTCAAAAGCGCGGGAAAAATATTTCGATCGAGCTGTGTATCTTATATAATTGAATTATTACACGTCTTTCGCTTTTGATTGCGATAACGATCGAGTTCCTAGAAGCAATGATGGAAACGGGATTAATTACGTTAAGAAATGAAAGAGTGTGGATATATCGTTCAATAAATATAGATATAAGGATATAGCGACAAATAGGAATAGTGATTGGAAAAGATTAATAACGTGCAAGAAAATTAGAAAGATATGAATGGAAAAGTTATATTTATTGGAACATTATATTACTATAATTAATCTAAAGATTCCTATATTTTTTCGATTATAATAAATGTTTCTGAAAAAATTTTTTTAAATTTTTCTTTTTTCTTAATACGATCGATAATTAAGCGTCCAAAACTTGTTGTCGTCACGATGGAGATACGTTTCGCAACGAATCATCCCGATCGAAATCTTTCGTAAGACGAAATATACGTCGCAATTCTTATCTAAGCCGATGAAATAAGAAGCATTGGAGACAACAAATCGTTCTTGGAACCGAAAGGCCCTTATCGGTTGCGTACTTGAAGGCTGCGCGGATTGCATTCCCGTCAACCTTTTCCAGAGCAATGGCGGATGATCTCACTTGCAAATAATTACAACACTCGATGTCGTCGCATCGAAGAAATCAATGAGACGATTGTTCGCTCGTTTATTGCCCATCCTCCCTCCTCGCGTGTCTTCTTCGCGTTAATTAAACCGAACGAACCAGCTTATTCGTCGATTTTTATTCACTTCTTCAAACGACCTCACAGTTTTCCAACGCATATACTTTCGATTATACGTCGAATTAAGAGTCGAAAAAGAAGTGTTATTTCGCTTTTATTAATAAAAGCATCACCCCAAGTTGCACGAAGGAAGAAAGAAATATCTATGGAGAGAATATGAAATTAACATTCAGTTACTTATACGCGTGCATCATCCCGGATGCAAATTGATTATTTTTGACTCGACGGAGAGGAAATGAATTTCAAAAGAAAAAGAAAAACAACAAAAGATACGCGACAAAAATTCAAAGTTTCTTCTTCTCTTTCTTTGTTTTCCATTTTTTCTTTTTCTTTTTCCCTCTCTATTTTAATTTCAAGAAAAATTCAATACTAATATAGAGGAGCAGGTTTCTTCTGGACGAGCACAGGTACATTTTGCGCAATGCAGACTCTACAGCGACACTTTTTGATCGATCCCGAATGGAGCACACGGATGCTCGTTACCGTATCTCTCGGTATGCGCGCGCGTGTAAATGTCCGGCACGCTTTTCAGATTCGAGTCAATAATAGCTTACGTACGGGTTGATGGAACTTAAACTGCGGTATTCTTAGTCCATTTAATCGAGTCAGTCTTTTTTTTCTTTTAGATGTGTCGTGCGCACGTAATTTTTTAACCTTTTCGAAATTCAATCCGAGTTCTATGCACTTTTCGTTTCGATCTACTTTATCGATCGGGATTCTTCTCCGCGGATCCATGATTTCTTTATTATTATTATTATTATCCTCGCGATTATAACGGTATTACTATAGCTAGAGATAAAAGTTGGAAGCGGGGGAAAGCTTGCAAGTAAGACAGATTTGACATTATGTCAACACGAAAGGAAATACTTATCTTATGCAATGTGTGTATATAGCATGCATTAGGCAACTAATCGTTTCTTAATTCCCTTAACAAGATAGAACGGAATTACATCACGAGTGGAAAAAAGAAAAAAAGTAATAATAATAATAATAATTTTACAATCACAATATTTCTTCGAACGGAATAAAGAAAGGGATAAGAAAAGTAAGAATGAAATATTAGGAAACGTTTCCCTTCGCGAAAACCGCGACCTCGATAATAAAATAACGCAAACTAAACTCGCAATTTTAATTTCAAAACTATCACTCGTCGCTCGAATTTATCAGAATGCTCACACGCAGTTTAAAGGCGAGTTCTAATTTCACTCGAGACGATAAACCAGTCACGATTTTATTTATCGATCGATTCTCAATCAAAGGTGCACGCGACAGATTAAATGCATCGAATCGTTCGTTCGAATCGGATTATTAAAAAGACGAGCCGTTTTCTTCGAAGATCTTCCAAATTCGAAACCGAAAAAAACGCTTCGAGGGAAAAGATTCGGGATGTTTCGGCGCGAAGATGAAAAGGGGCGAGCAAAAGTAGAGATGAGATACGATTGTGGTGGTGGTGAGGGGGGAGGGGGGCATTTACGAGCCGCAGCTGCACGCTTTGTGGAGGGAATCAAAGGAAGAGGGCGGGCTTGGAAATCTCGTGGACGACCTCGGCGAGGAGGTGGATTGCGACATTCGACGTTCGTCCAAGTCCATTCACCGTAACATCCGTGCACGTTTCTTAAAAAGCTGCGGCTTAAAGACGCCCCGTGTCACGACCCCGTTCCGACTTCATCGATCCTCCGATTATACACGGATAAATAAGTGTTCTCGTTGCTCGACTCGATTCGTTTCCACGTTTCCATGGGATTTGAGGCGGAAAACAGGATCGACGCTATTGGAAATATTTATTTCGTTCGATGAAAGGTGAAGAATCGATCTCTTGGATTTAATCTCAACGAGATATTTAAAGAAGAATGTTTGGGATGGAACTTTATTCGTAAAGAATAAAGGTAAAAGATAATAAACTTGATCGAGCAATTAAATGCCGCTTGATTACGTTCCTAGAATAATTTTTACTTCAGATTGGAGAGGAGGCTTCCAAGATTCATTGACCTTTCCTTTAAGCATCGAAAAAAGATAAAGAAATAAAATAAAAACAACTCGTCATTCGAATAATTGGTTAATTGAAAATTTGAACGAATCACGAAGGCAAATTACGACACCTCTGCCTTCGATTTATCGAAAGCGACGAACCGATAAATAATACTCGTTTTACTTTTTTTTTCCGTTTATTTAAAAACGTTCAGGAGAGCATAGACTTATCGGCTTATCGGCCATTTTTTTCTCTCTCTCTTTTTCTTTCTTTTCAACACATCCACTACGTATCACCACCGTGAGGCAACATCCACAGAGAGATTAAACGATCGCATTTTTAGAAGGAATCGTGTAACTATCTCCGTTACTGTTAACCGATAAGGAAATCGCGATACTTGCCGGTTTTGCAACTTGTGTATCGTTGACGAGGTCACGAGCGATGTTTCATCCAGTGAAGTTTGTTTTGAGAAAAAATCGTTAATCTCTCTCTCTCTCTTATTCCCCGATCGTTCTACAATTCTTCACGCGGAGAAGAATATTCTACAAGGAAAACCGAGATTAAAATTAAAAAAGATTTATTTATCGTTATTTCGAAAATCGTTGGCAAATATCGATTTTTTTCTTTTTTTATTCGAAATCGAAATACACTTGAAAACGAACGGAGCAAGTTCGACTAATTTCGAGATTCAAGGAAACACGATCCACGAACGAAACGTTACCAATCTTGGAAAGTAGCCTCATTTACCTCTCCACTCTTTATCCTTATCTATCTATTTTCGCCGCGGAGAGAACACGTGGCCATTAAGAAACGAAAACATCCGAAGCGCAAAATAAACATCGGCGAGGAATGCGAGAAGTTTGATCGAGAGAAGCGAGTTCCGGAACGCGGCGATAAGCGGCGCGGTATCACCGGAAACGGAACCTCGTTTACGTTCCTCCGAGGTGCTCCCCCGAGGGGGCCAGATAACAACAGTTGTTGATCGGCAGGGCAGGCCACCCTTCACCCCGCCGTTGCCCGTCATTATTGCGATCCCTTTGAAGGAAAGGTAAACCTTCGAGAGGAGCGGAAGTGGATGGTATCCTCGACCGCCGCCAATCCTTAGCCGGCTTGATCGAACGGACGTGACCATTTCCAAGTGGCTCGCAAAGACGTGGCTCCCGAGGCCGTAAAACGATGTCGAGAGCCGGCTGGAGGTCGTATATTTTTATCGTACGATCGCCACGTTTCGAGTATCGATAAACGAATCTCTCGAATCTCGCCCTTTTCTCGAATCGCTTGTCTCTTCTTCCATGATTAATTAATTATCCTTCGACCGTAAATCAAACGAAGGAAATTATGCGAATCGATGCGCGGAATTTGGATGACGATTTGAGAAACGAATCTCAACGATTTTGGATATTTTGTATATAAAAGAAGAAATTTACGAAGAGAAGAAGGATGTTTGGGAGAAAATTTTACGGGATGAATTGTATCGAGTCGAAAGGTAAAAGGAATAAGGTACGCGACAAGTGTGACACTTGAATGGTAAATCTGTATTTCGTGTGATACGGGTTTTACGCGATACCGAATCAGATTATATTACGACACAAACGGTTTATGAAACACGATGGTCGGATATATACGTATTATTCTCGAAGAAAAAGGTGTCCACGTGTCGATTTGAATATGCCTCTTCTACCTAGACATCCGCGATTGCGTCATCTCGTGTCACGTGTTTAGCAGTAACTCGCATTTCGCTTGGACGATGATCGTCATACGTCAGAATATAAATTGATTATTATTATTATTATTAACGCCGATTGGGAAATTGCGATCGCGTTGACGAAACGGATATCGGGGATCGTTAGAAAATCACCCGATTACCAAACGTCGCCGCCGATGATTAAATATTTCCAAACGCGTAACGATATCTTTTAACCACGGCCGACCATTCTTTTTTTTTTTTTTTTTTTTTCCATTCGTACTTACGATATCGTAATTTCGTTTACAGCTCTCGGTGATCCCGATCGTTGATGACGCTCTCTATTTTGGAAACGCCCCGATTCCCCGAAATGGGACGAGCCAATTCCTTTAATCGGAACATCTGTTCCGTTCGTCGTTCGATATCGCTAAAATATATTCGTTTGTTCATTCGTTTCGAATAATGAATAATATGTAACGAATTCTTTGCGATATAAAAAAAGGAAGAAAAAGGGAATCGTTTCTTTGCAAATCGATTAGATTTAATCGAGATTCGGTCGGAGGCAAGTTATGAAAAATGTATTCACGCGCGATACCAGTTCGTGTATACGAATAACATTACCGCGTAACCAGCCGCGTGGATACGCGACTTTTCGTAAGTGGAAAGATTTAATATGGCATGTGCAACTCGATCGCGATCGATTGCCATCATCGTGTAACCGATGGTAAATCATTGGCCAATCTGGATCGAATATGCCGTTCCGCTTTTTCCAAACGGTGTGTTGTGCGACTTTATGCAACTTTCCAGCAACAGCGACTCGGTTCGATATCCGAGCCGAGGGTGAGCCGAGAGGAGGATACATTATGCATCGTGGAAGCTTATCGAAATGCCACTGTTTCGCTTTTTGCCTCGTGAAACGATCGTTTCGAGAAACGAACTCCTCCTCCTGGCTAATTTCCACCGATTAGACTCGCTCCATCTTCGCGCAATTTTCCAATCGACGAATTTCCATCCGCTTCCCGTTTAAAAGCTAGAAACATCGCTCGCTCGATTTTCTTTTCTGATATACGATTTTTTCTAAAAAAGAAAAGAAGAGGAAACGAGATTAAATTACACGACGTTTGTAATAAACTAAAGGATGGATGAATTAGAAAATAAGAGACCGTTCGTTACAATTTGTAATTGTAAATCAACGATGTTTTCGCGTGCGATTCGTAACTCGTAACGCCGATCGCAATGCACTTTTGTAATATCGGTGAAAGAAAAATAAATATCATTGTTCGTGTTCGTGCAATGCCCATTTGCACCAAGAATGTGCCCACTCGAAGTTGCGAAAAAGTAGAATGATACGATTCAGTGGAAAAGGATATCTAAAAACCAGTTTTTGTAATCGAGTGCAATCCGAATTGATTAAACGAGACGTTGCACCATGATAGTTGCTCCCTCTTACGAAAACCGAGGCTTGGTGACTTAGGTATAGTGTGGGAGCGATGCGCTGTATTATTCTGATGCAATTCGCGCGAATCGATATTTAAAAAAAAAAAAAAAAAAAAAGAAAAGAAAAAAGAAGGAGAATCGCGTGTCGAAACGTAAAAAGAGCGAGATTCAAGGTGAGAAATTAAGAAATGTATATTATTTCGGCAGAAATTTAGCAACTATGTAAGATAGAAATTTATGCGCGAATCGAAGAATTATTAGAAAACTGTAGAAATTGGCGTAAGAAGGTAGAAAAAAAATAAATGTAGAAATAAAATTTCGGCAACTCGATACACGAAACGTGTCCCTGTGACGTAATTAAATGTAAATTGATATCCGAAGGAAGGATAAATATTTGAAAAGTTCGAATTTGAAAGATCGATCAAATATATCGTTGTGGTGCAATCGATGAGAATTGATGATTGGGGGGGAAAAGGAAAAAAAAATTATTCGCCGCTTATATAATCGAATAACAAATAAATGGAATAAAAATAAAATTTAACGATCTTGTTTGTCAAATTTAAGAACTTTTGTAGGAGATAATGGAATACATACACAAAGGATCGGTGTTATGCAATTGAAATGAATCGATATTCGAGAAAACCTATAAAAATTTATACGTTTGTTATACCATTCACATAATATAATGAAAATGAATAATCTGAGATAAAAGTTGAAAAAAATATCACGTACAATCGAACAACAGTACAATAAGAAGAATAATTATGATGCAAAGTGATGCAATTGCGATATTGCAAATAATATAAATCGGAATTAATCATTGATGATGAAAAGTAACGGGTAAAAAAAGGAATGAAATACTTCAAAATAAAATTCCGACAAAAAATAATTTAGACGAATTATTTACGTATTAACTTTGTATAAATACGATTAAATACGTACATATATATACATATAAATTATTATATATAAAATTTCACAATATATTCGTATAATTACTCATTTAACATATCCCTGAATAATGTACAAACACCAGTATGACGAAGAACCTTTTCGATGACTTTGTAAACTTTGCGTACACGTGTATTGGTGCCCATATCTACCGCTTTTCCGAATAGGGCAGTCATAATAGATCAGTGTTCCTTGGTTCGATAGTGTATCAACAACAAACAACGAACGTGTTGCGATCCGTGAATCGTGTCGTATGATCGTTACGAATCTCGATCTCTCGTAAATTTTTAAATATGAATTTCTTCGTTGAGTGAGTTTTCGTCGTTGCGTTGTTAATTTTAACGAATTTTATCATGTTAAGTTCGTAAGTGAGTTTCGAATTGCGAACGGCGTGGAGGCCGCACGAGGATAAGGAAGATTAAACAGCCACTGAGCGCATGCTGTATCGCACGTAGCCGTCGAGGTGCGTAGTTCAACAAGTTCTACGATATTGTGTCGTAAAATCGCACCTTCTTGTCGTGTTGTTCGCCTCGTTACACAATTTCGTGCAGCTCTTGCAAATCGCTCCTTTGTTCGCGATAATTCCGTTCTCGGGATTTATGACGGCCACGATAAGCTCCCGTGAAACGACAAAAGTCACGAGTGTATTCTTCGCCCGTTCGACCAAGCTTTTTTTTTTTTCAACCTAACATCCTGAAAATTTGGCCAATTTCAATATTTCTGAAATTATATTTCACCGTCGTATAAACGTGTATAACCTATATATCGTCGATCGATTTGTTTTCAATTCGTTGTAAATATACGATACGAGTTTAATTTAAACGAAGGAAAAATTTACAATATGCGCATTCCAACTTTAAAATTCGTGGATAATTAAATGGAATCTTTTTAAATCCTGCCATTATTTTATTTCGCAAGATTTAAGATTTAAGATAATACGCATCTTCTTATGAATTCAAGTCTGGTTCCAAGCATATTTAGTTTAATAGCATTTTAATGTAAATAATATAGGTATAAAAATATTGATAGGTCGTTAAAGAACAATATTTTCGACTTGACCGTGTGTTTGTCAATCTTTGATAAGTTAATACAAAGAAAAAAAAAAATAGACAAAATAAATTTCTCTTTATTTTCGTTTTAATTTGCTTATTTTTTTCTTTTTTTTTTTCTTTTGAATTTAATCAGTTACATTATTGAAAGATGATAAAATTAAATAAAATTAAATCCGTCATGGAATTTATCTATATATATTTATTTTAATTATGGAACACACGATGGAATACACGATGAAAGATCGCTCTTACTTTGCGTCAGATTTTTTTTTTCATCGAAATTTCACGTTCGGCAAATTTTTCGTTAATTAAACATATCGTGATAATTCTTTCTTCTTATTTCTCTTTAAAACATTTCGTTGGTAAACATTGAATTCAACGTTCGAAACCATTATAAGTCGTACGATAATGATTTTTATCGAATAAAACGAATGTAAAATAATTATAATTTGCGTTTCAAATTAACAAATATAATAATAATAATAATAATAATCTTGAAATACAAATCGAAAATTTTCTATCATTTCATCGTGTCGACTTCAAATTCTCTAATTTTCTCGAAAAATTTCAATTCTTTTCTTTGTCTTCTTTTTTTTTCTTTTCTTTTCTTTTCTTTTTTTCAACTTTAACGAAAAAGAGATGCAAAATATTCGTTAGTCACGTACTATTTATGAAAGTTCGGAACAACAAAAGCTCACGAGACGGTAATCGCCGGAAGTAACAATTTTTAACAACGATTGCCTACGTCATTACTTTTTCCTCCGCATCGGTCCGTCTCGTGAGGCATCCGCAAAAATAGTTTCGGCCGTGAACATAATCGTACGTCCGGCTCGTTTATCATGAGAATGCTTGTGCCGTGTAGATCGAACGGACGTTTTATGCGGATCCATCGCAAAAAGGATCCACGCGAAATTCTATCGATTTTTGAAATTATATGATACGAGCGATTCGAGAGAAACGAGCCATTAATGACTCGTCATTAGATGGAAAAATAAGCCAAGTTTAATTCTCTCGACTAAACTTTTTAAATTAAAAATGAATAATACATGTTCGTTCGTACATGACATCATTCTCGAAATACAATTTCTCATAAAACGTCTTTAGCAACGCGAGTTGGAATTTTACATCGAACGCGGATAAATATTTATCATTCTATTTCGATTCGTTTCGAAAATCTTCTAAAAATCTTCGATTATCAATTTGCCTTATCTACCTTGTGAGATAATGTAAATCCATGCTAGTCAAATCTCACATCTGCAGAAGGCGATTCTTACGCAATTATTACTGAAATCTTACAAATCATTACATTAATAATTATCGTGCAAGAAGGCTCGAGATATCATAAATGCGACAAAATGTGTCTAGACGCAGATACAGATTCCGATACCGGAAATCTCATCTTGCGCAAACCGTTTTGAAGAAAATTTGACTAATTTTTGAATCATCGAAGTAAATCACGAGTAAATACGTCACTTGTTATCTTGGAAGAATAAGTTCTGAGCAAGGCATAATTTTCAATGAACAAGTAAGCAAGGATACGATAATAGAATCGCGGTGAAAATTTTTCGACAGAACGCACGATAATAAGAGAAGGTAAAAAACAGAAAATTGTTTCGGCATGACGCGCGTCACGTATTCCCGGCTAATATTTTTTTCCATCTGTCAACAATTATCAGTTTCAAAATGACCTCGCATCTATCTCAAATATATTTCTGCGTTAATATTATTAATCTTTGAAAGAAAGATGGAGTTTTTTTTCATTTCGAGAACGATTACGTTTTATTGTTCATTCGATTCTCGTCTATTCATCGATAATGTTAAATACAAATTGAAATTTTATCTAATTTTATAAATACGAGTTAGAAAAATACGAGAATGAGAAAACGTAAAATCTTCGCCAACTGTATTTATCGAATATTTTTTTCTTTTTTTTGCAAAGCTGATATATTATATCGAGAATAAAAAAAAGAAAGAAGAAAAGGAACAAAGGAAAGATACATCGTCAAGAAGCGAAGGTCGGACGCCGAATATACTATATGTTATGTACGATTCAAATATAGCGTTTTCACAATCGTGCTTGGTCAATGCTTTTCCACCAATATCCGTTTTATTTTAAAAATCTGTTCAGATACGTAAAATTAAACGCGATATCCGTTTTATCATCACTTCCGTTCGCGATTCATCATTGGGGATAATATATCATTGTTCTTGGAATAAGACTTTCAACTTTCACTGCCGTTAACGAAATCATGGCCAACAAAACAATATGTATCGCGAAATATTTTCGGAAAAGTGGCGATAACAGATAACAGATAAGGGAACTAGCGATAAGAGAACGAAAGACGTAGTGTTTACTACGTATTTTCGAAATAAATAGCCGGAAATCAAGAAAAACATTAGATCAAACGATCAAAATCTCGATGAAAGAAATCAAAATCATCTCAAGATCGAAAAGTTATGATCCTCGAAAGTAATAGGCGCGAAAGAAAGGAACAATGTCTCGATCCAAAGTTTCGTTGGTGATAAATATTTTCTTGATGGCCTTGAAAACATTTCGGACTGTGTATTTCGAAATTAAAAAAAAGAAAATATTCAGAAAAAGGAATTAACGCTTTAAAGATGAAATCCAAATTTACATTAAGTGTCGCGTGTCGCGTGACATATGTTTTAAAAAAACCAGTGAAACAGAAATGCTAATCTGTGGAAAGGTATGTCGAAAGGTACGTCGGACAAATTAAACGGAAGATGATGAATTGATCAAACATATCTGACGGAGAAAAATTTAAGGGAGATCGACGAGTCGATTTTCGTTTCAAAATTTCGATTTAAATTTTTCACATTATTATTTCTATCGCGTATTTTCTATTTCGTAACGTACGAATTTTTATAAAAGTTTTTTAAAAGAGTTTTTTTTTAAAAACTTCGATCGAAAACAGTATACGTGGTACGAGACACGTTAACGGCGAAACAATACAGATTTCTTTCTCTGTTTCTGACGATAAGTTTTAATACTCTATAACGCCATGTGACTTGGGTGTTACGTACACACTTGTTGTAACTTTGTTTTATTTGTTTATCACTTATCGTACCATTATATTTTATTAATACAAGAATTATATTACATACGTACCAATACGATCTATCTGTAACAATCGTTATTATATCTTTTATGTTCGTGATAAAATTTAAAAATTGCGACGACAATTACGATATCGTTTCCCCTTTTGTTTACGAAATTCCAATTATCGAGGATTCAATGGCAATCAAGATATTAATCTAATTATAATATAAAACGACCTTTCAATTCATAAATATAATAGATCAATGCTCGTCGAATCTGAATCATCGTGTGGAAAAATTCACAAAGTCCGACGAAGGACGAACGAAAGATGATTATCACTCTCTTACAATGTTTTTATCGAAATGAATTGCATTCGATCGAAAGATACCTACGTAAACGAAAAGATATAAAATATCGATAAGGTATGTAACGACTAACTATTTTACAAGTGCAAATATATTCGCTCAATTTTTCTTCTCTTATATTCGTTTCCCGAATATTCATTCTCATGAAAGTTAATTTTTTAAAATATTCGAATGAAGAGTTGATTTGTAAGAAAAATCCTCCATAAAGATAAATATTATCGTGCCCTTCTTTTTACTTGTCCCATATTTGAAAAAAACACACGTATATACCATTTTTCCATTCAATCTCTCGATTGATTAAAAAAAGATGTCTTCTCACGATTGAAAAAAATTTACGTAACGTAACGCAATGTACCAGTTAAATCATCTTTTAATAAAAAATTATCGGATAATTAACATATTCATTAAGATCTGTCCTTTCCGGAACATATCGAATCATCATTTTCGACATGTGTCGGCTTGAATCATCGAGCTACGAAATCGAGCAATTGGCACCCACATATACGTATAAGCAGAATCGAGTGTGTTAAAAAAAAAAAGCACTAGGTTGGCCAATATCCGGTCTGAAGGCGAGCTCGTTTGGAAATTCGAAGGCCTACTCTTGCTCCAGCCGTGATCTATGCAATCCACATAGATATCTTTTCAAACGTGTGTAATATATAAATGCAAATACATTACATTTTATAATAAATATTTTATGCTGCGTATTATTAACACAGCATATGATATTTCTTCTAAGCGAAAGGATCAGAATGTTTTAATATCTCGATTAATCGATTGATATACGTAATTATGTAATTTGTATATCTTGAATATTTACATATACGTATTATAAAAAATTTTTAATATTAATAAACGTGTAATTTATTTTTTTCTTCTTTTAATTTTTATTTCAATTTTTAATTTTTCGATAAATTAAATTGAAGGCTTATTCGATTTAAAAAAAAACGATATTTCGAAAAAAAATTTTTAATTTATGCAAAATAAAGAAAATATCTGTATCTGATTGCTATTTAATTATAAAAAAGTTTTGAAGTAAAAATATTTTTAAAAAATTTTCAATGTTGCTCGAAAAAAACGCGAATGATCGGATAGAAAAAATAAATGAATTAATAAATAAAATTATCTAAAGTTAATAATTTAAATAATTATATTTATTCGAGAATAATGAGATTTTTTTACTTTATAGTAAAAAAAAAATATATAAATTTAAATAAATAATATGATTACTCAATCAGATTACCTTCACATTTAAAATCTTTTATTCGCGTCTATAAAGGAGAAAAACCGCAAAACTGAATGTATTTCAAGAAATGATCCAAGAACAACGCCATCCTTCTATTTCTTTGTGACAAAAAATATGTGTAATGATGATACGATTTCTCACGGTCATAGCAGAGTATATGTGGGTGAGGTTACGTGCCCTTAGTTGCCACCGATTGTTTAAGCGTGCCTCCCGCGGTTGCTAAGAAACGTTAAGGTAGGTCAAGGGCACATCATTTATTCGAAATAACGCCTTGAAAGAATCTATCAATTTTGCTTTTTAATTAAAAAAAGAATTTAATATCGAATTTATAATAATTACTTATATTCGTTTGTTCAATAATTATTATATAGTAAGTATATTACTTATTTCTATAGTATAATTCAATTATAGTTTGTTTAAAAAAAGTGGAAAATTCCAAACAAAATCGTTATACATATGTAATTCATAATATAGCGTATAAGTTAATAGAAGTAATTAGTGTTACGAATAATCTGTTGTAAATGTACAAAAAATTTATATGTATAACCGCGTGTCGAGGTTTCGGATGCCCACGTACGCACTGATGTGGCCAGTAGCGCATCTTTAACTCTCAAGGCCCTTTTTTTGATACATATTCTTCAGGAACTTGTCAATACTTTATCATTCTACAATCTATAATTTTTCTGAACGTTTTCTGAACGCATCATTAATATAAATTAAATGTAAATCAAGAATGTATTGCGAGACAAATAAAAGCTAGATATTGAAATGCTGAATCATTAATAATAAATCGTATGACTGATATGACGGAAAAACTATATTCTTATTTTTATTCAAAATTATAGTATATTTTTTTGAGGGAAAAAATGAAATATTAATATAGAAGAAATATTAATATACTTTTCATATGTAATAAAAAAAATAATTCTTTTCGTCATATATAGAATATATATATATGTGTGTGTGTATATCTGTATATAACTTTTTTAATATTATTATTTAATAATTAAGAATAAAAAAAAATATCTTACCACAGGAAATTTGAAACAAAAGGATCTTTTCTTTGTGTAATTTGTCTTTTAAATTTTAATCACGTTTTTAAGCACGAAAAACACACGAGGATACCATATAACGCGTTCTTGAGCCGGTACTGAAAATCCGTGAAACACGCATGCGCGTTTATTTCCCACTCCCCACAACGTATTTACCGATTCTGTTGGGTTAAACCAAGGCGGCGACCGTAGCTTCAGTCGTTTGCTGCACAATGGCACGATTGGTTTGTGCTTGTTCGTTCTGCTGCCGCCGTCGTTTCTGAGCGGAGGGCCGGCCCAAAACGTTGGACCGTCCGTTGCGCGGGATACAAATCTTTCCGCACAGTTTCCCTCGTTCGTAACCGCTCAGCTCTTCAAGTTTCTTTGTTTCTTTCGAATTATCCAGTCCTCGTAGTGAGTGACGAAAGAGAAACAATAACAACGACGGCTGGACGGAAAACGAATTGCGAAAACCGTGAACAGAAAAACCACTACTACCGATACATCATCTAGGTAGAACAACCAACAGGAAGAAGACCAGGTTTTATCCGAAGCGCGCGCTATTCGAAAAACCAATACGCCCAATCGAAACTGGGGCTTCGCTTTTCGAACAGACGGCGGTTTATCAACAACGTCTTTGGGAGAAACTCAAATTACATCTGACTGTTTCTTCATCCCAGCCTCCCGTTCAGGAACGTACGGCGACAACAGGAAGAACATACAAAGGTAACATGTGTTCATCTGCTGTTTTAGACTCGAATAAGGTTATTTAGACGGAAAAAAGAAAAAACATTATGAAGTGAGTGCGCGGATGCATATATTTTGCGTATCAGTTTCGCGTGAGAACAGTGCAAAGTGCAGTGATTATTACCGACGCGTACTGGATCGATGTCAGTTTCTTCGTTCTATCGTATATTTACTTCGGTGCGCTTGCCCTGATATTAGTGTACACTTCTTGTTAGCTTTTCTATCGAATCTTCTTGAATTTGTTGAAATTAATAATCAATATCTATTGCTATTCGTTTATCTTGAATATTGTGAAAATTTCACAATGTTTCGTTTAATATTTTAATATTCGAATAAATTTTCTTAATTTCACCAAAAAAAATGATGAAAAGTTACAATTTGTTGTCATTTACTTTTTTCTTCTATTATATCGGAAATCATAAACGCCGGTGTAATCCATCCACGTAAAGTCATAGACTGCGTGAGCGGACGTATTAGGCAATTTATTTCGCGGTATTGCGTCACGTTCTCGCGCGCTATTAATGCAACCGGTGCCCGCAATATCGCCGTGACAACTGTGGAACTCCGCCATTTTGACCTTACCGAAGGATATCTGCTATCTGCTTGATAGTGTATGTGCGAACATATACATGCGTTTCGACACGCGCTACCGTGTGGACGCAATCCTTTACTAATACCGAACTTGTTATTTCGTCAGATTTTCGTTCATTCAATACTTGGATATGGAAGACATTTACAAGTTCCAAGCACAGAGCCCCATCATCTTTCGTTATTGCTGATCTTTCAATTTTAAATGTTCGAATAATCGAAAATAGAAAATTATTAGTTTAACTTTATAAAAATATATTTTAATCAATTCATCTATTTTTTGAGAATATTTGAATAATAAGATTTAAAAAATTTTAACTTTTATTATAGAAAATTTTCAAAAATAAAATAATATTTATTAAATAGAACTATAAATGTAATTACAGCTAATAATTTAATTCAATTAAGTTAGGTTAGGTTTGTATTAGAAATTTTTTATTAAACTCGATACATTTTTGGATGTTATACATGAAATATTACATCAAAAAATTTAGAAATCAATCAAAAATTGTGTTTTAAAATGAAATTTAACTTATAATAAAAAAAATTATTGAACAGAAAAAATGAATAAAAATTGCGGTTGACTATTTTCTAAAGAGAAAACCAGGGGGCGAGACGTGTACTTACTCTCGTATTCGCATCCCTGATCTTTGGAACGGTAAGAGTTTTGCGCAAGTGCGATATCGTAATGACGCGATTTCGCGAATATCGATAGTCGGAATTCACAATGATAAAATCGAATGATCGAGTAAGTTCTGAAAATCGAATTTCTGATTACCGGTATAGATTTTTTCTTTCTTTAAGATTGGCTACTTGATTTATTAGTATTATCTGAAAATGTTTTTAAATTAAAATGAAACTGATAATATCGTAAGAAACAAACATAAATACATAATTTATGTAATTCGTTTTTAATTTCAAGCTATATAATTCGTATAATCAAGAATATTGAATTTATATATCAGGTTTCATAAATGAAAATCGGATATAGAAAGTTTACTTTTTGAAATTACAATTGTTTGTGAAAACGTATTTTACAATTATTTTGTAATTTTTTGCAATAAAATTGTATATATATTTTCGACATACTGTGTTCAAAAGAGATCACATAACCTAAGTTATCAAAAAAACACGATCTATATAACGATCTAAAAAATTGATATAATATTGAAATAATAATTATCGAAATGTATATAATATGAATGAAGATAAGTGATATGCAAATTTACTATTTATTCTGCATAACAAGGTGTAAATTCAGAGAAAAGGGGAATTCAAAAAAAAATTCTTTATACTATTAACAGCATTAATAATGCCCTCAAGATTTTCTTGCATCATGTTTTATAATTTTTCTGTGACTCGACTTCTTTGGCTGGATAGAACATTACAGCGCAATGACCGCCTTACAGCGATATCCCTGACCTTACAGTGGTCCCCTTCTCTATAGAAATTGCGCACAAGGCAGGGCGAGTGTCGAAACGTCTTTTGAAATTGTCCGTGAATCACATAGAGGTAATGAACGAAATCCTTGTCGTTCAAGCCCTATTATGAATACGTATAATTTGACTTAGTTACAATGTATATTAGACAATGTATAATTTTACATTCTTAAATTTATGCAAATATAAATGTTTATTGATGAATCGTTATCTTTTCTGTATTTCATTCGGATTTTAAATATTATATCGCGTATAAAACAATTTTATTTTTATTTGTTACAGAACTTTTTCGTTAAAAGTGACCAATTGTCACCCACGAAGATCTCCGTCCAAGGACCCACACTGTAGCAAGAAGCAACGCTGCATGGGCCCAAGCACAAGTGATATTCTTACCTAATAATTAATTTGTAGCTATACACGCGTTTATACCGACAGAGCTTAAAAGCGTTAAAATCGGTCCGTTATAATCGATAATTGTCGCAGCTACCCAGTTCGGTAATCTTGTGACGTGAAGTGTGTTCAAAAGGCTTTTCTGCTTTTAACGGTTCATTGACAATAATTACGAATAATTACAAAATTCGATTGAACTTCAATAAAAAAATACGTGCTTCGTTTTGTTAAAATAAACCATTTTTGAAGAGAGAAGATAACAGGGAGGCAATAGTGTCGCGAGTGTAAAACAGTGCGTGTGTGAAAACAGCACAATATGAGAGTGACAGCCGCTGTCAGACAGCATTCTATTCATCTACAAGTGGCTCGAACCAACAATGGAAAGTTCCTGGTCTGCCCGAACAATAATCAGGACATCAGTCAACAGCCAACGAATGACGAGACGAACTCGGTGCCAGCAGTTGTCTTCCCTAGTTATGAACCATTGCCTACCGATCATCATGGACCTACCATACTTGGCGATCGGTATCTACTTCTTGGACCAGCCGAGGGGAGCGCTCTATACCGATGCGTCGATGTACATTCTGGTCAACAACTCGTCGCAAAGGTGAGTATTGAATTTTTTTTGTTTCATCATTATATAAACATTTGATAAATATAAAAAAAAGTTGTTCTAATATTGCATACATGTTATGTGATACATATATAATAAATAAAGCGTAAATTTTAAGTTAAGCTTCCTTACATAATTCATTATTATGAGTAGTATTATAAATATGAGATAGAAATAATGGCAGCAAATCAATTTTCTAACCTTATTGGAACATGTGTCTTTTTTACGAAAGTTTATAAATTGTTGTGATAGATATTTTTTTTAAATTTTATTGAATAAATTAATAATATAATTAAATAATTCATTTAAATTTTAAATATTTTATTTAGAATTATTTAGAATATTAGAGAAAAAGTTAAATAATAAAGATTTAATTTACATGAAACTTGATTATAAAACATTCAATATAATATATATTAAATCTTAATTGTTTAAAAATAATAAATAATAAAGCATTAAAATGTTCTTTAAATTTTTATATAATATATACATATATATATTATATAAAATATAATTTAATATAGATTTTATTAATTAATTATTAATTTTATTAATTATCAGTAAGTAGTTTTACTTTGTCATAAAAATGTTTGTATTGAATCTCATTAAAATACTATTAAGAATCATAAGTTTCATATATTAAGAATTTTTATTTAGCATATAAATTTTATTGTTATTACATCTCTTTTTTATATAACTTACAATAATGAAAATATAATCATAATCTAAGAAATATTTAATAAGTTATTTATTCTATGATTTATTCAAACAATTAAGTTACGTAATAAGAGCAAATATGAATGTAAAATGAAATAAATATATATTAAATTTCAGTTGTTTTAGGATATAGTAACTAAGACAAAAGATTTAAGTGATCTATATCAAATCTAAATTTATTTAATTTTTATTATTTAATTTTATTATGGTTTAAGACTGCATTAAAAATAATCATAGATTCGCAGATTTTTTAACATTAATTTTACAATCTTAAAATGTGTATAAGTAAAACCTATGATATTATAATTATTTGTAAATTGTTCACAAGTTCTAAAAACACTTTTCAAGAGTTTACAAGTAATTTCTAATCAATGTGGATATGGCATAAGATGATATTTCTTTTACAATCTCGATGACGAAGAAAAATAGTTATGAATAGATTTCGAAATATGTTTTATCCTTGATAGAGCAAACGCATCCTGCCTCTAGGATATATGTCACGTAACACTCGAAGGCAGGTGTGCAGAAACACGTTCAATAAAAGTTATATAGTGTATCGATGAAAGTCACCTTTCTAAACTATCGCCTGAAGGTTTATTTCTTTAGAATTCGTTGAACTGAATGGTTTATGCGTTATCGATCGATGCCACTAATTCGTTACCTCGGATGATAAAAATTCTCCCGCCATTATTCATACCTATCATGTCATTTATACATATATATATATATAAATATTTTTTGATTCTTACTTATAACATAGATATGTTATCATATTTAATTTTAATCATGTTAATTGTAAAGCAATATTTGTATATTTATTGAAGAATATTTGTATAAAACATCCAAAAAATAATTATGATTATAAAAAATAATAATTATGATTAATTCAGAAAAATTGGAAATGGTGAATATTAAGAAAATAGAAATAATATTGCGATCGAAAAATGATATGTTGAATGAGAGATTATATTTTTTAGAGCGTGTCTGTACTGTTACACCAGTTAGAAGAAAAAGCGGATCCTCTGGTATCCGGTGTTTCTTCTCGCAAAACAAGTAACCGTTATTTCTATTGTCATCGGTTCTATAAGAAACTCATTGGTAGAAACGTATGCATATAAATATGTGTGTATGTCACTCTCTGAGAAAAGTTGTTCAGAATGTTCTTGCAACCTTCACCGCATTTCTCGCAATTAAATCCCATAGTTGTTGCATTTGTAATGAACGTTGCTGTTTTAAGAACGCAACGTTTAGATATGTTGCAACATTTTCCTTCGAACTATGGTTATTGTCATTTCAAGGATTTTGAATTCCATAGGGATGATTCGAAAGATTAAAATCTATGTATTAACTAATAAAATTATTTATTAATTTTCTAATTTTAGACTTCAAAAATTTCTTTGTTTGCAATTCCTTGAAGCTATTATGTATATTATCAAGATGATTATTTCTTCCATATGTAAATCTCTTCTAGAAAAGATAAAATTATTTATGGAAAAAAATTGCCAATAAACAATTGCAAATAATAAAATAATAGATCGTTATTTACGATTTCGTATAGTAACAATTTGTATTTAGTTAATATTTAGTTAGTATTTAGTTATAATCCTTTAAGTTTTGTAAGCATTTTAGAAAATTGTTAATCTTTCTATAATCATACAATAGATATTTATGAAATTCTGTAATCATATTAATATTCAGGAATTATGAAACGATAAAGAGAAGATCATATATGTTTCATATATTGGAAAGGAAAAAAATCGAAATATGGAAGATTTCCATAAAAGAATTTTTAACGTTTCTCCACCTTATATTTCCTATATCATACAAATCAAATACGCGATTCTCACTCTCGCATTTCCAAAATTTAAAGTTTTAAAACACATTATTATAAAAATAGAAAAAGTAAAAATAAAAATTAAATTAATATATTAAAGATTTTTAATGAAGATTCTTAAGTAAATTTAATAAATTTCTATTAGAATTACATTTTAAGTTAGATTATATAAATTCTTTAATTTATTTTTAGTTTAAATGAAATATATAAAAGTAGCATTTTTTCAAACATAGAAATATATATTTTGCATTTATATATATTGATAAATGCAAAATCTCTATTGAAATTTATTGTTTTAACATATTGCACTGTCATATCGTGCAGTCATATCATTATCACTTCCGCTTTATAAAACTATCCTGCTAAAGTTGTTAACATAATTTTATAGTTTAAAATAATTTATTTAAATTTTTTGTTTGTATTTTATAGTTGGCGATTCATTTTCCGAGTAACATTGCATTTATAAGAAAAAATATATATTTCGGAAATTTTAATCGAATTACTTAATACCAGTTATTTACCACGTTAGAAAGTATTGTATTTGTTCATGTATCAAAAAAGTTAAAAAGAATCTTAATATATTTTCGATTTCATTTGATTTTTTTTTTTTCATATTTTGCAGTTTAAATATATTAAATATTATTAATAAATAACATCAATCATTTAATAATAGCTATAATTAAAACAAATGTATATATTTATTATATATATAGATACAATTACCAAATTATATTAAATATCGAATATAAAAAATGGTATATAGATAAAATTAAAATATTATTTATTATGTATATTATATTTCATCTTCATCAAATTCATATAATTATTAATATTAATTCTTAAATGTTATTAGATAATAAATATTAATAAATGTTAGTACGTTAATATAGGACGCTCGCGCGATTATTTCATTGTTAAATTTATTACTCGTGCTTATAGCGTGCAATAATGGACTGATATCTATGACCTCAATTCATTGTCCAGTTAATTACAAGAAAAGGTATACGTAATACATATGCTTCATTAGCAGTCATAGTTATCGAATTCACGTGACTGGAGAATCATATAATTTTCTATTTGCATCTCTTGAATTATTTTGATATGTATTAATTAAATCGTAATCAGCTTCATTCTTTTTTAATTTTTTTTTTTTTCTTTAACTTTAATTGAAAATTATTATGATAAAATATTACGTATATATCATATACATAATATGTATATAATATATATATATTATTATGTAATCACATTTTATATTGAAAAAAAAAAATCTAAAATCAATCATTTTAACGAAAAATATAATTTTATATTTGTGAATTGTAATATGAATTTAATTTAATTTTTCGATATTAATATATAAAAATTTAACATTAATTAATATTATATAAAAGTTTTAATAAATTTTTTATAGTAATTATTAATTCATATCAATTTATATATATGTTAATGATAATCATCCAAGGTTTAAATAATAAAAATATAAAAGATTATCGTTGAATAATTACATACGTGTGATAAGAGTACATTCGCAAACGGCGTAAATTAAAAATCCCCTCTTCGAACTGTAGTTAAAATAACAGGCATTGCAATGGCATATACATTGCACAGTGCAGCTGCACTATTCTCAATATTACTTTTATTGTACAACGAGACAACGAGACGTAACGGATTTGCTAATGTTTGGATCGAATAATTAAAGATTTCATTTGAAAATTTACTTTGCTAGATCATCTATGTAATGAGACGTACCTTTTATCAAAGAAAATATTTTATTCATAAATATTTGATATATTTCATTGATAATTGTTTCAGTATTCATTGCACTATTCTTATTCAATATAAATCTCGAAACTTTAATTTTATTTAATTAAACTTTACAAATAATTTTTTTTATACATATAGGTCATAAATAATTGCAATATTAATTGATATCGCGATAACATTGATTAATAACATTATAAAAGAAAAAGAAAAATATATTCATATTATTTCATTAAAAATTACAATTATTTCTTTTCGTTTTCATTTTTCATGAAAAAAACATGAAAACTTCTCATTAACTATCTTGTCTCCTTTTTCGAAAATAAAAATAAATATAAAAATAATAAAAATAAACGGAGACATATTGAATATGAAAACCATTTTTTTGATTCGATAGATAAAAAAATATTGGTTAATTTTCCAGCATGCATCGAAAAAATATGATGCAAGAAGGTATCTCATAAACACAAACAATGTTTTTATTAACTTTTACAATCGTTACATTATACAATACGTTGGTTACATCATCGCAAACAAATACAAAGCTATACTTTGCCTCACCTCGCCGTTAACTTGGTATCGTTCTATCCGTTATTCATAATCGCTCCTAAAGCCGAGGCCATTTAATTTAATTGACGATTACATCGGACCTTGCGTGATACACTTGCGCAATTCCCATCTTTTGACAAGTTCATTCGACACGTGGATGACTTATGAGTTCATGTAAAAAAATTTATACCATGTTGTTGTGTATTATATTTCAGATTCTATTAATTGATTTTGAAGTTATCATCATAGTATAATAAATTCGAATAAATATGACGTATTTACATTACTTAAATTTAATCGATATAAATTAATTACTTTCATTATAAAAAAAATGTTTCAAACAAAAGTTGCATTGCATAAAAAATATAAAACAATTGATATATTTGTTGTTATTAATCTTCAGCAAATATATATGAATAAACAGCGTATATGTGCGTAAATATCAATATTTTTTTCTAATAATAGAATAATTTTTAACGAATTTTTAATTAATACAATTAAAATATAATCAAATAAAGTCAAAATATCTCGAAATAGAAAATATAATTTACTATTATATTATAATTAAAATAATAGAATAATAGAATAACTTGAATAATTATATTGTGCAATTTTTAATTAATTTTATATTTTAATATGATATAATGAATATTTATGAAAAATAGTAATACTTTTGTTACAAAAGAGCTCATCTTTTTTTCGATCAACTGATTAATTACAAAGACTGATAATACGGAAAATTCCGTATTTTATAAAAAATGTGTTAATATCAGCTTTTAGAAGAACAAAGATATTTTTTTAAACAATTTGGTTCATAGATAAGTTTCAATGTAATTCATAGATAAAATCAAATCTTTCAACTAGAATTTGCTGATTTATCTTTACATTGATGTTATCATCCGAACGAAATGAATTCTTATAATGTTTATCACGATTACAATTTTTATATATTATTATGGATATCTCTAATTTATTCAGAACAGAATATATCACGTGTATATACATGATTAAGGATAAATCACTAAACACGGTACGATCGAACATATAATTGTACAAAGGATTTTGTAAAAAAAAAAAAAATGACGGCATTGGTGAGAAGAATTCGTTGGAAATTATGTGGCAATCGTTTCGTTGGAAATGTATTTGGGAACGAACAAAGCGTGATCCCTTGGTTTATTTTTCGAAGGTTTGTGTAATTTAACGATTAAAAGGTGTGAAGTGTAAAGCAATTTTGCTCTTGCTCGAGAGCTCTTTCGGATCATTGGCCTGTATATAATGAAAACCATAAATTTCTCGATGCCAGTGTCTAACAGAAGACGCGTGGCGCAATCGGAAGGCAAATTTGAAAGACCTTGTGAAAAAGTCTATTGCGTTAGACTCGTGACGAAAGAGGGTTAAAGCAATTAAAGTCTAGATATTTCTTTCTGTGGAAAGAAGAACGCAAATATTAAATCACAATCGATTCTAGTGATATGACGACTTTTTAAGCGTTTAATAGCGTGCGAGATATTGAACATTTTGAAAACCTTTGATTTCGATCATAGATCTTCGAACATCTTTAAAGTAATGATCGATCGGTATACCGGGTGATTTCGTAAAGAACGTAGTGATGCCCTTATTAAACTAATGGGACCTGAGTTTCGAAACCGTGTCAGGTTTCGACACGCGAGATAAATGGCCGAACGAACCAAGTTTCAAAAGTAGCCAAGATTTCGTGTGCGCCCTTATCGATCCGTTTTGTAAAGCATATTTGAATTGTTTCATTCTTAAGTCTATTCGAAACGCGTTCACATTATGTAAAATCAATTCCGTTTCCTATTTAATACTCTTGAATCTATTTGGACGCGAATAAAATTTTATTTTTGAATATCTTAATGGATCAACGTATCTATTTGATTAATTTAAATTCATTCGGTATAATAAAATGAAAAAGATGTTATTGTCGATGAAATTTAGGATGAAAAGAAAAGCAAAATTTAAAGAATAAAATTATTAAAAAAAGATATTGTTGTTGCGCAAACTTTATCAATTTTTGTTATTTTAACACGTTTTCCCATTTCTTGTGATGAAAAAAAAAAATTATCACATCTGAATTAAGTTCGATTTTTTTGCAAGGCGATTATTAATCAAATATAATTTTTCAAAAAATTAATTGCCTTCTTGTCAACAGAGATAATTTCTGATATGATATTCCTTTTTTTTTAACTGTAACATATGTTCAATGATTAACCGACAAATTCGATCGCAATTAATCTAATTAGCCATTGGATAGAAAAACCCATCGTTTCTCCGGTATCCCGTGTAGCCGGATGCAATTCCGCGAGACCTTAAACATTGACCATGATCGACTTGCAGTACGTGAAAGATTCTTGTTTGAAAGTATAATCAATTTTTGAAAAGATCTTTCTTTATTTTTTAATTTATATATATATTCTAAAAAAAAATTTTTATGACAATTCATGAATAAATCTATCTGTTGAAAATATTGAAAATTATTCGTGGAATCGTTCTCTTAATTATCTTCGATTACGATAAAAATATATAAAAGGAAAGCACATTTTAGCAATAATCAAGTGCTGTTATTACAAATGGAATTTATCGCGAGATGAATTAATTCGAAAGACGGATGGATCGACGAATACAGTATTGTTTCGTTAAATAGAGAGAAAGAAAAAGAATAGCATAATTTTAAAGGAAACGCAATAATATACGTGCTGGTAAAGTGGTTAATTCAAGGGATCCGGATATTTGTATTGTCTTCTCGCGGATATCCGTATTAACCGGTCAATGCTAACGTATAATTATCTAGTACAATGGGAGATATTGTGCTTGTTATTGAGAACATAGTCGTAATCGTACGACTCGTTTCTTAAAGGGATTCGTGTGGAGAAACTCCCTTCTTTGCCATATTTTATACACAACGATTTATTTGTACAAAAGTTATCATTGAAGAAAATTTACATATTATACATTGGACATTAGTTTAATTTTATTCTTTATTATTATTATTATTCTTTCTATTTCTTTCATTCTAAATAAAAATTCTATTGCAATTTTTGTTTTTTCTTTAACAAAAAGAAAAATCTGGCCGTGTATTAAAAGAATTACAAAACTAACAACAATCTTATTAATTAAAAAAATCTTCAACTATTCATCTCAATTGACTCTTCATTGATATTGAAGTTACTCATCAATTCCTAACATTTAATAATATATCAGAAGTATTCGTATATTCTAATAAGAGAAATATATCTATTCACGTGAATTTGAAACGATGTTGAAGGTACGAGTGGCAATAATTTTCCTGAATTTCAGGCGCTGACCGTAGGCGATAAAGGTTGCGAAGCACTACTACAAGCTCACCTTCGATTAGAAGGTACTGGAGCGGCGAGCGGTGTCGCAGGTGTGGTGGAAGCACCTGGAGGTCGACGCTATCTCCTGTTGGAGGGTCACCACGGTGACCTGCACGCCTACGTAAGGGCGCGCAGGAGACTGCGGGAACCAGAAGCGAGGCGGCTTTTCCGGCAAGCGGCCAGAGCCGTGGCTACGTGTCACGAGTATGGGGTCGTGCTTAGAGACCTGAAACTCAGGAAATTTGTTTTCGCCGATGAAGCAAGGTAAGAAGAAAAGCAAGAAGAGAAGCTTATTTATTATTATATATTTCCTTTATTATTATATAAGCTATAAAAATAAAGGAAATTTAAAAAGAATGAATGAATTTATATATCGCGTGAGATCACAATAGATTAAACAAGGTAATTAATTGTATTGATTTAAATGATATATATAATTCACGTGAGAAAGAAAAATGAAATATCTCTTGAAACGACAAAGTAGCTGTTAATTCGACATGACTGGTACGCCTACATATCGTTTGCGGCATTCTTGGAACAAATATGAGAATAGTACGTTGGTCAGCCATGGAAAACCAGTTCGTATTCGTTTCATTTCCATATTCGCCTGTAATTCTTTTGCATCATCGATTTATACAGAAAAGAAGTACTTCCACGCCTACATAAATTAATTTCCCCTTCACTTGCTGATACACGCCGGCACAATACGCAACCCTTGGATGTTTAATAAATTCTGTTCCATTTTCTTGTTTTCATTCCGATCTGATTATTTATTGCAATTTCGATAAGTTGTTGTCACTATTGCATTTCTAGCAATGATTTCAACTATACTTTTACTACTTGTGCGTGATTGCATTAGATTCAAATACTTGATTTCTGTAAAAATAATTATGCTATATAAGAAATTGTCTCTATTATCATTGAAAATTAATATAATTTTATTTTCAATCTTTTTTTATTATATCCAAAAATAATAATAATAAAAATATGATTTTCTACTTTTTATAAATTAATCATAAAATTCAATATGAAATCATATGAAATAATTCTATCAATTAATATCCTGATTGTTTTAAAAAAATTTTGTGAATTTAATTATTATATAAATGTAAAATTTCATTTCAATTTCATCAACTTAATTATTGCTACATATCAAGTATTATTAAATTAAAAACTATCATAAACTCCTTTCAATTACAGTCTAAATAGTAACGCATAAAGCTATTAATCCAACTAGTCGATCAGTTGCTATAAAAACGCAATGTAAATCATTTTGATTTTATTCAAAATTTTATTCTATTATATACATATAACCTATATGATACGATAATGCTGCCATTGTTTCGCGTTATACGACACCGAGAGACAGTTTCGATTAACGAAGCCCGACTCCTACTATAGCCTTCTTCATTTCACATATTGTAACCCTGCGAAAGGGTGGCATTTCGATAATGTGCTTTACAGTATATATGGACGAAATGAATTCGTGGAACGAACGGATCGCGCCACGCCAGACCACGTCGTGGTGCCACACCACAGCAAGTTATTCGCTAGGCGTGTTCTCGCGGCTAAACGTGACTGTTCGCGCGATACCACGCACCTACACGCGAGTTCCTCGTGGCAGTGAATGCGGCGCGACTCGACGAGGACTATCGCGCAATCAACGGAGTAAAACTTTTTTGTGGGTAGTTATTACAAATTATACGTGTATAGAGTTCAATTAATCTTTAATTAATTCTCAATAACAATGTTAAAAAATTGTAATCACTTTATATCTTAATTTAATAAAATCTAGAAGTTATTTAACATTATCGAAAATTAAATCATCAATTGCAAATATCTTGAATCGTTCAAACTCATTTAGGATCGTATATTATAGATATACAGTTTCACACAATATAAATATAAAAATTATTAAATATAAATGGAAAAAATTGTAAATATTAATTATTATTTTAACAAATTGGAGAAACGAAATAGGATTGTCGTAACATATGAATTTCTTAGAAAACTTAAGAAAAAAGGTCGACATTTAAAAAAAAAATTGTATAAATTCAAATTTTTATTTCGTGTATATTGATTTTACATAAAAAAAAAATGTCTTCATGTAATTTCACTTAATGAAATGAACGAATACATGAGATCTATGTATCTACATCTCTATCAATTTTCTATTTTGTATTTTGATTATTGAGTTTTAAGACTTTGTTATAAAACATTGTAGTTCATATATTACATATATTATTTAAATATATTCTCCGTAATATATAGTGTGTGAAATGATAAAAGCTGAGAAAAGGAGAAAGCCACCGCGTCGCGTGTTGTACGCGTCGGTTGTGTTGGTCAATCGCGCGTTGCGCTCGCATTCCTGCCGCTCGGTGAGCTGCTCCCGCGCGTAGAATAAGGAGAGAAGCGAGAAGAAAAGATCAGCAAGTTACACGCTGTAAGGGAGGGGGTAAGGATAGGGACTGTGGATGGAGTAGGGATAGAGAGGAAGGCACAGAGAATGTTGCAAGCCAGAAAAGCATATTGGTTCATCGGCTGGGGAGATTTTGAAATGCTGGTATAATTAGGAAACGCGTGGTTCGTTCCACCTCCCAGAAAATACATCCAGACGTATATATAAATGTCTCTTTGCACATGATTTCATTAGAGTCATATATTCTCCGCCGCTTCCAGATCCGTTGACCCCGCAAAATATTTTCTGAAATTAGATATGCATCGCGTTTTATCGATACGAATGTTTTAAATATAATGGATAAAGAATAAATGTTGAAACGTCAAGTTTTAATAAATGACATGAATAATAAATATTTATGAAATCCTTTGTATTTATTGTTATAAATGCTTAAACGAATGTTAATATTTTTTATAATTCTGATTAGAAATACAATCGCATTAGAAATATGTATGAATACGTAGAATTTATTTATGCAGATGCGAATGAACTTATGTTGAGAGAAAATTTTTTTTTTTTTTTTTTTTTTTTTTATATTAATAATCGAGGACATGAGATAATTTTCTTCATTAACGATATACCTACGGATATTAAAAAATATTTGTCATTAGATATCGTATATCTTCTAAAGATATTAAATTGCATAATAAACATTTGTATTAGAAAATTTTCCGGTAAAAGAATGGATCTATAAAGGAGTGTCGTTAAAAATGCATTTTCAATAGATATGCATCGGTTTCGTGTCAGTCGTTTTGTTATAAATATAATTACGATAGTTGCGGTATGCAATATCGATACTATCCTTATATTTTATCGCGCTTATGCAAATATCCTTGTGTTTCTTTTGGCCTCAAATTTAACTCGTAGTATCACAATTTTTTTCCTTTGTTCAATTCATAAAATATTTAAAATTTAAAATTAAAAATCAATCATATTGATTTCAATTTAAATAAGTTTAATATTAAAATGTTTTCAAAAAAGAGAATAAATGTCTAGATATTGTTTTTAAAATAAAATACATTTATTTCTTAAAATTTTGAAAATCTATTATTAGATGATGAATGATTATATATTCTTTCCTTCACGAAATTGATAATGAGCACAGGTGTTCTTTTTCAAACGCTTCATCGCTATGTTACTATATGCTTTATATATAATACAGTATCAATAACGCGAACAATACATGACAATATTTTTATAAACAAAGATTGTTATTCACAAAACGATATATGGATGTTCAGCATATAATCTTATATCTAATTTTAATATATATATATAATGTATATAATTCTGATATGCATCCTATGAAATTCATCGACTTCAAAGATTCTTGACGCTCAATTTTTCTCTCCTTTTTTCCTTCGTGTTACATTATTGTCCTTTGAACATATGGACCAATCGATCAAACAATCGATAACAGTTAGCCAGAAATTCATTTCCATCTAAGTCCTTGACGCTTTTGTCGTTTCTTCTTCCGTTTCTTTAGCCGATGATCGATTGATCGAATCAGCGATTTCCCGGATGTGCCTTTTTATGGAGTTCAAGTGTCTCGACGAACTAGTCGATAATACAAAAGGGATGCATACATCGGTCAACGTCACACAGAATAATTTTCTTTCGAGCGGAAGTTCCTCAAGTTTGTTCGTGTGTGTTTTTTTATGTCGTTGAACCGTGATGAAATTCAATTTTAATTGATATTGAATCACTTCTTCATAATGTATTTATATATTGTGAATCTTACCACTATTTATAACTTAATATGTATTAAAGATTGTTAAATTCATATAATTTTTTCTATCATATGAAAAAATATCGTATGTTCATTTTGTAAACATTTTTATCGAATTTTTTTCTATCATAGAAAATCTAATTTATATCATTTCTATTTAAATATTTTACATACGTATAATATGTGTTCAACTTTAAATAATTAATTTTATTATTTTAATTTTTAAAATAAATCTTCTCGCTACAAATTCATAAATAAAATTTGTCCCATCTCTTTTTCTCGACATCTAGTTTACAAGTTTTTTTACTTTTTTTGATACAATTTGTATAAATAGCAATATATCGTGTAGTTTCTCAATTTCTCAAATAAAATTCGTAAGAAAGACTCTTCGGAGAAAATCGTGATTTATCTTTCGCATGACACGGGGTTCTTGAACCCACCAGCCTCTCGTAGGAGTCGTCGTCGTCGTCGTCCATATCATTTGTTTACGAGTGAAAGTTTGCAAAGAAAGTTGCCGTACCACAATGGGCCTATCCTCTCCAAAGCAGAGCGTACGATGATCGAAGCGGGCGAAACCGGATTCTTTCTAGGAAACGATACTCGAGGCCGTTGACACTCGCTCGGATTTTCAAGATCGTACAAACTCTCTCTTCGTCTTTCCCTTTCTTTACTTCTCTCTCGTCTCGAGACGAGATAAGATTTGAGATGAGATGAATCGACAAAAGTATGATTACGACAAAGAATAACATTCTACGAATAATGAATTAACATTTATTTCAAAAAATAAATTTCATTGAATTTTATTTAAAAATTAATAATTTAAAAAATATAATAATACAAATAAATTGATAATGATAAAGAAAATTATGATATATGAGAATTATATTAATCTCTAAATTAAAAATAATAAAAAATCTTAAATCTAATGCTCATTGATTTTATATGATAAAATTTAATATATTACATAATAGATTCCTATATTACATACATTCTGTATTATATTATAACAGTTACAATTGTAATTATAATCGTGAATAATAATTCAATTATAAATAAATTGCAAAAATTCTTTATAATTTAACATAATTTAACGAGATTCTTAGAAATAATTTAAAGTAATTTTATTAGCATATATATATATATATATGATATAAGAACCAACTTCCAGTTGCGAATTTAACGTTGCTCAAAGAATATTATGATAAATCTGTATTAAATATATTCTAAGAAAATTACTGTTGGCAAAAAATAAATATCGTTGGAATAAAATAATTTTATTTCAATTTTTCTCTATTTCGCAATCTAATATCACAATGATATTTAATTTTAAATTTTATTAAGTAAAACATTATTTACAAATATGATAAATGGCATACAAATTATGTTTACTATTTTAAAATGAAAAAAGAATTAAATATTTCAATCAATTTAATTATTTTAACTAAAAGTTTAAAATATAATTAAATTATTTACAAAATGTATAAAATAACATGATAAATTATATAATAATATAATAAATAAAAACAATTTTAACAAATTTAATAAATATAATCAAATATATATTACATCTACAAAAACTAAAAATATAAATATAATATATAAAATTCTAATCTTTAAAAATAAATTTTTATTCAATAAAAATATTATAAAATATTATATAATAAAATTATTTTATTATATATTTTTTTAAATAAAAAAATTCTTAATATATAATATATTATATAATATAATATAATATATGTTTTTAAAAAATTTCTGATATACGTTTTTATTATAATATTATAATATTATAATATTAATTAATATTATTAATATCAAAAACATTATTTATTTAAATTTACATAAAATTTATGTTAACATTTCGATTCTTTTCATTTCAGAACACGACTTCGTTTAGAAAGCCTGGAAGATGCAGTAATCGTTGAAGGTGACAATGACAAACTGACTGATCGACGGGGTTGCCCAGCCTATGTGGCACCGGAAGTATTACGTTCAGGACGAGCCTATTCTGGCAAAGCAGCTGACATCTGGTCACTTGGTGTATTACTTTATACAATGTTGGTCGGCCGTTATCCATTTAACGATGCTGAGCATGCATCTCTGTTCGCGAAAATCTCACGTGGCCAATTCGCAGTACCAGAAGGTCTGAGTCCACGTGCTCGATGTCTGATCCGTTCATTGCTGAGAAAAGAACCGTCCGAGAGGCCATACGCGGAGGACGTACCGAGGCATCCATGGCTTGCAAAACCATTACGAGTCTGTACTACATCTAGCAGGTCCTCATGTCAGGATCAAATTGTACCAGAACTACCTAATAATTCTCAAGACTGACTCTTCCGGGAGAAAAAGATATATTCCGCTCGCGCTGGATCCAGCTTTCTTCGTTAATTAATCCTATTTGGATGAAAATTCTGTGAAGAGAGAAAATTTCGCGTTCCGAATTAACATGGCTTTTGTTTCTTATTTTTAATCTTTTTTTTTTTGTGTTTTGTTTTATATGATAATGTAAAATAGTTATAGACGCTCGGTTATATTGTGTAAAGAATTGGAGAAAAAAATGAATAAAAATAAAATTCTTCATTCTCTTTATCTGTATATATTATAAAAATAGGAAGAAGTACAAAGATCAAAATATAATAATTTAGAATAATTACTCTTTGTTTTTGTTTTATTCAAGATTTCACATAAATCATAAAAAGGAATTATTCACATGATATAGGTTTTTTTAACTAAAACAAAAAAGATAATATTGAATTAAAAAAATTTAAGGAATTTCTTTTACAAATAAATAAAAATATTAAAGTTAAAGCTGCATTGATCTATTATATTCTTTTTAATCATTTTTCAAGTGAGCATAACGATGCCTGATAATGAACTATAGTTAATTTAAGAATGGGGCAATATATGAGTAGTAATGACAACCCGTCCTAAGAACAAAATCTATTCTAATTCTTAACCTAATTATACAATAACATCACACTGCCCCTCAACTTTATTTTTAACTTTATTCTTAATAATATCCATAAAAATTAGCATCTTGGTCTTACCAGAATTTAAATAGCTATGTTTTAGACATAATAAAATTTGAACTTATCTTAATAATTGACAATAACTAAATTGTATATCATGTATAGTAATTCCTCAATTGTTTTATAATATAATTATATTATATTATATTATATTATGATATAAATTATATTATGATATAATTATAATATAATTTTAACACAAATTTATGTACATAATGTACATAAATTTTATTGATATAACCAAGCATTTATAGCTGATGTGTGATAGATACTTAATTCTTGCTGGAAGAAATATATAGTGCAATTTTAAAACTGTCCAGAATTTTAAATAAATACAATTCAATTAGATAAGAACTGTTTAAGGAAAGAATATTCCTTCCTTATGTAATCCTCTACTACCTATAATATAATTAGGAATTGATTTATTGGTAATAAAATACAAGATATATTCTATTCATATTAATATTTATATTAATACTATATATCATAGTTTAGTATATTAAACCAGTTTCTATAAGAAAAAATATAGGATAGAAAAAATTGAATTAATTTTCTGAGATTAACTCTGATTTAAAATTAAAGCATTAAAAAGTTTTAAAATATAAAATTAATAGCAATGTGCAATTCAACTTTATTAAACATTTAAAAATTTATCATTTAAGAATTAAAAAGAATATTTCAATACAAAAGTTCAATTCATAAATAATTGAAAATTTTTTTTAGCAAAAAAATCAAGCTATTTTATATTAAAAATAAAGTAAATAAAATGAAATTATCTTTTTAAAAAAATATTTAAATATATAAAAATGATAAAAAAATTTAATTAATTCATAATAATCACATTATGTTTCTTCCATTGAGAATAATGTTTTATGGTAAATATATTCAATATACGTAATTTTTTAATTAATTTCAAATAGTAACATTGTTTTTGTAGGTTATAAATAAAAGCCATGTTTATCGAAAAGATACCAAATAAAGGATTAAATAGCGGTTACGTCGAATAGTTTATTCTATTTTTTTTTTTTTTTTTTTTTTTTTAATTTGCGTTTTTTTTGTCTATGTGACAAAGAATGGCCTAGAATAAGAATCGATAATGTATTGTGATTTTAATGAAAGAATATTGGAGGAAGTCTCTTTTCTTTATTCTTAATGATGGGAGAAATTGTGCAACTTAGATTATTCGCAAAGATTTACGAGTAATTATTTATTGTCTCAATTAAATTTGTTCTTTTTGAAATTGGAGATATATTATTAAAAATGTTTTACATATATATCATTATCAGAAAATATCATTGATATAAATTTTTTAGTTATTTATTTATTTCTATTTTCGTATATGCTCGTACATCTTTATTCTTATATTTTCAACATTATCATTTATTTAAATCATTAAAATATTAAAATTTAATACTTTATGTGCGTAAAAAAATTAATATGTATGTATTCCTTTTGAAACAAAAATATGCATACATTTATCGGCGATATTAAGAAAATATAGTAAATATTAGTAATATAAAATTTACTTGTATAATTTTAGCAATAAGTATTCATCAATTTTTTTTTTAAATTATTACAGATTTCATTTTATTTGGATTTCTATTTAAATTGGAATTCATTTTTTTTTTAAATATTATAACAAAATTTATTCATGAACCACCAAACAAAAAATTTTTTTTGTATTTACTTTATTTTAATTTCAAAAATTTGATAATTTTTTTGATTTTTCTTTTTTTCTCAAAATAGAAATCTTGTAAATTTATATTATAAAAATTAAATGATGAAATCTTCAATTTTTATTAATAGTTTATATTTAATATATTATTCGTTTTGTTATTTGATATCTTTAAATTATTTTTTAATTCCTGCAAAAGTCAAATGCAAAATTACCAAATGTATATGTTGAATATGTGTATAAGAGATTTTTTTCCTTCATATTTTAATGCAATTCTCTTCGTATACTGGATATCATGTGTTCAGTGCATAAGTCCTCGTATTATTTCATTAATCAGGGTACAATAATATGGTGAGAGCGTTTCATTGACGCTGAAACATGTACATAAATTCAGTCCAGTTCATTAAGTTCTTCATTAAATCCTAATAAATATTCAATAAAAATAAAAATTATGTACATAGATAAATAAAATGGCGTTTATGATAAATATTTGCTTAAGTGAGTATAATTCTTTAAAAAAATCTCTTCATAAAATAATAAGATATACATGTGTTTTTTTAAAGTAATTGATAAAATTAAAGTTAAAAGAAAACATCACGAGATTAATAAATTTCTGGAGAATATGATTGAGATTATTAATAATAATTTATAATAAATTATAATAATATTTTTATTTATTTCTATATAATACCTTTTTTATTAATATCTATATGATATAATAATAATGTAATTAATGTAAATTCTTGCAAGTATATTACTTATACAATTTTTTCAATATAAATAAAATATAAACAATAATAGATTTTTTTATGTTAAATTCAAAAACTACAAATTTTTAATTGTATTATTATTACAATAAATAAAATATAATATAAAATATAATATAAAATATAAGATATAAACTTGGTCAATTTCGAATATCGTACGATAAAACAAAAAATTTATTTGTTGTTTTATATTTATATAAATTTTATATTTTTATATAATTTCATTGATAGCAAATATTATTATATAATATTACATGAATTAAATATATGTATATATGTATGTATTATGTATATATGTATATATATGTATATATTACAATAAATTAAAATATAAAATTTATACAAATATTAATATAAAAAATAAAAAAATATTTTATATTGTACAATCAAATTTATATGAAGTAAATAACAATTTAAACTATTGGTAATTAATATATATACATATTATTTCATAGAGATTAATAGTCCAATTATAATTAAGAATTTCAATTACCATTATGATAAAATTAAAATACCTAGGAAATCTTAAAGCTAGGGAAATTAATAATGATATATCTTCATAATTTTGAAAATTTTAAATAAATATGTGATTCGTATAGATAATTTAATAATTATATTAATTTTAAAAGCTTTTTCGTATGTGTATATGTATATGTTTTATACATATATAAAATATAACAATAAGTAATTAACAAATAATTTTAATTATGAAATATATAAGATTCTCAGAACAGGCATGTTATTTATAATTTTAAAAATTAAACATTACTAATGCAGTTTCTCCTTTTTCTTAACAAGTGAAATCATTAAAACATAATGACATAAAACAGTTAAAAAACAATTGATATTTTTTTCGATTTGCATTCAATAAGATTTCGATTGATATATAAATTATTAACTAATCGAACTACGAAAATTAATTGTTATTCAATCAATTTATTTTAAGCATATTATCGTGTTGTAATTTAAGATGTAGTTGCAATCGTATTGAATGAAAAATGGCCGCAAACGTAAAAACAGGTGAGTAGTATGTATAAACCTGTCAATAGTATTAATCTTTATTTAAAAAATTAATCAATCTGTTTAATTCAAAGAAATATCCATATAATTAAATAAAAATATTATCATTTTTTATTTACATATTTGATATCGTAATTAACATTATTACGTCATATTTTTTATTCACATACGAAATTCAATATATATATTGTGATTTGTGAAATTTTTAATTATTATCATACCACCTCTAAACTCGTATCGCGTCAAAAGATATTTGACACTTTAATGGGCGTATTATTAAGACGTAGAAACTGTACTGTTGCGAATACAAGTATTATTTTTATAAATTTCATTTTATATTTGTATCTAGTAATTTTATTTGCATACATAAATATATAAAAAAGAATATAATGAATGTTTGCTCATATGTGTAACGGATCTTATCGAAAATCCTTTTAAAATATTGTTTCATTTTATGATTTGTTTTCAGAAATGCGAATTCCTACACGTTCTGCTCCTCCTCCTCCACCTATCAGTTCAACAGCACAAAGAAACATTAATTGGAATAGCACGTAAGTTTAATATTATGATTTAATAGATTTTTTTATATTTTTTTATAATTTTTTAATAAATACTTTTCTTATACATATATTTTTATATAATACACATCTAAATATGCACATATGAATATTCTATTTGTCATGTTATATAAAAATTTAAATTTATTATTTATTTCATCTAAAAATTTAATTAATTTTTTTGATCTATATAGAAATAATATTTTTGGATCTTCGACAATACGACAACCTATTCAAAAGAAAAAACCACCTCCTCGGCCACCACCACCAAAGTTTAATCAAAATTATTCACAAGCACAAAGGGAAAAGTTTAAAAAATCAGTATGTTGATATCTATTAAGTGAATTTTATAATTGATAAATAATTAATCATTATTATTTTTAAATTAAATTATTAAATATTTAATATTATTTATTTATATAATTAACAGACAAAACCAACAGAGCTTCTAACTAATTTTTTTGGAAGAAAAAAAAATGACAATCCAAGTATAAGACAATTAAATAATCAAGAACAAAATACAGTATTACAATCAGAAAAGATAAATGGATCAGTTTGTTTAATAGATTTTAGTCCACCTGGATCTCCAACATTTACCATTCGATCAAGTAGTGATGGTATTAGCATTGATAGTTTTGGCAGTGATGGAAACTCAAATCTATCTGCATTTACAAGTAGTGGAAATACATCTCAAACTGAAAGTGCTTTTGAAGATGATTTTGATCTTTTTGGAATATCTACTAAAAAAGCATTGCAAAGTGATCCATGGAAAATTAATTCAGTAATAGATCCATTTGAACCATTAGAAGTAACTAATCATAATACATTACAATCTATAAAACATGTAGGAGACGCATGTTTTTTTGCTTTCAACACAAATAATCATACTAATAATGAAATGATTTACAATCGGACATCTTTCAAAAATACTCAATCAATGCCAACTATAATTCGTGCAAAACCACCAAAACCACCAGCGCCAAAAATTGTACAAATAAAAAGAGAACAAAAAATAAATAATATTGAAATTAATTCAAAATATTTAAATAAAATGTCTTTGACTAAGCCAATGACATTGGATTTAACTAATTCATGGCAAAATGATTTAAAAGATAGTCCTTCGCCACCAATGCCCACAATTCCACCACCTGCACCACCATTAGAATATTTAACAGAAATTAATAATGATTCTTCAGTAAGTTATTCAACTTATATTATAATTTTATTATTAAAATAATTTATATTTTTCTATTTTTTATTTTTAGATTAATAATGAAGAACCTTATGGAATTGCATTATATGATTTTCCATTAACACATGTGGGCGATTTATCTTTCAAAGAAGGTGATATAATATATTTAATAAAAAAAATTAATGAAGATTGGATGGAGGGTAGAATAGGAAATCAACAAGGAATATTTCCTATTAATTTTATTGATATAAAAATACCAGTGCCTGATATTCCAGATAATATTGTTACTGCTATTTATCCTTTCAAAGGAGAAACAACCGAAGATCTATCATTTGATGTAAGTTTATCTTGATATAGACAAAAATGTTCTAACATATTAAATTATAAAAAAATTTTATATTAAATAATTATTATATATTTTACATAAATATTATATATTTGAAAAATCTAAAAATATATAAAAAATAATCAAGATTATTTATATTTTCCTATATTATATATTTTCTATATAATATACTGTATCAATGGAAAAAATCATTATCTATATCAAGTTTCTTTCTTTTTTTTTAAAAATTATTTAAATTTCATATATTTTATATATATATATATATATATGTGTGTGTGTGTGTGTATAACAGGAAGGAGAAAAAATTACGGTACTATCAAGGATATCGCAAGATTGGTTATATGGAGAAAGTGGAGATCAGAGAAAAGGTCAATTTCCAATAAACTACGTAAATAGAGTCCCACGTAATGTTTCACTATATTAATTTACATTTGTTGTACTATATTATAAGTAGTATGTCAATAATTTTTCTATTACAACTCTTATTTTTTATACATAAAAAAATATTTTTATGGTATATTAATAAGATAAAAAATGAAAAATTTACGATTTGTATTGAAGTATTGAAATCATGTTTCAATGGTCATAAATGATTAAATATATATTTCAAAAATTTTATATTTATAAAAAGACTGAATTATGCGCAAATATGCATTGCCTTAAAAATTTCAATAAGATATTTTTATCATTTTTTTTCAAATTTATTTTCTGAAACTAACAATTTTGAAACTTTTACAATTTAAAAATAGAGCAATATAATTTTTCAACAAAATAATTTTTTCTTATTTTTACATCACAAATATTAATATATTCTAAAATTATCATCTACTAATATATTCTAAAATTAAAAAATATTATTTTCTAGAAAAAAAATAGAAATAGAAAATAAAATTTTTTATTAAAATATTTTATTTATTGAAATATATGCAAATGAAAAAAGAATGTATATACAAAAAAAATTTTCTATATAATAATTTCATATTTTTTCAATTTTTAAAATTAAAATATTTTAATATCAAAATAATGAATATTATATGATTTATAATTTATTTATATTCTTTATATAATAGAGAATTGTACTTATAATATTTTATAATCAGTGATTTTATTGACTCAAAAAATTATATAATATACAATATATAAGTACATTTAAAAAGAATGATTATATTTTTTTATATTCATTAAAAATATTTTAAATTTATTAAAATTAATGCAAAATTATAAAAATATATGAATTATAATTAAACATATATTTTAATATTATTGTTATTGTTTTGTTTGACTAACATATTGTTACATATTATTTTAGAATAATCAAAAATACGTATTAAAAAGAGATAAAAGAAGTCTTATAATTAATAAATATTATGTGAATATTATATTTTATATTTACTGTCATTTAATTTTAATATATATCAATTCTAATTTGTAATATTTAAAATGTATTTTGATTGGAATGATTGGTATAAAAATAATGGTATAATTAATGTACAGTATATAAATATGTAATTTCGAAAATATAAATTTAAATATTTGTTATATTTAAATGTTGCATATGTAAATACTTATATAATACTTATTGCAATGAAATATATTTAAAAATTTAATTTATGCATATTTTAAAAATTAAAAGAAAATTATCTATTATCTATTTTAAAAATATTTGTGTAAAAGAATGTATATATATATATATATATATATATATATATATATATATATATAAGTAAATATTTTTCAACTGCAACATATAATAAATTATTATTACAAATTACAATTATTATTTTAAAATTTATAGAAATGTGGAAATTTCTAAAAAAAACTTCAATTCCAATATTAATAATCAATAGTTTTATTAATTCCATGATCTATATGGGATCAGTTTGATTTATAAAAAAACAAAATTAAAATAATTATAACTTTATAGAATAATTTGATTTTTAAACTTATTTATATATTTCTAAACTTGTTACATCTACAATGTGATATCAAATTGTATTAATGATTATTTTTATTATGTATATAAAATAAATTATTTAATATTATATATGATATTAATTTTTTGTAAATTGTAAAAAGTATGTAATAAACGAGTGATATAAAATTTATTATAAAATAAATATATAAAATGTATAAATATCAAAACTATATATTGACATAAAAACTTTGCGATATTTAATGTTAATTTTTATAAATTTTGTTCATAAATATAATCTTTTATAAATATTTACGATAATAGCGCTATCATTTTGCAAAAAAAGACTAAGATTAGAGATTTGAATTGATTGAATTGATTAATTGATGAATTGAATTGATTGAATTATTGAATTGATTTGTATAGAATATTCATTAAGTGCGATAATTCTTATCAATAAATTTTATAACATTCAAAAACTTCACAGATGTTAAATGTGTAGAATATTTTGAACATAATATATTTTTATTAATATATTTAGAAAAGATAGAAAAAATTATAATTTTAAAATGCCTTACTATCTGTATAATAACATTTCTAAATTTTTTACCTGTTAGATAATATAAAAAAAAATTAATTGCAAAATTCCAATGATATATGTGAAAGCATAAACCACGACACCATTTCAATAACATTTTTTCTTTTAACCTGAAAAATAAATAATAATTGTAACATATATAAAAGCTATCAATTTATTATATATATATAATATCTGTACATATATTTATGTTTATATACTATTATATATTATTGTAAATTTATACCAATGTATATATTCTGTCTTTTTCTTTATTTCAGTATCAGGGAATTTAATTAATACAACATCCCAATAAAGTTCTAAAGTTTCAACTATACCAAGGGGTAATAGTAATACTAAATAAACAGTTGATACTACAAATAATGTTTTAGAAGTATGATGCATTCTATTTATTTTATATCTGAAATTTTCTAAGAAATAATGTCATTAAATGTATTCATATCTTTTACATTATAAAAGATATTTGAATAATTTACTTACGAGTTAATTGACAATGGATTTTTTCAGTTTTTTTCATGTGTCTAATCAATAAAATATTTCCAATAAATATAAAAAGTAATGGTAACCAAGTAGATAATGCAATATAAAAATACATAGCATTACCCCATGGTTTTATTTTTTTTTGACATGGTATAAATTCAAAAACACTATCTGTTTCATAGCCTGAAAATATGATAAAATATATTAAAATTTTAATTTTTATAAATTTATAACATTATAACAACTATATAAACAGTTATAAGTATTAAAAAGTATAATAGAACAAAATTATAAAGTTTACCTCCTGAATATAACTTTGTTAATGATATTATAAAACTGATACATATCAAAATAATAATAATTATTATTTCAGAACAATTATTATAATGACCATATATTTCAAAAGGAAATGTAATAGCAAATACTCGTATCCATGTAAGAACTACAACCAACCAAGTTGAAGTAAATTGAAAGAATTCCATAGTAACAGAATTTAAGCTGCATAAAAATCTATTGTTCTAAAAATATTATTAATTTAAGTTTTTAGTTATATGTAGAACAAAATTAACTATCTAATTTATACTTACCATAAAAAGATTATTAACAAATATAAAATGTGACTTTGCAATACCCACAGCATAATTAAATATTAATGCTCCATTATCAGATAATGCAAGTGCTTTTAAATAAAGTGATAAGTTTGATTCACAAAGTATAGGTGTACTTAACATTACAAAAGAAATAATGTTTAATAATACACCTATAAATAATTAATATAAATAATATTTTATGATATAATAATATAATATATCTAGTATAAAATAATTAATTTATTGTATTATAATAAGCTATATAAGCTTTATATAAAAAAAAACATATTATCATATGACGTAGAAAACTAATTTTCTTTTTCACTTACCAAGTATTATAATAAATGGTGTTATATAGTTAAGTAAAAAACGCACAAATTTAACAAATGGTTGTAATGATAACCAATAAAAACGAATTTCACAAGGCCATACAATTTCTAAATTGGGTTGTGAAAAATTGTAAATAAAATCCAAACTTGTTAATGGTAGTGGACATGATAAATTTCCTTTAATATAAGAACTACACAATAGATGTAAATATATAAATGAAAATATATAATAATTATTTTTTTCTTAATTGAATTTATAATTTTTATAATTTTTATCAAATCTTTCATGTCTCACCTGATTTCATTTACTGGAATTTCAATACATTGAATTGATTGTAATAATATATTTAATATTAATATAAATTGCAAATTTATTTTATTAAATGAAATCATTTGTATACATATATTTGCATGAAAGATATAAAAAATTATTGTGCAATAATATCTAAAAAATATATTATGTATATCTATAAAAAAATATATATTATACAATTATCATAAAAAAATATGCTTCTATTTAAAATTTATATACCTTTCTCTGTCAAATATTTTTCAATATCATGACTAATAATATCTTCTCATTAAAAACTTTAAAGACATCTGTTGTTAATTATCATAACATAGAATTATTCTTAGCAAATATCATTTCAATACAAATAAAAGCTTGGATATGTATGTGACTAGAAGCAAATCTGTATCTTACATATATACACTTATATATTATATTTAATAATGAAAATTTATATAATATATATATTATACATATATATATTTTATATTTTTATAAAATTAAAATCTTAAAGGAAATTTTTCTTTAATTATAATATTAACTATAATAAAAAAAATGAATATTATCATAAATATAAAAATAATATTCTAGGAAAAATTAAATACTATAAATATATTTAACATTATAGAATAATAATAAAATTATAATTAAATCTTTTTATAACAATTAAATATATAGTATATAATATAGTATATATTTTAAAAAGTTTGTATATTTTTCTATTAAATATAAGTTTTTTTTTTTTAATTTAAAATACAATCTATCTTTTAAATTATTGAATTACAGATAATAATCAAATATAAAATTAACATTAAATGAATTGTGAAATATAAAAATTTATATTTTAATACATATAAATATACATATAAGTATACATATAAGTATATGCATTAGATAGAAATCTAACTATTAATTCATAGAAATATAATTTATAATGTATTTTCAATATATAATATATACAATTTACACAATCTAAAAGGCACACAATAAAAATATCATAACTTGATATTTATTTTCATAAAAATGAAATTTTATTGCAAAAGCAATAAATTATGTTTCATATTTTATATATTAAATTTTCTATATATTTTATATTTATTTTAAAAATTATTTCATTAGGTTAATTAAATAAAATTTTATTTCTTTTACTATAATTTTCTAAAAATTTCTTTATTACATTTTCACAAAAAACAATTAATGTAATACTATAGTAAATACAACAAAAATGATATTACATTTTATTATTTATTTTGCCTATCAAAAATATATCTTTTTTGTTTCATAAATTTTGTATCTGCCCAAGAATATTATATAAATTGGCTAAAAATTCTGATATTCTTTTCTTTATATCAATTTTTTTCTATTATATTAATATATAAATAAATTTATCTACTTCCGAAGAAATATTTTTTTATAAGAATGTTTTTTTCCAAGTACTAGTAAATTTTTGAGATTTAATGCAAAACAATTGCAACTTCTCTCTTCAAAATAATTTGATAACTTTTTCATTTTAGAACTTTAGATTTCTTAAAATTATTAATTATCTGTGACGTCTTATTTTTTAAATATAAGTTTCTTAATAATCACATTCACAAAAATATGCAATTTATTTATAAAAAAATTTATCTATAAAAAAAAAATACAATTCAAGAAATTAACTATGCATTCCACTAATATTCCAATATGTAAATCAAATAAAAATGCAATTTTTAATTTCTGTTGATGTATTATATATAATTACATCAACTTATGAAGAAATAAATTCATGTTTCTTGATTATACCTAGAACCTTGGAATTTATTCTATATAATAATCTTTTATTTTATATAATCATTTAATTTAAGTTTTATTCAATATTATTATTTTCATAATCAATTAAATATTTAATAACATGTCAAATATATCATATAATATATATAATGTATATTATATAATTAAAAAATAAAATTAATTTTATTTTTAAAGAAGACCAAAATAATAAGAGGAAAAAAACAATTAAAATAATTATTATCCAAGGTTCTAAGTGTTAATAAACAATTTACATTTCCAAATTTTTGTTTATCAAAATACAATTTTTAAAACATTTATATTTATATACTTAACAATGTTAAAAAGTACTTGTATTACCTAAATTAATTTCAAGAAAAAGAATGAACAACCATTGATAATTACAAATATATAAATTATTAATAGACAGCATAAACGCACATTGACTCTTACAATTAATAATTTTATATAATATTATTATAATTATAATATATTTTTTATAAGACAAAAAAGATCAAATATTTTTACATTTATGGTTCCATTGCACAGTACATTTCAAATAAAGTATTAACAATTTATATAATTTAGAATGAAATATTACAAATTAAATTTGTAATATTTTATGACAAATTATTATTTTAATTATTTTATTTAATATTTATTTTTATTAATAAAAATGTTTTTCCTATGTTCTCAAAATGATATTTATATAAATTATTGTGTAGATATTAAAAAAAATTATTAATAATTTCGCAAATTAAGTACATGCCTTAGAACGACAAAAAAATATTTATTATGAGTTTATATAAGTTCAGATATATCGTTAAGAATATTTGTAATATATATATTTGAAATGAAAACTAGTCTTATATTCTCAATCACAGCCACTAAATAAAAAAGAAATATATTTCTTATGTTTTTCAAAATTTTAATATGTATTTATAATATATTTTTCTATATTATTATAGCTATTTCCATGTATTAATATAAATTTTTACTTAGAAAGAAAAAATTTGTTTATAAAGAAATGTCTGTGCAGAACCATTTAATGTCATATAAAAACAGAATAAAAAAAAATTTTTCTAAAATTTTAAAAAAACATTATAGTAAATTTATTATTTAATGATAATCTTTTACTTAATATTTATATTTTTATATTATATAACAATTGTACTTTTCTTTTTTTTAAACTTTCTTTAAATTCTTTTTTTAATTTCTTTTTTTAAGTTCTTTTTAAAAATTGCTATGACTAATCAAAAAATTAGTTTTTTTTTTATATATAATAAGAAAATAGTTACCCATAGTTCAAACCAACTTATATTTCAACTGAAAATAATATCATCATTTGATAGCAAGTATATTTTTGCTATTTTAAATGTCAAAAAGTAAAACATATTTGTATGTATTATATTTTCTAATATCACCTTGGTAAGAAATCAACCTATAAATAAAATAAAATGCTCATGTTGCATATATAAATAAACAGATATCTGTAGATTTTGCACTTTGTAATTATATGAGAACTTCTGATAGTTATTATTTGCTCTCAAATCACAAATATTTTAAAATCCATTCGTTGTACTGTGTCAGATTAATTTCTTACCTGAAAGCTTAATACCTAATTGAAGTAGGTTTTAAGAAATTATTAACAAAAGGACAAAAATATGTTTTAATGACTAGTAAACTAAATATTAAGCAGTACTTTTTAAATATTCATAATAATCCCGTTTTTTGGTTTTTTCTGTGCAAACTCATAAATATTTGTTGATATTTTTTTTTATAAATAATTCAAAATTAAAAGCAAAGCTATTTCTTTTATAAAAAATGAATACATAAGTTGTTGTCATTTTATACTTGGTAAAATAAATTTTATAAGACTATGATAACTGTTCCGCATTTATATCTCATTATTGTACTGTGCAATCCTACATATAATATTTACAAAAATAAGCATCCCACAAATGTCATTTTTAGTGACATTTTACATTTTCTTATTTTAAAATTAAGCCAGAAGCTATTGGCTTTTCATATCTTAGAGTTTGCACTAATTTTTTATGTGCATAAGTCATATGAGAATCCAGATCTTTTCTTTAATCAGGTTTATATATGGGTATTTTTGGAATAAATTCAATTAAAAGAACCTGGAATATAAAAGATGAAAACAAATAAGTGTATGCTTATATCTAAACAAAAATCAATGCTTAAGAATAGATAATGTAATTAAAAATATAAGCTAGTTCACATTAACAAGGCTTCTCTTAACTATTTACATAATTAAAAAAATGAAAAAAATAAATAAAATATAATAGAAATTTATATACATAGAATAATTTTGATATATATACAAAATAGTATTAAATTTTAAAATAAAATAAATAAAAATATAAAAAATTCAATTTATGTTTACTTACATATTCCATCATGGATGAACTATCACATCTCTGTTTTGCCAATCTCCAATGTAAACCAAGTTTATGATATAGTCTACTATTTTCCCATTCTAATAATTTGTTTAATGAATGTTGTGTCTACAAAAAATAAAATAAGAATTGTTTATGTTATCAGATATTTAATTTTATATTATTTAAATTTATATATAAAAGATAATTATATATAAAATAATAAATATATATCTTCATAAAGATTAATATTTACTCTTTTACTCAAACAAATAACTGGCCAAAGAGAACAACCTAATGTACAGCAACAGCAAACGCAACCACAAAATAACCATTTAACATTAACTGGTAATGTTTTTTTTAATACACTGTTTATTCTCATAACAGTTGCTTTAAATTCTTCTGGAGCAACACGTGACACTAAACCATTTGGAAATTCTGATTCAAAACGATTACTAAGTCCAAATCTAAAATAATAATTATAATTTTAATATTAAGTAAAAAATACATTTCCTAATTTATAAATATATATTGATTTACTTATACAAATTATAAATATTTAAAAAATAATTTTTAAATTATTTCGTTTATGATTTTTTTTTATAAAAATGAATTAAAAAAAATAATAAAAAATATAACAATATATCAATTTATATATATAATAAAAAATATATCAATTTATATATTTCAAAAAACTTTATATTATATACTAATATTTATAAATATTTTTTTAATGTAAAAAAAAAATAATTAAAAATAATAAAAAAAAATAACAATATAAAAACAGTGTATTTATAGTCTGATTATATGATCTGTATTTTTTTAATGTAAAAGAAAAATAATTAAAAATAAACAAAAAATAATAATATAAAAATAGCATTTATAATCCGATTCTTTGTTGGTGAAATATAATACTGAATTTACATATATATAAAAAAGAATAATTTGCTTACACGGTCATATTGCCAGCTCCACGAATAATTATAGGATCTGGCACCATTGTCACGTAATGTTCTTCTAAATTTTGTTCATTTTCTTCTTCTTCTTCATATATTGCATCGAAATCTGCCATTGTGTAATATTCAACGGTTCCCGCTCAACGAATGACACAACTATATTGTCGCAACTAAACGACTTTTATTCTAATGAAATGCAGTTTCTTTTCATTTATATTTAAGAATTGCAACATACATTGATTTTAAGTGTTATGCATAAACATTTTTGCGGCCATAAATAATAGGCCAAATAGCAAACTTTCAATTGAAAGTTATTTGCAATAACACCATTCACAACACAACACACGACGCGCACTGCAGATGCTCATAGCTCACAGCTCATCAATTTTTCATTCAATGCGATTTCAGGTTCACCAACTTTATAATTTATGAAAGTTTAAATTCTAGAAACCAGATATATTTGTCATTTTATATGACCAAAATTCGGAGTACAGCATACATTTATTGTATATAGTTTTATAAAATTCATTTTTTATAAATTTTTTTCTATTTTTTATTACAGAATTTTATTTTATTTTTTTTACAGAAATAAGATCATAAAAATAATAAATTATTATTAAAATATTATCTAATTTATATGTTTAATATTTACTTTATTATATGTTTAATATTTACAAATTCTTTATAATATTAAAATGAAAATAATTTCAATTTATTTTTTTAAATTTATATTTTCAATTATAATTATAATAATTATAAAAGTTAAATTATAAATATTAAATTTATTAAAAAATTAATTTTTTTAAAAATAAAAATATTATTTAATTTTGTTTCAACATTGTTTAACATTCATTTCCTAGATTTTTTTCCGATATTTAAATTTATTGATATCTGAATTTTAAATATTCAAAATATTAAATCCTATTTAATCCTAATTAATTTATTGTTCATTTAATTTAAATTAAAATATTCAAAAATATATATTTAAATAAAAGTCGGATGCTTATTTAACTTTCAAATATACAAATATTAATTTTTTATTATTTTCATGTACAAAAAATATTATTTTTAATTCGAATTCAATTTTAATATAAGAGTTCTATATATCACATTATTACATGTGTCTATGATCTTATTATATTAAAATATAATATATTTTATTCTTTAAATATTAAATATTTTATTTATTGTATATTATAATTGTTCATAATTTGATAAATATTTAATCTTGTTCTATAATAAGATCTGACATATCAGAAGAAGAATTTATTTTTAATGTTTTTTCATTTGCTAAATGTAATAGAGATACAAAAGAAATTGGAAAACTTAGAGCTTCGATATTAGTTTTAGTTAATATATTTGGTAATCTCTTATAAATTTCACTGAAGAATTTACTATCGCTCATTTTATTGTTAGTATCTTGTTGCATTGCTTTTTTAATTATTGTTTCTTGAATATTCTTATCTGTTTTATATTTTAAACATTCCCAAATAGAATATTTTAATTGTTTCATATCAATTCTTTTTGGTTGTGTACAATATGCAATAGATAATTTGTTTGTAAGTTTTGGTGCAGCAACTAGATTATTTCCAGTAAAAGGCATTTGTGTCTCTGATATATATTCATCTTGAGATTGTATATCGTTATTAATCGCGTTATTTTCATTTTCTTGATATTCTTGATAATTATTAGAATAATTTAATGTATCATTTTCATTTATATGAATTTTATTAGAATTTTCCATGTCATTAATTAAAGAAGTAGTATTGATATCATTTATATTTTCTGAATTTTTAAATATTGTTGTATGAAGATACAATTTATTAGCTTGTTTGATATTATAATGTTTGTCAGGAGGTAAGGTTAATATTTCTTCATTCCATTCAATTTTAGCAGTTCTAGCATGTAGTTTAATTGATTGACTTGGTAAAAATTTAGCACATATTCTTTCAATTGTTTCATCATCATAACATAGTTCTATTTCTTTATTTTTTTTTTTTACTTTAGATTGATAATTTTGAGTCTCTGCATTATTACTAAATAGAATTTTTCTAAAATTTGTTGCTTTCCAATGAGATGGGCCAGCCCAATGTATATTTAAATTCGTTTGAATAAATGAATATTCTGAATCTTTTAATGACATTGTCTTGGTTAAAACTTCACGAAAATCTACAATATTTTCTACTTGGTTAGATATCATAACACATCTATCTATATGTTCCTCTTCTGTAACTTCAATATCAAAATAATTCATACCAGTAGATATACATTCATCTTCATTGGATAAACTTGCATTAAGATCAAACTGAAATCTATTCTCATTACTTTGTTCTGATTGAATTTTTTCTAATTCATCATCTGCATTCCAACTATGAAAATCAAAATAAAATAAAGGAGGACAGATTTCCATATGTGCAAAATTTGCTATTTTTGGAATATTATATACTGTATTTTTATCTTGAATATCTTTATTATTTACTGTATCTATTAAAATATCATTATATGGATGTGGATAAAACTTTGAATTTGCATGATTTGGTAACATTACTTGATATAACATATCTGTGGTTTGTAAATCTGCTTCTATTGTTATTAATGAAGGTTTCTCAGTTTCAATATTTATTTTCAAAGTATCTACAGTAGCAAATATTTTTTGTTTATTTTTTTTTTTTTTTTTTTCTCTTGTTTTTGTCTATCAAAGTTATTTTCTTCTACTTCCTGAGAATTCATTTTCTCCATATTATTTTGATTTTCATTATATTTGTTTTGTTTATCTATTCCAGCAATCATTTTAAGTATATCCATATGTACACCATCAACACGAAATCCATAAATTTTAGTGCTTACATCTAAAGATGTAGTAGCTACTTGTAAATTAGACATATTTGCATCCTTTTTCTTAATCATATATGTCATAAAATCAATCATTTCTAAACTGAATGCATTTTTTGGATTAATTTTATTTTCTGTACCAAGCTTTATGCATTGAGATATACGTTCTGCCATTTGAGAAGGTGGCATATTTACTAGGAAACTAAGTCCTAAAGAACGTCTTTTATCATTTGAATTTATAGAATTTGTTATTGTTGTTGTTGAAGTATTAGTAATTTCTTTGCGACGAGCCAAACGTTCTGCTTCATCATCATTTTCTGATAAAGCAAAATTATTTAATTTTTGTGGAAGTATAGACTTTCGCCTCAATGGAGATGAAGAAGCTGGAGAGGAATGTATAGTGGAATCTATTAATCTATTTGACATACTTTTACGAGTTGCCATTTTATTGCTTAAAATTTTATATCAAATCAAGATTCCTTATATATGTTCCTAAAATATATAAATAATAATTTAAAATTAAAATTCATAAATAAATTATATCAAATATTACAATTATATATATTCAAAAAAATTAACTAAATTACATAATTAATAATAATTACTAATATAATGAATATTATATATAATTTATTTGAATTATTAATTTTTAAAATTATTAGGAAAACATATGAATATAAATATTTAAATAATTTATAAAATTATATAAAATAAATTTATTTATACATTACCTCTAATATATAGAAATATGTTGTTAATAAATTCGTATCTTTTAATTGTTAATGATTAAAAAAAGAACATTAAATGGATATTAAATGTATACTCTAAAACAATATCTTGATCATTAAAGACTATTAATATTATATATTAAATAATGATATAATTCAAACATATTTAAACAGATATATCTTTTGAAAATTACAAAATAATTTAATTTCCACCATATAAATTAATAATGATATTTCATTCAATTTAATAACAATTTAATGTTTTATATTTCACAAATTTCGTAATACATCCATACATTCAAAATACAATATTAAATCACTGTTTTCCACATTGATACTAATCACTATATAAAATAAGATTAAATTTCAAAATAAATCTGAAATTTGAAATAACATAAATGTTTAATATACATCACTTATTACACATATATAAAAATAATAATAAAAGCTTTGAAAAATATATCTACGTTATAAAATACATTTATTTGTCATTTCTTATATTTTTAATGAAATTGGCGCGAAAGAATAATCGTAAATAGCGATCACAAAATTATCAAATTTAAACGTATTTATTTTAAGTCATAGTGTATTTATTTGTCATGTTATTAAGTCATGAAGTATTTATTTGTAGATTGTCGAATGTAATTTCTATGTAGAGACATCTTTCATTACAAAAATCATTTTTAAAGATCAACATTAATTTCCTTTATAATATTTTTGAGTACACAGCATAATTATTCGTGAAGTTATTTCGTGAAAATTAATAATTTAATCGAGATAAGTGTTATTTATAATATATGTTAATAAGAACGTTAAATAATATAATAATAATAACACGTGAACATTTTCTAACAGATATATTATATATACTATCATTATTAAACAATTGTTTTCGTTCTTAAAATAAAAACTATGATGTAATTATAGGAGTTTAACCATTAAATCCATAAGTTAAAATACCATGGAGGTTTTGTTATTAAAATCCATGCTGTTTGCTTGTCAATGGTCAGTAATAGTTATTAAATCATAAAATGGTAAGATTAAATGAGTTTTTTAATCGAAACATTTTGAATATTTTAATATTATTTTGCTATTTTAATATAAAATATAATTATATATTTTAAATAAATATAATAAATAAATATATATTTATTTTAAATTATTGCTTATCACATTTTTAGAAATAAATATTATAATATGATAAGAAGCAATTTGTAATTATAAAAGTAGTTCTAAAATCATATTAAAATATCAAAAAATTTTTTCAATCTTTATTTAAACATATATGGTAATTTTATATTATAATGTACTATGTATTATTAAATAATTTAATAAATTAATTATTTAAAAAATATTTTCATTATAATATCAATATCCCTAATATTAATATTTTAATATTATTATAGGGTGCAAATATATCACAATTAGAGAGAGATATTGGCTCTGATCAATTTCCTCCTAATGAACACTATTTTGGATTAGTTAATGTAAGTATTAACTGTAAAGACATATAAATATAACAAAAATAATATTGATAAATTAAATTATTTCTTTATTTTTATTATTTATTATAAATATTAATATTAACAATTATATTATTCCAATTATAGTTTGGAAATACCTGTTATAGCAATTCTGTATTACAAGCTTTATATTTTTGTCGACCATTTAGAGAAAAAGTTTTAGAATATAAAGCTAGAAATAAGAGAACCAAGGAAACGTTATTAACATGCTTAGCCGATTTGTTTTATAGTATTGCAACTCAAAAAAAGAAAGTTGGATCTATAGCTCCAAAAAAGTTTATTGCCAGATTAAGGAAAGAAAAAGGTTAATATAGACATATTTTATTAATTTAAAATTTAATTTATTATTAGAATAAAATTATTTATTAATACAATATGTAATGTATATGTATATCATTTTTTACAGAGGAATTTGATAACTACATGCAACAAGATGCACATGAATTTTTAAACTTTTTAATAAATCATATAAACGAAATTATTTTAGGTATGCAAATTTTATTGAATATACATATATAAATACATATATATACACACATACATACAAATAAAATATACAGTAAAATATTCTTATAAAAGTAATTTTATATTTTAGCAGAGAGAAGTCAAAGTAAACCAGCAGGAGGAAAATGTGGTGCAGGTGATGCTGGTTCACCACCAGAACCTACATGGGTTCATGAAATATTTCAAGGAATTCTGACATCAGAAACACGTTGCCTTAATTGTGAGACTGTATCTAGCAAAGATGAGGATTTCTTTGATTTACAAGTTGATGTAGATCAAAATACTTCAATCACACACTGCCTCAGATGTTTTTCAAATACTGAGACACTTTGTAGTGATAACAAATTCAAATGTGATCATTGTAGTAGTTATCAAGAAGCCCAGGTATTTTTATGAAAAAAATTTACAGTTATTAAAATTTAAAAGAATTTGATAATACATTTCTTTATTCTAGAAACGAATGAGAGTTAAAAAATTACCAATGATACTAGCATTGCATCTAAAGAGATTTAAATATGTGGAACAATATAATCGTCACATCAAGGTTTCCCATAGAGTAGTTTTTCCTTTAGAACTTCGACTATTCAATACTGTAAGTATTTTGCATTTATATATTAATTTTTGTTTCAGGTTTTAATATTTAATATTAAGATAATTAATTTATAATTAATATCTATATGATGATTTTTATATTTATATAATTTATAGAGTGATGATGCAGTGAATCCAGATAGATTATATGATTTGGTAGCAGTTGTAATACATTGTGGAAGTGGACCTAATCGAGGACATTATATTTCCATAGTTAAAAGCCATGGATTTTGGTTGCTTTTTGATGATGACATGGTTGATGTAAGTCATTATAATTTACATTATAGTATTTATTTTATTATCTATGTATCTTTGTATAAATATATAAACTAAGTTTTTATTTTAGAAAATTGATGCATCTACAATAGAAGACTTTTATGGACTCACGTCTGATATTCAGAAAAGTTCTGAAACTGGCTATATCTTATTCTATCAATCAATAGATTGTAATTAGAATTTAATATAAATATATAGTAATTAAAGTAAATAAATTCTATATGGTAATTTCGTATCTTATTGAAATATAGTGTATAAAAATTAAAAATATTATATATTAGATTATTTATAAAAATAAAATATATAGAATTATGTATATCTGATTTGTAAAATATAGAAAAAATTATTAGTTTCATGAAATATTTATTCATGTAACACCTTAAAGAAAATTATTTCTTATTTATATTTATATTATAAATTAATTTAATTATGTAAAAATTATTTATTTTAAATTCAATGAAAATATAATTTATAAAATATTTTTTATTCTAATTAGAAATATTAGCAAATTCTACATATATAAATAGAAAATATATATTTCATATATAATATAGAATATTTTTATTATTATATTTTCAAAATTATATTCAAAATGTATATAGAAAATGTGTAGTATGCTTTTAAAAAATAACATTAATTTTTTCAGAACATTTTTATTTAAATTTTAAGCAATAAATTCATAGGGTATAGGTGCAAGTGAAATAGGATTTTCACGTCCTGATACAATATGTGCAGGCATTGGTTCAGCAGGTTGTCTTTTCAATTGTACTTTAATGTTTTTTTCCTTTGCTTCTTTTCTGAGTCTTTCATTTTCTTTTACTCGTTTCAAAAAATCTTCTCTACATTTAGAATGAGTTAAATGTTCAATACGAACATTTATTCTTTTTGCAATAATTCGTCCACGTACTCTTTTATTAACAATGACACCAAGAGCATGGGGAGTTACATTAAATACACGTCCAGTTTTGCCATGATAAACTTTATAAGGCATTCCCTTTTGCACTGCTCCGTTACCTTTAATATCAACTATATCGCCTACTTTATATACTTTCATATACGTGGATAATGGAATTGTTCCATGTTTACGGAATTTTCGGGAAAATAAATCCCTTGTTCCTCGACGATATCCCTTTGAATTCGTCATACTAACAATTCTTGTCTGTAATAAATATAATTCAATTAAACTTAATTATAATTCTTGTAAAGATACTTTTGATTAAAATTGGTTATGTCGGTTAATAAGATAAAAATATTTTTATGTAAAAAGTTGTGTAATTATACAATTAGTATTAAATTTTAACAAATTTAATGATTAAATAAAATATTTTCATTAAAATTTGAAATATATTTCATTAACATATGCGCGAATATTGTCACGTGCGTTCTCTTATAAAAATAATTCAGAAAATTTTTTTTAAGAAAAAAAAAATTTAAGTATAATAAATATAATTTTCATAAATTTTAATAGTATAAAAAATGAAATGCCAAAATAAATATAATTAAAAAATTTTGTATAATATTATCAAACCTACAAGAGACAAGCGTAACCTCTCACGTCTGTGAAGAAGAGAATTTAAGATCGGTAAATAACAGTTATATTAAAATCGATAACAATCGATATTTAAGTACATCGATTTTCGACTATATAAATTTTTTTATTATAATTATTAAATATTTTATATAATATTTAAATATATTAATAAACATTTTATAAATTTTTCTTAATTTATTTTAAAAAATAAATTTTAATACTATTAAAATTTTTATATATAGATAAAATAGATAAAATAAACTACAGCTTATAAAGGAAGTTTCCTCTCTAACGTTTATTCAATCATAATACCGCTGCATGACAGTTGTTTTCTGAAAATTCATATAAAATTGATAAATATTTTGCAATTTTACATTATATGTTAACTAAATTAATAATTTAAATAATAAATAATATTTTATATTATAATTATATAATATTCAAAAATGGTTTGTATTTTATATTAATTTTTTATGATTAAAGATAATAATAAAATATATCGCTTTATTATTATAATATTTACAGAAAATTTATAAAATATAATTATTTTATAAATTATAAATAAATTTATAAAATATAATTATTTTATAAATTATAAATAAATTTATAAAATAATAATAATATGTATTATAAAATATATGACGTATTGATTTTTTTTTACTTTAAAAATGTATTATATTATTATAATTAATAGAATTTATTTAACTTAAAGAAATTTATTATATTTTATATATTTTTCAGTTTCGTAATCAATATGACAGTGATGTCACAGTTTGGAGTCCACAAGGACGTTTACATCAAGTAGAATATGCAATGGAAGCTGTAAAATTAGGATCAGCCACTGTAGGACTTAAAAATAAAACTCATGCAGTCCTTATTGCACTCAAGAGAGCTTCTTCAGAATTATCTGCTCATCAAAAAAAAATTTTCCCTATAGATAAACATATGGGAATTTCTATTTCAGGTTTAACAGCTGATGCTAGAATGTTAAGGTATAATGTATATTGACAATGACAAAAATATTGATTTTTTTATATTAATCTTGTTAAAAATACAATTATTGTAAAATCTTTAATAAATTATTATTAAAATTTTTATTTATCTTTTTATAGTCGATATATGAGAACTGAATGTTTAAATTATAAGTATTCTCATGATGATCTATTACCTGTGAGTCGTTTACTTGCATCTTTGGGAAATAAATTACAAACATGTACTCAAAGGTATGATAGAAGACCATATGGAGTAGGTTTACTTATTGCTGGATATGATGTAAGTAGTTATTAAATATTAAATATTATTTATTGAAGAAAGATTAATATTAAAATATTATAACTAATATTAAATTAATATTAAAATATTATAAATTTTTTTTTAAAGGATCAAGGACCACATATTTATCAAACATGTCCTTCATCAAATTATTTTGATTGTAAAGCAATGGCTATTGGTGCACGTTCTCAAAGTGCTCGTACATATTTAGAAAAACATCTTAATGAACTTCTATCATGCGATCTGGATGAATTAATAAAACATGGTCTTTGTGCATTAAGAGATACATTGCCAAATGAGGTTGATTTATCAGTGAAGGTAATAAATGTAATTTTCTATACTATAATATATTAAATAAAATTAATATATAAAAAGATAAATATAATAAGAATAATTATTACATTACAGAATGTATCTATTGCAATAGTAGGAAAAAGTACAGATTTCAAAATATTTAATGAAGACGAAATTTCTGTTTATTTATCTCAAATTGAAGATGATAAACGTAATAAACCTACTGAACCAGATGTAGAAGATTCTAAACCTCCACAACCTCCATCTTCTGAAGAAACTCCACAAGATCCACAGGTTACAGTTGCAATGGATACAGATTAAAAGTAATGTAATATATTTTATAATATATTTTCTGTATACATTCAAAATGAACATTTGTATTTTATGTTTGTATTTTTCCTACCATTATATTCAATATAATAATAGAATATCATAGATTATGAAAATTTTCTTAATTTTCAATATAATACATTTTACAATATAATTACAGTAGTAGTCTATTAACTTAATGCACAAATTTACAATAATTTATATTATAATATATATGATTTTTGTATTGTATAATATAAAATTCATATAAGTATAAATATTCCAATAATTATAATTAAAAGAAATATATTTATTGATTTTCAGCTTGTTTATTTCTACGTCTTTTTAATATATTTGTTAAAAAAAATTCTCCAGCTTTATATGATGAACGTACTAATGGACCACTTGCAGTATATAAAAATCCTAATTCATTTCCTATATTTTCCCATTTCTTAAATTTTTCAGGTGTAACATACTCAATAACTTTTAAATGTCTTTTTGTAGGTTGCATGTATTGTCCAAGTGTCAAAGCATCTACACCAATCTCTCTTAAATTTTTCATTGTTTGTTCAATTTCTTCATCAGTTTCACCTAATCCTAACATTATTGATGATTTTGTAATTAATTCTGGATTACATTTTTTTGCTATTTTTAAAACCTTCAGTGATTGCCTAAACAATATATAAAAAACTATGTATATAAATTTTAATTAAAAAAATAAATATAGAATATAATTCACCTATATTCAGCCCGTCTATCTCTAACAAATGGAGTTAAACGTTCAACAGTTTCAATATTATGAGCAAACACATCAAGATTAGAATTAACAATTATTTCAATACAATCTTTATCTCCTCTAAAATCTGGTACTAAACATTCCACTAAAATATTAGTTCTGCAAAAATATATAAGATATATACAAGAAATCTTTATTCTATATGTAATTGTAAAGTAATGAATTATAATAATATAAAAATGAAATAATTTTATATACCTTTTTTTAATTTCTTTCACTGTTTCTGCAATATGATTGGCTCCACCATCATTTAAATCTATTACAATATATAATTTTAATATAAAATATAAAAATTTTAATATATACATAAATTAAAAATGAAAAAAGACCTAACCATCTCTGTCTACTGATGTTAATACAACATAATCCAAACCCCAATCTGTTATTGCAATTGCTGTATTTATTGGTTCTTCTGGATTTAAAGGTAATGGTGTACGTGATGTTTTTACAGAACAAAAACGACAACCACGGGTACATGTATCGCCCATTAACTATTAAATTATTTTTCATATATTATATTTTTATAATATAATTAATTAATTTTTTAAATTGTTATCAAAAAATTATAATTTAAATAAAAATATAATGAAATATTACTTAAGTATATAATAAAATATTTTATATAATAAATACATTCACATAATTTATTAATTCTCAATTTTAATATTAAATATTACTAAAAAGTATATTTTTAATTATTTTGGAGTAAAAATATAGAATAATGAGATATTTTAAATTAATAATACAAACCATAATAGTAGCAGTTGCTGTTCCATGTAAACCACCTCCCCAACATTCCCCAATATTAGGACATCGTGCTTCTTCACATACAGTGCTTAATTGTAATTGTCTTAATTGTGACTTTATTCTATTATAATTTTTACCTATAGGTATTTCTGTTTTAAGCCAAGGTGGTAATCTTAAACGGGATTTGTCTCCCTTTTCTAATTTTAATTTTCCATCATATTGTTTATAAGTATCAGCAATAAAATGTTCTAAGTCAGGTCCATCTTTCAATTTTTGAGAAAAATTTTTTTTTTTGATGTAATGCAACTGCTTTATAATATAAATAAAATTAATATGTAATAAAGAACACTAAATAGTTTTATCTTTAGATATAATTTAAAATGTACCGTTGAATGAAAATTACAAATAGTACATATTTTTGTGCGACTTAACTTAAAAGCTTGAAACATGATTATCTATAAAAGAACATTCAAATAACCTCTTAAGAATAAAAAAGACAGTCCAACATAAAATATTATCAAATATGATAATAAATATAAAATATTACAAATAATAAGCTTTTGTAATTTACTTGAATTTATAATTTTCTTATATATATATAGTTTTGAGATATAAAATATAATATTAAATATCTCAGAAATTATTTATTTATGATGTATTTATACATAATTAAAAATTTAAGATATAAGATTTTAGCACAGAAACAATATAACTAAATATTCGTCTATCAAATTATATAAATAAAAAATCTTAATAAACAATTTCATATTTATATTTTGTTTAAGTTTAATTTACATACGACATTCCTTATAAAATTTATAATTTGTTTGTGAATATTTGCAAATTTTATTAAGATTTTTTTTCTTATTTTATTTAAAATTAATGATATAATAATAAATAATAATTTATAGAACTATTATTATATAAAAATGTTTCATATTGCATTTTATAATAAAATTTAATAAAATTACTAATATTTTTTCATAAAAACCCGTCTATATTTATATCATATATAAATTTTGTTAGTTTAGCAACACATATTGACGTAATATCATCCGATCTTTAGAGCTTCTATGATTGGATGCGGTAAAGGTCGGGTGAGCGTTCGTAATTTGTTAGTTATTACGTTTTACATATCCGTGGTTCGTTTTGTTTTAATTCTTGCATTTATTTAATGAAAATAAATATTTGACAAACAACACATTATAATGGCAGATCCTGGAGGATGGTCTACGACACAAGAAAATGATTTTTCTAATTTTCAATCAAATGATAGCTTCAATTTAAATGAAGTAACTGGTATCGATGGTATGTAACATGTAATATTTGTCAAATTAAATTATATTATTTTGTTTTTAGTAAACATAATGAAATAATTTCTTATTTTTTTATTGTATTTTTTTCTATATTTCATCTTAAATTTCATATAATTTTCTTTTACTTTTTTAAATGTATATATACATGTGTATATATATATATATATATATATATATATATATATATATATATATATATATTTATTTATTTATTTATTAAAACAGCATAATAGAATAGTTTTAATTATCTAATTCAATATTTTTTTAAAATTAAAAAATTTTTAATATCTTATATTTATGTTATTACATTAAAAATTTGAAATATATAATAAAATATAATCAGTATTGCTATTTGTTTTTATACATATTAATTCCGTTTTTATTTTCCTTTTTTTTATGTTATAGAACTTCTTACAAACTGTGAAAGTGAATTATTAAAAAATGAAAATTTATTTAGTGATGATGCATTATTATCACAATTGGAAGAGCCTTTGGGCATGGATACGGAAGGATTGGATTTTTTAAACTTTAATAATAATAAAGAATTAAAGGATTTCAAAGAATTTCATAATTTTGAAAATTCAAATATTATAAAACCTGTATCAAATGAAAATGTAATATTAACTCCAACAGTAACAGAAAATACACAACAAATTTCTTGTGTTTCTCAACAATCTCAACAACAAAAGCAACAGCAACCACAATTGCAAGATATAATACCTGTACAGAATAGAGCACAGAGAATATCTGTTACACCAGCACCCACAGTATTTAGTTCACAATATGCTATTCCACAAAATATGAATTTTAGTGTCCAATCACCTGTTGTAACAATTGCACCAATGACACAACAAAGACAATTACTTTTACCAGCTAAGCTTATAAAATCAGAATCAGTTGTTTATTCTAGAGGGTCGCAAGCTGTTAGTTCAGCTTCTGTACCACATCAAATACATACATTAGTAAATACTGCTAATGGAACAGTTTTAACTGCTGGTAAAAATTATAGCAATTTATTAATATACTATCAGATTTTTATTTTTATTCATATTCATATTTCAATTTTTATTTAGGTATTCCAGTTGTATTAGATACTGATAAAGTACAAATTAATCGTTTGAGCACAAATACACATATAGGTGTACCAAGAGTAAAAGAAGTAAAACGTAGTGCACATAATGCTATAGAACGACGTTATAGAACATCAATTAATGATAAAATTATTGAATTGAAAAATATTATTGTTGGAGTAGATGCTAAATTAAATAAATCAGCAATTTTAAGAAAAACTATTGATTATATTAGGTATATTAAATATATTATATATATTTAATTTTTTATATATATATTATATATTAAAAAAATATTTATTAAACAATTTTAGATTTCTAAAAATTTAATAAAATTTTAGATTTCTCCAAAATTCTAATGCAAGATTAAAACAAGAAAATATGTCATTAAAATTAGCTCAAAGACAAAATTTACGTGATTTATTAGTTTGTGGTGAACTTACACCACCTAGATCAGATTCAAGTGAACCATCTTTATCTCCAGCACCAGCACCATTATCTCCCCCATCTCCATCTTCTATAAAAGATGATCCAGATGTTTTACAAAATGTTGATGCAACATCTGTTCTTACCAATCAAAGCATGAGAGATCATACCAGACTTACGCTCTGTGGATTTATGCTTCTCTTTTTAGCATTCAATCCTTTAGGTTTTGTAATAAATAATATTCGAAGATTTAATTCTGATTATATAAATACAAAATTGGATGGTCGAACTATTCTTAATTATCAAGGTATAAATATTGTAATAATAATAATTTATTATTATAATAATAATTATATATTATGTTATTATATTATTATAATGTAATAATTATTACATGTAATGAATAATAGCAATATATTATATCTACATTATAATATATATACATTAATCTTTTTTAGATCAATCAGATTTTGAAAATCCAGTATGGAGTAATTTATTATTATGGCTAATGAATACTATACTTTTGATTGGCGGACTTTGTAGATTATTATTATATGGTGATCCAATATTACCTTCTGATAGTAAAATATTTCTTGAACTTCATAGATGGAGACGCCAAGCAGAATTTAATATATCAAAAAGTGAATATAGTCAAGCATATCGAGATTTACATCAATGCTTGCAATACTTAGGACGTCCATATCCATCATCTCGTACAGAAGCTTGGCTTGCAACTATGTGGCAAATCATAAGACAACTACTTCATAAATTATGGATTGGGAAATGGATTTTATATATTCATAAATGGTTTTCAGAAAAAACCATACGACAACAGGCAGAAATATCAGCTATGGAAATAGCTATTATTTATCAACATATGCTATGCTTACATTTATCAGAAGGATCAAAAAATGGAACTTTGTATCTTGCTCTTTCTGCAGTAAATTATGCAGAAACAATTGGTGAAACTATTCCAAAATCATTATTGGCAGAAATATATATTAATGTTGCATTATGCTTCAAACAATCACTTTTTCCATTTATTCATAAATATTATTTAGGCAAAGCGCGTACATTATTGTCATCATGTACAGTTCCATCAAAATTAAAATGGATAATGAGTGATGAAGGTGCAAAATTTTTAGCATTTCAAAAATGGCAATATGGAGAACAACCAGATAATGAATTCACATCTCAAACTAGTAAAGCTGATCCTCTATCATATGCTTCACGTGCATATAGAGATTATTTAATTGGACAATGTTTACGTATTTTAACTGGCACTGTTGGAGATACTCATTTATCTTCAATATTAGAATATGGACAAACTATTATGGCTTCTGCTGGAGTATATACTGGATTTTTGTGTACTGATAAAGTTACAATTACACGTAAGAATTAATAAAATTAAATATAATAAAATTTTTTTTAATTTTTTCATACTGAATATATACTGAATACAATTAAATTTATTTCTTTATTTTGATAAATGAACAATTTCGTTAATTAATATTTTAGATTGTGAAGATGAAATTGGATTATGGTGGGGGGCAGTTATGTATGTGGCAGCGTGTTGGAGATTAAAGGAAGATGATTCTCAAGCATGGAACATTGTTGAAAGCAAATTTCCTTATGAAAAAAATTATCAACTTTGCAATAATAATAATAGTGTTAGTCCACTACCATATATTGTTTTCAATACTTTGCAAGCTGCAAAAGCTACTATTAAATCTACTTCTATGCATTTTATTGATCAAGCAGGAATATTACTTGAACAATGCTTGGTTTATTACAATTGCAAACAACAGTCTTCACAAAATGTTTTGGTAAGATATTTAGATATTATATCCATTAGATATAATATCAATATTCAATATCAATATTAATATTCAACTCTTATTAAATATAACTAAATATAATTAAAAAATTAAAAATTATAAATTAACACAATTTGAATAAAAGTAAAAATATTTAATTTTAAGTTTATAATTTTATTCTTTACATTAATTTTTATAATTATATAATATATATATTTTTTATATAAATTTCATAATTTTTATATAAAATAAAAAATATTTTTAATAAGATTTTTAACAAGTAATAAATCATATAGATCAACAATTGATATGAAGTACATATTTCATATAAAGTTATCTAGTATCATTATTATCTAGTATATCAAGTTATCTAGTATATTAAAATATTTAATAATGATAGTTTGTATGTAATATTTATTTGATTGCTTACCTGTTACAACTGTGCATTGTAGTTGCATTGCATGAAATATAACTATGCAATACTTCTACAGTGCAACTCTTGTGGCAGATTTCAACACCATATAATAATAAATATATGATAGTAAATAAAAGTTATATATATTTATATTTTTTTTAATTAATGATTTTTTTAGCTTACTCAATTGTGGATTTGTGACTGGTTACTTGAAATGAGAACTACACTTTGGCAAGAATTAGATAGTGATTTAGAAAAATTAACTACAAATATATCTCTTAGAGGTTTTCAACGTGATTTAGCTTGTTTAAGACAATTATGTCAACATATTCCAGTAAGTTTTTTTTTTTTTTTTAATTATTAAAAATATTCATCATCTTTAATTATGTTATTTATTTTTTAGTCTACCTTGGCAAGAGTATTTCTTTATGAAGCCACAGTACGTATAATGGCAGGAGCAACACCAGTAAAAACTCAAATATTATTAGATCGCAGTTTACATCATAGAAATTCACGTTCTTCAATTATTTGTGGTAAAGATCGTTCACAAGATCAATATACTGGAGAAAAAGAACATGCAGTAGCTTTATGTTTAGCATGTCGACATTTACCTTCATTATTATTAGCCACTCCTGGAGAACGTGCAGGTATGCTTGCAGAAGCTGCAAAAACTTTGGAAAGAGTAGGTGATAGAAAAAGACTTCAAGAATGTTATAAATTAATGAGACAACTCGGATCGGCTATTTCTGCTAACTGATATTAAATAAAAATTTTTACCTTTTATTTGAATTTGTTTTATTTTATATAAGTAACAAAAATTTAATAAGAAATTGCAGATCTAACATGACTTTATTTTCTTATTTCATCATTAAAACAAACGACAAACAAGATAGTTAACAAAAAGTCTTCTTAAAAATAAATCCAGATGATTAGTTGATTTTAATGAATTTTAATACGTGTTAAAAATAAGTATATTAACTGAAAGTATTATTTATAAATATCAATAAATCATATAGCATTGTGTATTGTTAAATAAAAAAAAAAATAAATAAAAAAATGCTCGTTCTTATTCATCCCATAAGATTTTTCGTTACTTGCAGTTACAGTACATATAATACATATATAATATATATATAATACATATTGTACAACATAATATCAAATAAAGAGAAATTTTAAGTACTTAAACTGAATGGACATTAATTTAATTTTTTTTAATATATATTATGTTACTATATATAAATTTCTAAAATATTTACAAAAAATATTTTTTTTTATTAATAATATATTTGAAAATAATTATGATTGAAAATAATGTCATTTATTATAATTTATATGATTATTTTATATCTTATTTAATTCATTTAGCATTACTACATGTTTATCTATCTAATATAGATATTTAATATCATGGTATTGAAATCTATTCATTATATTTTTTATACACTTCAAAAAAAAAAATCTGATACTTTTATTATTTTAATATTGAATACATATTTTTTTCTACAAAATAGGTAAAAATTTTTCTTTTATAATGTATTAATTTTTTATAATATTATAAATCTTTTAATAATCTTTTTAATAATCTTTAATAATATTTTGAAAATTTGAAGATAAAAACATTGTAATAGCTGAACTTTAAAGTTAATATTTTAAGTCTATTATAATTTAAAAATTATACAATTTAATTTTTTTAATATTTATTAAACATATAAATTGAATTTTTTTTCTATTTTATTTTTTATTTTTTTTTATTTTTTCTATTTATATTATTAATATTATTATTATTTCCGTATTATTTCCTTATAAGATAACATTTAATTATATTTTATTTAAAATATAATAAAATTTACATATTATAAATATTATTATAATATATTATGAATATAAAGATAGTTTATATATGATTATTCTGCCAAAAAAATCTGTACTTTCATTAAATATAAATTTAAATGTTTTTGCTTTGATTGAATTTTTCAAATTAAACATTTGTATTGTATTTTTATCTTCTGGATAAAATAATTCATAAAATTTAGTTTCTTTGTCACCAACTTCTAAATGACAATCTTTGCCAACAAATCCACCTTGAAATTCAATTTCAAATGAACTTACTTCGCATTCTTGTTCAAAATGAATAATTATCCATTGTGGAGTTCCCTGTAATATATATATATATATATTAATATTTTTTTTAAATTATATGTCAAAAATAAAAAAAAGATTTCCTTACCGAATTGGAATTCCAACATGTTTCAGGACAATTATCAAACATATACTTTTTTCCATAAGATTGATTATTTTTATTTAGAACCGAACTAACTCTAAATACATAATAAATACATATAAACTAAATTTTTTATAAATTTTATTGAAGATAAAAACATAAAATAATATATATATAATAAAATAAAGTATAAGTATCAATTTTGAATAATATTAATTTTTAATTATTTTTATATAATTTCAAAATATTTCAAATATCATATAAATATCATAATTTTATTTTTAATAATATTAAATATTTCAATTGTTGTTAATTATATTTTATAAGTATCGAAGCTTAATTTTTACTAGAATTTCATAAAAAAAATTTATATATTCCATAATTCTAATGCAAATATATATATATATTTTTTTTAAATAATATTTTAAATAACAGCTTATTTTAAATAATATTTTAAATAACTTACCGACATTCAAATTTATATTGTTGTAACAAAGAAGTCATAATAAGACAAAAAATGTTTGACATATAATTTAACCTCGTACATTAAAATTACACTAATCACATTGTTATGTATCGTTATGTTATCATCGCGCAATAAAAATTATTTTATTAAATTTTCAATGATATTTTTTTATAATAAATATTACGCAATAAAATTATAAATAGATCAAAAGTTAATTAAGTAATTATTAGTAATATATAATAATTTAATTGTACAAAATAAATATCTTAAAAATTATTTTTAAGATATTTGTTAATTAATTATTTATATCTTAAAAACAGTAGCAATATTTTTAATATTTATAAAGATATTTTTTAAATATTTGTGCTGAAAATTAATTAATTCTTTTATATTGTAATAATTGTAAAAAATAAAATAATTGTAAAATGTAAAATCATTTATTTCAATAATATTTTGATAATGAATTTTGACATTGAATTTTTATAATTTTAAATATGAACTGAGATATCATAAATAAATTGATGAATATTGATAAAATAAAATGTTAAAATATATATATATATATATATAATATGTATAAAATATGAATACTTTTATGAATAAAAAATCTTTTTTTTATTATTAATTTCACATTAATGGAATAAATAATGTTTTATATAAAAAAATTAAATAATATAAATTTGGTTATTATATTATTTCATGATATATAATTATTATTTTATTATTACAATTTTTCATAGATATGGCATGCATACCAATTACATTTCAACCTAGTATGAAAATTAAACAAATTCCTAATTACATATACTTGCATGATTTGCAAATGTATATTTTACCTCCATCTGGATATATTAAATTAGAAGAATTATATCAATGGTGTATTGATAGATTAAAGGGTAATTATTGTAACTCTTTTTAAGAAATAATTAATATTTATATTTAGAAATAAAATAAAATTTTGTTTTGTAGTTTTAGAATTAGTAAACAAAATATCAAAACAATATTATAAAGCGAGGCAATGTCGTATTGCTTTAATTAAAGAATTGGAAAAAAATGATTTAACTAAGTTTGCAAAACTTATAAATATGTCTAACTATGAAATTTCACAAAGTAAAAAGGAGCTTCTAAGAAAAAATGATTCTATATCACACTTTATTTTAAGATCAGCATTTTCTTTAGAACATAAGAAAAGGCAATGGTTCTTTAAACAAGAAGTAAAATTATTTAAATGGAGACTTTCTTTTTTAAATAAAAAAGACATAAAACTCTTTAATTATATTAATGGAATTCAATTTCCTTCTGTTAGTATAAAATATAATAATTATATATAATTAATTATATAATATTCCATTATTTTTACTATAATTAATAGAATATTTTTTATTGTTATATAATTGCTAATATATTTATTTAGGTTTCTGAACAAGAAAAACAAAAAATTAAAAAAGATTTAGAAATGTTTTGTTTTGACAATGAAAATATTAATATTATAAATTTTTATAAAGTATATTTTACTAATGTAATAAATCTAGTTGCAAAACGACAAGTATTTTTGAAAAATGGAATTGCTTATGTACCTGAAACAAAAGTTTATTGGATAATTTTTTCTGAATTTAAAAAAAAATTAAATGAAGGTTTTGCTGTAAGTATATAATAAAAATTTAAATATATTAATAAAAGTTTAAATATATCTGAAAAATAAAAAAAATATATATTATTTTTTGAAATATTATATATATATATTTTTTTTTAGTACTCAAGAACAACAGTATCAAATATTTATGGTGATGAAAGAATAACAAAAATATTTAATATACTTCAAAATTATATTAATAAACCATATCTTGAATATAATAGATATAAATATATATCTATTAATGAGTTAGATGAGGTATGTTTTAATTATAATTATTTTTAAAATATTAATAACTTAAATATTAAAATAAAATTAATTAAAAAGAAGAAAATAATTTTATTAATTAATCATTTTGTAATTAATCAATTGTATATCAATTTTATTTTAATTTTTTTTAAGCTATCACAAAAATCATTTCCATTGTGTATGAGATTGCTTCATGAAGCATTACAAAAAAATCATCATCTCACAAATGGTGGTAGAGTTCAATATGGCTTGTTTCTTAAAGGAATAGGTCTTAAATTACATGATGCAATACAATTTTGGAAAGAAGAATTTACAAAAAAAATGGATGAAAGAACTTTTGAAAAACAATATAAATATGGCATACGATTTCTATATGGACAGGAAGGAAAACGTGCAGATTATGAACCATTTCATTGTTTTAAAATATTTAATTCTAATGTTGGTTTACGAGATAATCATGGTTGTCCATTTAAATGTATGACATTTGATCTACTGAAACAGACACTTTCAAATTATGGATTAATTCATTTAGGTAAATAATAATATATTACATTGTATTAAAAAATAAAATTTATAGAATATATGAAAAAATAATTAAAAAATTTAAAATTAAATATTTAATAATAATATTAAATATTTAATTTTATTAAATATAATTATTTAAATGTAAAATTTTATTAATATTTATTAAATATAAATTATTATAAATATAATAATATATTCAATTCTTTCATATTAAATTAATATATCATACGGACTTATCAAATTATTATTAAATGTAATTAATTCTAATATTATTACTTATATAAATTTGTATGCAAATTAATTAACTTCATAATTTATAGGTATAATTATCTAAAAAATAGAATTTTAATATATGCATAATTGAAAAAGTGAAATCAATTTTTTTATCATAAAAAATAATTTAATATATTTATTTTATTTATTTTTAATTATTATATTATTTTTAAAAAATTTCAGATATAGAATCAATAATTCAATATATAAAAAAAAAATCTTATCTTGAAGCATGCAAAACTTATTATGAAATTACACACAATTGTATTATAGATAATACCTTTAAACATCCAAATATATATTTTAATTCTAGTTATAAACATTTTGAAAATATATTTTCAGGTAAATTTTTTCATAAAATCATATTATAATATTTTGTAATATATTACATAATTGTAATAGTTAGTAATGATTCAAAAAAAAATGAACAATAAAGAAATTAGTTATTTTTTCTTTATAATACAATTATACATATAAATATTCAATATTCATTATTCTTTAATTAATTTTTTTAGATATGGAAGATTAAAAAATATAATTTTAACAAATTTCAAAATTAAATATTTTCATAAAATGTAATAATGAAATATATATGAATATACTTATTTTTAAATTGTTTTTATTTATTATTTTAACAAATACTTATAAAAAGATTAAAGAATTGTTATATAATTTTGAATCTGAATGTGCAGTTAGATAGTATCATTTTATAATAACATAGATAATTATATTGAATATAATTATATAATTTTTCATTTCAATGCAGTATTCTAAATCATTTTACATTAATAAATTAAAATACATATTTTTATTTATTAATTTATTTACATTAAATATTTTTAAATGCATTTGAAAATATTCATAAATTATTTTTATAAATTCAATATTCTTATTTATATTTTTCCATAACTTCTTCTATGATTTTATTAAGTTTTTGATTTTGCCAATTAAGAGAAATATCATCAAGATGATTATCAAAATCTATAAGATTTCTATATTCTTCTGCTTTAAGTAAGGAATACAATACATCTGTATGTGTCACTCCTTTGTCATATAATATACTGTAAAAATCAACATAATACAAACAATAAGCATATTAAAAAATGAACAATAAACATTTTAAAAAATTGTAATATATTAAATTAATTACTCTGTTATATCTTTAAGTTTCCATTTGCCATCTATAAATTGTGACACTCTCAAAGGATTTGAATTCATAGCAAGTGTAATTTCTTTATTGTCCACCTAAATAATGTAAAAAGAAAATAATATAAAAATTTTGATTCGGTATTTTGATTTAATTTGTTAAATTAACTTACCACAACAAGTAAAGTATTACCATAATTTTCTGCTATTTTATCCGCTATTTTATGAGCAGGTTTATCTGAACTACATTTTTAAATTTTTATAATTAAGATCAATAACAAAAAAAATTGTCAAAAATTCTAAATAAAGAATAAAATACCTTAAATCATTTATGTTTTCATTTGCTAAATAATAACCTGCTAGTACTAAACCTTTACTAATAGCATATTGATCAACCTAAAAATATTTTTAAATTATTAATTTGATAGTATTTATATTATAAAATTCAATTAATTATATATAATTTTATAATTAAAATTTTCAATAATTCAATAATTTCTTACAATTACATGAGAAAATGATGTTATAGATAAAAATATTTTTTAAATTCATATATTTTTATAGGTTAAAAATTACAAATAAAGAAAGAAAGTTTTAAGTACTTCCTATAATAAAATAATAATTTAATATGTAAAATATAATTTATAAATTATATCTGTACGATTTATTATTACAAAAAATGACTTTAATAAAATTTTACAAAATTTATTAAGTTTCTGAATTCATTACACATTAAATATTTACCATGGTTAAAGCAATTTCTGCCATAGGCGAAACATGAAGACAAATATGAAAAAGTGGAATTACATCTTCAATATGTAATTCAATGAATTTACCATCATTTTTATTACTTTGTTTGGCTAACAATAAACCATTTATTGCACAGTGTGGATACTTAGCTGCGTGTAAAATAATCTTACAATATGCACGACTAGAAAATGAAATATCTGCCATTTTTTTTTTTACAATAAATACTACTACAATCTACTTGAAGTATATAGTACTGTATATAAGTTAGCCTACTTTAAGAGTTTAGATATCAGATTTGATCACTGATTACATTTAACATATGATGATTCATTTATCAAGTTGGTAATAAGCAAAGAAATATTTTTTAAAGTTACGTATTGTATACTTTTGTTTATTTATCTTTTAAAATAATTTAAAATGGATAGTATTGAAAAAGTTATTAATCTTTTACACAAAAGAAGAACTATTCGTGAAGAACAATTCACAATTGAAGAAAAGAAGCAAATTACTGAATACAGTAATTTGATAAATACATTACAAGCTATAAAAGGTTTTTATTTTTGAATAAAAAAAAAATTATTATTAATTTTATAAAATTAAAATTCCATCATATATTTATTATACAGATGAACGGAACACTTATAAAGAAAGTATTGTTAAAAATCTTCAAAGTTTAACAATGCATAAACATTCAATATATAAATTAATTTATAATGCAGAAAATATATCAGGATTACCAGTTTCTCATGATTATCATCGGTATTATGATACTTTAAAAATACTTTTTAATATTAATAATAATATTAATTTAATATTATTAATAATAATATTAAAAAGTATTTTTTAAGTTATTTATTAAAATATTTTTTTAGCCAAGCAATAATGTTTTTATCTGAAGGAATTGATTTTATAAATAAATTACAAGATATATTTAAAAATTTTGACAATATTGATAAAAAAAATAATATTAATTCTATGAATATGCTTCATGATATTGTAAGTTCATATTATTAAAACAAAATAAAAATTACTATTATTTAAATTTATTTTATTTCATATATATATATATTTTTTTTTTCAGATATTTTGTACAAAAAGCATAGGAAATGAACTTTGTAAAGTAAAGTCCTTAATTTCAGATATAAAAACATTACAAAAAAATACAGAAATATTACAAGAATATTATTTAGTTAATGACGGTAAGTGTTTAACATGTAAAATATTGCTTAATTATTTTGTTACAAATATTTAAATTATTATTAGTTATATTATTAAGATATATTATATGAGAAAGAATTTTAAATTTAAGAATAATTTAACTGCAATAGTATTATTTATTATTTATAGATGAAGATATTAAAATCTAAACATTGTCCTATTTGGAATAAGAAAATTAATAATAATTACATTTTATTATTATTTATTGATAAGGTAATCCTTTTATTTAATTTTATTTTTATATATTAATAATTTAAGAAATATTTTCAGCAAACATTAAAATCTTTTGTTTGTTTTGAATTATTTTCAAAATATCTTTTAAATGTTTATTTAGAAATTTATATATTTATCAATAGTATTAAATTCATCATTGAGATTTAATTTTAACATAATTAAGTTTGGATCTACAATATTCTGCAACAAAAAATTTTTTTAAATAAATAATATACATGTGAAAGTATTTTTATAAATAAATTATTTTCTTACCATTAATTCTGTAGTGATTTCAGATTTTGATTGTATTTCAGAAAATGGTATATCATTTTGAAAATTATGTGAAACATTTACATCTCTTTCTGGTTTTTCTGGTTCAGTTTCATAAACTGAAGAACTTTCTTTAATTCTATCCCTTTAAAATAGATATATATAATAATAATAAAAAATTTAAAAGAACAAATTAAAATTTTGTATATTTTTAAAAAATTATTGTTAATATATATAAATATATAATAAGTAATAAAATATAATAATAAATATATAATAAGTAATAAAATAATAAGTAATAATTATATTATAATATTTACTTTGTAATATTGTATTTTTCAGTTGCAATTTTTTTTTCTTTTTCCATTAGTGCTTGAATTTGTAATTGTAACTGATTAAATTTTTGTTTATTTTGATTTTCTAAGTGTTTTGCATTTTTTAAAGCTTTCATTCCTTCTTCTTTTTTAATTAAAGCAGACTATAAAATATTTAAATAATAATTGATTTAGAAATTGAAAGAATTAATAATATAATAATTATTTTAAAATATTACTTGTGTAAGATATTCAAGTTCTTTGGCACGTAAAATAAGTAAATTCTCCTTATCTTGTAGAATTTGCTTATGAATATTGAGTTCATTAATTTTTTCTTGCCATTTTAATTTATCTCGATTAGCAGATATAGTTGCTTCTTGTGCAGTTTTAACAGCAGTCTCCAACTATATAATGATTAAAATATAAATTTTTATAATTTATAATTTAAAAAATTATGTATCATTTCTTTTTACAATATTTGTATATATAATTCTGTATATATAATTGTTTATACCTCTATTTTATCAATTTCATTATTGTTTTGTAATTTATTTGAAATTTGTAATTCTGCTTTTTCAATTGTTATTATTTCTTTTTCTTCTGCAAGTAATTTTAATTGTCTCTCTTGTTCTTTCATCCAAGATTCCTTCAATGCCTAATCAAATATAAATATAAATATTTATTATTCAGTATTTTCATATATATAATTTCAAATTATATAACAACAATTTTAATTCTAATTCAAAAATATAATTTGATTATACCTCCATATAATCACGTTCCCATTTCATTTTTTCTTCAAATAATTCTCTTTCTTTTAAAAGATTTGTTGTTTTTTTCTCAAGTGTTTCTTCTGCCTGATTACATAATGAACTTTGTTTTTGAAGTTCAGTTATAAGACTTGTAAGACGAATGTCAAGTTTCTCTGTTGTTTCTATAAATTTATTACGATGTTCTTCTAAGACATTACTTTGATGCTTTAATTCAAGTTTCTGTGCTAAAATATAAATATTATTCAATAAAAATAATTTTTTAATTTATAATTTATAGAATGTATAAAATATAAATAGATATTTATAAAATAATTTAAAAATTATTTGTTACTTTTTTTTCGCATAATTGTAATATTTTTTTATCCATTATTAATCCATTTAATAGTATTATATAATAATAATTTTAATATAAAATATATATAAATATGTGTATATATGTATATATATATATATATTTATATATATATATATATATATAAAATATATATATAAATGTGAATTCATATAATATATTTAATACATGAATAATAATTATTATATTTAAGAAAAATATAAAAAAATGAAATACATTAAATATATTTATGGAATATATTATTATTTAAATATACCTTTTATGTCATCTTCCTGTAGTTTCAAAGTATTTTCATGAGATTCCATTATTTCTTTATGTTTAATTTCCAATTTTTTTTTATTCTCTATTGTATCCTCAATAATAATATTAGCCTTTTGTAATATATTTTCTATATCAGTTGTTCGAGTTGTCATAGTTTGTATCATTTGATCTTCTATTTGCTTAGCTTTAGATATGTTTTCTATTACATTATTATATTGTTTTTGTAAAAGTTTCATGTTTTCAGAATGTAGTTTGCAAAGATCTTCTATATTTTGAGCATGTTCATTCTAATTGAAATATATTGCAATTATAAAATCTTTTTTATTTAAAAGATTTATATTAAATATTTATATTAAAAATATAAATATATTTATAATTATTAATTATAAATTAAATTTTATAGAATAAATAGTATTTTAAAACATTACTAAAAAACATTATTAACAAAATCATAAAATAAAAAATTTATTATTTAAAATAATAAAACTATTCAAAAAATTAAAATAAAATTATTATGATGTATATTTTTTATAATATCTACATTTACAGATAAAAATAAATTTATTATAATAATAATTTACATATATATTATTATAAAATATATCTACAATATGCAAAATATAACCTTTAAATTGTGAATTTTTTCTTTGTATTCGTTTTCTATTTGTAATTTTTCATCTTTTAATTTTTCGAATTTTGTTATATAATCTGTTTCTAAATGTTCTATTTCTCTTTTAATTCTTCCTTCTGATTTTGTTATTACTTCTCTTAAAAATGAAATTTGTCTTCTAAAAATTAAATTATTTTATTCTTTTAAAAATGATTTAATAAAAATATTATAGTAATATATAAAAAACATACTCATAAAATTCTGCTTGAAATAACAATTCGCTATCATATTTTTCATTTATATAGGATAATTTATTTTCCAATTTTGATTTTTCTTCTTCTAATTTTTTTATTCTATCTTTCATTTCTTTAATTTCATTTATAAATTTCTTTTCTTCTTCATCTAAATCCAATTTATAAATTGTAGTATTTGGTATTGATACAGGCTGTGTCATTAAAACCTTAAAAAATAAATAAAATTTTATTTATTTTTTTATTAAATATTTCTATATAAACATATTATATTTGAAAAATTTTACATTAATATATTGATTAATTCGTTCTTGTTGAATTTTTATTTGTTTCTCCAATAAAGTTTGTCTTTCAAATTGTAACTTTAAAAGTGCATTAAATTGTTTCTCTTGATTATGTAATGCAGAATGTTGTGCATTTGTTATTTTATTTAATTGTTCATTTTGTAGAGAAAATATTGTTGCTGTTTTTAATTCATGTTCTTGTTGTTGCATATTTACAAATGCATTTTCTTGATGTAATTGTGTGCCAAACATGAGTGGGAAAATAGATGTACCTTCTAAATTATTTGTATCAGATTTTTTTGAATCTACTATACTGTTTGTATTTTGAATTTCAATATTTTGTTTAGAAGTAACTGTTTTATCAATTTTACTTATTTTTTCATTTGTTGCTAATTTTTTTGGACCACCCAACCATTCTGGTAAATCTTTCTCTGTTTTCATATTTTGTATAACAGAATTTTTAGTTGAAACATTCTCATTTGTTATCTTAAAAATTAAAAAAATATATTTAAAATTGGAAATATTCATATTTTTCTAATTAATGTTACAATTATAAACATAATAAATATTATTATAAATAAATTAATAATTTTATTTCATTATCTTAATTTTTATTTTTAATATTTATTTATTATTTAAATTATATTTTATATTAACTTTTATACAAATATAAAATATTTAAATTTTATTTTTTTGATGTATTTAATTATTTATATAATAAATGAAATATAATTACCAATTCAAGATTTTGATTTGATAATAAATCAACAGATAACAAACCAAGAGGATCATTTATAATTTTTGTATTTCTTCTACCTCTACGAGATTCTTTTGTAAAGAATTTAGTTGATAAATCAGTAGCATCTAATTTTGATTCTTGTATATTTGTAGATTGTTCTAACTCTGTTTTTTTATTATTTTTAGGAATAATAGAATCCACAACATTTGGTGAATGAAATTGATTTTCAAATGAATGCTCTTTTAAAGATAATCTCTTTGCTTTATCTATTATATCACATTTATCATTTAAATTCGTTAAAATATCTTCATTTTTAGATATAGTTTTCAATTTCTGTATATTTTTTTCTTTAAATGATTCATTTTGTGACATAATAAAATTACTTTTGGAAGGTGAATAACCATTTAATTTCTGTGAAAATAATTGATTAGTTTCTTCTTGCTCTAAATGTAATTCTAATCCATTATTTGATTTAATACTCGTTGCAGATGTAATTGGATTTTTGATCTTGAAAATATCTTCCATTAAACTACTTTTGCTACTAGATGCAAATAAACTTTTACTTTCTTTTGCAGAAGTTTCTTCATCAGATAATAATCCAGTTAATAAATCATCTTCATTAGAATCTATATATTAAAAAAATTCTCAAATAATTATTTAAAAATATTATATAAAAGTTACAATTTAAAAAATAATTTAAATAATTGTCTAAAATGTAATTATTTAATTTATTATTATAATTATTTAATTATTTAATATAAACATTATAATTATTTAATATATACATTTAATTAATAAATATTGTATCTATATAAAAATATATTTTTTGTAAAATTATAAAAAAATAAATACATAAAATTTTAAATCTAAAAATATTTTTTAAATTCTTTAATAACAAATCATTATTGAAAATAAATCACCAATTTATATTGTTTTTATTTTAAGTGTGTAAAGCACCTTTAAATATAACTTTTTTTTTTATTTCTCCATCAGATTGTATATTAGAATCTTTAAGAGCATTTGTAGATTTTAATTTTTTAAATGAATCATTAAATAATTCCATGTCTAAACTTTCCATATCTTCTAAAGTTTTTGTAATATCATTTAAATTTGCATTTAAAGTTTTATTGTGATCAACCATCTATATATGAAATTAAAGAAAAACTATATAAATAATTATAATATATAATTATAATATAAAAAATAATATTCAATATATTTTTCTATATATTTTAATTATTTCTATTTTTTATAAAGTAAAAATATTAATACCTTTAAAAAAATATTTAAGTAATTTAAATTTTATTTTTTTATTGTAGATCACTAGTTGTAAAATAATCGTCTCTTGTTTGCAGTTTAAAGATTTAATGTTATTTATTGCGTAAGTCATTAGTCTTATTTATTTCTTAAAAGGAATGTTTGAATTGATTCATATTCAGGTTTCTATGGAGATAATAATATTTATAAAACAACTTAAAATATTCTTTTATGTTGTTTTCTTCATAGATATATTTATAATTTCTAAATTACATAACAAAATTTATTATCTTTCTTAATATAAATTAAAAAGTGTTTTTAGAATTAACAAATTAAAATTATTGAAATTTAATTTGAGTTAGTAAAAAATTATACAAATTATAAGTATTTCAAATTTTATCAAAAATATATTTATAATATTATATTATACAATAATATATATTAATAAATTTATATAAATAAATTTAAAATATTTGTTTTTTTGTGTTTTGTTTTGTGCTTATAGAATTATTTATACGTTGATTAGAAATTCAGTACGATTTTAGCAAATTATTGTCAATTTTTATACGCATGCTCATTAAATTCAAAAAGTGGGGAAATAGTAAAAGATGGTAGGGGAATTTAATGGAAAGGGAAGTTTTTTTGCTACCACATATATGACTGCTCTATGTTCGCCCAAATCGATAATACGTTGGAAACTGTTGATATCATATGAATGTTTGCTGTAAACAATTATTTTCTCTGATCTTTTTCACTTTTAATAAATTTAAATTTTCTGTTTTGTAAAAAAGCGATGCAGAGTGTTATTAATTCTGTAAAAGGTACTGCGCTTGGTGTTGCCGAATACTTAACCCCTGTATTAAAGGTATGCTTGACCATACAAATCTATGATATTTTTAAAATAAATATTTGAAAAAGTAATAAGCAAATAAAGTATATTACAAATTATATATAATTTTATAATGAATATACCGCCATCATATGCTAATTTATCATTTGTTTATATTATGTTATATGTTTATGATATTGTAATAAATTTATATGTATTATATGATTTTTATAATCAAACTTGAAAATAATAATTTCAATTATCTAATATATTTTTTTTTATAATTATACAATTGTCATATATAAAAATATATATAAAAATAATAAAAAATTAATGATTACTTGTGATATTGTTATCATAATTATACAATTATATTTCATAATTTACAAATTCTCTATGTAATAAAAAAATTGATAAATTAAAATAAAATTGATTTTTAAAAAATATCCTTCCTTGTTGTACATAGGCCTTTATTCTGCAGTATTCTCAGAATAACTTCGTATATAAATTTTAAAAAATTTTTCCATATTTTTTCTTTTTTTATTTATTATATTTTTTAAAAATTAATATATAAATTTAATTTTTTTCAACTTTTTTTTAATAATTTTCTATTTAAATATAAATTTTTTTATTTTTCTTTTATTATATATATTATTGCATTATTTTTTAAAATTAAAATTGTTCAATATTATTAAATTTATAAAATAAATTTAATCTTTATATTATGTATATTTTTAATTAAAATTTTTTAAAAATAATAAAATTTTTTTTCATATCAAATTGTAATATTAAAGGAAAGTAAATTTCGGGAAACTGGAGTATTAACACCAGAGGAGTTTGTGGCAGCAGGTGATCATTTAGTACATCATTGTCCAACATGGCAATGGGCTACTGGTGATGAAGATAGAGTGAAATCATATCTTCCTAAAAAAAAACAATTTTTGTTAACACGTAATGTTCCTTGTACTCGCAGATGCAAACAGGTATTATTTCCAATCAATTATTAATTAAAATTTGTAATTAAAATTTTTTATTCTAAAAATATAAGTAAAATAATTTTTTTTATCAAATTTTCTTATAATTTTAGTTTTAATATTATTTAATATGTAATATGTGATATTTAAAAAAAAGTATAACAATTATAAATATTTACTTTTATACAACATCTAAAAATGTTAATATTTGACTATTTTAAGATATTATATATATATATATAAATATTCAAATAATTTATTATAAGATTAATAATTATAATGTTATATAATAATATTAATTTCTAATATTAGATTGAATTTTAGATTGAATACAGCAAAGAACAAGAATGCATTATAGAAGCAGATGATCCAGAAGGTGGTTGGGTTGACACACATCATTATGACATGAGTCTTAGTGGAATTGAAGAAAGAGTAACTGAAATGACATTAGACGAAACACAACTTACTCAGTCAATTGGTACAGAGGAAAATAATGGAGAGGAAAATGATGATGGTGATAATAATGATGATGATGATGATGATGATGAAGATGCTGCAGATATGGAAGCTTTTGAAGTTAGTGGAATGTTAGATGAAGAAGATAAGGTATATTAGTTTCCAACAAATATATTATAATTATTCAATATCAATATAGTTGCATTATAATTGTTTTGATTTTGATATTAAATTTTAAAAATATTTTAATTTTATATATAAACTTAAAATTTTAAATTAAATAGTATGCAGCAAAAATTACAAAAAAACCAATCAAAGATAAATGGGAATCATTTTCTGAAGGAGAAATTATTCACACACGTACATATGATTTATATATTACATATGATAAATATTATCAGACACCTCGATTATGGCTTTCAGGATATGATGAGGTTTGTATTCTATTTTTTCTATTATTCTTGTATCCTATTATTTCTATTAACAATAAGTTTACTAAAAATATGAAAGAAAATTTTAACTTATAATATAATTTTTTTATAAGAATCGTAAGCCTTTGACAGTAGAAGAGATGTATGAGGATGTTAGTCAGGATCATGCTAAAAAGACTGTTACAATGGAGATACATCCTCATATACCTGGACCATTAATGGCTTCAGTTCATCCATGCAGGTAATTTTAACTGAAATTAATTAAAACAAATTCATATTTTTGTATAATTAATAATGTTAAATAATAAATTAATATAAAATTCTTAAAACTTTGAAATAAAATTGCAGACATGCTGAAGTAATGAAGAAAATTATTGAAACTGTAATGGAAGGTGGTCGTGAACTTGGAGTACATATGTATCTTATAATATTTCTTAAATTTGTGCAATCTGTAATTCCTACAATTGAATATGATTATACACAAAATTTTATGCTAAATGCTTCTGGTTAAAAATTTTATGAACTTTCATTGTATTTTAAGGATGAACGTGATTTTAATTTATAAGCTCATAATAAGTAATAGTATTAAAAGGATTGTGTGAACTATATAATAAGTATAATAATAAGTATGTTTCAGTTCAGAAAATTATGTCTATACATGTATAAAATATTTAAATATAAAATCAAATTTGGTTGATTTTATGTACTATATTTCAAATCTTTATTTTTCATTTTATTATTATAAAAAATAATTAAAATTTCATTTTTGATATTAAAAATTAAAAATTATTTTAAATTATTAATATTAAATTATATATATTATATACATATATATATATGTATGTATATATATATATATATAATTTAATATTAAAAATTAAAAATTATTTTAAATTATTAATATTAAATTATATATATATACATATATATATATATGTATGTATATATATATATATATATATAATAGTTTTAAATTATATTTCAATAAAATTCTTATTTTATAAAATAATATAATATATAAAATATATATATTAAGGAAAAATAAAAAGAATTAAATTTCAAAAAAAATTTGAATTTCATTAAAATCATTTTTTATTTTTTGAATTTATGACACAATATTTATAATATTGCATAATATTGTATTGTATAATTGTTTTGATATATTGCTAAATCTATTATTAAGGAATTATTATTTAATAATTATTAATATAAATGAATATAATAACAATAAAAAATTTTAATGTAACAAATTTAAGATTTCTAAAAATAAAGTTCTCCATTCTCATTTTTTTTTATTTTTGCATATTAATTTTTCATTATTTGCATAATTAGTATTTATACAGTATATAATAATATATAATATATAATACAGTAAAATTATTCAAATAAAATCATTATTTTAATAAAAGATACTTAACAAATTAAAATTATTTATAATATTAATTTGTTAGAATTAAAAAATTATAAAATGATGTTTTAGTAAAAATTATATTCAAAAATATCTATTTTTTTTGTATATAAAAAATCTATGACTAAAATAATCTATTCCACTTATGTTATTAACTATATGAAAAACAAGATTCTATTATTAAATTTTTCTTTTGCTATATAATAATGTTAATTAAATTAATATATAATTATATAATAAATAATTTAAAATTTTTACGTCAGAATTCGTTGTTTTTGTTCGATTTTAAAATGGCGGTACTTGTACATTTTATATTTAAATGTCATTTAATACAATACAAATTGGATATTTGTAAGTAAAAATTTTTTTCAAGATCTTTTTTACATATTTTATAATTTATTGATTTTACGTTTAGACTGATGTAATATTTAATGTTATTAATTATATTATTTTTTACAATTTCATTTTTTCTAGGTTAAGGAGAATTTTTGGTAAAACTTCTATCTTGTAAAAAGAATATTTTAAAGAAAATGTCGACTTTATATGATCAGATAAAACTACTTTATGAACAATCTTTATATTCAAATGTTATTTCACTTGTAAGTGAATAAATTAAATGATTTAAAATATTTTTTTTCTTAAAATAGAATAAAAATTTTTTAAATACAGTAGATCTCCATTTATCAGAACAAAATTTTTATCAATGCTATTTAATGAACTTTAGTCAAGTTTTTTTATTTGAATTAGTGATGATTATTATTTTAATTAGAAAAATGTTTGTTATAAAAATAAATGTGTAATTTAGATTATATTAATATATTACATAATTTGAAAAATAATGATATATGATTAAATACTTATTTGATTAAATACCTGAATTTAAAATTTCTGATTATTTAAAAAAAAAGTTAAATATTATAAAGAAAATTGTTGAATCATTATTATATGAATTTTTAAAAATTGTTTGTTTTTCATAAAAATCATATAGATGGAGTTTTATTGTAATACTTGTAGTATTTTTAAAAAATAATAATTAATAAATATTTTATAATAATTTCATCCAATCTATCAAATATTAATATTTGATTCATATAATTGAAAAAAATAATAAAAGTTAATAAATGATTATCTTATATTTTAGGCAAATTTAGTATTATCATTAAGTGAACATAATTCAGATTTATTGCCAATATATGGCAAATTCCATATTTATGTTTATTATGCAGATGCTCACTTTTACTTAGGAAAATATAAAAAAGCAGAAGCACTCTATAAAAAAGCTTTGCAATTCCGTAAATGTTTATTAAAATCTAAAGGTGCTACAAAACCTTTAGAAGGTCAAAAAGATTTACCAACTGATGTTGATATAAAATTTCAAATTCATTTATGCTTAATAAAATTAAAAAATTCTCAAGAAGCACTTCAAGTACTACAAAGTATTCCTGGTAAACAAAGAACTCCAAAGGTATTTTATAAAAATATACTTTAATTTTAATGTTAATAAAATATTGACATTGTTTGTTAATGAAATTTCATTTTTAAGGTAAATATGGCTCTTGCAAAAATGTTTCAAGAACAAGGAATGGAACGTTCTGCAATTACTACTTATAAAGAAGTTTTAAGAGAATGTCCATTAGCCTTAGAAGCTGCTGAAGGTCTTTTATCCCTTGGAGTAAAAGGGATTGAAGTAAACTCACTAATAGTAGGTTGTGCATCCAATCTATCAAATTTAGATTGGTTGAATACATGGATTAAAGCTCATGCACATATACATAATAGAGAATATACACATGCAGTATCAACATTAAGATCTTTGGATAATGTTAATCTTCTAAGAGATAATTTTAATTTATTAACAATAATGGGAGAGTGCTATTATTATGCTGGAGATGATAAAAATGCTTTATTATGCTTACGAAGAGCCAGAATTATAGAACCAGATGTTATGAAAGGGTAAAATGTTTAAAAATATATAATGCATTATAATATTATTAATTTATAATTTTAGAAAATTAAGATATAAATTAAAATTAAAATAAATTCTAAAAAGTTTTTTTCTAATTATTACATTTCTCAAATCTTTTTTTTCTTTTTTCTTTAATAGAGTTGATGTTTATGCTGCAGTATTGTACAAAACACACAGTATTAAGGAACTTGAAAGACTGATTCCAATAATAACAGCAAGCAATGAGTGTACTGGAGAAATATATGTTGCCATGGCATATTCTCTTTATGCTTCCAGAAAACTTGGTAGAGCAAATACATTGACAGCACAAGCTTTAAATTTAAATCCAAATGATATAGAAGCAACAATTCTTCGAGGAAATATTCTGATAGAACAGAAAAAATATCAAGGTGCATTATTCTTCTTTAGGCATGCTGTCCAATTAAAACCATACCGTTATGAACCACATAAGGGTTTGGTAGATTGTCTTGTAGGAATGCATAGACTACGAGAAGCTCTCAATATTGCTAGTGGATCTTGTAAACAACTTGGACATACTGCAAGAGTTCTCACGGTAATTATAAAAATTAAATTTTTATATTGTTATAAATTGTTTACAAATTATATAATTAAATATATAATTTAAAATGATTAATTATAAGTTGAAAATAATGTTGTGTAGCTTTATGCATCTGTACTTATGAAAGATCCAGTTTCTGTTGGAAAAGCAAAAAATCTTTTGGAAAAAGCATTGCTTCAAGATGAAATTTATTTACCTGCTGTATATTTATTAGCTGAAATATATGAACAAGAAATGAACTTGGAAGCTGCAATTGCATTACTTGAAAGACAAGTAGAAATACAAACAGCATGTAAATTACATCAGATGCTTGGAGATCTATGGGCAAGAGTTCATAATGAAGAAAAAGCTTTGGATCACTATGCAATTGCTTTAAAGTAAGATTTTTTGTAACATTTTTGTGTATTTATATATATATATATATACATAATTACTTAAATTTATCAGAAATAATGTATAATATAAAATTTAATATATATTTTTGTTTTAAAAATTATATAAATCGATATAACATTTCAAATTAGTCTAGATCCAAGCAATAGGAGAGCATTGGAAGGCATGCACAGATTAGATAACTCTTCGAATAAACTAGATTCAACTTATTATATGACTGTGGGTGAAGAACAAACAGATACAACCTATGATGTTGGTGATGGTTTGCCAGATACTGATAATGATGAAGCACCTGATGAAAGTGAAACTGAAGCTGTGTGGTCAGATATGGATCTTGAAGCAAATAGTCAATAACAAAAGAAATTGTTATTATATTAAATAAGTTCAATATAATTAAGAACTGTAATTAGTTTTTCTTATATATATTGAGAAGTTTCGTTGCTTTTATTTATCTGTAAATGTCCGAATTTTTGAAATCTGATATCTTTTCAATAATTGCAAAAGAAATACGAAAAAATATTTTCATTATAAGAATTTTATATATAAAAAATATCCAAAATTTTGTTTTCATTGACTATTATCAGTGTTTTTATAACTAATATTTATATGAATATCATTCATATGAAAAAAATTTTATATTAAACATATTATAGTATTCATTCGTTTATTAGAATTTTATCATTATTTTTTACTTGTATATACAATAATACATATTTCATAAAAATTTATTATGTTGACAAATAATAAGGGGATATAAGGCAAAAATCAAATAAATTTTTTCAGAAAATTCTAAAAAGTATTAAAAATAACGCACAAATAATTATATCGAAATTTTTTTAATTATAATTGTATTGAAATATATTTAACATATTATTTGTATTGAAATATATTAATTATAAGCTACTAATACAAATAATATATAAGATTGTTTATGATCTGTTCCATTTTAACATTAATAGAATTAATAAATAAATTATAAAATGTATACACAGATTTAAATATAGATAGATATAAGTATCTGAATGAAACTTGTAATGAAAATATATATATATTTGAATTCTTAAGATTTAAAAAATTGATTACTTCAGTGATAATGAACTATTATTTTAAAAATTATAAAAAATTTATTATACTTTAATCGTGTTGTAAAGACGATGTCAAATGAAAAATATAAAATCAAATATGAAATATTCAAAAAGCGATAAAAAGAATTGAAATTAAGCTAAAATTGAAATGATTGTTTAATTTCCAAAATAAATTAGAAAAATTTAATATAAATTTGTAAATAAAAACAATAAACTAATAAAATTAATAATATTGAATATAATATTAAAAAAATTATTATATAATTACATATTATATAATTATCGAATTATATAATTATATATATAATAATTACAGAAATTTTTTTTTAAATATTTAGTTTCATTGTCACGAATATAAATATTTCAATTTGATTTCATATTCCAAAAACTACAAATATAAATTATAAAAAGGAATTTTTTTTTACTATTTTATCATATGTTATATATCATTTTTATAAATCAGATATATAATTAATAATATTGGCAATAGTAATATTAATTAATAAAATTAATGAGAATATTTATAAATATATGAATATGATAAACAATATATGAAAATATTCATTTGATATTAATTTATATATTATTTAAATTATATAAATTATATATTATATAAATATTACATGCAAATAAAATAATTTATAACTTATAGTAACAAGTTATAGTTAAATAAGTTTTTGAAAATATATTTTTTTTTATACAAATCCTTATACCCCCTTAAATTTAAAATAAACTTTTGCTTACTAAATATTGATCGCATATTTTTTTAATTTAGAATTCTCTATTTTAATACTTAGAAAAGAAAATAATAAATAATAAAAAATATTAAATTTGTTTTAAAGTACTGCAAACTTGTGATATTTAAATTTTTCTATTTAATAATAAATTTATTATTAAATATAAATTTATTATTATCTTTTAAGAAATATAAATTATTATAATAATTTTAACAAAATATTGATTATATTTATTTATTATTTTTATATTTTTAAATTTAAATTAATTACATTGTATTTCAAAATAAGTACAAAAGTATTTTATTTGATTTTTCATATTTATTTCGCCCAAAAAGTACTTTTTCATCTTGTACATTACTCATTCTCAGAAATATTGTATACATAGAATAAAAGTACATGCTATGGGTAGTTTATTTACACACTATACAGGATTGGAGATTCATAGAATCAATAATACTATTAATGCACGAATTATTGATGTACACTATACTTATGCTTATTTATCTACTTATTTTGAAAAAAAGAATCGCATAAAGGATACATTAACAAAGTTGTTCATTGACAAGAAAGTCTCAATTGTAATGATGTATGTTTAAGTGTCATAAAAATGATAACCGATATTATATATATATATATATATGTATCCTTTTTAAGCAAAAAGAAGCTTTTGGATTCGATGTATTTAGAAAACGCAGAATTCAGTCTTAAAGGTAGGAAGCACGCATATTTTCCTAAATAATTCGCTTTGGTCTTAGAACTGCGTTTATATTACACATATGTATGTATCTGTATATGTATTTTATCATTTCAACCTAATTTGACGATATAAATATTAAAAATACTTTAACAAAAATGAAAGCATCATTTATGCAACTAATTCATATTTTAACAATTTATACAATGAAAAAATTAATAATAAATAGAAATGATCCGAATGCAAATAGATATTAAATGTGAAAAAACGACTTATCAATAAATTTAATATGTAAATTTAGTCGCTCTAATGATTACTTTTTACTATTATTGTATTACAAGAATAAGTTTATCGTCATAATGATGCATGTTCCTCTTTTAGAATAATCTATCTTGGATATTCTTTTATTCATTATTTTCTTGTGAAGTCAGTTTATCTTGTATATCTTTAAAAGTTTTGGCTTGTATATTTGATCCCTCTGATGAAATAGTAGTGCAAGAAGAGATAATGGAAGAAGATGAGGAAAACGAAGATGATGAGGAAGATGGATCATCATTAACAATTGAAGAAACACCTGAACCGGGTGATGGACTATGCACAGGTCGGAAAGAAAAACCAAGAGAATCAAGACTGGAACAAGATTCTGGAGTTCCAGCTGAACTAATAGTTCCTGGATGTAGACTAGATATTGCCACATCCAATCTATATTAAAAAATAAAATATCATAAATACTAATTTGTATTATCAATTTAAAAAAATTTTCTATTTTAAATAATAAATTTACCTAGATGCAGCAGAAGTTAACAAACCAGAAATTCGTTTTGTAGGAGGTTGTAATTGATCCATTCCAGAATCATCTAATTCAAATTTTCTTTTAACTGATGCCAAACAACTTGGTCGAATTGCAATAGGACTTAGACTTCGTCTAAATATAAAACTTATTAATTAACAAAGTCATATTAATAAAGTAAATTTTATTATAAAGAAATAAATATACCTTGTAGCAAAAGCTTTTCTAGTGGGACTAGGTGATAAATTATTCTTCCATGTAGCTGCATGAACACCAGGTGAATAGCATTGTCTTTGACCAAAACCAGTTCTTGTTGGTGATGGTGAAGAATACATAGTTGGACCACTTACAGATAAATTGATGCTCAATGGATCAAGAATTCGTTTAGTAATTGGTCGTGATTCTATTTTAAATTGCAATGAAGCTGATTCTGAATCTTTAAAAGATAATCCTTCAGCTTCTATAGTAAGATCTTCCCATGATTGAGAGATCTGCATGGCACTATGTATTTCTTTTTCATGTGCTGCTTCACGGCCAGCAACATCAATACATTCTTCTTGTCTCAATTGACTTACACGTGGTGTTAATCTAGGAACAGTTCCAGAATTCTAAAATAAAATTTATTTCTTAATTAAAAAAATGCAATCAATGATAGAATATTACAAAATTAGACATCAAAAATGATTATCTTATTATCAATAAAATTAATTATTATATAATTATTATTTATATTCAATTTTAAACAATTATTCTCTTATAATTTTAAAATAATATATAATAGACATTGAGATTTATAAAGAAAGATTTGTTCTTACACTAGTACTGAAACGTCGTATACGAGGTGAATTTGAAAATATGTTAAAATTTGAAGGAACATTCCTGAAAAAAATAATTAAATTTTTTTTTAAATTGTATAATATAATTTTGATTAATTAACTCTAATTAAATTTAATATTTAAATTATATTGATTTCAAATTTAATAATAAAAAATACCTTGGTGCAGAAGCGGAAGGTGATGTTACAGACATTGTTGCAGTGATCTTATTGATCATGGGTGCACTATTAGATCGTTTTAAATTGACTACTGTGTAGTCAACATCCATGATCATCCAGACTGACTATTTTTTGATACATTTGTCTGGAGATACTTTTTAAGGACTCAAAATACATTGAAAATGTACAACATTGATTCACTAAATAAATCAACAATAAATTTTTGGCACAAAATAAATTTATAGTATATCTTTTTCTACTGTTCGATAATTCAATAGTAGTAAATTTTGATTTCTAACACGAGAACTAAAAAGATGCCGCATTTGAACTTTCATTTAAACTCTGCCGCTCCGATTTTTGTTTCACGTTTTGATGCGCTGTTAGCGCGAAATATTTATAATTGACCTTTTACTTCGAAAAATAAAAAAATAAAATAAAAAAATTTGTTAAAATATAGCTTTCATTAAATTGAAAGTATGCATAGTAAGAGAACAAAATTGTAAAGTAGAGAAATGAATTCGGATATTCCTGATTTTCAATTTCTACTTGAATCACTCTACAGAAACCGGGTTATAGATTATAATTTGATTTAATTTCATAACCCCTAATTCTTCAACGATATCACTCACTACAATTAAATTATAATTTCTTCGCTTGACGGTCAAACACCTATCGTTTCTTATCATGAAACATGCGTATGTCAGACTTAGCTATGATCCTTTTGCTTCCTTAGAAAAAATTTTTCGTGATTAAGAAACACACTGAATTTGTTGGTAGCCTTGGACCTTCATAAAATCTATAAGTCTGAGATTTGTACTATTAAATTGTAAAATTAATTACTATATAAATTATTACTAATAAAATAAAAACTACAATAAAGAAAGAAAATTATATTATTTCTAATGATTTTAAAATTATTCTTTTTTTTCAAAAGGCGCAATATTTAAGTATTTTAAATAATATTTATATATTAAATTATCTTAAATTTTACTATAAATAAAAATGGAATAATTTGAATATAATAACACATTTATAAATATTTTTAAAATTGAGTAATAATTATATATAAAATCGAATTTTAAATTTTCTTAATATTTTCTTAATTACGAATTTATATATGAAACAAAAGGGTTGTTTAACGGACGCATTTTCAATATAGAAAGAGAAAAAGTAAGAAAAAGAGAGAAATATTAAAAATTTATATTTAAATATAATATAATATATATTTATTTTAATATTAAACATAATATGATATAATAAATATTTAAATATCATATTAATTCAATACTCTTAAAATATATTATACATATTTATAGTAAATAGGTACCAATCATTATTTCAAATTATGTAAAATATCTATCAATTTATAAAAATATAAAACATATTTTTTATAAATATAAACTAAAGAATTAAAAATAGTTTTTTTTTACTATTATATATTATTATTTTTTAATGATAAATATATACATATTAATATATATTTCTTATTTCACAACATTTATGTACATATATATAAATAATTATATATTAATTATACAATTATAAAATCGTATTATTTTTTTAATCAGTTAAATTTTATTTCATAAAAATATATTTCAAAAAATATATCGAAGAAAATAAATTTATATTTTTAATATTATAGAGAATGAATTAATAAAGATTAATATTTAATATATACGTATTATGTATTAAAGCTAATATAAAAGTTTCCATTAATAGAATAATAATAATAATTAATTTTTATGTATTTCAAATTTATATTATTAACATATAACAAAAATATACTTTTTTCAAGGACAAGTTTTATGAAATATATATATAAATAAAAAATAAATAAAAATATATATATAAATAAAAAATTTATATTATTTATAAAAATAGTACATTGATATTTATAGAAATTTTTTTTACTATATGTTAAATTTTATTAAAATCAATATTGAAAACAATAATCATTATCAAAAATGAAATATATTTAATAAAAATAATAACAATAATTATAAATCTTTTATATTTTCAAATAAAAGTATTTATTTTAATTAAAATGTATCATATGGATTCTAAAAACTTATTTCTGTATCTATAAACTTCAATTGATACTAATTATCTTTTCCCCAATTCCTAAATCAAGATGGAAAATGAAAAATAGTTTTGAGCAATATTAAAAGGTTTTATTTCTGCTTTCTTTATGCAAACTCTGTTTTGAATATATTATCTCAACTAAACTGAGAAGATAGCAAGATTCATAATAAAATACATATATAAGACATAGAAATGATAATAATCGTTTTTAACAATTACAGAGTTGCAATAATGAAAGCTCCATAACCACAGTGATTTAACATTTGGTACAAATAAATGCCATTTTATCTCTTATTAAAATTATTAATCTATCCTATATCTACATCTGCATACTGCATACTCAAATGAGTATCTATTATTTGAAATAGCTCAAATGGTTGTGGTATTCTTCCAGTTTCCAATTTGGACCACACAGGAACATCTAAAATATAGTGACATAAATATACTTTTAAAAATTTTGAATAAATATATTTATTGTAATTGTAAAACAAAAATATTATTTACCATTAAAATGTATTTCAAAAGCTCCTGATGATATGAAATGTCCTTCTATGGCATTAAAAATAAAAAATATCATTATACAAGAATAGAATCGATTATCTAGACACCATTGCCACAATGATGCTGGTGGCTGTCCTAAATCAAGTCCACTTACTATTAAAACTATCAGTGAAATTTTTACAAAACTCTAAATACAAAAAAAAGAAAACATGTTATATTAATAATTATAATATTATAGATTCTAAAAAGAAATTATAATTACTAATAATTTAGCAATGAGCATCTTAGTATGAGAAGGAATATAATTTTCTCCATTAATTTGTAATTCTGGATATTTTTGTTTAAGAATATTGACATATTCTTCAAAAACTTTTCTATATCCACAAGAGTAACTGAAAAATAAAAAAACAAAAATATCATTAGACGAAATTATAAGTATACAAATAATATATATATATATATATTAAAAAATTAAATAAATAAAAATTGAATATTAAAATTTTGCAATTAAATTTGTAAAATTTACCAATAGAAGAATTTTAAAGTCGGCCCTGTTTTAGTACCAAGTTTGGTTAATGAAACTTGATTGTCGTCAGCTTTATTGCCTATCGCACACAGAATGATGCAAAAACACAAAATTAATTTCATACGACGCAACATTTTTTTAAGTCATTGAAATTTTATCAGTTTAAATTTTAATCAAAACTATTATATTTTTATCCTCTAAAAGACGCCGACTAATAATCTTTTACACCTGCCTATAGTCTAGACTGATTAGTCACTATTTGCTGCTAAGCAAATAAGCAGTGCAGTTCTGAATCAAATCAAGTCAAACTGAATATAGTAAAACATAAATAACCACACAATTTTATTAAATTCATCGAAATGAATCAAAATAGTATTATATAATAAATTTAATTTATATATTATTATTACAATATATAAATTAAATTTTATATTTATTATTGTAATATTATAATTTATATACATTTTGTTTTTTTCCAAATCTTATAATAAAATCAGAAATATTTATTTATTGTCTATTAAAATTTTTTTATATACATATATTTTTATATACAAATATAAATATATTTTAAGATATCAATATTTTAGATTTCAAAAAATGAAAATAAAATAATTTTTAATATTTTAAATGTTTTATAAATAGATTAATTTATTTAATAATTTATAATGAATATTCGTATAATTTTTGCAATTTATTCAATATTTTATAAGAAATAAAGTAAATTAATATCTAGTGATAAAAATATTATTTTTCTTTAAGGTTTAAATCTAGATATCTATTAATTAGTGACGTATTTAAAATAAATATTTTTAATGAATATGATTCAAAATAAAAATACAAAATATTACAATTTTATAATATTATAATTTTTATTTATAAAATTTTAAATTAATACACATATATATGTATTATATATTATAATTTTAAATTAGCTAACGATATGTATAAAATGATACATTTAAAGCAATCCCATTAATTCGCTTTGTTATAAGAACTTTGAAAACAATATATGAAAAAAAATATGAAAAATTAGAGTTACTACTTCATCATTATTAAAAAAAAATTTATTTGTACACGCTTTTGTATTTATATTTGTTACTAATTAAAAATATTTCTAAAAAAAAAATTTTCTATAAATAAATATTATGATCATTTCTATTTCACAAATATTTTCTTAAATTGCTATAAAAAAGAAAAAAAATTTAAAACTAAAATGAAGGAAAAATAAGATGCATAATAATTACACTTTATGCATTCTGTAATGTAGAACATATGTTATAATGTGCATAAGTTTATTAAGATGTTTTTTTCTTTAAGAGATTTAGCATACAAATAGTATTTGTAAATAGAGTATATGATTTCTTAAATTTATTGTGTAGTTTTATCAACAAGAATACATGTATTCAAAAGAACAATCTTTTTTTAAAGAGTACTTTTTGGGAGGCCTTCTTGGCAGCAATATGTTTAAAAAAATTTAGAAATCAAATAATTCTATTTAAATAGTTTTTTCCAAAAAACCAATTTTTTTTTTATTGTGATAATTAACTTGAATTATTATTTTTCTTCAGCACATGGAAGATATGTCATAAATCTGTCATAAGTCTGGAAATCTAAAAAAAAATTAAAATTTATTAATAAATATTTAAAAATAATATAATTATTGTTCATAATTGTTCATAATTGATCAATCTACTCAATTATGTAAATTGTAAGAGAAAACTATAATGATTTTTAAAAAAAAATTTTTAATTACCTTGTAGGATCTTCAAGATAATCTGGTGGTATTTGAAATAATTTAGGATCTATATCATTTCTAAAGGCAAATTCTTGAAAAGTAATTTTTGCTGTTACAGTAGGTAAAATAGGAATATCAATTTTGACAGGAAAACCAGGTGGTAATTTCATTAAAACAAATTCTCGTAATTTGCTAAAATGTTTAAAAGGTGCTATTACTTCCAAAACATTCAGTAACATATCAACAGTTAATGGAAAATCTGGACTCATGGCAACTGTTGCTTTAAACGATTTACTGCTTTCTTTATAAACAAGATTTCTTCCAAGAAGTGGACATTGACCAGGTGGAGCCATAATATATTCTTCCCAAGTAATATTTGAATCTGGTGGTGGATTTAAAGAAGCTCTTCTAACTTGAGACTAAAAATTAATAAATTAACTAATAAAATAAAAAGATTCTATTATTTTTTTTACCTTTCCATTGGCAAATCCTTGTGAACTTCCTTTGATTAGTGACTCCATAATAGCCTTATTTTTTTGTAGGTCTTCTTCGCTTAAATGTTCTCTTCGTTTTCTACTTTCCAAAACCAATCCATTGATTTGGTAAAAGTCCGCGTGGAAAGGCCCTACCATCTCCTTTATTAAATATTTGAGATATATCTCAAAAAAATTTTAAGAAAAGAGCAGGAGAAGGAGGAGAAGAATCATAGGCAAAACCAACAATGCTGGCCTTACCCTTTTATCTTCACGAAATATCCAGCCTGTTTGAGCTCTTGAAAGTGTAATACCTTTTGTTGACATTTGTGCTGCCATAATATCAGTTGACATAAGAATATCAACTTCATCTTCTATTTCTAATTCCGTTTCCTAAAAAAATTAATTAATTAACAAATTCATTGTCACAATTGATAATAAGAGATATTTAATTATAAATGTTGATTAATAAAAAAGTAATTTAACCTCACATCCTACTCTTTGATAACGTTTAGTTTTATTATCAAGTATTGCCAATGATTTGCTTGGCTTTTGGTCACCATTAAAAATAAATGAGATGTCACCTCTTTCCCATCTCATATCATTAAAATCTACTAAAGTAGTATCCATTCTAATGGATGCTCCACTTTTGTGTATCTTACAAACATCAGAAGGAAGAACACGAGAAACTAATGGTACTATAAAGTTAAACATATTTGTAAGTTGATACAATTATAATTACAATTATAATTAAAATCAAAATTCAAATATAACATTATATACCCCAACTTTGAAAATCCCATTTTAATTCCATATAGAAGTCTCCCATTTCATGTAATGTTGCAACTAAATTTGGTCTTCTTTCTTCCATCTGCTCTCTAGCTTGTTGTTTTAATTTTCTTAATAATGATGATACTATAAATTATACAATTAATAAAGTTAATAAATATATATAATTTCTTTATAATAATAAAGATTATTTATACTAACTGGTTTGTCTATCTCCATAACTGATTGCTTCTGCAAGTGGACTCCATCCAGCTAAATTTTTTACTTTTACTGGTGCACTATGTGCAAGTAATAATTGGATTGATTCTGAAATTTTATTTAGAATTATATATATATATATAATTATTATAATTATATGTATATTTTTAATTATATATATTTAAATATATTAAAAATTTTTAATATTTTTACCTTTTCTTCCTAACATGACGGCTAAATGTAAAGGAGTATTTCCTATTAAAAAAAATGAAATTATTTTATAAATTATAATTAATTACAAATAATTATTGGCATATTTTGTACAAAATTAATAAATCTATAATAATTATTAACCTTGTCTGTCTTTTTCAGCGATATTACAAGTTCTAATTAAAGAACTTAAAGTTTTAACATCGCCTTGAAATATACATTTGTGTAAAGGATATTTTTCACTTTCTGAATTTTCAGCCATGGCCATTTATCCTTGTTAAAAAAATAATTGCCAAAATAGCAATAATTCTTTTCTTTATCTAATCGAATCTCTCTTAATATAATAATAATTTTCTTGTATTCCATTTCCAAAATATAGCATACTATATTGAACAATCATATCAAAACTTCCATTATCTGGAAGTTATTCATGAACAAAAGTTCAGTATTTAAAATATGTTTAATATTTAATAAAATCAATGAATGATTTTTATATTTCATTAAATATTTTTGTAATTTACATTCAAACATCGATATTTTTATATTTTTCAAAAAATAAAGACGAAGAGATTCATATATTTATAAAAAACTTTTAAATTATGTTTAATATTATCGTTGTTTTTACCGATGTTGTTACTTTTTACCGCTGTTTTTAATTGTCTATATTATTTGTATTTGTACTAGGTGGTCGTACTTGTAATCAAAGTAGGTTAGTCACCTCATTATTTTTAGTATCTTTTTTATAATACACTATTAAAAAGTATATGTTCTCAAAATTAATTCATTAAATTTTATTTTATTTTAATATTACTTATATTAAGATATATAAATATATATTGCATTAATACCACCACATTAAAATAGTATTTACTTGTGAACTAGTGTCATCTATATACTCTAATATATATGTATATGTGATTTGTAAATAAGATTATAGTTTCCTGTTTATGAAAAAATATTACATATAAGTCAAAGCTAAAAACTTTAACATTACAAGAGTAACTATATTTTTATATTAAATTTAGTACAATTTATATATTACCATATAAATTATACTATTAAGCGATATAAAAAAAATTGCTAGGGACATTTTTAATACTAATTGAATATATATATTCAATTATATATAAATATTATATATAATAAATAAAATATAATTTAAACATTGAAATTACAAGTCATATAAATTTTATCTTTTTTTTATTCGTTAATTTTTTGTTTTAAATTATATTATTTTATAAAAATGTATATATATTATATTATTATAAATTAATAATTGTTAAAATATTACTACATTATTTCAAGTCTATTTTTAATCAATAAACCTCTTCTAGTTTCTAATTATCAAACGTTTTAAATAAATTTATATACAGTTAAGTATCACATAGTTTTTTATTTTCTTTTCATATGAAAATGAATTAAAATGCGCTTCATTAAATTAAAAATTTATTTTACAATTATTTATACAATCATTACTACTACTATACAAACATTTTAATACAGAAAGTTTACAGAAATGAATAAACAAAAATTTAATTTTATACTCTTTAAAGTATCAACAAAATTTTACATAATGGTTTATTCTCAATTAATTAATTATCCCAAAAAACATCTGTTGAATTTGTTTCTTCATGATCAATATTCACTGCTTCTGTAGCCGTTTCTGGAGGTTGTGATACATATGACCAAAGTACAGAATCATGATTTTTTGATTGCTTTCCTTTGTTTACCATAGATTTATTTACAATTTTATCATTTACTTGAGCAGGACATTCAAAATGAACACAGTGAAAAACCTAATTTATTTAATTATGAACAAATTTTGATTTATTTTGTTATTATATATATATATTATATATATTAAACACATAATAAATATGATATTTTTACCTCATTTGCAGTATTGTGTGTCCCAACAATACGTATAAAAACAACAGGACGAGCAGGTTCAAAATGTATTGTTTGCCATGAACGACAAGCTTCTCTAGTTTTATCAGCAACTAGAACCCAACTCCAAGAATTACCAGATACCTCTATGTAATAAGAATATGAACGATCATCGCAATCCCACAGTAATAATCTATATTTATATATATATATATATAAATACCAGAAATTTCATATTTTTTGAGTTATATATAAAAAAAAAAATAATATATACCGCATAGAATCTATAATATATGGTTGTCCAAGTTGTACTAAAATAGAACCAGATCCAACTTGATGACATGTATATCCACTATCCCAATCATAATTGGATGTATCACCATTTAATAGTGCATTTCGAGATCTAAAATTAAAAATTTATAAATCAATTTTATAATTTTATTAATTTTTATATATTTTATATTTATATATTTATAATAAATTAATAATAATAATAAATTTATGTATTTATACAAACATACATACCTACAAACACCTTCTGTAACAGTTGCACTTTGATCCATGGTAGCAACATTTCGTGTTGGTATAACAAAACCATTATGAAGTTTTTCTGTATGATTTGTATAATATGCTTCAAAACTTACAAGATGAAAAACCTTTAAAAATAAAAGTTATAAAATATAAATATAAAAAAAAAATTAAATACATTTTAATAACGACTTTACTTTGTTTACAGTATTATTTGTTCCAACAATACGAATATAAAGAACTATTCTTGGTTCAAAGTATAAATATTGCCAACTGCGGCAAAAATATTCCGTATAATCAATAACTCGAACCCAATTTTTTTGATCCATAGAGACCTATAAAAAAAATAATTATGATATAAAAAATTAAATATAAAGATTATATTTTAATTTATATTCAATTTTTTCTTTTAACTCACTTCTACATAGTAAGAATATGAACGCATATCTTTATCCCAAAGCAACATTTTAATATGATTAATGATGCATTGAGTTCCTAATTTAACTAAAATACCATGTTCTCGTGATTCAGTAATAGTATGTCTAGTATATCTGGTAAAAAAATAACATTATTTAAGTGAATAATTGAATAAAAATAAATTAATAATTTACCCGCGTTCCATATCATAATTATTTGTATCTCCATCTAAAAGATAGCTTCGCATTTCACCCTGTAGAACTTGAGCACCATGCATAGGATGGGCAACATTCACATCGATAAGTAATCGACCACGATAATTAAGATCTGAATCACGTGTTTGTGTTCTTGCAGCTATTGCATCCAAGATTGCTTCTGGAGAAATTAATCCAGTTGGCCGAACAACATTTAAAAGATCCGTGATTGAAACTAAGTTTAATCGTACCTTATCTACAAAATTTGTCTAATCAATTGAATAGTATTATTATAAACGATATTTTTAAAATATATTTTTAATAAAATTTTTGTTTTTAATACTTTTACATTCACCTAAAACATTTTTGCCATCAGTATCAGGATTTGCATTTACCCATGCCCTTACAGCTAAAAAGATATCAATTTCTGGTGCATAAAAAGAATCTCTTGATACTAATTCATTCAAAGCATCAGCACTTAATTGTAAAAAACTCTCATGCTGAATTACTTCACATGCATGTTCATCCATGTATTCATGACAAACCTAGATTTGATACAGATAGACATAAATTTTATCTAATATCATCATCAATCAATTTTTTGTTTTTTATTAGACATCATATTAATAAGAAACATACCTTAGTAAGAAATTCTAATCGATAAAGAAGTGCTGCACCAAATATGAGACAAACATTTTTTATATTTAATATTTCTTTAAGATAATCTGATATGGATGTTTCTAATTCTGAAAATCCATAAAGATGTGCTAATCCAAGAATATCCAATACAATCTAAAAACAATAATAATTAAGTTAATAATAATTAAAAAAAATTAATAAAAATTAATAATTATAAATTAATACCTCTTCACGTCGATCTGTAAGAGACATTCGTCCTGTATATATATATTCAAGTAAACCTTTAAATCCAGTTAGATTAGCATCTTTTAATTCAATTTCATGTTGTGTGGATTCTTTTAAACCACCAAATAGAAGAGCTCTAAAATATTGGCTACGTGCAGCTAAAATAATTTTGTGACTATTGAATCTTTGTCCACCAACAATTAAAGTCACATCTGAATAATCATCTGAAAGATAAAGAGCACCAATGTCTTCGGAAAGTGTCTTAATATGATCTATATCACCAGAAATTGGATGTTCAATTGATATGTTTAATTCATGATGAGAACTCATTTTTTAGATTTTAATATTTTACATATAAAATTGTAATTTCTTTTCATGAAAAATATCTTTTTATCTAAAAATTTGTTCTATCTGATAAATACTCCATCAATATCAAGCACCATTGATAACATAATACTTCAATACATTTGATTTTTCTGTTGTCATATATTCATTCATATTAATTAAAAAACAAAAATATATCAATTTTATAAAAAACCGTTGGTAATAAAAATAAGGTTAACTTTTAATGATCAATTTCTAATTTTTAGTTTACATGCTTGAAATATACTATAATTTCGTATTCAAATTACGAATTTAATAATTTTCAGTATGAGCAAATTTATATAAACTTAAAAAAAATCTTAAGGAAATCACTATGACGGAAAAACAAAACCACATTTCCTTTAGAAATATATTATTTTATGTTATGAATGTTGTACTATTTTTCACTATACATCGATCATAATATAAATATCATAAACTTTCAAGTACTAAAGTTAGACAAATATATATAAAACATATATATATATAAGAGAAAATATATAATATACATGTAAATTATAAAAAATAAAAAGTCGATATTATAAATTAATGCTTTATTAACTAATAATATTTATAAATAAATTCTATAATTATTCTATTAATATATAAAATATTTTTTTAAAGAAATAAGATATGCAAATTTATCATAAAATTAAAAATACAGAATAATTATTAATATTTTATTTAATAATAAAAATTAAATTTAATTTTCATTATTTTTATTCATATATATATATTTATAACAAATATTAATTAAATATTAATTTTTCATTCATTTTGTTTTTAAAAATAACGTAAGATAGCGCATTTTTCAATGATATTTATTATCATCTTTGTTATCGAATCTATATATTATATTTCCAATGGTGCAAACGAATTATAGAAAATTATTGAAAACTGTTGTACTTGACCAAGTAATTATTGGTAGTCGATAGTATTTTCATCTACGTTTTCTAAGACACGAATGTAAAAAAGAAATATAAATATAATTTCGAAAATATTTTTTTAAAAAAATTACATGATGACAAAAGGTATATTTTTATTTTATTATAATTATGATATAAATATTATTATGTTAGGTTAAGTAATTACATTTTAAATTTTTATTTCATCATTTATTATATATTATTTTTATATTAAAATAATTCTATTTTTTTTTTAAATTTTTAAAAATTTATTTGATAGATAATTTTAAATTTAAATTTATTACTAATAAAATTTTTTTTATTATTATACATATAATTAATTTTTTTCGAAATATTATTTATATTTAAAATTTATGAAAAAGATTTCTAAAAATTAAAAAATAATGAAATATATATAATTTAAATGTTTATTAATGATCTTATGTATTTTGTAAAAATATTTTTTTAATTAAAATTTTTATGTAATTGATATAACTAATTTTTGAAATCTTTAAATATTTTCAATTTTTAATTTATTTCTGAAATGATGATGATATTAAATAGAATAGAATTAATAGAAATAATTTCAAAAATATTAATAATTTTTATAAAAACTAATGAAATAAATAATCAAAAAATTATATTAAATAATAATCAAAATGATTGATAAATAATTAATATTAAATTTTAATAATCTTTCAGACGAAACATTAGAAAAAAAATCAGTAGAAAATAATGATACTGATAAAAAAACTGCATCTGAATCAGGTCCTGATCCATCAGCACCAATAACTAGGAGAGGAGTATTAACATCATTTTTGACTGGCAAACCAATGGAAATACCAGAACAAGATATTGTAAAAATTGAATTTATAATTTTTTATATAACTCTAATTATTTTTATTATAATATGATAAGTATTATTTTTTTTATAGCTAGGTAAATGCAGATTTGTATCTGAATTTGAAAAATTAAATCGTATAGGAGAAGGTACTTATGGAATTGTTTATAGAGCAAGAGACACTAAAAATGACAAAGTTGTAGCATTGAAAAAAGTTCGAATGGAACATGAGAAAGATGGTCTTCCAGTCAGTGGTTTAAGAGAAATATCTGTTCTTTTATCTTGTCGTCATGAAAATATTGTACATTTAAGAGAAGTAGTAGTAGGAAGAAGTTTAGAAAGCATATTTCTTGCCATGGAATATTGTGAACAAGATTTAGCAAGTTTGTTAGACAATATGCAAGCTCCATTTTCAGAAAGTCAAGTCAAATGTATTGTTTTACAAGTACTAAAAGGTTTACGTTATTTGCATCATAATTTTATTGTACACAGAGATTTGAAAGTCTCAAATCTCTTAATGACAGATAAAGGATGTGTAAAAATTGCTGATTTTGGATTAGCTAGGTGGTTTGGTTTACCTTTAAAACCAATGACACCTAGAGTAGTAACATTATGGTATAGAGCACCAGAATTGTTATTACAAGCAAAAACTCAAACAACTTCTGTTGATATGTGGGCTGCAGGTTGCATTCTAGGTATAAACATTTTTTTATTTTTATATACGTATAAAAATTATAATACGATAATTTAACTTCCATTTTATGGTTTATTAGGAGAATTACTTGGACATCGGCCTTTATTGCCTGGAAGATCAGAAATTGCACAGTTAGAACTAATTGTTGATTTATTAGGAACACCAAGTGAAGCAATTTGGCCAGAATTTAATACACTTCCAGCATTACAAAACTTTACATTAAAACAACAACCATATAATAATTTAAAACAAAGGTTTCCATGGTTAAGTGCTGCTGGTTTGAGATTATTAAATTTTTTATTCATGTATGATCCAAAAAAAAGAGCAACTGCAGAAGAATGTTTACAAAGTAGTTATTTTAAAGAAGCCCCTTTGCGTAAGCACAATATATATATATATATATATATATGTATATATTATAAATTTATATATATAATATTTTTAATATTATTATATTTTAATTTGCTTTATAGCGTGTGATCCCAAACTGATGCCTACTTTTCCACAACATAGAAATATGAAAAAAGCTGCTCCACCAAAGGAAACTAGAGAACCAGAAACAACAGTTACAGATCAAACTAATAATTTACCTGCAATTTCAGATCTTGTAAGTTCTTTATATTTTTGATGATATTATTAAAATAATCAAACTGAAATTAATATGTTTTTCAGCTTGGTTCACTTGTCAAGAAAAGGCGAGTTGAATGAATTAAAAATTTTTTTATTTATGATTTAAATGCAATCCAAAATTCAATGTCTTTTACTTATAAATATTTCATTGCGATGTATACCGTTCATTCACAATGTATGAATTCATTCACAAATAGATTAATAAATAAATGAATTTTATAAACGAATATTTAAAACATATAGTTAAAAAAACATGTATTTGTAAAAAGATGTATATATATTTATTTTATAAACATGTAGATACATATATTTAGTATATACAATATAACGAAACTTTTTAATCAAACATATAAATGCAATAAGATGAAATTTTTAACATATATTATAATTATCAATTTAAAATAACAAAATTATTATTATCTATATACGTAAATTAGATTGCTTTATTATATTTTCATTATACAAATTTTTTCATAAATTTATTTTTTAGATGTTATAAGTTTAATTATTTTTTGCAAATTGCAATCCATGTTCATAACGCTTTTTATATTCACCAGTAGAATCATATTTTGCAGAAAGCCGTTCCCAATCTTTTGGTCTCTTGGTTTTTAAATAATTTACTACTTTATTTGCTGTATGTTTCTGTTTTTCATTGCACTTATTGCAACCGGTAGATAGAGCATCAGGTAATATTTCTAAAACAATACACAATACACGACTTAATTAATTTTTAAACAATTATATTATAAAAATTTATAATTATTTATTATTAAGAGATTTTTATCATAAAATAATATAACTGCAATATAATTTTAAATAATTAAATTATATATGATTAAATATAATATATATAATACATATAATATTATATATAAATTTATTATTAGATATTAGATTATAAATTTATTATATTTCAATTTTTTTTTCAAAATTTCCTTATAAATATTTAAATAATTTTATTACTTTAGTTTTTAATTTTTAATTTAATTTCTATTTGATTAAAATAAATATAAAATAAATTGTTTTTTAAAATTAATATAATTGCAATAATTGCTATAATGATATTTTTAAAGAATTTATTAGAATATTTAAATTATTTTCCTTTGTGTTTCGTTTTTCTTAATGTGATATATTTCTTTAAATATATCACATGTATATATATATATATATATATATATATATATATAATACATTAGACGTTACTTAAGAGAGTTCGATGTAATACAAACGAGAAAGTTTAAAGTAACTTATGTAATACAAAGAGGGAGAGTGAAACTCTGTCGTAATCATTGCAGCAAATGTACGTAGAAATTTATGAAAGAAATCAGCGTAATTTTTAACGTACTTGAAAATTACATCGTTAATTTAATAAGAAAATTTATTATATATAAATATATATATAAATTTTAATATTTTTATTTCTTTTTCTATTTGATTTTAAAAATGATAATGATTTTTATAAAAAAAAAATTTTTTTAAAAACAAAAATAATATCTCTAAAATATTTTAAATCAATTTTTATAAGATAAATATTTTTTTCTTTCGTCTAATTTATTTATTTTATCTATTTTTTAAATATTTAAAAGATTAAAATATTAAAAATAATTATAAATGAAAAAAAAATATTTGAAAATAATATATTTTTTCGTTTGTCTTTTCGATATATTTAATAATATATAATATATATATATATATAAATTAATACCATATACTTTTTAATAAGATTCGTAAAAGATATATATATTTATACATTTGAAAAATACTATTAAAATAAATTTATATCTTTTATTTTACTTATTTTATTTTTATATTATATATGAACAGTACAAATAATTTATTTTATTTAAATAAAATCATGTTTTAATGTAAATAATAATATTTTTATATTATTTTTTTTTATTTTTATTTTTATTTTTTAAATGAAAAATTGAATATTATTATATTATAATTTATTGAATATTATTGAATATTATTAAATATTATTACATTATAATTTGTATGTTTTTATATTTTAAACATTAAATTCAAACAAAATTCAAATTCAAATATCTTAATAAAATTATATTATAAAAAATAATTAAAATTAAAATATAATATTATTAGTACAAAAATAAAAAGTTAAAATTATTAAAAAAATGAGAAATGAAATATTTAGTTAACAATTTTATAAAAATTATATTGATACTCACTTTTTAATTCTCTACCTTCGTTAGTACATGGTCCTTCATCCAACATGCATTTAATGTAATTAGTGAGGATACGACCATTCTGCAGAATTCTGTCAATGTCCATATCATCATATTTGGTAGTATAATCTTCCGCTATTACACAAGTAATTGTGACCAAGACAAATAGTAAAATATAAATCTTCATATTGTAATTGAAACTTGTTCCCTTATTATAATCTTAAAAAATAAACGTTTATGACGTACCAAAACAGTTGAAACTTATAAGAATTACCGTAGTATAGTATAAAATGAAATCTTATTTCAAAGCTACCCTCTGCAATGGAAAGTAAAACGTTCTTTGTAACTCTTGAAACAAGCTGACGAATTATATAGTCGAATACAGAGGACATTGGAGGGAGTGGATAAACGCGTTAGTTGAGTATTTTACATGCACTTTTATGAAACATATATACAATTGAACAGCAATCATTAAATATGAATATTAATATATTAAAATATAATAAAAAATGAAATGTTAAAAATAATTTAAAATAAATGAAGAGATTTTATTAATATTTTTTGTTATTTTAATTATCATAAATTTCATTATTTATTTTATTAAATGTTTTTATATAAGTGATTATATTTTTCTTAATTGATTAATTCTCATATTTAAAGAAAAATTTTAATTAATAAAAATTTTTTCTTATTTGAAAAATTATATAATATAATATTTGTACAGAAGTACAAATTAAAATAGATTTATAAATATTTCAAATTTGTTTTGAAATTTTGTAAATATAAATTATAACTTAATAAATTGAATTTACAATTTATTTTATCTATTATCTAAATTTATTATCTAAATTTATTAATTTTATTAATTTTTTTTGTAAAAAAATATTTTTTACTTTAATAATTGTCGATAATTTGTCTTAAATTCTAATCTAAAATGCTTTTTATATAAAGAAGGAAGGAAATATAAAATATAATGTAATATGATAGAAATATTTGACAATATGCTATACACAGCCAATACATGCTATTAAGAATAATGAAGAGATTATTCTTTACTGTGTATGAAAAATGACTGTCATTTATGTTATATATCTTATCAAGGATTATTATCAATATGTTATTATAATATTTAACAATTTTACAACTTATATTAATATATATTCGATAAAGAAATAAAAAATAAATAAATTTTTTCAATATAATAATTTTTAAAAATATCAAATATTTATATAGTTATCATCGAATAACAAATATTATATATTAGTAATAAAATTATTTAATTCTATTAATCAATTAATTTTATATCTTTTAAAAATTTAAAGAAATAAATTTTTTGAAAAATAAAAGTAATTTATTTGTTTAAATAGAAAATTTTTATTAAACTTTAAAATTAATTTAAAATATATCGTATTTTATTATATATATTTTTTACATTTTTATTTTATAAAATCTTTTATTGTTTGATCCATAATTTATAAATATTCTGTTATATTGTATTTATATTCGTTTCAATATTAAAATCATTGTATGAATTAAAATGCAAACTATATTATATATTATGATTTTAACTTGCTTTATAAGCTTTCTATTTTATTCTTTAACTTTATTTTATGCAATTATATGTTTAATACGCATTATATGTTATATATATTGATATTACAATGTTATATAAATTGAATAGACAATTACATTTCACTATCATTATTTAGTATGCATAAAGAATATTTGAACAATATAACAATAATTGAACAATATTAAAATATAAAGTTAAAAATATACACAATATCAATAGTCATAATAATTTTATTTTATATTTTATCCATATTTTATTCATAATATTCGATAATTCTTACAAACAAAGTTACAAATAATATTATAAATATTAACGATATTTAAAATTTTTAATATTAAAATTATTAATATTATGAAAAATTTATTTAACGTCATTTCAAAATTTAAGAACATCTTAAGATATTATCAATGAGTTATTCCATCGTCAATTGTTATTATCTTGAGTTTTTTAATTTTCATACTAATATCTTTGATATTAATAATATTTCATTATTTTATAACGTCGTAGAATCAACTGCCATTCATAGGGATAATTTTGTTGCATAAAAGGTATTAATGTATTTGCAATTCCAATTTGTCGTGACGTGCATCGATTGCAATGATTGTTCAACACTTCTGGCAACAATTCTGCAAGAATCATAACAGTATTTATAATATGAACGAATTATTAAATCTGTTTACAACCTAAATTTGCATATTAAGAAAAAAAATTGTTGATTTTGCTTAATATATATATTGTTTGGGAAATATTGTCGATAAATCATAATAAAATTTATTTATTAATAATACGTAATTGCTATTGGAGAAACAATAAAACAAAATGTTTGAAAATGAATTTCGGTAAAATCGATAAAATTTTATTTTTATTTAATTTGTTTTTATTTGTTTAGTAGATTTTTAATATAAGATTATTTATTATTAGCAAAATATTATTCAATATTACATACCTTATTAATCAATTATTGTGTAAGAAATATATTATTTTATTAACAAATTAGCATTTATTTTTTAATAATATTATTTTGTTATTTTTAAATTTATTATTCAAAACTAGTGATCGTATTTATAATGATGAAATATAGAAAAAACATTCTTTTTTTTTTACTCTAATATTTTTTTTAAACAGAGAATTTATTATAAACAGATTTAACAAATATTATATTAGATTTATTTGATTTAATGAATGTATACAATATAGAAACAAATAAAACAAAGACAGAGTAATCATTTTTATATTTATTTAATTTTATATAATATTTATTTATTTAATGTATATATAATAAATAATTTTTAATTGGATAAAATATATCAAATGATTTAAGAATTAATCAAAACTAATAAAATAATTTTTAGCATGAATTTATTTAAAAATTTTAAAAATTAAAAATATTAAATAAAATTTATCATGATATAAATAGAATGATTTAAACCAGTTATTTTCACTAAATTTTTACGACAAATACATATTTTGAATATATTTAAGTTAAAAAGACACGAAAGAAAAAAAAACATACATATAGATAAAAAGAGAACTAAATATTTTAAAAATAATTTATATTTTAAATCTTACCTTTAATTTTCTTTCCAATTACATCACAATGTCCTCGATCCAAAATACAATGAAGTTGTTTTTGTACATATGGTCTATCCTTTAAAAATTTTGAAATATCATCTTGCGCTTCAACGTTTATTAATGCGAGAATAGTGAAAAAAAGAAGAATTTTTATTTTCATTTTTGATTTAAATATTGGAGAAGAAAAAAACAATTTGATTCTATGTTCTAACTCTTTCGTATACTAAACGGCAATGTAAGTAATACTGATTATTTTAAATGTCAAAACTCGTCCTTATATGGTTTGAGGGTAATAATAAAATAAACAATGATTCTACAAATTTCAAATTTTAAATCGTTTATGGAAAGTAACTTTCAAGACATTAGATAGCAATTATATAGCAATTATGTATCGATTATATAGTAATTATGTAGCAATTATATAAAGCTACATATATAATGTATATATATATATAATATTATATATAATTATTTTTATTTGATAATTTGTATAACGGAAAATTTTTCATGAAAAAACTGATTTTCACTTTTGTAAAAGTAACATAAATAATAATTTATATTAAAGATATAAATTTTAAATCTTTATATCAAGATCAAAAATATTATTTACATTATAAATATATTAATTTAATTTTAATTAATAGAGATATGTTTATATAGTATAAATAAATCTTAAATTTTTATGAATACTTAAAGTATTAACAATTTTATAATTTAAATATATAAATTTAAAAATAAAAAATAAAATTAAAAATAAATTATTATATAAATTTATAAAAATTATTAGTTTGAATTTTATATAAAAATTATGTTGTTATATTATATATTATATTATATATATATTATATACATATTATAAAAATTATGTATTGTATATTATATACATATTTTATTATTTTTATTCGAATTAAAAATATTTTAATAAAATTAAAATATAATAATATCAAAATCAATTTTAAAATGTTGAATTACTAAACGATTTTCTATATTTACTTTCTATATTTTAGGTAAATATAAATAGTTAAATATTTATCCATATTTATCCAATTTTTATGATTCGATTTGAATTGGTAATCTTGTATTTTCAACCCCTATTAATAAATACTAAATAATACTTACATCAATAGAAATAGAAAAATCAAAAGTTAATTTACAATCGTTAGGTTGTAATTTAAAATAAAGTTTTATTTTTTTGAGATAATTTCATAAATATTAATTTATTCATGAAATTATTTATTATATAAATATAAAAAAATTGTATCGATGAACACATTTTACACAATAATATTTAATTCTGAAATCAATTTCGATTCAGCCAATAGTTGAACTCGTAATATCTCCATGTGATTTAATTTATTTCCGATGATTAGACTCATCGAACAATGTAGCTAATAAAAAGTATGATAATAAACAGTATGATATAATAAGAAATATTTTTGCTTTTTTATTTATAAAAAACCATCTCTTATGAAATGTTTATGTAAATTTTTGTTACTATTTTTTTTTATATCTTTTAAATTAAATATTTCAAATTCAAAAAATTTTAAATAGATCGTGTAATTTTGAAAATAAAAAAAGATTCGATTAATATATAAAGTACAATATTGAGAATCGATTAGTATTAATTAATATATAAACTGAAGCTATGGCTTAAAATACAATAAATATGGCTGCTATCATTGAAAACTCAATCGCAGTATAAAAATAATAATGTATAATATAATACAGTATTTTAATAATAATAATTTATTATGGAATAATTTTAATATTTATATAATCTAAGTATCGATCAATATTTAACATATAATTTGTGAAACGTGATTTTGCTAGGAATATGATATAACTATTAATATGTGTGATTGGGATTGTGAAGTAGATGAAGATTGGGTGAATTTTTTAAAGGAATTCACTCAACCATTAACTCAAGATCCTATAGTGGAAGATGATCCAGAAGCAGATCCAGAATATAATGTTTCAGATGATGAAGAAACAGAGTTTTGTATGTTTGATAAATAGAAATAATATATATATTTATGTACATATGTATATTGTTTAACAAAGTAAAAGGTTTTAACATTCATAATCATATAGATATATATCAATTGTTTTAATTTTTTTGTTATATATTTTTAATTAAAACACTTTTTATATATATTTTTGTTATACAGATATGTTATAGATGTAGATATAATTATATGTATTTTTAATTTAACATTTTTCTCTTATGTCTTTTCATTAAGAAATTAGTCATAGAAATCTCATATTATAATTAATCAATTAACATTTGAAAATATTTTATAAATCCTTTTGTTTTTATCTTCAGTTAAAATCTTTACTTTTAGCAAACTTATAAATATAAATATATATAATTTTTGATTTTATATATAAATTATTAGAATATTATTAGAATAATTCAAAAATATTTACAGTGGATAAAGAAGAGTTACGAGCTGATAAAGCTGTAAAAGTTTCACGCAAGGAATTAAATGATTTGATTGCAGAATTATTTGAGTTTACAGATACATATTCTAAAGAACAAGAAAGTTCAAAAAAGAAAAAATCTTTAGAAAATACAAATTTCCCACAAATACAAATTGAAAATGATGTTGTGGTAAGATAAAAATGTAATTTCTATATTACAAATAAATATAATTTTAATTAGTAAAATAATTTTTAATTAGCATTCTATTACATTTTTAATTATGGAATTTAGAATGAATCTGAAACAGATATATTACCTACTTGCAAAGAAACTGACCATTCCAATTTAATAAATCCAAATCAAAAAGAATTATTAGCAGTTCAATTTCGTCAGCATGTTCAATTAATGGTGCAACATTTTGCTATGACATATATGCATCCAGATTTACATTCTCAATCACAAACATGTAAACAAAATTTAAATAGTATAAAGTAAGTTTATAAAACAATAATTTATAAATTATGTATTAAATAAATGTTAAATTTATATTATTTCATTTATATTATTTTATTAGATATTTAAGTAATGGACCTAATTCTGCATTTAATGTGGTAAATTTACCAGATGCTTTAAAACTAATATTTGATTGGGAAAAAAAATTTTTGGATAATGAATTTTCTGAAGATTTTAAAAAGGCTCTTATAGATGAAGATCCAATAAAGAAAATATATCTTGTGCAAAAACATAAAGGTGCATCTATTTTTCATCCAGAATTAAAAAAGCTATTTATGGAAAGTAAAGCTTTAATGTATCCACAACTTTTACCTGAAATACCATTTAGACCTGAATCAATTAAATTTGTACGACTTCCATATTTAAAATCTGAAGAAAAGTAAGTATATAATATATATGTATTACAAAAAATGTGATATATTTTTTTGAATATTTATTTTTTCAGTTTAATTGCATTAGGTTTGGAACAGTTTCTTCCTTTTGTTGCATCTAAACCAAGAAAATTTAAGAGTAAGAAACTTCAATTAATTGATGCAGTACAATTAATTATTCAATATTTAATACCATGTAGAGAACCTCATGGATTAATATATCATATTCGAAAACGTCGATGCGCAAAACATGCAAATCCAATAAAAGTAAATAAAATATCTATAAATATAAATATATATAAATAATATATAATAAATAAAAAAGATATATTCATTATAATAAAATTTGATTAAATAAATATTTCTACAGCATTATTTTGAAAAAGGTTCTGCTCCAAGAACAATACATTACATTACATTGGAATGTGATCTCAAAGCTCCCAAAGATCAGTCAATAAATCTATTACCTTCAGTATGGCAGACTTATCTTAATAATGTAAGTATTTAATATATTTATTTTTAATATTATAATATGTTATAATATATATAATAACATTTCATTTATTTATATAGACACACACAGAACAAAAAGTTGATGTATTAAAACGTAAACATATACTTAATTCACATAATGATGTTATAAAAAAAGATTGTTTTACAAATGGAAATAGAAATCATATTTCTAATACTGTTCTCTTATATAATTCATCTATTAACATGTTACCAAAAATACTACCTGCAAATCAGAAGATAATAAGTAAAAATATATCAAAAGACAATTTGTGTTTAAATGAAAATACTAATTCTAAAATTTTGAAAAATATATCAAATAATGCAACTAATATTGAATTACATAATATACATACATTAAATAAAGAGCGTAACAATTCTTTAAAAATCATGACATCACAAGAAAAAAAAGAGAAAAAGATAGATGGAAATGAATTTAAAAAAATTCAAAATGATACAAATCTTATATCAACGCACTCGAAGTTTCGTAAAAAATCTTCTGAAATAGTACAAGAATTACCACAATTACGAAAAACTACACCTAGATTAGCAAAAACAAGAAGTGCTCAAAACATGAAATTAATGGCTCAAGTTTTAGGACCAAAAGCTTTATCATCTAATAATAATACTTTAAAGTCTAGAGAAAAAAATGAAATAGATACAAATTTAGAAAAAATATCAACTTTACCTAAGATAGTGAGTAAAATTATAACTTTTCAATAAAATAAAATAAATAACATTTATAATTTATTAAATTTCATTATAGGATAATGAAGATGAAATAGCAGAATTAATGTTAGCTAGTACAACAATTAAGAAAGATTCTATTAGTAGAAAAAAAGCAAAAGAAGCTAGAGAATTAGAAAATATAAAAAGGCTTTTAGAATCTGAAAATCCATTAAATGAAGAAGAAAGAGGTTCAAGTACATATCTTTTTTTCTTTTTCTCACTATGTATTAATTTAACAATATACATTCAAATTAATTTTAAATAACTTATATTATCTTATATAGAATTTGCAGCATCATATCTTCAAAAATTACATTTAACATTAGAATCTAATAATCCAGCAACATTACGATCTATTATAAAATTATATTTAGATTATTATGAAAGATTAGATAATATTAATCAGATGGAAAATGAATTATCATTTTCTAATCGATCAAAATGTTCTCAAAATGAACAAATTATGGAAAAAACTGCAAAAGATAAAGATACAATAACTATCAATTTGTATCGAGATATATGTGAAAAATTACGAGAATATCCTGAACTTTGTACGGATTTTTTATTATTTTTAAAACCACATCAAGCTGCAATGATAGATAAGTCAGTGGAATATATAATGCTTCAAAAGATGAACGAATTTGTTAATGTAGCTCAAATATATTTTGCTAAACAACCTTCTCGAATAGCAAAAATGATGCAAGCTATTACACAGCTTTCATCTGATACACAGATAACATTAGAACATATTCATGCGACTATGGGTCCTATACTTAAGGGACATCCTCTAGTTATGGATTTATTTTTACAAATATTACCTACTGCTAAACCACCAGATAGGTAACACAATTATTATTAATTGCATATATATAAATTTAATTAATAAATTTATAAATATTTAATTGTACATTTAATTATTTTGTAGTTTATTTGCATCACATATGTTTGAAAATTTAACATGTCCAGTAGGACCACATGATAAAAGTAAAATTTATACTGAAGATGCACCTGAATTATATGAAAATATAGAATTACCAGTGTTATCACTTCAAGAAGATCCTTATGGTGGAGAAAATTGCAAGTGCAATTGTCACAATGGTGATGAAACCACTTGTAAGAATATTTCTGAACATTGTATTTCTTGTGGTACAAGGGTATGTCATATATTTTCTTATTTTAATTTTTTAATAAAAATTACTTATATATTTATATATTATTTTTTATATACATTATTTGAAATTGTTTAATAAATTTTCATCATAAAAATTTTAAATATATATTTAAACAATGGACAGTTTTTAAATGGAAAAATTTATCTTCAAACATCTGAAGGCTTAAGACCTGCAAAAATTATTTTTCCTGGAGCTGATGAAGAAAAATTGGAAAATATTGCTCGTGTATCTTTAAAAATTACTGATAAATTTACTTCATCTATTTCATCTAAACAACGAAGAAAATCTTCGAAAAATGAATTTCATAGTGATGAACAATCTTGTTTATCAAAAAGTTTACCTATTAAAGAAAATGAAGATGGAGAAAAGTTAATTGTAAAATCTAAAAAAACTATAAAATCGCCATCAAAATCAACAGATCAGAAAAAAAATTTAAAAAGATCTGGAAATGAAATAAATCACATGAATAGAAATACAAAAAAAATACGCATATCCCAATGTAAAAATAAAAGAAAAAACAAAGTTGACAAACAAGAAACAAAATTAGAATATGTAGATTCAAATATTAATCATATAAAATCAAATAAATATTTATCTATTGATTACAAAAATTCTGATAAAAAAACATTAGTGAAAGATATAGAAATTGAAATGTCAAGTGATGATATAAAAAAAATTAATTCAACTTGTGAAATAAAAAATATTAATTTAAATACAAATGTAAATATTAAATCATGGACACGACAAGAAGATATGATTCTGTTACAAGCTATTAAAAAAGAATATTCTGAAAATTCACTTGCCATGGTTAGTAAAATATTAGGAAATCGTACAATTGACCAAGTAAGTATAATTATATGCTGTATAATTTATAATTTTTTAAATATCTTTAATATATAAATAAGTTATCTTTAAATGTATATTTTTCTAGGTTAAAGAAAGATGCGAAACTCTTCTTTCTTTATTAGAAAAAATGATGTAATTGTATTAGAAAAAAAGAAGTATATATATATAGTTGTTTATTGTTGATAAGTTGATAAGCTGGCAATCAGAACAATACAGAGAACAAAGAGAGTACTCTTTTCTTTTGCTACGATGATCTTAAGTTATCAGCTCTGCATATAAGTATTTAAATGTATATACTTATTGTAGTTATTATTGATAAATTGAATAAATCAAAAATAATGTGATCTAATTGATTAATTCCGATAGATCTAAAATTCATTCATAAAAATATATATATTGACCGGAAGTCTTCAAATAAAATCATACAATATTGTATGTGATGAGCAATAGAGAAATATTAAATGGAAAATATTCTCATTCTGTCATCTCACTAATCAACTTGTTATTCTTGCGGTATACATACCGCATACATCCGATATTAAATCTTATGTCAAATTTTTACTGAGTAAGTATATATATATAAATTTTTAAATATTATGAAATAAATATTTTTAAATATTTTAATTATAATGAAAATATTAAAATATTTTTTTATTTTAATATAAAGTATTTATTTCTAGTTTTGTAATAAATTTATTTTTATTTTTATTAACTATATTTTTTATTACAAGATATCTTATAAACATTAGCAAAATATAAAATATTTATAGTACTTGGAGTTTTAATTTTAAATTTTATTTAAATTTAAACATTTTTTTTAATTTTTATTTTCATTTTCATCTTTACTTTAATTTTTACAGAAGAAAGAAAAATAATTGGCTCTATATGAGATAAATTGCTATCATTACGTACAAAAATATATTTCATAGGTTTGTATTTGAATTTAATATTATGAAATATTAAAGTTACATAACAATATAATATTAATATACAAACATAATATTAATATGATAAAAAGAGTAATATTTATAAATTGACTATTTTTTACTAGTATAATATATAGAACAATTGCTATTGCATTTCACAAATTATATATCTATATTTATACAGCATACATATATACAAAATTCATTTACAAAAAGGTTTACATTACAAATTTATATATATGTATATATATATATATATATATATATATATATATACATACGCGCGCGCGCGCGAACACACAAAAGAATATATGTATATAAAAAAATAAATATAAAATATAATTAAATAATATTAATAATCTTTTTTATTTTATTTAAAAAATAATTTTGAAAAATAAATTCTTTTATTGATTTCTCTTTACATTTAAATTTATTTAAATGTATAAATTTTTGTTCCCTTTATATTATATGATTTAATAACAGATATATAAAACAAATATGTGAAATTCTATTGCATAATTATTAATGCATAAAATTGTCAAAAAATAAAACAATTATTAATATATTTAAAATTATATAGTTATTTTTTTCATTATAAATTTAATATAGATTTAAAATTTTAAAAATCCAAATACATAAAAATTTGAAACAATTCAGTCTTATTTTACTGGATTTTTCTAGTATAAGTGAAAAATTGTTTAAATGAATTTAATTTATCTTAATGAAATAAAATAATGAAATAATTATTTTAAATATGCAATTATTACATAAAAGAATTTTAACAAAACTACAAAATGCTTTTTTATTTAACTAAATTTTTTCAAATTTATATATTGTATAATACTCATAACTGAAAAAATAAATTGTTATGCACATAATATATGAAGTAAAATTTTATATATGAGACAATTTGTTTAATATATTATACAAAGTACAAATAGTCTAATATTTATTTTCATAGTGACTTTTATATACATAAACAATTTTCAACGATGAAAATTTCATAAAAATAACATAACACAATATATAATATGTAAGTATATATTATGTTATAATTTCTACAAAATTTCATATTTGTTACGTCTCTTACATTTTTTTACATCTATCTTAATAATAAATAGAAACCTGTTAAATGAAACATAAAAAAAAGAGTATACAAATATTTTTTGTTTTTCAAAATTTGAGAAAATAATAAAGTATATTACCATAATATGTACACTTGATAAATTATTTTATCACAATATGGAACGTCGTTGCAATAGATTTGGATTGATCAATATTTGATCATATCCATGATTTTTATCTGTATATATTATAGGCAAACGTACAAATTATGTAAAATATATTCACATAATATATGTGTATAGATATTTTGTAAAGAACTTCATTTTGTACAAATTATCTGCGCAATACATATTCCAAAGTAATATTTTAAAGTACTTCCATACTGTCTATGTCTATTCCAATATCAAGGAAATCATCTCCATAGTTTTGAACATGCCTTTGTACAAGTGAATGCTCTGAATGATCTGGATCATCTGTTACAGGACTTGGTGGCGGATTAGTCATTGTTCGATCAGAATCCATTGGCATTCTATCCATGCCTTCTCCACGCCTCAATCTTGCTTCTTCTGCAATTTCTCTTGTAGAAAGTTCTGCTTTTGTTAGTAAAGCAGGAAGATCTTTTTCTGAACCATCTATAAACATTAAATATATTTTTGTTATATTTATATTTAAAAAAATTCTTATTCTTCTTTCTATTATGATATAATAAAATAACTTACTTTCTAGACATTTTATTAATTCTTGTGCTTTTTGTCTTCTTGCAGCAGCATCAGCTTTTCTTTGTTCAGCGTGTTCTTTTTTATCATAATAAAATATCTCCCTTATTTTTTCTCGTGGGATGTGTTCATCATTTTTCACTAACCATAAATATACACCTCCTGCAGTTCTTCTTCTAGATCCATTCATTATTAACATACCACCTCCTTCTTCAATCTTTTTAGTTTTTTGAAAAAAATCAATAGCTTTTTCTTTACCAATTATATCTACAATTCTTCCTATAAAATATAGATTTAAATAATTAAATATATATATATATATATATATATACATAATTTAAAATAACAAAAAATTTAATATATAATTTGAAATAACAAAAAATTTCTTACTTATAAGGAGATCTTTTTTCTCACTAAGTTTTGATGTTATATCAGTAGCAACATCTGCATCAGTTGATTCAACTGTTGTACTTAAATCTGCAATTTTACGTGCAATTCCTTTTTGATTATCTATATCCATTGAATTACGTTTCTTTCCTAATCTCAATTTAATATTATTTCTATCTGAATTTGTTCTTTTATTTGTCAGTCTCTTTTCTCCATCTTTTTCATCTTCTGAACTATTATTATTGCGATGCTCCATATTCCATGTACCATTATAAGAATAATGATGTGGAATGTTATAACTCTCAACATTACGTTCTTGATTCCGTTTTTTTGTTACACCACATAATATTAGATCTTCTGTTAAAGATTCTTCTTGTAATTGAGTACACCATATTTTATATTTATCATTTTTGTCCGACCAATTTTTTGTCATACTTCTTGAACGTCTTAATTTTAATTTAGGTCTTTTACTTTTAATATGTTCAGAATCTGAATCAGAATCACTTTCAGAATCTGCAGAATCATCAGATTCATCACTATAACCCATTTTTACATTTTCTTCTTTATTTGAAACTGCATGAGGTCTTTTTAGAACATTATACGTTTCAATATCGCTTGTCTAAATAAAAATATATTATAATTAATGAATATAACTTATAAAAAATTATAAAAAATTAATTTGATTTTACAAAATAAAAAATTTTTGCAATATAATAATTAAAATAACATAAAAAAATACTTTATTCAAATAATATATTCAATTAAAGTAATTCTAATTTAACTACAAAGTTTCACATTGGAATATGATTAATCTTTATGATTAAAATAGGTTAGATTCATATTAAATATAAAATTATACAATATTTCTTTACCTCGTTATCTATAACTTCACCATCTTCAAGTTCTAAAGGTTCTGCTTCCATATTTCTTTTTTCAAAAATTACGTTTTTTTTCAATAAATAATTATTGAATGAAACTATAATCATACACTACCTTCGTAGAAGATCTTTTTTTCTATGCAATCTTAATGATAGTTTTTTTCACAATTCCATCATTGCCGCCACCATCGCTACGTATTCTCTACATTTTGTTTAGTGATTTCTATAAATCAATTTGATTTTCGGTTATTAATATAAATTTTTATATATAATAAAAAGATAAATTTAAATTTTAATTTAAAAATTTGCATTTATTATTAATACTACTATTAATACTATTATTAATAACATAAACTTATAATAATAATATATATAAATTTATAGTATTATATTATCATTTTTTTATAGTGAATTTTATTATCGTTAAATTTTTGATACTGGTATAATTTACATTATAGATGTAGTTCTCGCATCCTATCTTTTGACTTTTACACTTAAATTGCAATTTCATATATTTTCTGTAATTATTAAATTTTTTCCAAAAAAAAGAATTAAATTTATTGCAAACAAAAATGATTTTTATATCTTTTTTAAAGTGGTCGAAAAATTATTTTCAACTAATTATTCCACATTATTTATATAATGGTTTTTATTAAAAATTTTTTATATATTTTTTTTAATTACATTATAATATAAAAATAAAATAAAAATAATTTATGAAACAAAACATTGTTTAAACTATACGACAAATATTAAATATTCATTATAAATAGTGAATATTTAAAATATATAATAAAATAATTAATTTAATAATACTATATATAAATATATATTTATAATTATTAAAATTTTTATTTTAAAAAAAAATATATGCTTGTAAGATACAAATCTTAATTTTTAATTACATTTTTACAATTACTTTTATAATTATATTTTTATTATTAGTAGCAAAAAGAATCATTTAGAATTTTATAACAAAAACAAATTTAAATCTATCTAAAAAATATTATTTATCACTTAAGTTAAATTAAATTTCTTTGCATATATATTAAATCTTGAAAAATTTTTTTAAACAGCTAAACCACCTACATTCTCTACAAATGTGCAAAAAAATGATTATATTGTTTGGTTAGATATGGAAGTATGTTCATGCTTATTAAATATATTTCACATAATAGAATACATTTTAGTTTATTATGTATATTTCAGATGAGTGGGCTTGATATAAATACATCTCAAATTTTAGAAATAGCTTGTGTAATTACTGACAAAAATTTAAAAACTGTAAGCAAAGATTTAAATATTGTCATACATCAATCAGATGAAATATTAAATAATATGAATGATTGGTGTTTAGCAACTCATCAAAAAGTAATTTTGTATGACATAAATAAATAACAAACATATATAGTTTCAATATAATAATATATAAATCTATATTTATATTTTTAGACAGGATTAATTCATGAATCACGTTTAAGTAAAATTACTATACAGGATGCTGAGCAAATTCTACTAAAATATTTAAAAACATATGTAAAAGAAGCGACATGTCCATTAGCAGGAAGTTCAGTCTATATAGATCGTATGTTTCTACATAAATATATGCCATTAGTTAATAACTATTTACATTATAGAATTATTGATACTTCTACTATTAAAGAACTAATTAAGTATGTATATTTTACATATATTTATTGATGTATTATATTTTATATATTCAATGGATTATAATTATATCAATTTCAGGAGATGGAATATAAATATAACTATTTTAAAAAAAGATCATAATCATAGAGCATTATCTGATATAAAAGAAAGTATAAAGGAATTACAGTATTATAAAAATAATATATTTAATTCTTACATATTACAAGATAATATGAAATTATAAATATAATTTTATAAAAACAATTTTATAATACCAAAATAATAAGTAACATTTGTTAATTATTATGTTTAATATTTAAAATAATTTTTTTTATAAAATCTTTTTATTTAAATTTAAACATATACAAATTTTAGAATTAATATATATATAAAAAATGAATATTAAAAAATATAAAATAAGAAAAAATTTTTTTTTCTTAAATTAAATTTATTCAATTTAAAGATTAAAAAAGCATAATTAAACAAATAAATTTATTAGAACCAATTTATATTTACTTTTATAAAAAAATTTTTTATATATATTTTTTAATTAAATTATTTAGCTTAATCAAAATAAAATAATATTATGAATTTAATTATATGTATAATTAATTTAAATATTTACTTATAAGATTTTTTACTTATAAGAAATCAATTAAAAAATTATAAAATATTTATATAGAAATTAATTTTAATATAAACACAAGCATAGTCTATAAAACTCTAAAAAAATAAAACATCAAAATATTTACAACTAATATTCAAATCTTAATAAATTTTCATATTCAATAAAATTTAAATTAAAATACTAAAAATATAACATATTATTGTACAAATACTTTATTAATTGTAATAATTGTTTTTAAATAAAAAATTTAATATTAAGTGTTATTATTATTAGTATAATGTAATATTTCTTTCTGAAAATCTTTTCTGGTGAATTTATATTCGTAACTAATAGACACGTAATGCGCATGGTTGCTAAATAAATTAGAGGTTATAATCAAATATATATTCTGTGACGCAATATTTGTAGCTAGCTTTGATAAAACATAAGTTGTTTTAACATTTATATAATTTCATTTAATTATTTTGTGTATTTTATATTATTCCATTGCAAGTATCAAATTTATAAATAATTATATATATTTTATGTATATATATTATATATAAAAATTATAAAATTTTAATATTATTTTATTATTTTTTTTAAAATATATGTTTTATATTTTATAAAAATAAATTATAATATCAATTGTAATTATAATTATTAATAATTATTTAATATGAATTACATTATTATAATTTTTAGTTAATCATAATGGCACCTTCTAAATCTGATAATGATGTAAAAGTAATGTCAATCGGTGGTCGTGTAACTAATGAAAGAGAACGTTTGATTGGGATGTTAGAAGAAGAACGTCAATGGAGAGCACGATTTCTTAAAAGTCAAAATCTTGCACCAGATGAGCCACTAATGACAAAGGAATATTATAAGCAATTGTATAATCCATTTCGAAGGTTTTATAAATTACCTTTTAACAAATTTGAAGCATTGTTAAGTCCTCTTATAGTAAGTAGATAAAATCATTTTCTTATTATATTATGTCATATTACTAAAAAAAAAATATTACTTGATTTTATTTTTATTGAATTTTTTATTTAATTTTAGGGTAAAACACCTGCAGTTGTTATACGTAATACAACATCCAAACTTATAATGACTATTGTTGGAATTTATTGTGGATGGTATTATTTCAAATATAATACATATGTATGTCAAAAATTTTTTAATATATATATTAATAAGAAATTTATTAATATAAATTTATTAAGATTTTGAACATGATATATTTTTTTTATAGACTTGGATGAAACAATCTGGTTGGAGACAAATAAATACACGTGATGCAGCAATTCCAGGAATAAAAAATTATAAAGGTTTGGAAAAACCAAAAGCATTTGCTACAAATAATTTTGAAAATTCGCCCATATAAAAATTATTGTAATTATTATCAAGTAGTATTTCAAATACATTATCATATATCATTACTTACTTTATATTTTAAGTAATATTTAGAATATATATTTATTTCATATACTTTATTTAGAATAAAGTAGTAATTCAACAATATTATAAATATATTTATAATTTTAGTTAAAGCATAACATTATGAAAATCAAATTATATATTTCTATTTATTATATTTGTTTTTTTTCTTAAAGAATTTTTTTATTATAAAATTATTTGTTTACATATTAATAATAAATTAATAAATTTAAAATAGGCATAAAAAAAAAACATTTATTTTACATATAACATATAGAAACAACATAAATGACAAGAATTGAAAATTAAATTTACATTTAAAATTAAATTATATTTGAAATTATATTTGAAATATTTAATTATATCTGTTTTATATATATATATATATATATATATATATATATATATATATATATATATATATATATATATATATATATATATATATATATATATATATATATTTATCTAAGAAATCCTATTACTTGTCTTTGCCCAAGTTGACTTTCCTCTTTCAGTGCTTTCATAAGGCTTTCATTTAAATTTAACCCTATATTCTCACCCATCTGAAAACAATTTTGTTATTGATATATATACATATATACATATTATTATTATTATTATTATTGTATAATTTTAATTAAATTAACATAGGACAATTATTACTTGTAACATTTTCTTGAAAGTGCTAGGTTGAATACTTCCATAACCTAATTTAATTATTGATGAGACTTTACCATTTGGTAATACTGACATGATTATACTACTTGCACTACATACTTCTTCTTCTAAAGTTGGATCTATAATATAATTATCACCAATCTATAATAAAATTTAAATAATTTAAAATAGAGATAATTTTTAAATAAAATAGAATATTTTTTCAAATTATTCATAAAAATATAATATAAAATAATATAAGTAAAAAACATACTTTACATAGTGTTACAATAATTGGATAATTACTCGTATCTAATTGAATGCAATCATAAGGATCATCTGATAATTCAATATCTGGTTCTCCACCATCAAGAGTTGCAGTTGTGATTTTTGGTATTTCTGTACTATTTAATGCAGCTTTGACTGCAATTCCTACTGCATCAAAAAGATTACCACCACACTGAAGAATCTATATATAAATCATTTTTAAATTATATAAATTATTTTTAAAATTATTATTCTTATTTTTAAATTATTTAAATGTTAAAAAATATTAATATTTAAGCTTAATTTTATTTACCAAGACATCAACATATATTTTCCAACATTTTTTATGAGGTAAAATACATAATGTTCTCAAATCAAAAGCATTGCGTGTTTGATAAGCAGCTGTTAAAATATTACTTATTTCAGTTGCTAAATCATCACCACCTTTTCCTTCAAATGCTGGAGTTGCAGTAGCAGAACTAAAATATCATAGTATTATAATCAATGTAAAATAATTGTTAAAATAAATATATTTATTATTTTAATTAATATATTAAATTATCAAATTTAATTAAGAAAAATGTATTTATTTAAAATTAAATAAGTAAATTTAAAGTCTTATTAAAAAAAAATAATAAAATAATTATTTAAAAACTAATAAGAAATGTTAAATATATTTAAGATATTCAATTATAAGAGAAATGTTATTTACCAATCAACAAAAAATTCTAATTTTCCTTCATTTGGTTTATCAGCATGAGGTATATCAAGTTCTACTTTGATGCCAACAAGTATATCTGTATTTCCTATACGTAATCTTGCTGATCCATGAGTTTGTGGCATTAATTTAGTTTCAATTTCCATTGATCGATATTCACATTGTCGCCTACCATCATTTCTAAAGTCTGCCTTTATAATTAAAAAATTAAAAAATTATATAATTATAAGTAATTATAAAATAATTTTTGCTATAAGAATAAATCATACAAATTATACAAATTTATTTTTATATCTATTATTACTTACATCTATTCCATGAAGAATGAAAGTTTTTTCACCAGAACTTAAAATAACTTCTGCCATTATAAAATATTTAATTTCTAAATATTTAAACAATTTTAATCTTATATTTACACTTAAGAAACAAGTGTAATAAATAATTTTAACAATGTTATTACAAATATGCAATTGAGGTTATCTAACCTACAAGTAATATATTAATACATATATTTCATTCTAATAATATTAATGTCATAAATATATTATTCTTAATTATAAAATTATTTAAAATATTTAATAATATTTAATTATTAATTAAAGTTAATTTATTTATAGAATATAAATCTTAGAATAAATTCTTTTTTATGCGAGTATTTATAAACATGAATTATTACATATCGATTATAATACGAATAAAAAAATATTTTCATTCATTTACGTACATAAATAAATTATGTGTGTATATATGTATACATATCAAATTTTTTAAATTTTTACACTATATTTTATAAGATATAATTTTTTAAGATTAATATTTCTTCTTATCTTTTCCATAAATATTTTTAAAAATATTTATTATATTTTATTAATAATTTCTTAAAATTTTCAATTTAAAAAAATTTTATAATCAATTAATATAATCATATTTTTATAAAATAACTATTTAATTTTTATGTAATATATTTTTTATTGCATCTTTTGCTTTTTGCACACCAAGACGAAATCGTCCGTATTCTGGACGGATTTTCATGCCACGGTAATAATATACAAGACTCATTTCAAAATCACCAAGATAATATAAAGCTTCTGCTTTACAATATATTGCATTAGCCATATTTGCATTTTTCATTTTATATTGTAATGCATTTTCTGCATCTTGCAATGCTTTTTGTGGTTCTCCTAATAAAAGATGACATTTACTTCGTGCTATTAATGCATTGTTATCATTTGGCTCAAGATCCAATGCCTAGTGAAAACAATAGTATATATTAATTATAATTATACTATATATAATTAAATATGTTATATTTAAAATATTAATTTTAATTTTATATAAAAGTAATTTTGTAAATGATTTGTTTTAATATTTTATGTATAATTACAGTAAATATAATAAATTAATATACATATAGGCATATATATATGATGTATATATGAATATATATATATGAATATATATAATTATTAATTTAATAAATAAATATATTCATTAATAAAATTTAAAATTTATATAAAATTATAAAAAATTTTGCGTTCAAATGTAAATATAAATAGCTGATATAAATATATTTGTTTACTAAAAAAAATAGAATTTTATATTTTGCTAAAATTTAATAATAAAACAAATTAAGATAAGAATATCAATTGAAATTTCTCAAATATAATTAGTTTTTGAGAAATTAATTATTAAATTGTTTTAATTAGCTTCCTATCCTAAAATAAGATTTTTATTTGATAATGATCTTTTTTTATTCTATTAAAATAAAGTATTTTATTAAATATTTTAATAAAAAAAAATTATAATATAATAAATAACCGAATATTTAAAAATAAACTTTAAATATTACATATTGATAAACAATTGTATCAAAATTGTATCGAAAAAATAAAAATAATATATTCTATTAAAAAGAGAAGAGAATCAACAAGAACCTTATTAATACAATTCATTGCTATTTTAACATCACCAATTCGCATCTCACGCAATCCTAAAGCTAATATAGCTGTCGGCTCAGTATCTTCTGGCAATTGTAAATTGCGATCTTGTTTTTGCTTTATTTTCAATGATTGTTTAATATCTTTAGTTCCCATATTTACTGCGGCGGCACGATCTTTATCAGTATATATTTCTTCTTGACGCCGAGCATCATTACTCTGTCGATATCATTTCTTTTTTTTTTGAATATTCATTTCTGATTCAATTGACAATTTATTAGACTTATTTTCCTTTTGTTGTTTCTTATCCTTTTTCTTCTTTTTGTCATTATTAATATAATTCTGTTTATTATCGGTAGACTCAGTATTGGGATAAAATTCTAAAGAAGATGAGATTTTACTAAAATTTGAATCCGATTCCTCCTCAGACTGTTTTGAATTTGAAATATTTTCCGCGAGCGCTCGCACGTAACTTTGTAATAAATCATGATGGTGCATAATTGGATTTAAGAAACCCATAATTTTCGAATCGATGGCGTTGTGCGTGTTCGTAAATTCTGATGCAATTATATCACTCATCATTTGATTTTATATTTTTATAATTAATCTTAAATTTTTCTCTTATTTTTTATTCTTCTTTTTTTAGTTATATATATAGTATTATATATGGTATTATATATTAGTTATATATATGGTAATATAACGAAGTTAAATTTTTTTTAAATCTTTTTTTAACTTTTTAATAAATTTATAAAATATAAAAAAAAGATTAATGTTGAATGAAAAAATAAAAAGAAAAATTTATATTTTTAATATACTTTTTTATATATTTTTTTAATTTATTTTCTTTTTTTAAAAAATATTTTATTATTAAGAAGTATTTAACTATTATTTATATATATATGTTATTATTTAGAAAATATTTAAAAATATCACTGAAGTTGTTTGGTCTTTTTTTATAAATTATAATTGAATGAATATACTTAATGTATTTACGATAAAGAAATAAGAAACTAGTTTCGTGTATTGCGTGTGGAATAGACGTGTGGTTATCGACACCTTGTGAAGACGGCTTGTTTCCTTAGAAACAATCAACAATACGGACAATTCAACATACGAAAATTTCTGATCATATATGTATAAAAGAATTTCAGGCAATTTTAATACTTGTCAGAAACCATTTAGTTTAGCTGTCGACATTCGAAAATTTCTTCGGTAGAAATTGTTTCTTAATTTATGGTATGAAGTCTTATTTAAAAAAATTTTATTTATTTTTCGCTTTCTCATAGAATACATGTAAAAAAATATTCATTTATTTTAATTACATTAAAACATATTTTATTATTTATTTATACAAAAAATTAAATTATTATATTATATTATATTATAAAAGATATATATAATAGACGGATAAGATAGATATCAAAAAATTAAACAAAAAATAAAAAATCAAATTCAATCATAACATACTTAGTGTTTTAGTTTATTATGTTTAAATATCTTATTATAGAATAAATTATTAAATATTTTTTAATGGTTGTTCCATAATATTTTATTAATAAAAAAAAATGAGCTACTTATTTTGATGGATTTATAGTAAAATCTAAAAAATAAATTAATATGAATGTTTTGCTGATATTTGCAATATGATTACATTATTTAATATTATAAGAATAAGAATTTAAGAAAATCAATAATAAACCAATATTCATTATAAATAAATAATAATAATATTCATTTCATCATTGTTATAATATTTTTTATATATATTTTTTAATAATATATTCTATATAAAATAATAATATATATATAGTATATTAAAAAAATAAATAATTAATTTTAAAAATTGATAATTAATATACATAATTTTCATTTTATTACATTATAATTATAATATTATATTATAATACAATACAATTATAATACAATTTTATGTACAATATTTAAAGTATATATTTGTCTTAAATATTTTAAATTTGTTTTAAATATAATATATAAATTATATAATTTATTAAAAAATATTATATAATTTTTAATAAAAATAATCAATTTTATATGAAAATTAATAACTAAATTAATAACTATAAATTCATAATTCAATTTTTCATATTTTTAAATAATTATTTAAATAATATTTTTGTTTTATGTAATTTCATATTTTATTTTTGTATTCATATATTATTTTTGTATTATATTTCTATGTTTATTTATTTATTCATATTTATTATATTTTATATATTTTTCTTATTATAATTTAATTAATTATTTCTAATTATTTTTAAATATAATTTTTTATATTTTTTTATTTATATTTTCAATGTATTTATTGAAAATCAAGAGAGAAATATTTTTATATTTTTTTATGATTGTAAATATGCAATAAAAATGCTTTAAGAATTAAAACTTACTTTATTATAAAGATATATAGCCTTATTATAATTGCCATTTTTTATATGGATCATCGCTTCATCTACAAATAATTTTTTTTCTATTGAAATGAAATGTTTTACTTTGCCATGATTTACCATACTGATTTAAAACCTATAATACATTTGTTAAATATTTATATATGTAGTTAATATATAATTAATTATGAAAATTCAACATTTTTGTAATTATATCTAATATATATTATTGAATAAAGCACTTAAATAAAAAAAAAGTAATTATTGAATATTTAAAGTATCAAAATATATTTTAACAAAAATACATTTATAGAAGAAAAAATATATTAAAAAATTATTTTTTATAGACATTTAATATGTCATTCATCCTTAAATTACCCTTAAATAAAAAATAACTTTTTTAAACAAGTGATTTTTATAATTCTACTTACATAAAATAAATTTTTTATTTTTTTATTTTTTTGATATAAATTCTTATAGATGATATAAACTTTAATTTACATTCTAAACTTTTCTGTCTATACTTTTTATATGTCTCCCTACTCTTGCTAATCAAGATTAATCAATATGAGAGTAGTAATAAGAGAGAGAATAAAGATGACTATTTTTTTACGACATTTTATCAATAAATAAAACGCGAATATTGTCTTCGTTATTTTTATATTATATTTTGTATTATAAATTATAATAATTTTAATGAAATTATATTTCTTATGGTATATAATATTTTTAATTTTTATAAAACTAAATAATTAATATTAATTCTTTAAAATTTTAATTTTATTAAAAAGATAAGAATATAATTATTAAACATTAAAATAAAAAACATTTAAATAAATATTGCTTATTTTACTTCATAAATTTAAAGATTTTTAGATTAAAATAAGTTTTTAATTTATTATTAAAATACTATACATATGTAATAATAATTTTAATAGAATTAAAATTTATAAAATAATAAATTTTGAATAAAATACTTTTTATTTTTAAAATTATTTAACAAGAACTTACATTTTAATAAAAAATGTAAAAATAAATAATTTGAAATTTAATATAAAATATATATAAGAAAGTATATAACAAAATTTTATCGATAGACAAGATTTTAATAACGACTAATTAGTCAATAATAAAAACATATTAAATGGTTATAAATATTAAGGTTTACTATAATATTTTTTATACAAGTAATTTATTTACATTTAATTATATATTATCTTTGTTTTCATTATAATTACTTTAAGCAACTCTATATAATAAATTATACTATATTATTGTGATGGTTTCCATGGTATAATTTTTGGTTTTGTAGTAGTATAAGGCATATAAGCTTTATTGGTACCACTTAAATTTGGTTTATGATCTGCCATCCATTTATAATTTGGCCGACTTAAATCTTTAGAAGGAATTAAATCTGTTTTATAATGTAACCATCCAAACCATTCTGCTGGGACTTGAGATCCATCATAATCCAAATAAACTGCTTCAGAATATATCACCCATCGATTCCTACCTGTTATATATAACAATAATAAAAACTTTAATTATAAATAATTTTGCAAGAAATTTATTCAATAATATTTTTTTTAACTAAATTTAATATTAATATAAAATTAATATTTTATTTAATATTTTTTTTTTAATTAAATCTTGTAAAAAAAAATATATTTCTTATAATGATAATTATTTAATTGAAATAAGAAAATATAATATAACGATAATTTAATATAATATATATATATATATTTATTATATATTATATATATAATATATATATTATATACAATAATATATATAATATTTTAGTATATTTTTAATATTTTAAAGTTTATTATAAGTTTGAAAATTCACATAGTACAAATAGATAAAAAATATTATTTTTAACAAATTTAAACATACACATACATAACATACATAACAACAATAGTGATTTTTATATAATATAAAGAAATAAATAATAATAATTAAAATCAAATTAATTAATATAATTAAATATTTATATATAAAAACTCAAATTTCATAAATAAATGAACAATGCAAAGACAAATTAATGCAATATTATAAATTATTTTTTAAATTAATGCAATATATCATTGATATATTCTTCAGACTATAGAATATATGATCTATATATAAATGAACTTATATCACCATATTATCTATATCATTTATTCATTAACTTACCATAGAATAATGAATTATTTTCATAATATTTGTTTCCATATTTGTCTTTACCCACTAATGTACCTGCTTTTAAAGTATCCGTTCTGAAAATATTTGGAATGTAATATGATTATTCATATTAAATTATTTTTATATATTTATATAATAAATAATTTGCACTACTCAATCAAAATCAATAATTTTATATTTATAAATATCTATAAAATTAGATTTGCCAATATAGAATTTTTTAATAAGACAATTATTATAAATAAAATTGATAAATACGATAAATACTATTTAAATAAATAATAATATATTATATATAATAACCTGAACAAAGTATAAACAGAATTTAAAATACCACCATTTGCTCTTATTATATTCCATAGATTATAAATTTTATCCACTCCTAAATATTTCGCCATATTTATTTCTAAAGATATACATTCACCATATATATATATTCATACGAACATGTGACTTTAACTATATAAATTTTATAGATGTCTTACTTTAATAAGAACTTTGCATACTTTTTTATATATCTTTTTTATTTTATAAATATATAATCAATCTTATGAAAATATAATATAAATTTATCAAAATATAAATTAAAATAGTTTATTGTTTATTATTGTCTAATTTTCAAAAATATATATATATTTAAATAAATATATTTAAATAAAAGAAAATTATAAATAGATATTTCTTATAAAATTTTAAATCTTTATATATATATTTTTTATATATATATATCTTTATATATATATTATATATATTTTGTATTGTATTGATATTAGAAAACAGTTTAAAGAAATATATAAATAGTTAAATTTAATTATAAATGTATTTTTAAGATACTTATTTAAATAATTTTTATATATATCAAAATATATGTTGTATTAATAAATAACATTTTATTTTTACATTTATATGTTACCATACATATATTTTAATTTATTTAATATTTAAAAAATATTAAATAAAATAAATTTTATTTAATTATTTATTATAATATTAATTTTATTTTATTTATATCTAAATTTAATTTATTTTAATTTATTATAAATATCATTATTTCAAATTCTTAAATAAATTTTTTTAAATTTCTTAGATTGTAATTTTGAATGCGTTTGTTTTTTATATATTTACTATATTCATTTACAAAATTTAAGTTTAATTATATTAATATCAATTTAATAATCATATTATTTTATTCATATTAACAACTTAAAAAATTAATATATTTTTTGTAAATATTAATTTTAATTAATTTTCACTTCAAATGACAAAAATAAATATTTCACTATGCAAACGTTAACAATAAAAAAAAATAAATATAATGAAAAGAAAAAAAATAATCATAAGGAAAAGAAGAAATATACAGATAAAGTGAATAAAATTAAAAGAGAAAATAAAGAAGAGGAGGATAAAAAAGATGATGAAAAAAAAGAAGCACAAAAGAAACTCAAAAAACCAGCTGAAGATGTAACAGTATTTACTTCTGCCATCGATCCTTATGATGCTCCTTTACAATGGTGGGAAACCGAACATATAAGATATGCGTAAGTTATAATTTTTATTGCTCATGTTAATTTTTTATTATATTATATATTTCAATTTTTTGTATTTACATTAAAAATTTATATATAAATCAAGACATATTTTTTAATAATTTTAATAATTATGTAAATAAAAGTTTTATAAAAAAGAAAATAAAAAAACAAAATGTTAAAAACAAAAAAAATTAAATAATATTATTAAATTATTTGTATAATATTAAATATAATTATAGATTCTAAATCCTTGTACGTAAATGTATATGTATAAATATATGTAAAAGTTAATTTATATCGTCTCATAATAATAAAATTTATAATATAATGTTTATGATAATAAAATATTACTATTTTTTTAAATCTTATCTATTTGTTATAGAATAAATTATCCACCAGTTAAATTTCGATTAGAGAAAGTGATGGGAAGTCATATTGTACGATTAACTGATCGCAAATATATGATACTTCTTATGGCTAAGCTTTATGAAGATCACGTAGAACAACAAAATATTCGTATCGAGAAGAGAAAACTGCCATTGCCATCGATGATGTCTCGATTATTAGAAATTTCTTATAAAACACTTTTTGAAAAGATGCAAGAATCTGGATATGATAAATTAAAACTTTATGAATAAAAACAATCGTAATTATAGTTAATATTTGTGTAATGTGATAAATATAATATGTTATATAATAAATATTAGAAATATTAATTATGCTGATATATTTTTATTTTTTTATTAAATAAAATTTTCTTATTATTTATATTTTTTATTTATATTATTTATAAAATTATTATTTTCTTATTACATAAAATTTTATTTATATCATATTATTACATAATGGAAAATAAAATAATTAAATATTGTAAATATATATATATCAATCAAAAATTTCATGATTCCAGAACACAGATTGTTTTCACGAATCATATAAATTAGAAAAAATTTTAGATTCAGGAACATATTTATATTCATGATTAGACCATCCAAGTGTTGCCAAATGATTGCTAAAAATTAAAGATGTTTTTCATTAAAAAATTATTAATAGTGTTCATTTGTTTATATATAAATATGGTATATATATATTAAAAATACGAAAAATTCAAATTTACTTATGTATTTCTTCTAATTCGTATTTTTTAGGTGCTTTTAATGGTGGTTCAAATATTGAATATTCTATTGGATAATAGTATATATGATAATGATCTATATAAAGATTTTCCTTTACTTGTTTCCTTACTTCTTTTCTTTCTTTTAATAATTGCAAAAAATCTCTTAATACATTCCTAGGACTATAAAATATAAATTATTAATGTATAATATATTTTCTTTGCTAAATATCTGTAATATAAATAATTAAACTAAAAAAGTAAAGTAATCTAAAATATTAAATTTAATATAATTTGACATAAATCTAACAGAAATATAATTTAACATAAATCTAAAAGAAATATAAAAAATAAAATATATTTAATAAATAATAATTAATTTGATATAATATTAAATATACCAATAAATTTCACTTGGAAAATAATTTTTCAAGATTTGCAAAATTAAAATTTAACTTACAATCCGAAGAGGAATCCTTGAGATACAGTAACCAGCAATGCCGTTAAAATTAAAATAAGCTAAAAATGATTTAAAAAATTATATAATTTATAAAATTTATTAAAATTATTAAAAATATTTATTTATTAAATAAATATATTTAAAAATAAAAATATTTATTTATTAAATATTTTTATGTTTATTAAATTTTGAATTAAAAACATATTTTACACATTAATAAAATTATCACTACAATTTTAAAAACAAAAGTTATGCTTTTTGAAAAACAATTATTAAATTATTCACGAGATATCTATAAAAAGAAAAATTATCACAATATAGATTTTTCAAAATATCAATGATTAAAATGTAAAATAATCATATGATTAAAATATTTATAATTTACTTGTGACAATAATTTTATTTTCATGATAAAATATCAATTTTAGATTCTAATAACTCCGATGTGGATCATAGAACAAACTAATAATTTCAATAAAGCAGATTGTCCTTATATCTATCCGCTTACCTACTCTCTTTTACTTCGAATCTCGGAATACTTTTCGTTTGTTTTGTTCAGTAGATATTCTTACTACATTTTTTGTTATTACAAAGGAAAGTATAAATATGTAGAACTATATAATTATTTAACGATTTCTACTTTCAAATTGGAATGTATCTTTTGCTTAAAAAAAAAATTAATATTTTACTTGTTGTTTTATTGTTATTTTATATTAATATATATTAATTTTAATTGTTTATTTAAAATTGTTAGCAACAACAATTTATGAAGCTATAACGAAATAATAATCTTTTATCTTAAAATCATAATGATAGAATAATTAATATAATAATAATTACAAAATATTAATTGTATAATTAATTATAATTAATAAATATTCATTTATTTAATTCAATATTATAATTTTTATAATTCAAATTTTCGTCTCTAATCTACAAGATTGAAATATAGTTTTATATTTTTTTATTTTTTAGAAGATAAATTAAAATAAATATCTTAAATATCTTAATAAAAATCTTAATTTATTATAAAAATATATAATTTTAAATGAAATGATTTTATATTTTTAATTATTTATATTGTATTAAATTAAAGATATTTCAAAAAATACATCTTTAATTATTATCTTATATTATTATCTTATATTATTAATTATTATATTTATTATTAATTATATTATATATTACATTATATAAATTTTATAATTATATTATAAAATTTGCATATTTAATTATTTAGAATTTTCAATCTATAAAATATTCATACATATTTTATATATAAATAATATTATGTTGAATTATATACATTTTTCTAATTTTTTTCATTTCCTTGATTATTTTAAATTATGATTATTTTTTGTTAATTTATAAATATATTTATTAACAAAAAAATATGTTCACATAGAAAAATAAACTGATTATGAAATCAACTTCCATCTAACTGTATAATTTATAATATATAATATAACATAATATATATAAATATATAAAATAAAAATGTGTTTGTTTTAAAAAAGAATAAGATAGAAATATATAGTAATAATAAATAATAAATAATACATCTTTTAATATAATAAATAAAATAATTTATATATTATATATTATATATTAATATATTATTATTTATATATTAATTTATATATTAACGAAAAAAAAAAAAAAGAAAATTATAATATTTTTAATTTTATTTCTAAATTGCTCTATTTTATAATTGTGATTCTTCAAGATTTGATTATTTTATCTTATTTTTCTAGATATTTCAATCTAGAGAAAGTTTTCACTGATATTGGCTTGTTATTATATATAACCTGAACCGGTTTTACTTTGATTTTTCATAATATATATAAATAAATTTTATACATTTCATCAATTCTTATAATATGCATTACATGATTTGAAATGCATTGATTAATTTAATAAGTATATAAAATAAATATAATTAATTAATAATTTTTATATTGAATAAAATATATTTTAATACCTAATAAAATAAAAATTATATCAAATAAAAAATTCTATTATTATAGATATATATATAAAAATATTAAAAAATTTCATTTTAATAAATTTATAATTACAACTTTAATTTATTTCACAATATTCATTGATAAATAATATTTTACAAAAAAAATATATTATAAGAACTAGATAACAAAATATTACAAAAAAAATGAAGTACAAAAGTTTAAATTTATTAATTTCTATATTATTCGAATAGATGGCGTGTTTGTTTGAAATATCTGCTTGTACGCATTCATAAAGTCATATCTATTATTATATATTTTTTAATAAATATAATTTGATAAATGAGAGAACGTTATAAGCATATTTTTCTTAAATATTTAAAAGATTAGCGATTATGTTTTAAAATATGTAATGGTAATTAATGTTAAACAAAGTGTGAAGTTCTTGTACGTAATATTCAAAGTGCGTAGTTCATCGTTTGCTTCTAACTTCCTCTTACAAAAATTACATTTCTATGTAAGATACTAATTTAAAACTATCGTAATATATATAAAAATAATAATATAAATATACATATACATATATTTTTTTTCCAGTAGTATTTAAAACGTCACAGCACTTTTTTATTTGGTTAATTATTTGATGTATATATAATAGAAGTCGATATGTTGATTAATATGAAACGCATCTAATGTATTTCTTCTCTTTTGGTGAGTAGTGCATGTGTATTTGCATAATAAATAATAATTTCTATAATAAAATAGTAATTCGATAAAAAATATATTTATGATGAGTGCAATTCTCCCATTACAAAATAAAAGTATGTAATTTTGCAATATAAATAATTACAAAATATATAATTAATAAATTTATTATCCATTATAAAATCTCCATAATGAAAGAATATATACGTATATATATAAATTATATGCATTTTTATGCACATTTCTTTTATTATTTAATAATTTTTTGAAAAATATTTATTAAAAAAATAACTATTTTCATATATCAAATATGATTTCTAAATATATATATATATATATATATATATATATATATATATATGTATATATGTAATGTCTATTTTTTTGTTTTATTTATCATTGAGATTAAAATTATAATTAATTATTTTTATGAAATAAAATTTTTCTTATAAATAAAATATTTATAATATATATTATTTTAATATTAATTTAAGATAATGAATTAAAAATATTATGTATGATATTTGTAGACTATGTATAATATTTAGAAAATAGATTTGTTAGAAGAATTTTTTTATCACAATGCTATAATCTAAAAATTTTTAAAATAATTTATAAAAATAGATTCTTTACTTTCATTTATTTATTAACAAAAAAATATTACATTACATTTTTATATATTTATATTGAAATTATATTATTTTGATATTTTTTATTCTTATTTTATGTATAGATTTTAATTGGAGCATGTACCAGACTTTATGGATTACAGTCATAGCGTTTGTATTTATAAATGCTGAAAAATGCCACCAAAACAAAGAAAAATAGCTATTATGGGTTATAGATCCGTAGGTAATACACATATAAATACACATATAATTTGTTTTTGTAATTATAATTAAATTATTTTAATAATTTAATAAATTATGTAAATAAAGATAATTTATTTGATAAATAATTATATTAATAATTAAATTTTATTATATTATAAAAGTAAAAATTATACAAATTTCAATTTTAAAAAATATATATTAATTCATATATATCATCATGTTGTATATATAAATTTATATATACAATATATCTAAAAATATATTTTGAATAATAATTTTTTTATTAATGTTAATAGGCAAGTCATCACTGAGTATACAATTCGTCGAGGGACAGTTCGTGGATTCATATGATCCTACTATAGAAAATAGTAAGAAGTACCTGTATCGTCTTACACGCTACTTCAAAGATTTCTAATGACACTGTTAGTAGTATTTTCTGCACATTTTGTTAGTAATTCATGCTGTAAAAGCAATAGATTCATGAAAACTTATTATTGAATGAGTAAATATTTTATTGAATGTACTAAATTTAATGAGTAAAAAAAAATTGTTGAAATAAAAATAAAAATCTTTAATATATTCATATTAAAATTGATTATCAATTTTTTAAATTAATGTTTCTTTTAATTATTTATAATATGAAGAATCTATAAAAAGTTGATAATTTGTGATGAATATATTAAATTCATTTTATTTTTATTCAATAGAAATTTTACTCAAAGATAAGAAAATTATGCAAGACAAAGTTAAAGTTTGCTTTATATTTCAAAGATATATTTTTTTAATACTTCAATTTCAAAATTGAATATAAATTTTAAAAGATTTTTTTCTGCTTCCCTCCCTCCCTCTTTTTTATTCCTTCTCTCTAAAAATTAATTTATTTTTTAAATATATATTAATTTTAATTATTAATTTCTTGCAAAAAATTTTCTTATATAACTTTTTTTATTTTTATAATTTTTATTGTAATAAAATTTTTTTGAATTTTATGATATATATATAATATATATAAAAATGTTTACACATTAATAATAATAGAAAATAATTATAAAAATATGATAGAATTTTTTCTTTTTTTTTTTAAATATATAAATTTTATTCTTTTAAATTCAGTTTACACACACACACACGCACGCGCGCGCGCGCGCACACACACACACACACACACACATTTAGTTTATTAAAATTTAAAATTTAATTGTATTTATAGATAACATTTTTTAATTATATATGTATTCATATGCTATATACAATACTTTTTCTCCATAATATATGAACATATCAATTTATATATTTTAGTAACTGTTATTTATAATAATTAAGGTAATAATTTAATATTATACATAATATTCATGACTTAATATTTATGTTGTATTTTAAAATTTTGCTTTTAATAGATTATTTTACATATAAAATAACTAAAATTAGCTTTTTTTAATTAATATTATTATTTTAAATTAATAATTAAAATTAAAAGTTAAAAATTATTTTATAAATTTATATATTTCATTTTTATTTTATAAATTATTAATGAAATTTCTGCTTATTTAATCATTGAAAATTCTTATATAATTCAAAGAAACTAGTTAAAATTATTATTAAGTTCCAATTTTTTGCAATAAGTAAACTTTTTTCTATGTATAATACATTATATATAAAATGTATTATACAAAATGTATTATTCTATATATATACATTATATATAAAATTCTTGTTTGTTCTCTAAGATATTAATATTAATATTGATTGTAAATATTGATTAATATTATTTATTTTTTACTTTATTGTGATTCCAAATGCTAAATAAGTAAGTTAAATAAAATATGTGCAGATTATGCATAATTTAATATTCGTTTAAAAATAAATATAATTTAAATGAAAAATATATATAAATATGTTACTTATACAACTTAAATAACATATATTTTGTCTATTTAATAATTGATTATTTAATAATTTCGTAATTACAAACAAATAAATTGAAAATTTTAATTGTGTAATATAGAATTATGTAATATTATGTGAAAATTTGGAGACCTTCATGAATTTGTTTGGTTTTCATGAAATACTACTCAATTTTGTTTTATTGTACTTTATATATAAGTAATGTTATATGTACTTTATATACAAGTACAGAAAATATTTTATTAATTGAATTAGTTTACATTATGTGCGGTTTGTATATAATTTAGGAAGTACTATTAACACTATAAAATTAATGTTGTTACAGCATGATACATTATTAGCAATATGCATGAATTTTTGAGTTATTAGTTTTTTTATTCTATATAAGACTTAAAAATTATATAAAATTTATTTATAATTGTGTATATGTAATATAGTAGTATCTTACATCTTATCAGTAAATTTTTCTTCAAATTAAACTAATAAAAGAAAAATATAAACTTTTTGTTAATCAAAGATTAATTTCAGTTATTAAAAATTTGGTATAAAGATTTAAAAGATGTGGATTCTACTGTTTTAATTTAATTTATTTTTTTATATAAATAATTTGAATGTATATTCCAGCATTTACAAAAAGTACTCGAGTAAATAGTCAAGATTATGAAGTTAAATTGGTAGACACAGCAGGTCAAGATGAATATAGTATATTTCCAACACAGTATTCTATGGATATTCATGGTTATGTCCTAGTATATAGCATAACCAGTGCTAAGAGTTTTGAAGTTGTACAAATTATTTATGACAAGTTATTGGATATAACAGGAAAAGTCCAGTATGTCATATTATTATTTATGTTATCAATTTATAAAAAAATTAATAATAATACATATTTTAAAAATATTCTTTATAAATTTCAGTGTTCCAATTGTATTAGTAGGAAATAAAACAGATTTATATGTTGACCGAATGATAACAACAGAACAAGGTAAGCGATTGGCAGACTCTTGGCATGCAGCTTTTCTAGAAACAAGTGCAAAACAAAACGAGGTAAGTTTATTTTATTTGTTTTTTTTATTTTCTGAATTATTTAAAAAAATTCTAATTTAATTTTTTAATATTGGTTCAGTCTGTTGCAGATATTTTTCATACACTATTAATTGAAATTGAAAAAGCAGATGGAAATGTACAAGAAAAATCAAATTGCATTATTTCCTGAACTATATTGCTAAAACCATACATTATAATATAATGTAAATGTATAAAACCAAATAACAAAATTGGCATTGTATTAATATACGTCCAAAAACAAATTAAGTGTAAAAAATATCAAAAATATAAAATAGAACATGTAAAACAATTATGTCTCTTTTTGTTATAAATCAAAAATATTATAAATATTATCTATTTGAAAAAATATCCGATTATAAATATTTTCATTATTTATTTTTGTAATCACTATTTAACAAAAAGAAAATTGAATTGTTTATGTTTATTTATATTGCGTATAAATATAAAATTTAATATTTTAGATACAATTTTTTAAAAATAAAATACTTGTTGAATTAAATTTATGTAATTGATGTTTAAAATATTTATATTTGTTGAAAAAATTTTCATTACAAACAATTTTTAATATGTAATTATAAATATTACTATAAAATATATATATATATATATATATATATATATATATATATGATAAAGCAAAAATTAATTGAATATTTAATAAAAAATAAAAATATATGGGAATCGTAAATATTTTTATTTTTTTTTTGTTGCTTTTTATTATTATTATATAATAACATATCAAAATATCTCTCGAGGATAAATTTTGCAGAAATATATATAAAGGAACAATTATTATTATATATAAACAATTATTATTAAACAATTATAACAATTATTATATAAATAAGGGAACAAATATAAAAAAATGAGTAAAAAATGTTATATATTTAAAATGTCTAAAATATTATAAATGGAATTAAAAATAAAATAAGAATTGATCATCATCAGCATTATTTTTTGAGTATTAAAAATATCTCTTTAAAATTTCAAGAATGATACTGAAATGACATTGATTCTCAATTCTTACTTTAGCTTATTCTGTCTTTGAAATTCTTGATTCAAAGAATGTCATTAAATATACTTTTATTATTTTTTTTTTAATTATAATATATATTAATCTTTAATGTAAAAAATAGAGATATTAAAGTCTCATTATATAATATATTACATATATTATAATGTATTACAATATAATAGTTATAATATAGTAATATAATAATTTATGTAAATATAATCATGTAACAAAATATTTTTTTTATTCCTTATTTATTGAAATTTACTTTTAATTCCAATCATTATCAATATTGCAATCTGAATCAAATCGTTGAGAATCATCTAATATAAAATTGAAAAGGAATCCTAATATCCTATCGAAATATGGGACAAACAATGCATTAAATGTTACATCTATTTTGTTCTTCGTTTATGATTTTATGAAACAGAATTATCAAGTGATTTTTCTATCTAGCTATTGTATATTAATAACAATCGCATGCGCGATAAGTATTGAACGTTTTATTTTATCAACCTTCTCTTTAATACTGTCCAAAAATCTACGTATTAAGCATTAAAAGTTGAATAATAAAAAATAAAAATGTTACGACATCTTTTCCAATCAATTACTCGAAACGCAAAAAGTAGTAAGTTAATAATATTATTATATAATATACATAATATTTATATTTTAAATAATTTGAAATAATTTATTATTAAAGAAACTTACATAATATTAATTTCTTTCATTTGATATTATTTATAAAATATAAAATATATAATAAACAATTATAAAGTCTAATTTATATATACATATTTTTATTATTTGATTCAATTTATTAATATTTTCAATTAAAATTATAATTTTACAAAAAACATTTTTCCTTATAAAAATTATTTATACTAATATATATTTATACTTTTTATTTATAAAAGTTTTAAAATAATTTTTTAATATTAAAGGTATGCGATCTTATCATGCTAATAAAATTCCTGATAATGTTAAACCACCAACTATGGATGAAGTGCTTGTACCATGTGGCTCGTGGAAGGAAGCAAATGCTAAAGCTCGAACTAAATATAATCTACAATTTGTAGCTGGTGTTGTTATACTTGCTGCAACTATAGCATATGTATGTATTAATATAAGTTTTTTTTAAATTTGATTAAATTGTATTTATTTATATATTTTAATTTTAAAATATTTAAAATATTCACATTTTAATTTTTAGGGTAGAATAACTGGCGTACTTTGGCTTAACTTTCTTCCACCAACTCCAAAAGATAAAGATTCTGAATAAAATGAATTCAAATATAGTATTATAGTACATATAGCAAATATAATTATTGTATAATTATTTTATTGTAAAAATAATAAAATATTTCTATTTATAGTATATTTAATTTTTATTATATATATATATATAAGAAAAAGGGAAATGTTTTTTGATGATTTAAAATATATATTTTATTTTGTTTACATTTTTGTATTTAAAATTGTTTTAATGCGTTTTGAAAAATATTGAAAAATTATTAAAAAATAAAAATACATAAAATATTTGAATTAAATTTCATTATAATTTTATTAATATTAATTTCATTTCATAAATAAATTCATTATGTTCTTATTTATCAAAAAGATTCAAATTTAACAAAAGTTCAAATGATATAAAAATTAAATATTTACATTTTTATTTACAGAAAAATTATTATTCTGCTAATATGTTATTTAAATTTAATAGATATAATTGTTTATTTCACATTTTTTAAATTATCAAATTTTTTAATGAGATCGAGCTATTTCTGAGAAAAATTCTAAAATATCTTGTATGGTAAATTCAAGAGTTACCATACTATCTGGATAGCATCTTTGAATTAATTCTTCTATATAAATATATTGTGCAATGAATTCACCTTGCATTTCACGCCAAACGACCTAAATAAATAAATATATAATAAATAATTAAGTACAGAAAAAAAAAAATATTAATAATATATATATATTTTAAAATTACTTGTAATAAATTTTCTTCTTCACACAAATGTTTTTCAACTTTTCTATATAAATTTTCTAAACCTTTTTTAACTTCTCGGGCGGGATATTCTTTTACAACACGTCTAAGCTCTTGTTTACTAAAGGCCATTTGATAACTAACTTCAGATTCTTTAACTCCAGCACCAACTTTTGCTTGCACTCCTTCAAAAAATAACTGCAAATACATGTTATATATTATAATGATGAAAAGAAATTATAAATGTAAAAATGTAAAATAAATTTAAAGAATGTAAATTAGAGACATTAAGTTTTTCCAAAGGTCTTCCAAAATATTGTGTAACATATGCCCGTAAAGCATCTTGATATTTTTGTTTAGCTTCCTTTCGTTCATGGTCAAGAACAGATATTTTTAATTGTGATAAAAGATCATATAAATGATGAAAATTTTCTAAAAATAACACAATATAATATTTAATTACTGAATAATTAAAAATTAAAATTAATATATTATATATTATATAATATAATATATATTTAACCTTACCCATTTTAATAACTTCCTGTGGAGTTTTATGATGTTCTCTGCTATGGATAACAATAGCATCAAACATTGTACTTACTAATTTAGTATACCATTTCTCAAGATCAACTTTTCTATCTGAATTTTTAAAAATTTTTTCTGCTGTTCGTGCAAATGATTCAAAATTTTCTACATATGGTAATATACCACATTTATTTCTACGATTAACTTTAGTATCACAAAGAATTGATTGTAATTGTGTTTGCATAAATTTATCAAAAGCTCTTTTAACTTGAATTAGAGCAGAAGCAAATGTCATAGATAAAAATGAACCAATATCTTGTGCTGACATAACATGTTGTGATAAACGTACTAAGACATACATACACCAACTGAAAATTTTTTTAGTTGTTTTTTTTAAATAAATTTAAAAAAAAATTAAAAATCAAAATTTATAAAGACTTACAAACTATCTATTTTATCCAAAAAAGCAATAAAATTATTTAATTCACTTTCCAGTGATGGAAATATAGCTGCCATTGTTGCACGTACTTCTTCATTTACTTGTCTTTCTAATTTTTTACTTGCTGTAGAAGTCACTGATCCTGGACTTGCAGCCCCATTGCTAATATTATCTGTTTCTTCCATTTCACTACTCTAACATATTTAGATAAAACACAAGTAGATGTAATTAATTTTTAAATATTTTAATATATTTTCTACTAAAATAATTTACATACTTTTGATGGAGAAAGTACAGAATCTAATTGTAAAAAAGAAATGCAAAAAGCTTGTTCTGCAAGACAAACTGGTTGCATTTGAGAAAGCATACAATCAAGAACTGAATCTAAAAGATTTCCTTCTCCTACAGGTGCCCATATTTCACCACTTAATAAACAAATAGGTGCAGGATTCAATAAATCTTCTACTTTTTGACCACTAGATTTTGATGTATTTGCTTAAAAAAGCATTTTTTTGTTAAAAATTAGTATTTATAATATTATAATATAAAAATTGAAAATATAATAATAATAGAAAAGAAAAAAATATATAATATATACCTTGAAAACGTTTACAAATAAGCTTATTTCTTGCTTCCTCAAAAAATCTTTTCAAATCCCTTTTATATAGTTTACTCATTGTATCTGTATAAACTTTAGTTAATTGTATAAAAGCTTTATTATCTAATGCTCTTAACAATTGCATTAATTCTGTATATGGTTCAAGTTCATAATGAACTGCTTGATGTGTTGGAAGAATTAAATCAGTCATTGATGTTGACATATCTCCAATATCATTACCCTATAAAGACACTATAATTTAATCTTATTGATATTTTAATCTATTGTTCATATATAATAATTGAATCTATCTTATTTATATAAATATATATATACCAAATGTATAAAGAGATTATTTAGATGTCTAGCTACAATCACAGAAAATTTTATTCTAAGTTTATCAAGTCGTCTTTTTTGTTCTGTTACTGCATTTAATTTATCAAGTCCTGGTGGTAGAGGAGCTGTTATTGCTTTTAAAAGAGCAGCACCTGCTTGGCTAAGTACATCTTTTTCTCCTGGAAGCTCAGCTTCACTCAAAATATGCTGATGAGTTGATGAAATATCTAATTGTGACTTAAATTAAATAAAATTATTTTATAAAAGAATTAGAATTAAAATTATTATAAAATTAGAATTTTGTACATATAATATAAAAATTAAAAAAATATATATATATATATATATATATAATAAAATGTTATTATAAAAAATATATATTATTTTAATATATATATTAAATTTTTTAATATTAAAATTAATATAACTATTATATGTTAGTTAATTTTTTAGAATAAAATAATTAAATTATAAATTTTATGAAAATTACTTACAATGACTGTATTCAATTGATCTAATAAAAGTCGTGCATTACTATTAGCTGTATGAATAGCTTGATTTTTTTGACCAACACGTGCCATAACTTCTCTAATTCTACCAAGAGCCTCATCATAAGCAGCCAGACGAGCTTCAACAATGGAAGCTTCAGTTATTGCTACTTCTATACTATTCATTAATTGAGTTACACGAGCTTCTGATGCCAAAACTGATTGCACATTTTCCTATATTCGTTAATAAAAAAGATTTTGAATAAAATATATAATGGATTATTGGGAATTATTGAAACTATAATTTTACCCCATCAAGAATTGAAAGATCTTTAGAAAGAGTTTCCATAAAAAGTTCAGCATTAGAAACTGCATATTCACAATCTTCCATCATTTGTTCTAAATCAACAGCTTCTTTTTCAGTAATAGGTTGATAATCAGATGAAATAGGGGATGATAATAGTTCTAAAAATATTACAATATTAAATTAATTAAAATTATTATATACATATATATATATATATATATATATATATATATATTAATATAAAAAGTACAAATTTATATGTAACACAAATAAATTGATTATAAAATATGTATACTATATAATATTATATTACAATATATAATGTATATATATATAATAATATATATATAATAATAATATTTATATTAAAAAAGAAAAATATTATTTTTACCTGGTGTGAAAGTGATACTATCACTTTCTTTTAATGAACTAGGATCTATGAGCCATTCTTTGGGAATATTTCTAAATTGTGGTCTTTGAGCTAAATTACATGAATAAGTATATAAATTACTTATAAATGTTCTTCGTTCTTGTACTGTTGTCACTGACCATTTATATACTTTATCAATATGTAATTCTATATCCATAGAATCATTTTTTACACCATCCACAATTTGAATATCGCTTAAAAGCCAAGATTGTTTTTTTTTAAATACATTTTTGTCATTTTTTTTTACTTGATATAAAAGTAAAGATGTTGGTGAATCTGTAGTTGTAGTTAAACATAAAAAACTCATCTTCTTTTTCTTGTATGCCTTGCTTACATAACATATACTTAATAATTTTTCATCACTAGGTGTGAATACTTCTCTTTGTAATGTATGTCTTATTGCAGCCATAATTATGATTACAGTTTTATATTTTATATAAAATATAAAAGATATTATTTTAAAATAATAACAATATATGTAAATTTATTAACTTTAAAAAGCCTTAATAATAAATTATGAACAATTTTGTAAAATTATATAATTTTAATACTTTCATAATATGATAGTTAATAGGTTAACATACTTTAATTTTAGATACATATTTCTTAATTTTATAATTTATTATAAATTTATAGAAGAATATAATTTTATTTCAAATCATAATATTAATCACAATTTATTTAACTTGTTAAAATCCTGTAAAATAAAATCTGACAAATTTTTGTTTTACTGACATAAGTATTACATAGGTATATATATAACTTACATGAATATACTTATATAAATCCGTATATATAAAGAAATTTTAATATGTGATCTTTATTTTATTATTAATTAATAAAAAATATATTATAATTTTAATATTAGCATAAACATAAAATAATTAAATAAAACATAAAAACAAATTTATAAATATATTTTATATTTATTAAATTTGAATTCGTATGGGTATGATATTAATATAATATTATTATATATTGATTATATCATTGAACTTAAGCTTTTGATAGAACAATTTTTACAAAATTTACAAATAATTTAAAAATTTTATAATTAATTATTTAATATATAAATGTATAATAATATATAAAATCAAAATTAAAAGATTTAAATTTTCTATAAAAATCTTTTTAAACATCAAATTAATCTATAAAATATAAATCCGCTTTTAATTAAAAATTAATAAATTATAAAAAAAAAATAACTAAAAAAAAAATTACTAAAAAAAATTTTATAACTTATAAATATTAATTTAATAAAAAATAATATCATTATATATATATTATATCAATCATAATAATCAATCATATAGAATTTTATTAGTGATTTTATAATGTATTTATAATATATCTATGTAAATACTTTATTTAAGATAGTGCATTATATGATTGTATATTAAGTTTTATGAAATTTTAAAAAATTTATAAAGTTAAAAAGAGTTCTGTGTTGTTTAACATGAGTGATATGTTTAATATATATAAAAGAAATAGAGAAATTCACAGTCTAGTAGGGTATTCATATATGAAATAGGTGCAGTTGCGTCATGACAGTCGTAAGACATAGAACGGTGAGAAAAATTACATATGTTATAAATTATTTGTGAATGTATTTTTAAATAATAATAATAAAATCTTTATTTCACATATAAATAAGTGATAAATTTAAGACGAAATTTATATATTTGATAAATATTATTTTTTATAAAAATTATAAAATATAATCACAATTTATTATAATTAAATAAATTTAATTTTTATGTAAAATATAATGATATATATATCAAAATGATTTTATATTAAAGTTATTTTTTATTCTTAAAAAATTGAATAAAGATATATATATATTATAAATAATATAAATCATTTTTTACATATATCTTTAAACATTGATATATGAATTTATATTAGTATAAACTAAATATTAATTTAAAGTTATGAAATAAAATTCTTATTTTGAATCATTTTAAATATCATCATAATATTTAGATTATATATGTGCTATATTAAATATTAATGGAAAAAAAGTTATAATTATACATATATACATATATATGTATGTATATATATATGAATGGATATAATAAGGAATGTTAATATATTCATAAAAGAATTAGAAATCAAAACAAAAATTGTTCAAAAATAGTACAAAAATTCATCAAAGTTTATTTATTAAATTAAAAGCAATTGAAAATGATTAGATAGAGATATAGATAAAGTATTCTGTCTATTATCACCTTCGTCTGTTTGTTTTAAATATATGTATATATATATATATATATATAGGCGAATAAATATGTATATTTTATAATAATAGAACGTTTTGTAATAGAAATTTAAAAAATTATATTTCAATATAAAATTTATATATAAAATATGATGCAATATATGATAAAATGCAAAATTAATTATCATTAAAAGAATTACTGTAACTATATATCATAATGTTTTCGTTCTTAAAAAAAATTAAAAATAAAATATTTAATTGAATGAATATAAATATGTAATATAAGTGATTTTTAATAATTTTTTATTTTTTATTAAACATTGTATTATATATACTATTATTTTTTATTAATTTAAGTTTTATTTTTTTATTGTATTATATGTATATATTATATTATCTGTATTTATATTATCAATTATATTATTATTAAATTTATATTAATTAATAATTATTTAATAATATTATATGTACATGTAAATAAACTATATATGACAGATAAAAATATATGATTATATGTAATATATAATATTCATATATTTATATATATATGTGCATTATACTATTTTTATTAAATTTATAAATAATATTATATAGGTGAATAATGGATGAAAATATTTGGAAACAAACGAAATCACTGGAAATTCCAGAAGAAGCTCTTAGACAAACACTAGAAAATGAAAAATCCATAACAGAAAAATTATATGCACTAGTAAAACGATCTCCATTTGCTGTAGCTGGTATGTTTTTAATTACTATTTCATTATATTTATTTATAATTAATAAATTAAAAATATAAAGGAATATATTAAAAATAATAAAAATCAATATTTTTTAATAATAATTTTTATTTTTCATTATAATATAATTAAAATATAAATAATCTGATTAAATTTTTCAAATTTAATATTATTTTATGAAAATAAATAAGATTTTTCTTATAGGTTTAACAGGTTTATCTATTGTATGTGGAATAGGTGTATATAAATGGAAAACAAAAACAGTAAATCCTTCTATATATTTAGTACAGCTAAGAGTTGCAGCTCAGGCTACAGCACTTAGTATTATTGGTCTAGGAATGATGTATAGTATGTATAATGATTTTATACTGAAGAAAAAAAAGGAATGATATTCATGATATTAAAAACAAATAGACACTTAAATTAGAAATTTAATTAATTTTAAAGAACAAATTACAATATTTATTATTTAATAAAATATCCAAAAAACATATATATGTAATAAATATCAAACTTAAACAATCTGTGTAATTTTTATTATATTCAATATAAAAAAATGTTATGTAATTATATGAAATAGTAATTTAATATTTTTTAAAATATTTCTATTATTAAAGAAATTTTTTATTGTGTAATTATTGTTCTTTAAATAAAATGTAAATGATGTAAGTATTAATAAAATCTAATAAATCAATATGAAAAATTAGAAATTTAATTTAAATTATGTATTTTATAAAATAATTCTGTTTAAATCAATATTTTATACATAAAATGAATGTTAATAACATTTGTTTGAAGAGTGAAAATTATTAAATTTTAATAAATTAAAAATTAGTTATATTATTTTATATTAAAATATTATTAAATATTATCTGAATATATAATATAGAATAAATTTCAATTATTTAGTGTCAAATAATATATTTTTAACATATAAATATATTTAGAATTAATATTTCAAATTTTTGTTTAATGATTAGTAAAGTATATTATAATATATAATATATATTATATGTATATTATAATATATAATATATATTATAATATGTATATTATAATATATATAATAATCAATTTTAATTAATTTGTTTGTATTATATAATTTTATTATATAATTAAAATCAATTCTAACTATAATAATAAATACGCAATATTAGGTGCGGAAGAATTTACTTCAAGTTATCAAAATACGTAAAGATGGCTGAAGAAAGTGACAGAAGTCAATTGCCACCTGGTTGGGAATGCAGATACGATATTCGAAGTGGTCGTCCGTATGTACATTTATTATAAAAACTTATGTTATTTTATTATTTGATGTTAGAAAAAACAAATATTAATGAAATTATTTATTTATTATAAATAGCTAATATTACGCAATTATCATGATCTGTTTCGTCATTTAACTATTTGTTAAATATAAATTAATAAAAAAAATGTTATATAATTATTCTTTATTAATATTTTTTACTTGCGATATAATAATATATTAATAATTATAAATAATTATGATCAAATTATTACATGATAAATAATATTAAAATATAACAATAATTAAATAATTATTGTTATATTTTAATATATAAATTTATATAAAATATTTACAGATATTTTATAAATCATTTTAATCGTACAACAACATGGGAAGATCCAAGAGTAAGATATTGGCAGTATTCTCAGTATATACAATCACAAAATTCAATGGCATTGAGTTCTGCTACAACTATTACTTCTCAAGATATACCTATGCAGGTTAGTAAATAATTTCTATTATATATTAAATATATTAGATTTATTAAATCATTATATGATGATTTAATATATAATGAATATATATGCTTTTATATGTAAAAAAGTATGAGTTTTTAAAATTATACTTATGCTTGTATTAAAATTTTAATTGCACTGCCAATATATTCTTATCATGCACATGCTGCATTTGGATAAAATATAATATGTATAACTAAATAGACTGGAGGAAATGGAGGACATTTAGGTTATGCAGGAACTCATAGAGCTCCTCAAATTTATCCTATACCGTCTCCTTATCATAATCCACAACTTGCATTTTTACCCCCTAGTTTACAGGTAGGTAACTTGTAATTTATATGCATTATTACATATTATTTGATATTTTGATATTTAACTTAAAATCAAATTAAATTTTTTTGATCAATTAATTATTCTTATATTATAAATTGTCAATATAAAAATAAGTAATTAACGATAAACAATATTATTTTATATGAAACTTTTATATTAAATATTTTTATATTTTATTATCTATTATTAAATGTTATTTTATATATTTTAATATTACACATAAAATATTTAATTAAATATTTAATGTAAATAATTTATGTAGGATCTGAAAACTCCATTATCTCTAAAATCAGTTAGTGCAATGACAAATAGGCTTGGAGATATGACATTGGGATCTTCAACACCAATAAAAAATATGGAAACGTGTTTAACACAGAATTCAGATTCTGAATTGCAAGTTGCTAAAATTAATGCAATGTTTCCAACAGTTTCTGATACTCATATTCGACTTCTTTTAAAAAAGTAAGTAAATAAATATATATATATATTTTTATATGTATAAATTATAATATATATTTAAATCCTTATATCATATGTCATTATTAACAAAAATTTTGGTTAACTTTTTTTACTTCCATTAATATAAATTTTTATATTCTTAAATTTGAATTATATTAATATACACATTTTTAGTATATTTAGTTATATTTCTGGTATGTATTGATTGATTTCTGATATGATTGATATATATTAGTTTTTTTCATTGAGTTTCATTAGCACTATAACAATTAGAGTGCTAAGATGGTAGCTGATATCTTTCAGATACCATAACAGAGCAGCTTTGGTTGTCAGCGCTTTACAAGTGGAAAAGAATCCTCTTTGTGCGCCAGGACCATGCACACCTGTGGGAGTGCATTCTAACTATGCAATACCAAGATGGCGATTACCACCACATGCTATACATGCAGCTTTAACATTGAGTCCACCTCGTGGGGCTCGGCCAGCTCCTAACTCCCCAAAAATGAAACTTAGGTTTTTCCTATATTAATAATTTAAATTTCACCAGATATGGATGCTAGATGTTGATATTGTATCTTGTGATAGTTGCAAAGAAATATATCAGATAGCAAAATAAAACATTATATATATTATGTTTATTTTGAATATCTGATGTATTTTCTGTACATTTTTTGTACATAAGTATATACAGTGCTGTGTAGTGATAGCATGTGTTAGTACACATTGCAGACTATTTATACAAATATTTTTTACTTATAATCAAATTCAATTTTTATCCTGTATAATTTATTAATAAGTAAAAATTAGAATTAGAAATTATAAATTTATTTATCTGCAATGTGTTAAAATTTGTTAAATATAATTTTATAAGTGATAATATTACAATTAATCAATGTGAGAATGCAAAATGTTTGACTAAGTAATGATAGTAATATGTTACAAAAATTTACATCCTATGTAGTAGATAAATCTGTATTTTGAGTAGTTTTTTAAAGAATGATATTAAAAAATCAATAATTTTTTAGTAATTTTTTTTTAAATTATTGAATAATTTGTATATTTCATTTTTTCTTATTATAATTTATATTTAATTTATTTTTATATTTAATTTTTTTATATATAATGTTATTTCGAATTCATTTTTCATTTCAGTTTCTTCCTGGTTTACAATACACCATATGTTGGATAGTATAAAATTTACACAGATCATAGATAGGTTGGTTTCATATCATTAATGCATTTTTTATTTAATTTTTAATAATTATAATAAAAATTCATATTTTCCTTTTATATTATTTGTTATAATAAAAATTTCATAATAATAAATGAGTTTCTTAAAAATAATTCAGTAATATATATGTAAATTAAGAAAAATAATAATATAAGATTCAATTATTTAAATATTTAAATATTATTTAAACAAAATGAAAAAAATATTAATATAATACTATAAAACTCATTTATTGAACAAAAATGTGGTTATAATTTGTGGTTATAATGTGGTTATATTAAAGCATGATAATATGTGCACGTTATATTATAATTTGAAATATTATATTTGAGATTGTAGTTGAAATATATAATTTTATTTTTTTAGAATCAATTTACTCATAATAATTTTAATAAATTCGAAATAATATTTTTATTCAAATTATCAAATTATCAATTATATGTTTATAATTGTTATAATATGCATATAATTATTATAATTTTTTTTATTAAATAATGGATATTATTTTAATGTATATATATTTTTTTAATAATCATCATTATTATTATTATTTTTTAATTTATAAGTAATTCTTCACAATATTCATTCTTTATTGTAGACTGTTTATATCTATATCATGTGTATTACAAAATAATTTTAATAAATATTACATATTAAAATACTACATTGCAGGTACCTGAAAAATGTATTTCCAAAAGTAGAAGAAACTATGTTGCTTGATATTTTGGAACAAAGTGATAACAATGTTCAAAAAGCTTCTGAAAAATTAATTGATTTGGGTTATGAAAAACGAAATCCTATAGCTCCTAAATCATTACGAAAAAAGGAAGAGGAACAAGTAATGTATTAAATCTTTTTATGTGTTTAATTAATATTGTATATCATATAAAAAATTAATATTTTTTTGTAATTATATATTATATATTCTTTTATAATTTGTAATTATATATTTATATTTTTTTACATTTACAATGTTAATATATTTTATTTTATAAATATTTTATAAATATATTATAGATAAAATATATTATATTATAAAATAAATTATATTATAGATAAAATATTCATATATTTTTTTCAGATAAAAAAAGAACAACAAATTGCACCTACCCCACCACCACGTATGAAAAGTTTAGAAGAAAAAAATAAAAGTAAATATATTTAATAATTTTAATAATATTAATAATATCAATATTTTAATTCTTTTTAGTATAGATTAGATTTATAGATCATATGAAGATCTTATTTTATTGTTAATATATTTTTTATATTATAATTTAGTTTTATAGAAATATCAATATTGATGAGTTATTGGATATAAAATATGAGAATATAATTAAATTATGAATTAAATTTTAAAACTAAATTAACTTAAAAATATAAATCTAGAATAAAACATCAAATATGATTCGGATTACAAAAAATTAAACTATTAGTTTATATAATATCATATTATAATATCAATATTTTAATTTTTCTAAATTATAATTTATTAGTGAAAATGCGATTAGTGGAAAAATATAAATCAGTACCAGAAAGAGTAATAATGCTCGCTATGGATAGTGTTGATTATGATGAAGAAAGAGCAATATACATATTAGACATCATGGTTACAGAAGAAGCTACAAGACCTTTATGTACATCAAGTAGTCAAAGGTAATATATATCTAAGTAAAGAAATTCATATTTTTTATACATATAATGGAAATTTTAAATTTTTTTTTCTAATTAAATAATATTTCAATTGTTTTATATTTCATACATTCTTTTATCTAAATAAAAATATAATATTACAGTAGTAAAAGTGATGAAAGAAAAGATAGTCCACCAATAACTGAAGCCGTAAAATTAACTGTATCACCAATTAAAAAAATAGTTAAGGATGCAGATTTGGAAAAATCTAAACGATCTAAAAATAAAATAGAAATACCAAAGTAAGGCGAAATTCTATTACATTTTGTCATATCTATGATTTTCTTTTCTAAAATAATTATATTTAATATAATATTTAATGTATTTAATTATATTTAATATAATATTCATTATAAAGTTATAAAGTATATAATGTTCAATAATATTTTTAGAGTTTCTCGAGGAACCAGTACAACAGAAGACAATGAATATAAATCTCCATATTTGACAAAATCAGTTGGACCAAATCCTGATTTACCAAAAGGAGCTAATAATGATTTACTTTTGTAAGTTAAATATTTTTTTTCTAATATTAATAATTAATAAATTATAATAAATTTATATTTTTTATATATGTTTACAATTATGATATGATTATAATTATTATATGATTTAAATAAATAATACATAAAATTATTTAAAATTTTTTAGACCTGATTATGCACCCTGGTCAGGACCAGATCCGAATTTATTAAGTAAAGAAATATACAATAAAACAATAGCTAATGGACATGATGCAAGTTTGGTTTTTGGAAATCGTTATGTTGCCAAAGGACCTAATCCAGAATTGAGAAAAGGCCCATTGAGGGAATTAACTCAAGGATCTATTTATTCTCAAAGAAATATTTCAAACACAGAAAGTCGTGGTAAATGAAATATGTGTAATTGTTTTTTTGTCAATTTTTATGTTTGTTAATTTAGTACATTTCAAGTTTTGTTTTAAAAATTATTTTTTTATTTAATAATTTCATATAAATTATACAGTAGATTTACAGTTATAAATAAGTAAGTATATAGTTGAAAATTAATTATTTATAAATTATTTAATCAAAATATTTATTTTTTAATTTTTTAAAAAAATTTTTAATAATATTAATTTAAGTAAACAATTATTGTTAATAATAATTAAATTCAAATTCATTCATTAAATGTTTATTGTATATATTTTTTTACATAATTACATAAATATTTTGTTAATTTTGTTTTAGTTTGTTACATTTTAATAATTGTTTTATATTCATTATGAGATACTAGTTAATTTTATTATATACCAAGAATGAATATTATCTACAAGATAAAAAAAAAAGATTAAAGAATATTTAAATGAGTGTTCAAAAATTTATTTAGATATACATGTTTTTAATAATTTAAAAAAGTATATAATTATCATTCTAGTATTATCAATTTGGAAAAATCATGATGCTTCCATTTTTGACATATCTTGTGCATTTTAACATGTATATAAACAAAAATTTCTAAATATGACCAAATTTCGAAATATTCAAAAGATAATTTAAAAAAATTTTTAATATTAAATTATTTGATTATATGTAAACATAAAATTGTAAGTCAACTTTTTTGAAAATATGAACAAAGTTTCTAATAATTTCAATATAACAAATATAACATATTATATTCAAATATAACATGAAACTTATTTAATATTTGTAATGTAGTAACTAATTCTAATAAATAAAATATTTTATAATATTATTTTAATATAATATAAATTTTTATTATAAATATTATAAATATTTATTATAATATTAATTTTATTTTAAAATTTTTTGTAATATATTACATTGATTGATTTCAATAAATTTGGATAAGAATTTTATTTTTAAAAAATTAAAATTATTGAAATTTTAAAGAATTAAATATAAATTAAAAAAATATTTTAATATAATTTGTTAATTATAATTCATATATTCTTTTTTCTTTGCAATAATTTAAAAAATTAAAAAACAAACTTAAAAAATTAATTTTTAATTTTTAACTCGTAAATTTTTAATTTATAAGAATAGAAAAAAAATTTTATCATTTATTAATGAAATTTATATTATATTTCATTTATATTATATTTTTGTTAAAATAATATATAAAAAATAAAAGAATATTAAATTCTTTTTAATAAACAAATATAAAAAATAATTTAGAAATCTTTATAATTTATACTATATTATCATATTAAAATTCTTAAGATTATAAAATTTTTATCACTCTAATAGTTAAATTCTATTTGTAAAAATCATAAATTGCCAAAGGACCTAGTTTTTAGTATCACAATTAATATATTCAGTATTATAAGATATTTGAGGTAATTTGAAATATAAAAAAATTTAATTATGTGACAAATATTTGAAAAATTTTAATTTTATATGCTATATGTTCTAAATCATATTATAATATACAATAGATATAAAATATAAATTGCATATCCAAAATGCAATTCCAACATAATTATTACATATATAGGCCATAATCAAAATAGAATTTTTAATGATAAACGAAAAATAAAACTTTATATATGCTATAGCTAAATAAATGTACAAAAGTATTTTCATAGCTTAATTTAAAATAATCCTGCCTTTGAGAAAATTTAATATGTGAATAAAAATTAATAAGAGATGGGCTGTGGTTGAAACATTAGGGCTATTTTTATAGCTTTTTGACTTGGAGAAATTAGGAGGGATAAAATAATCTATTTTAACTATATTTTGAGTATTGATACATATGCTGAAAAATAAGATAAATTAATTCTTCAATTAGATAATTATTGTAATTTGATATTTCAAAATGAAAGACATTCTCTCAAATGCAATTAGATAGATATTATATTCTGTGTATTCAAATGTATGTATTGTGAATTAACTATGTATTGTGAAGTAACTATTAGTCAATAATATAAAATGCCAAATTTATTTCTTTGAATTCTTCCATCCAATAAATTCATATTATAAAATATTAATATGAAATAGAAAATGAAAAGTAAAATATCTTTCATTATTTTAAATTACATAGAAATGAATTAAATAGAAGGTTGTATGCAATAAATATTAGTAAAATCTATCCCTAAAATAATAAATGTATTTTATCATATGAGATTTGTTAATCTGGTATGGATTTTGTTGTATTAATGTATAAGATATTTGCTATATATGCAAAAAATGATGTTATATATTAATGAAGTTGCTCTATTTCACAATTAAGATTTCAAGTTCCATGCAATTTTTCTCATGTATATGTTATTTTATTTGCAGAAACAAAACTATTTTTAATAGACTTTATGCAATGTGAACACATAAAAAAAACTATATATTTAGGTATTTTCAGAATTATTTTGTGTTTAATATAGTTCGCTCTAATTATATTAAAATCATATTTAGCTTTAAGAATTTTGTCCTAGATAATTTAAACTAAACAATTAATACATTTTAAAATGAATTAAAATAATTCATAATTAAAAAATATAAATATTACATACATACAAATATTATATATGAAATATTGCAATAATGCAAATTATATTACATTGTATTTACACATATCTGTACAATAAAAATATCTATAACCAATTTTGTGTAATAATTTATAATTCTTTTATATATATTTATATAATAATGCTATTTACATAATTATATGTTATTTTATTCCATGAAATATTAAGTGATATAATGTAATTACTAGTAAATCTATATATATATATATTAAAAAAATGCAATATAATTTTAATTTAATGTATATTTATTTAATTTTTTTATATAATTGTTTTGAAATTATTGTTTTTATGTTACATTATTTTGTACTAATTACAATAACAAAGATATAAAATTAAACTATGTATATATTAAAAAAGAAAGAAACATTTTATGTACAACATATAAATATTTATCATTGATAAAAAAAAAAAATATAAAGATAGTGTCTAATTTATATAATAATTTATGTAATATTATGTAATATTAGTGTAATATTAATTATTAAACTTCATCTTCATTTAAAAGCATATTTGGTATACCATCATTGATTGGAAATTTTCTTCCAGATTCCGGGCATAGTAAATCTCCATTAATGATTTCAACTTCAAGTAATACATGATGAACTTTTTTTAAAAATTCCTCATTTGTTTCAAAATCTTGAATCAGAGTCTGCGGTAATTCTCCAACATGTCCTATCTGCATTGATATATATTATTCATTAATATATGTAACTCAGATTTTTAATATTATTGTTTACATATAAATTTGTTTACATATAAATATACTTTGATAATAGTTTCATATTTTTATATTGAAAAAGAAAAAAAATATGAATTATTTTAAATCTAAGTCATAATCATTTTATATAATACTAAATAATTACAAAAAAAATTTCATATTTAAAACAAATTTTCATTTAATGAAAAATTTAATAAAGATTATAGATAAAAATATTTTATTTTAAATATTTAAAATATTTCATAATTTTTAAATTTTATTTTACATATTTTTATGTATTTAATACGTTAAAAATTTTAATAATAATTTTTTATTTATATAAATAAATACAAAAACTTACACTTTCTGCAGCTTTCCAAAGTGTAGCCCAATCAAGTTTTGGAATTATTCTTGCGATAAATTCTGAATTGAAATCTACTTCTGAAACTTTAATATCTTTTGCCTACAATTTTATATAAAAATGTAATGCTTTCTTTATTAAAGAACTTTTAAATTGAATTGAATATTCATTTTATATTAAACAAAATATATCATAAATAGTATGTTACATGCGATTTCTAACATAAACATGTTAAAATATTTTATTTAATTTTAATTTAAATTAACCTCAAAATTATAAATATATATACATATATATATATATATATATATATATATATATATATATATATACATACAATATACATTTATATATATATATATATATATAATCTATAAAATCTTACAACAATTCCAAGGGGATATCCAACAGTTACACCTTTTAAGCATTTTGAAGTTAACATATTATGCGTTAAAAGCTTCATTTTTTTGTTATATTATTTAATTATTTTGTTAATTGAAATAATTTGAAAAAAATATGATTTCGTTTATTAAAGTTTTATATTATAAGTTCATTACACGATACTCTTAATGCCGGCTTTTCCTCACTTATGCACGTTCCAATTTCAAGACGCAATTCAATGTGACTAATATTTTATTATGAAAATGATATTTTCATAATTGTTTTAATATTTTAATTGTGTTATATCTAAAATAAAAAAAATAGGATAAAATAAAAATTATTCAATTAAATTTTTAAATAGAAAAAATTGATTATAAAAATTTAAATTTGATATTTATTGCGATAAATTATCTGACAGGATCACGTGATTTCTTCTATTTAATTGCACTTTTCTTTGAGAGGTTAGTTTCTTAGGAAAAATACTATTATATTATTTGAGAATAATCTATTATATTTTATTAGGTTTTCTTAAATATTTCTAAAATAATTATATCGAATTAATTTTAAAAAAAATTTTATTCGATACAAAAGTATGATAAATTACAAAACATATGGAGTAACCGACACGTATATATCATAGTCCGAAGTGGAAAATAGTTTAAACAGCAAACTGACACTAGCCACATCATCTGGCCTTGATGAAAATACGCAATCAGCTGTTATTCTTGCCTGTTTATCTCTTTTTGTATTATATTTAAATATATTTCTACTATTATCTGCCAGTCATATTTTGACACATCACCAACTTACTCGAAAAATAATTAAAAACTTGTATAACCTAGAACAAGTAGTATATTTTGATTTTTCAATTTCTAATTCTTCTACAAGCATTTAAAAATATATCTAATAAATATTAATAATAATAATTAAATATTATAAATTTTCTTTTTATTCATAATAATATGTATTTTTAATAAATTTATGATGCTTGTGTGATAATTATCAAAAAATGCTGCAGAAGAAGCAGAAAGATAAATATCAATAGGAAACGTATTAAATTAGTGCATATAAGATTTGCACTTTAATATATTATTTTATATAACAAAAAAAGTTGTTATTATGCAATAATGATATTTTGATAAAATAAATTACAAAGTATATAGAAAAAACATGTGTGCTATTACAAATACAAGATCTTGACATCAAAAGGATTATATTTTCAAATATAAAGAAAATGGCTTGTGATTTATTTATTTGGGGATTACTAATGTTTGGATGCAGCATACAAGCATTGTTAGTTGCATCTGAAGATGATCCATTGGAATATATGAGCAAAGAAGAACGGAAAGCATTAAAGTTTGTATCATTTCTTAATTTTATATTAAAATTAAATTATATTTTTATATGTATTTTTTGCATATATTTTTTATATTTGCAGAGAAGAAGCTAGAGATATGTTTTGTCATGCATACAATGCTTATATGGTAAAGTTTGTACAACAAATTTTATTTTTCAAATAATATAAATAAATATAATATAATAAATATAAACTAAATGTTTAAAAAAATTTAATGGAATCTATATAAATATAAAATAGTAAAATTTATTATATTATGAATCAGATATATAATTTTTTAATTGTTATAAGATATTAAATTATTACTGATTAAAATCAATTTAATTCAAATAAATAATAAATAAATTTATATTTAGGATAATGCATATCCTGCTGATGAATTAATGCCATTAAGTTGTAAAGGAAGATATAGAGGATCAGAACCAAATAGAGGTGACATAGATTCTACATTGGGAAAGTAAGGAAAAAAATTTATTATATATTTATTATATATTTGAAGTAAAATTTAATAAATCAATTATTATTTATAAATTTTATTTAAAAAATAAAATTATTTATTTTATTATTTTATATATTTTTTATACTTTTAAATTAATAAATTTTTTAATAGTATTTATTTAAATGATTATTATTTATTATTATTATTATTATATTAATATTCATTATTTAAAAAATTGTAATGAAGAAATACATATATAGATATATATATATATATATATATTTATATTATATATATATTTTCAGTTTTTCTCTTACATTGGTTGATACCTTAGATACACTTGTGGTAAGGATATTGAAATTATATTAATAAGTTTCTTACGTATATATTATATAATATATATAACAAAATATAATTTATATTCATTTTTATGCGTTTAATGTTTAGGTATTAGGAGATTTGGAAGAATTTGAACATGCAGTTAAACTTGTTGTCAGAGATGTTAGCTTTGATACTGATGTTATTGTTTCTCTATTTGAAACTAATATTAGAATGCTTGGGTAATATGCTTCATGATTGTTTAATATATTATTATAGTTCATATAGTTTATACAATTATTTAATTTTTTAATAATTAATATTATTTAAAATAATTTATTTGATAGGGGTCTTTTAAGTGGTCATATATTAGCAGAATATTTACAACAAAGAGCTGATATAATGCCATGGTATAGAGGTGAACTTTTAAATTTAGCCAAAGATTTGGGATATAGATTTTTACCTGCATTTAATACAACTACAGGAATACCCTATGGCAGAGTAATATTTTAATTTATCTTGATAATGAAATATTCTTCTTACATATTCTTTAAAATATACTCATCAATATAATTTTTTTAGATAAATTTAAAATATGGTATGAAAGATGTACCTTTAGAAGTATCACGAGAAACATGTACTGCCTGTGCAGGTAGTATGATTTTAGAAATGGCAGCATTATCAAGATTAACAGGAGAACCAATTTTTGAAGTATAATATTTTGTGATAATATTTCATAAAAAATGAATTTCAATGTTAATATAATATAAAAATAATATAATAATAATTATATATTAAATAGGAAAAAGCACAAAAAGCAATGGATGTTTTATGGAGAATGCGTCATCGTGGTACTGATTTAATGGGGTCTGTGTTAAATGTACATTCCGGTGATTGGGTAAGAAGAGATTCTGGTGTAGGAGCAGGTATAGACTCCTACTATGAATATTGTCTTAAAGCATATATTTTATTAGGTAATTAATTTTTCATTTAATATTAAAGTTTATAATTTTATAATTTTACTATAAAATTTTTAATGATATAATAAAATATTATTAAATTAAAATAATAACAATTTTTAATTATAATATATAGGTGATGAAAAATATCTTGGTCGTTTTAATAAACATTATCAAGCTGTAATGAAATATGTAAGCCAAGGACCAATGTTATTGGATGTACATATGCATAGACCAAATACAAATTCAAAAAATTTTATGGATGCTTTATTAGCCTTTTGGCCTGGTTTACAGGTGAATATTAATTTATTTGATTTTTTTATATTTATTTGATTCTTTTATTTTTATTTTTTAGGTATTAAAAGGCGATATTAAACCAGCTGTAGAAACACATGAAATGTTGTATCAAGTTATGCAGAGACATAATTTTATACCAGAAGCATTTACTACTGATTTTCAGGTTTTTAATATTTGTAATATTTTATATTTTTTTAAAATAAATAAATCTTAATTAAATATATTAATATATGCATGTTTACTATATAATAATATATGCATGTTTTTATTTATATAATTAGGTACATTGGGGACATCATCCATTAAGACCAGAATTTCTAGAATCAACATATTTCTTATATCGTGCTACTGGTGATCATTATTATTTAGGAGTTGGGCGTAAGGTACTCAAAAGTCTACAAACTTATGCCAGAGTACCATGTGGTTATGCAGCTGTATCAGATGTTAGAACTAATAAGCATGATGATACAATGGATAGCTTCGTATTATCAGAAACTTTTAAATATTTATTTCTGTTATTTGCGGAGCCAGGCGAACTACTTTTAGATTTGGATGAATTTATTTTTACAACTGAGGGACACTTATTACCATTAACACTTGCATCTATAAGAACTAATATTTCTTCGGTAAGTATAATAAATAAATTTAATTAAATCTGTATCAAAATATATAAATTATCAATTTTTAAAAAATTATATAAGATTAATATGATTCAGATATTTTTTAATATTTATAATTTATAAAATAAAGCAAGATTTTGAACGAGATATTGTACATGTGGACGAAATGGATCGTACTTGTCCTAACAGTCTACATTTATTTCCTGCATCAGTTAGACAACCTTTAAGAAACATGGTAGAAGATGTATATCCCAGACGTGCAATAAAAAGAAGATTGAATGCTGCACAATTTCAGGTGAAGGAATATTATTATATAGATGTTTATATAAAAGAATTCAAAAATGTTAGGATTTCAATATATATTTAGTGAGTTTGAAAGTATGGAATTGGACAATATACTAGTATTTTAGAAGGTCGAGAATTTCGAAAACTCGAAAACTATTATTTCAGAATTAGTTAAGTCACGATTATAGTTTTGAATTTTCTATCTTTTAGATATTTTTTATTTTTAAATCAACAATAAAAAAACAATAAAACAATAAAATAATGAAAGGTAAAAATATAAAGCAAAAATAATACATAAAATTATAAATAGATTTATTTTAAATTCATATATAAAAGTTTATTAAAATTTTTCTTAATATTGTTTAATATTGCTTATAAAATTTTGTTTTATTTACCGTTACATCATTATTAACAATAAAAAAAAATTATTTGAAAAAGTATCATTTTAATATTGAAATAAAAAAAAATTATATATTGTGAAAAAACTTTGAAATTATAAAAAAAAATTATTAACGATATATTAATATAAAAAATTTATATTATTATTGAATATGCGCTTTAAAGTTAATTCCAAAATTTAATTTGAATGAATATATTTTGAGTAATAAAATACTTCTGGAAATTTAATTCGATTCTAAAAAAAAAAGATTCTCATTTCAACCAAACATTTTCGAATTTTAATCTCTAATAATTTTAAATCTCTTATATTATTATTATATATAATTTAAATATTAAATACATATTAAAAATACATATTTTTTACTATAGGCAAATAATTTGGAACATTTAAAATTATTGAGTGACATGGGAATAACAACTTTAACTTTGGCAGATGGACGTGTGCAATTATTGCATACATTCTCTAATGTAAAATAAAATTTTTTTATATTTATTAACATATTTAAATATTTTGTTTATTATAATTTTAAGAATTATAAATTATATAATTTTTAATTTGTTATAGGCAAAAACACCACAAGATTCAGAAGAAGGATTATTATTTATGCAAGAAATGGTTGAAATAAGTAAAATGCAGTCTCAACAATCTGATACTAAACCACAAGCTGTTACATTTGTGAAACCAAATACAAATCCACCTCAAATAATTACATTATTAGCTGGACCAGCGCAATTTGGATTAGAATTACAAGGATTGAACAAAGTAACTGGAAAAGTTGTTTTTACGTTTCCATCAACTGCATGTACTGATCTCCATAATGCAGATAAACTAACAGGCAAAATAGCAATAATGGGTCGGGGTAGTTGTATGTTTATTGAAAAGGTAAATATATTCTATATTATATTAAATATCTTTTATATTATATTATAAAAAATATATTGTAAAAGAATTTTTATTTAATTATTTAAATATGATAGGCGAGACGCATTCAACAAGCGGGTGCTGTTGCTGGAATAGTATTAGATAATATAGATGGTTCCAGTGCTGCAACTTCACCTATATTTGCAATGTCAGGAGATGGAAAAGAAGTAGATGATGTAACTATTCCAGTTGTATTTTTATTTAGTATGGAGGCTTCTGAATTATTAAAAGCAATTGCTGTGGCAAATGGTGATCTTACAGTTACTCTTGGTAAGACATTAGTAAGATTTTATATATATTTTTATATGTTTTATTATTTTAAATATATTTTAAATATTTCATCTATTTTATTTTTTTTTTAGGAAATTTTTTTTCAAAAGAAGATGCTCAATTGAAAGCACCTACTGATTTATCAATGTTTGAACGATTGAAGGGATCATTAAAATCTTTTCTTACGCGACAAATGACACCACAGGTCTGTATTCCTTGGTGTTTTGCAGTAATTTTTATTGAATACATTCTTCTTTGGATTTTAATTCATATGAAGCGATACTAAGTTATTTTGTTATAATTTATTATTGATAAAATCTTTTATTCTTATTACAAATATGTTATATGATATAAAATGGCAATGTCAAATATTATTTCAAATCGATTATAAAAACATAGATATTCTTTAGTATTTATGATATTTATATTGAAACGATATAAAGATATATTTTTTATTCATACTGAATATTATGTAATATAAATTGTTATTTGAGTTTTTATATTTTCTAAGAAATTAAATTATTAATTTTGTTATATATATATTATATATATTATATTTTTATTATATTTTTATTTTTATATTGTATTTTTCCTTTTTTATTTTACGTATTAATTTAGTGTATATTTGTAACAAGTATATTTCAGGTCATTAGATAAATAATGTTCTAAAATCAAATTTTTATAATTCTTTTTATACAAATTATAAAATAAAACTAAACATCGAGAGATATTTTTTTTATAACAGACATCTCCAAGCAGTGGGACAAATTTGGACATGGTTCCTGTGATTAGACATGAAGAAGATGAAAAGGACATAATCTTTTTTTACAATCTACGTGCTGAAATTATCAAAGATCCACTTGGCGGGGAAGTAAGAATTACGTCGTCTTACATATCTGTTCCACTCACGAAAGAATCAAAGGACACATTAATAGAAAAACAATGGCGACAGATGAAAGAATTTTTTGTTAATCATATATACTTGGATGTTAAACAAAAGACAAGCTTACAAATTAGAAGTTTTATATTAGAAAGTTATTACAATTGGATAGTAAAGTCACGAAATGGGGATAGTAAAATATTAAAAATATCTTTACGAGATAAAGTTGCGTGGTTTTTAGAAGAATTAGCTGTAGTTGTACCAAATCCGTCCATTATGAAAATGGACCAATTAATGGATATTAATAAGCAAAAATTATTAAAACAATATTTATTAACAAAAATGGATATTATGGTTTTAAATATGAAAACAGTCACAACAATGCTAAAAACAATACGGTCTGAGAATCCAAATACTGAACAATTGTTCAAAATTTTCGAATTTAATATCGCGCAAGCTAATAATTATAAATTTTTAAAACAATTGTTGCCAGGTATTTTTGACATGGAAGATGAAATTATAAGTGAACATCTTGCTCTATTAGATCGTGTTCATAAGAAATATCGTGAAATATTAACTGATGGAGCAGAAGAAAATTTAGAAAAATCAATAATAGATAAAAATTTCTATTATGATATGATAATTGACAATTGGCAGAATGATTTGAAAAATTTTGAAAAATTGGATGTATTAAAGAAAATTAAAGGTCAAGATTCTACAATTATAGATTTTATGATAGATAATGAAAGTAGTAAAACAGAAATAAAATCTAAAGACTTTTCTAAAATGTCTAAAAACAATGATGATCTTAAAATGGGAAAATTTGAAGATTTTGAATATTTTATATTAACAGAAATAGAAAAAGCTATGAAAAATTCGGAACAAAATAATATTCGAAAATATAAAGAACATATTGAAATTTCAAGAAATGTAGCAGATAACATAAATAAAGAAAGTGGTAATTCAAATAAAGTAGTTTTAAATGTTTCTTCTCAAAATCAAAGTAAAACTGATACATTAAAAAATAGAATAAAATATCAAATTGAATTTATAAAAAATTAAATTAAAGATCTTACAAAAAATATAGATTCTTTAGCAGATTTTACCAAAATTACAAACTCTCTAGAAAATGTACAATCAAATAATATCGAATTTCAAGAAACAATTACTAATAATAATAGTGCTGATGAACAAATACATAAAGAATCTGTACTATCTGACAATGATTTTCAAGAAAAAGATACACAAATAAATACAAACAGTAGAACAATAGACAAAGATAAAAATAATGTATTTCAAAAGATTGGAAAAGAAATAGTTAATTTACAATATAATCAGGAAAATAATCCAAATTCTGTTGATAATTCTATTCATTTAAATACAAATAATTATAAAATTATATCCTCTAAACTGCCTAAAGAATATAAAAATCATATATCGACTTCTAAAGAAGAAGATAAAGACTTTATTAATGTTCCAAAAGAATTAGAAGCTATCAATACAAATTATAATTCTATAGATGAAAATAAACTACAACATAATGAAAAACATATAAATGAATTTACAAATAAGAAAATTAATGTACAGAAACACAAAAGCAAACATATCGATGATGAATTATAATGAAAGTTTTTAAGTTTTAAAATATTAATATTGAATATTAAATAAAAAGTTAAGTGCAAATTTCTAAATACAACAAGTTTGGCAATTCTAATTACACTGCATCTAATATTTTTGCATTAAATTTAAACATATGCAGTGAACTTTAATATTTTATACACATGAAATTTAATTTAGAAAAATATTAATTATCAAATAAAAGAAAGTGATACGAATGACCAGAACAATACTTTAAGTCTATAGAACTGATGCTTATAAAAGAATTCAATTTTACTTTTTATTCAAATTAATAAAATTATAAAAAAGCTATACAATACATAACAGTTTGCACAAAACATTTATCCTAATGAGGTTGTGACAGAATATTCTGTTAAGATTCTAATGAATGTAAATTTTATATGTACAATTTAAACATATATTTCTTGTGCACATTACAGTATAATGTGACAGCATATTTCTTCAGATAAAAAATTTTTAATTATACATATTTAGAATTTTATTTCTTTATGTTTCTGTGCTTCAAATATGTGCCATGATCGACAATATAAATTAATATTTCAATAAATAATGAATATTATGCTCTTCATTTACAGTATAATTTTCACTTTTATTTTAAAAAAATATAAATGATTATTATGATTAAATAGTTTTAAACTATAAAAAATTGTATAAAACTGATATTCTTTAAATACAATAGTAGTATATTAATTTTATTAAAATATGTTATATTTTATTAAAGAAAAAAAATGTATAAATTATTGATACAATTTTAAAAAAATTTTTCTTTATAATAATTTTATTATAATAATTATAATCATTTTGATAATTTTAAAGACACAATATATTTTTAATTGAATATTAAGTAATAATATAATATAATTGCAATTTCTGTTTATGTAAATCTGTTTATTAATCTATGCCTTATATATGTATATAAAAAATTGTACAAACGACAATGTACATATATATTTATGTGATATATAGGAAAGATAATAACAATGAAAGCGGCAATATATCAAATAGGATTTATGTAAAAATTCATAATATTTTGGTTTCCTGAAAATTACACTATATATTCTTTTTTGCTTGTAACATATTTACAAATTATATTTTGTAAAATAATTTCAAATTTATCATATAAAAATTTAGGTTTACCATGTGCCATATAAAATGCACAAGAAATACATATGTTTTAAATCAAATCAATTTAGGATATATGGGATAGAATATATATCATATACATATATCTTAAATTTATTAGATCAACTTTATAGAATGTGACTTTGATTATGAATGTAAATATTATATAAATAAGTGTATATTAAGTATGTGTTCTACAATTACCATATAAAAGTTTGTATGATGAATGCCAAAATGGACATTACAAAATTTATTGTAATTAAAGTAATTACTATTTTGCATAGAATTAATATGTATATGTATGTATGTATATATATATATATATATATATATATATATTATATATAGTATGTATACATACATAAACTTATATATATATATATATATAAGTATATACACATACATATATATATATATATATATATATATATATATATATACACATACATAATTTGTTGTTTATTATATGAAAATGAAGAAGAAAAACGAATGTATGTATATGATAAAATCTGTTAAAAGTTTTTGGTACATAAATAGAACGTGACATTTAAAAATGTGAATAAACTGTTGAAATGAAGAAATTTTTCGAACAATTAAGTATTGAAAATGCATATTCATGTAAATATTTTTTAAATTAAACTATTAATTTCTTTCGTATCAATATTTAAATTCGTAATATTTTCTTTTAATTTTTCCCATAAAAATTTTAGAATCTCAAATAAAATATAAAATTTTTCTTAGTATTAATGAATTATAATTTTAATGAAAAAGAAAAAAGATAATTATTATAGACTTTATAAAAAAATTATCTTTTTCAAAAATATATAAATTATTTATTACAACCATAATATATGAATGATTTTATTTATTTCATAAATTACTTTATTTAATTAACAAATGCAAATAATAATTATTTATTTGATGTTGTCTCTAAATTATAGAATAATTTTTTTATCTATATCAATTTTCTATCTATGTCATATATGAATAAATAAATAAAAACATTGAAAAATAATAGAAATAAATAATACACAATAACAAACAATAAATATTTGATGAATAATATAATATTTTTTTAAAAATTAATTATATTATAATAATTACATTATATAAAATAAATAAAATTATATAAAATTAATTTATATTATAATATATAATATAATATTATATATTATATAATATTATATAATATGTATGTAGTAATAATAATAATACAAAGCAAATTTTATAATTGCAATAAAAAGTAAAAAGAAACATAAACAAAAATTTTAATGATTCTTGTTATTAAAGCTATAATTGTTTTATTTAAAGCCGCTTTTCATTGGAGTTTGCGCTTTCGTGTTACGACAACCTGTCGTCAGATGTTGGCTTTGCGTCAATGGGAAGAAGCTATTTTAATTTTGAATTTTGGATGACCTTAATGTACTCTATTAAGTGTACGATATATGTATTTCGTTTTAATAAGTGAATAAGAAAATAAAGAATTTATAAAAAAACGAAAAATAATGTCAAAGGTAAGAAATTGTTTTTACTTGTATGCAAAGCAAGTAATATACGATTACCATGTGTTACTAACCATTCAAATCATAATATCTAAGAAATTTATATGAATATATTCTTATTTTAAATTAAAAAAGAATTTTATTTATATTTTTTTATTTGTTAATAATTTTATTAATTTTTAAATATATATAAATTTGATATTTATTATAGATGAATGAACCACTAAAATATTATGGAAAAAGAAGAAGCATTGTTCGTAGAATTGGTTCAATGTTACCTTTGAAACCACCACCAAAAATATATGTTAGTGTTACACCCTTGCATTCAATGACAAGTTCTATGATTAATGAAGAAACTAGTGGTGATTATATTGATACAAATGGATATGGATCTGCAAGGTTTATATATACATATTATATATACATATACATATACTAAATTTTTTTCGAATTAATTCAATACATTTACTAATTTATATTTAATAATTTAACAATGTGTTTTACTGATAGATTGTCTAATGTCAGACCAGATTTATTGGAGCCTATTAGTTTTGGATCTGAAATTCGTTTACTTGCTTTAGAACAAGAGCTTCAAGAACTTAGGGAACAAGTTTCAGCAATAGTTAAAAATAATAAACAATCTAGATGTATGTATATTTGAGATATTTGTTTTATTATTTATATTTCAAATTTATTTTAATTTAAGTTTTATTTAGATACATCTGTGGCTTCTTTAACAAATGGAATGGATAGTGAAAACATAATACAATCACAACAACAACCTCCTCCACCACCACCACCACCACCACCATTACCACCACCGACTCCTCATATTGCAAGAAGAGCAAGTTTACAAGATCATAAAGTTGAAAATCGTAAAAGAGGTCCATTTGCTTCTCAAATTTCTATGACAGATGTTTTAAAAGATATTGATAGTATTAAATTAAAACCAATTGCTAGGTAAATTATTTTTTATTTTATTAATATAGTTATATTGATGATATAACCAGAAAAGAAGATTTAACACTTAAAAATAAATTAAAAATATAAAAATTTTTTTTTGAAGTTTAGTTCTTTATTAGCATTATCTTTATGGTTGAGTCATCATTCATCCTAGTTGCAATCATTTCTTGAACATTAAGTTTACAATTGCATTTATATATATTTTTTTAGATCACCTGGAGGACGACCTCTTCGTATAAAACGAGACAATAGTCCATGTAATGATTTGCAAGAAATACTTAGAAGACGTTACATTGCAATGAATTCAACTGATAGTAGAAACTCTTCAGCTAATTTGACATTAAATGACTCTTTCTCAAGTGATGTATGAAAGTAGATTGAATGTTTATCAATGTGTGGAATGAAGGTATCATGGAACATTGTGAATGATATTAATGATAAGATAATAAGTTTGATTAATCGATTTGGTTGCAATATTTAATATGCAGTTATAGGTTATATAAATAACAAAATGAATCTGTCGAATATTTCTAAACTTATAATTATTAGTATTTTGTATCAGAAATTAATTTTTAAAAATTAATATCTTTTTTTAAAAATTATTATGTATACATACGTATATACTTATATACGTATACAACGTATATAACCAAAGATAATATATTCTATATTGACATTGATAAAAATATTGGATTGTAAACTGATAAAAAAAAATTGATATTTTTAAATTTTCATAAAATATAACTATTTTTTCTTTCAATAAACATATAATACATGTAATACATGTTCAATAATATGTAGCATATTGTTGAAATTATAGAAAAAAAATTATTAAAATGTATGTATGTCATATTTTATACATTAAAAATTTATATTTTTTTACAAATTTAAATAATTATATAAAACCAAACATTAGTAAATTGTGTTTGAACTTAGCATAAAATCTAGAATTTGTTTTATGATTTTGTTTTAGAATGTGTTCTTTTTATGAAGAGTAACAACTATTTGCCATTCTCTAAATCTTTAAATTTACATAATTGCGAATATTATTTTAGAATTTTTTTATTTTATAAAATATAAAATATAAGATATAAAATAGTTGTATCAAAAATTTATTTAATTTGTTTTAGTAATAATTTTATAATTTTTTGAAAAAATCAAAAATAATGCATATTTAAATTATTCTATAATATTAATATTTTCTAATAATAATAAGTATAATAATAATTATTGCTTAAATAATAATAATTTTAATAGAGAAAATTATTTAGTAATGAAAAATTATTCAATGTATATTCTGTAAATAGAAATATTTAAATATTTTTTCACGAAACAACTTTTTTTAAAATTATTTATTATAGATTAATTTCATATAAATTGTGGAAATATATATAATAAATATATAATAAAAAATTAATAGTTACATATTTTAATTTTGTAAAAAAATTAATGATGAAATTATAAAATTTTCTGCTATACAGTTTACAATTCAATATTATTTAGATTTATTTTTTAAGAAAGAACCTCATTTTTGCTTTATTATAATAAAAAAGAAAATAGATTTTAATTTAAGATATAGTTAGTTAATATGCAACAAAGTTATTTCATTTAATATTAAGTTCATTTAAATTTTAACTAATTTCTTAGACAAAGTTATTGTGATATTAAAAAATCATTTAATAATTTCATATTTTATATTGTGCCATAGAAAGCTATACAAATATTCTCAATATATAAAATCATTAGCACAGGCTAGTTAATATAATAATTAATAATAGTGATTACTTTATTAAAATATGCTTTCATAACTATAAAAGAATGAATATTCAATAGTATGTGCACGCATAATGAAGACGCATAATGAAGATCACGAACTTTGTTCTTTAATATTAAGATCTTGATGCATATTTTATGATAAATTTTAAGTTTTATTCAACTTTCAGTTGTTTTTATAAAGAATTTAAAAATTATAATATTGTATGAGGATTATAATAATTTTTGATTGATTCAAATTATCATTCAAAATTTTTATAAATATTCTTTATAAAAATAACATAAAGTTCATGTTTTTGAGTATTTTCTCATATGAATGTATGTAAAGAATCTCAATTGGAAAAGATATTGTAGCAGAGACTGAATGTACTTTAAAAATATTGTATGAAAGATCTGTTTTATACATGAAGCTTTTACCAATGATTAAAAAATAAATGTTATTGTTAAAAATAAGCAATATATTTTTTCCTATATTTTATTTATAAAAACATGAAATATTAAAAACATTATAATAATTATCTTCAACATACAAAATATGTTCTTTTAATTGTTTTATATTTATTTGTATAAAAAAATAATATATATTATATATTATATATTATATATTATTACCACAAAAATAATTGAAAAATAACAATAAATATTAATATAATGTTTTGTATATTTTATATTAATTTTTATATATTTTATATAATATATTTTTATGATATTAAATTTATTATTAAAATTTTATTGATTTTACATTATTTAAAAAACAATCTAAAAAAATATTAATATAATATTTTAATGAGATAAAAAAATATTAATTGTAATTTAGTGTAATTAATTATAAAGAAATATATTTAACAATATTTTTTAAATAGAATTAATAATAAATTTTGAATTAAATATAATAAATATATATATTTAAAAATATTTTAAACTTTATTTTTTTCAAAAACCTAACAATTTCTTAAAAATATAAAAACTAAAATTCTAAGGAAAGAAAATAAGAAAATCGTATTTTAATTAATTCTTTTACGACGTAATTAAATTTTTTTTAACGCATTAATTGTTCAATAATTATAAATATATAAAGACATCTTTTTATCTTGTATAGATCATCATTTTGAATATTTAATAATCCCCTAGAAACTTCTAGTACTATACTTCAATGAAAATTTATTACATAATTTCTCATGGTCTACTATTACAATTTTTGACTAACAATTATTGATGCTTTTGTTGATTTTTGTTAATTACTAGTTATTATTAATAAATTGAAAGTTTTGATATTGTATAAGAGTATAAAGGACTGAGAGAGGGGAACTTTTAATGAGTTTTATGAATAAAGGGTATGAGAGGATTTCCTTATATAAAGCTGTTTCAAAGGATCATAGCTGACAGTATCTTGAATTCGCAACATTGAACTTTTTATAGTGTTCTAAATATTGTTGCATAAAGCTATTAAGGTAAATATTGTTGTATAAAGTACTATTTACGTATATTTATGTATATTTTTTTAAGATAATATTATTTATATATGTTTATGTACATATATATAAAATTGTCTTTTTTTTTACGATTTCGTTCTTTTTTTAAATTGTAAGTTTAAACTATTGTTTAATAACCATAAGTCTTAATTTTTTTTTCATTTTATTAATTTCATTAATAATAATGTTAAGATTGCAATTTTCATCATTGTTCAAGATAGAACAATGCAAAATAATGGAGAAGCATTTTGCAACTTTTCAACAATAAGTTTAAAACCGTCTCGTTTCTATGCGACAAAGATGCTGGTCACGTTTCTTATCCATAAGACACTTAGTAGCACTTACTTTTATCTTAATGACCAGGGACGCGTGTAGAGTTAATGGTTCTTTTAAAATTAGCACGTGGAAATGTACGAAGGTATTCTAAAATTTTTCGAAAAAATCTCACGTGGTATCGTGTGTCAGTGAACGCGGAGATAAATGTATAGTTTTTCTTTGTCTTCTTTTTTTATTCATTGAGCCATGATTTTAGAACATTCATGAAAATGAGAGGGATAGCCATTAAGACATCATCCAAACTGAACGTGTTAAAGCGACTTCGATTGAGCCGCGTGAATTTTAAAATAAATGCATTTGTGAAATCATTTTTATTTGCATTTTTATTTAAAAGCCATCCTTTTTGGATAAGAATGCAAACGAGCAATTTATTCTTTTCGCAAAGAAATATCATTATAATATCATTATCGAACAGAGAGCAATAGTGCACACAGTAAATCAAGAAATAATTAAAACTTATGGATTTCTTGAATTTCTTACAGTTAAATATTTTGTGATGATTTCTTTTTCGTGAAATTTTTTTTTTATTATTATTATTAAAAAAAAAATCATGTTTTTAACTAGAAACTAACTTTTTTCAAGTTACAAGTTAGATTGCACTCGTTACATTGTTAAAATAAATTACATTGTTAAATAAAAGTAAAACAGGTGACCGAGAAATCGAACAGTCTGGCTTATGAGATCTTAAATTGTTGGAATGGATCATTGATCCAGCAAGTCAACCGTGACACTTGAACAATCCATTGTTTTAGTACTCGTTGCGCATCGCGAGTTAAAACTGCCTTTTTCGTCCGTTCGATCACAGAAAAAGATATGAATTCAAATCAACTGGTGAAAAATAAGCCTGTTCGGAATTCACAATACACTTTTCTTTTTGATTTATGGCGTAACAGTACTTGATAAGTACGCACGATATCAATCTCCATGACAAGAAGAATTAAGTTCATAATAAACTTCTACATAAGTTTGGAAAAATATCAATTGTCTATTTAGAATCAATAAACAACTTTTGGCATTCATTCTATATTTTTTAAAATGTTTAAGATTCTTTATAGAGATATTATTTAAATTCTTATTTAAATTTTATTGAAAAGTTATAATCGATGAAATATCGTATTAAGAACAGAAATGCAATGATTTTTTTTTTTTTCAATATTAAGGAAAGAAGAATTAATTTCAATATATTTTTCCTTTTTTAAGCGGATAGCATATCATTTTAAAATAAACATATTTTTTTCAATATTCCAGATGGTTAACTCTCAAATCCTAATTTTGTTCATTTTATCATTAACCATAACGATAGTTATGTGTCAAACGTTTACGTACAGTCACGGTTGGACAAATGGAAAAAGATCCACATCGTTGGAGGAACTTGCGAATAGGAATGCAATTCAATCGGACAATGTTTTTGCCAACTGCGAGTTACAGAAATTGAGATTATTGCTTCAAGGAAATATCAATAATCAAGTAAATAAAAAAAAAAAGAAAGAAAAAAAGATGGGAAGAAAATATTTTCTTCTTTCGCATTGTAATTGAAAACTTCTTATTTTTACAGCTGTTTCAAATGCCTTGTGAGCTGCTCAACTTTCCAAAAAGAAGCTTCTCCGAAAATATGATCAACGATCATAGACAACCTGCTCCTACCAATAACAATTATTAATAATATCAACATTGTAATTTTTGGTCGCAAAAGCTTAATCGATTACGCATTATTTATCATCAAATAAAGAGCATCTTCGAAACGAAAATTTTATCATCTCGTTTATTTATCACTTATTTATCATTATTTTAACTCGTAAGATTAAAACATTTAAGATTTAAAATATTACAGCCAGATTCGAATTTATTCGTACAAAATATATATTATCAATTTCACTCTTAGATATAAAAATTTTATTAAATGTTCTTTAAGCTACGCGAAAAACGAGAAAGAAGAAAATAAGAAAGAAGAATAACGGAAAAGAAAAGAAAAAGAAAAAAAAAAAGATAACGCACTTTACATTCGAGTGAAATTTAAATTTAATTCGATCCATCTTGGAGATTGGAGAAAAACGATAGTAGCATCGAGTGTCACTGAACTTTCCTGTGACGCTTTTTCTTTCGCCTCTTCTTCGTTTCCGATACAACTTGTCTTCGCTTGATTTCCCACACTCGTTTCTATTTTCGTCGGCTCAATTACAGGCCACGTTCCTATCGTCGATCGTGATCAATTATTCAATCCCGTGTATAGTTTCACCTCCATACCGGTATATATAATACAGGTTCGATTTAAAGCGTAATCGTTCATCAATCATGGTTAACGGGCAAATTGTTTTTATCGGAATCGCCAGCATATCTGGATTTGTATTAATTATCGAGTTCTCCTCGCGGGTATCCGCGGCCCATCCAGTTTTCATCGGGTCCATCCGAACGGTTAATTAAGTTTTCGCTGTCCTAATTGGACAGACGGTCAATAGGATAGATCGCGGCGGGTTGGTACTGCACGCCGTAGGGGATTTTGTCTGTCAACGGAAGATGGAGTGAAACCCTGGCGAATAGAGACACCTGCTGAGTCCATGGATTATCCCTTAGGACAACTTATCTCCAACTGCAATTCGCCGCCTGAAATTCGAAGACTTTCTATTTCGGTTGTATGCTTGATAACCTATAAAAGGTGGGGATGATTTTTATGTTTATGACGATTAGAAGAAAAGATTAAGGGGTAAAAAATATTTTCTACGATTTTTGAAAGAGGAAAAAGCTTTATATAATTCGAATACTTTTCTTCTCTTTCCGTCGAAGAAAATATTTTTCTATCGATAAATATATTTGAGATGATATTAATTTTTCATTTTGTTGTATTGTATTTATAATATTGTCGGATAACACGATTCGTTTTTGCCCGATAGGATAGATCGTTGATCGAGAATTGGCTGCTAATTTTCGAGGATGGGAACGGGAGGGCACCGATGCAATTGATAAAATGCGGTGCTAATTATAAATGCAAGAATAATGGCGGTTCACGTGCGAGCGTGTTTCACGTTACAGAGAGAAGAGAAGCACTCACGGTTATTAGTTGATAGTGTCAGGACGCGTATAACTATCATGCACGGGCAATGCACTTAAAACTTGGCTGTTAATCAGAAACCAATTACGGGAGGCGGGACGAAATGAGTTTAATCGCATTAAATATTAAAGCGTCGTCACCGTGCCATGGGACTGGCACCAACAACCATAGGTGACCCTCTTCCTCCATCCAGTCATGGAGCAACCACACACCGCCACGTGCCCGTACGAAAACGCTTCTCTGCCTTAATACCCCCGGGAATAACCGAACAACCCTACGCCAATGTCCTTTATAGGGTGGTGCTTGCCGTGCCTGCAATACGCATGCACGACCACTGCATTTGCTGATAGTGCTCTTTTATACGCCTGCGTGTGCGTGTATCATCTCACTTTCTCTTTCTTCCTTTTTAAATACATTTCTTTCCTTTCCTTCTTTTCCCTGTTTAACACGTGAAATTCTTATTTCGATCGAAATTTTTCTGAAATATTATTTGTTTCCCCTCAAAAATATGATCGATGTACGAACGAATCTCTGATGCGCAACCTACTCTCAAAATTTAGCTGAAAGCAGTGATTTTCAATCGGTAAGAGGGCCAATTACATTTTCTGGTAAACGTAAAAGAGTCCTCTGAGCATAGCACTTGCGTCCAGATTTTCGGTCTCGTGCCGCGTGCATATTTCAGATCGGTTTGTTTCGCGGATGGCAACTAGAAAATCCGAGGTAATATTTCACCGAGATATCGCGTCGCATTACGAGTTTTAAATTCACGTTTAGCTCGCAACACGAAAACGAATATCAGCTATACGGAAGGAGGTTGCAACATAACACCGGTATAAATACATAAAATCGGGCAATCATCCTAAATGGGGAAGCCTCCTAGCGCGAGGAACGTCGTCTTTTTCGACCTGTCGTCTGTCGGCTGTCGTTTGTCGCGCGACAAGGGAGCCACCTCGTGTGATACCAAGCACGAAAAAGTACGAAACAAACCGTTTGACGAGCATAATTCCGTCCTCGACATCATATTTGTTCGCTGCCTTTATTACTTTCACGTTGGATGGATTGTTTCTCTTGATCCTTGAAACACTTGATCTTATTATCGGTTCTACTTCGAGTAGATTCTTTTCGAACGATGTTTCGATCATATCGTGGAAGATATTTGTATCGTTATTGCTAATAGAAAACAATTTCTTTCAATATATTATACACTTATTGGAGATTTTTATTTTATAAGATCTAATTATAAATGTACACGTGTACGCACTTATTTCTATTATGAAATATATTATTATATATGTTTTTTATACATCGAAATATATTTTATACATATTTTTACCTTTTATTTTTTATCTTTTCATTTTTTCCTTCCTTTTCTTCTTCTTCCAGTTTTCCCAATATTGTTTTCTCCGTTTTAAAAAATTTATGTCACTATTTTTTTTATAATGCTTTTGAAATAATTATTTCTAAAGATCGTAAGGTTGTTTCTTCTTTAATAATTCTACGAACTGTCAATAAAGTAGATTTAATATATTTTGCTTATATGATATAGAAGATTTGAAAAAATTTGAGGATCAACGCCATCTCGCGTTTGGATCCACGAAGCTCCGACTTGTTACTAGTATAACAGAACGTGCAAGGAGGTATTCGTGACGTCACAAATTGGAGAAGGAGAACAATATTATGAGAGAAGGATAGAAAAACGTGCCACTATTTTTGGTTATGCGGTTCCTAATACTTTCAAATATTTCTAATACTATATTGAAAATTAATTAATTATTAATTTTTTACTAAAAATTTTTGTATTTTTATGCTTGCATCTCGAAACTAAAACTTCAAACAAGTTTCTCGTGTAAATTTTGCTGTGAAATTCTTTCTAATTAATTATTAATTAATAGGATTATTACAGAAAAGTCGCAATCGCAAACTCTCGCTTCGTAATCGATTAATAAACAATCTATTTATTCGTTTAAATAACATCAAAATTATGAATATAAATTATAGGTGAAAGTAAAGGAGGAAACAACGTTTCAGATGTATATATTTACGTTTAGGAATAAATCCCACGTTAATAAGAAATTAATGAAAAACTTATTGCGCATCAATGGCGTCGATTCGATACGACGTAATTAATCATTAATATATAATTAATTAAAAAGAATTTCACGTTAAAATTCGCACGAGAAACTTGTCTAAAGTTCTAACTTTAAGATACAAGCTTAGAAGTATGGAAATTTTTAATAGAAAATTAATAATTGTTTAATTTTCAATTCTATGCTTTCGAAATGGTGGGAGGTATCAGGAGCTGAATAACCAAAAATAGTGGCACGTCTTCTTTATCCTTCTCGCACAATGTTGCTCTCTTTGTCTCTTGTGACGTCACGAATACCTCCTTGCACGTTCTGTTATGCTAGTAACAAGTCGAAGCTTCGCGGATCCAAACGCGAGATGGCGTTGATTTCCGAATTTTTTTAAATAGACAAAATGGAAATATTTTGACTAATGTATACTTCGTACATATACATTCTACACATATTTTTATTCTTTTATACATCGTATATATATATATTTTATACATATTTTTTTCATATTACGTTTAAAAATAAATATCAAACAGATAAATTTTCTAATTTAATTTAGGATAATGATAAAAAAAAAAGAAATGTTTAATTTCCATAATGAATATAAAATTATATCAAGTACAAAAATATATTTTAGTATAAAATTTTTGTTTATCTCGAAAAAAAATCAAAAAAAAATTTTGAATGCCATTCCCCTTTCAATATTATATTTTCCTGTTATTAAAGAAAAAACAAATTCTCAAAAATTTCGATTATTATATTAGAAAAATATAAGCGATGAAAAAGTGGCAGGCAGAAAATTTTAAGAGCTTCCCGTCGAAATTTTGTCAATTAAAGAAACTTAGTTGTACAAAATTCCTATTAATTTAATTCGTAATTTCATCTATCGATCATTTTTTCAGGTGTCGATCGTCAACTTTCCATATACAACTCGACGTAATCACTTACGATTACACTAATTTTCTCACATTACGTTCGACTCGAATCTTTTTACGATCTCTCCTCGAGGATTTTCTTTTCCTTCTCGAAAAATCGATCGTCTTATCAACGAGATGGAGAAAGAACAAAATTTGAACGAAACAGGAAACATCGTTGTCCAGAGAGAGAGAGAGAGAGAGAGAGAGAGAGAGAGAGAGAGAGAGAGAGAGAGAGCGAAAAAAGAACACGAAGCGTGTGTTCTCGATTTTCGAACACACCTTCTATTCGCTCGGTCTACGACGTCGACCGCAAACGATCAGAAATAAAAATATAAACACAGGCGGAGAAATGGCCACGAGGAACAGGTCGTATTTACAGGCAGGAAACGGGCGCCGTTTAGGCACAGTGTTTTAGGAAACGCATAGAACGTTTAATGATCACGAAAATTGATCGAAACCGATGGTATCCAACTACCATCCTGTGTCCAATAGTTAGTCTTCTCGTAACGAGAACTATATCGTTCTATATCATGAAATACGAGAAATTGTATTCATCGCGCAGTGTCGAATCAGCGCGAAGTAAAATATAAATAAACGATTGTACGAATAAATGTAAGAAAATATAAGAATATTTGATGGACGATTGTGAAGATTGTGCGAAAATTCGACACAATTTTCAGCCGATTCGAATTTATTTTTCATCGCGAAAAATCATCGAATTTTTCGTCGAGGTTACAGATACCATCGTTACCAACCGTTTATTCGGGATCGTGCATTTCCCTAGACGATCAAGAGAGGGGAAGGGAAAAGCGATGTTTTTCGATTCGGTTTCCGGGAAACTCGAGCGAAAGGGCAATCGCGATAAATTTATGCCGGTTTCGTAAATATATCCAGGGTACACCGTGCTACTCATGATTTTATAAACATGTTGCGTTTCCGTCCAGGTTTCGCCAGGTATATATATGTGCGTGCCCGTTTATGATCTATGCATGGTCTCCAACCATGAAAAAAAATGGAGAGGGGAAGAGAGAAAGAGAGAAAAAAAGAAAGAAAAAAAAGGCGAGATTGGATGATGGGCGATCAAAATTTCAAACCCACCAGAGAATTTCACCTCGAATACACACGTGATATGACAGATTTTTGATCATCGATCCTGTTCATCTCCATTCGCCTTCGCGTTCGAAGCAAAGGAGAGATTTGAAGAAGAATCGAATTAAAAAAATCCATCATTCGTGATTGTTAATCCCTTGGCAAAAATTAGAAGTATAGAATATTACGCGCATACATCTGCACGCGTGTAATATGTACGAGCGGGTATTATACATTATACTTTGTTTGTGTTTTACAGACGAAATTGGAGGGTCGTCTCGAATTAAAAACTAATCCAATATTAGCTTCGGTCTGGCGAGGCGATACGATGCTCAACAATTATTCCCCCTCTCCGCGCTGTGTTTCCACGCACAGGATGGAAAACCATCCTCCCCACTCCAACCTCCAACCGCCTGTGCGCACGTACACATGCACGACTGGCCGCGAAGAAGGATACAGTTGCAGAATATTATTCGCGCGATCGAGCGAGTATTTATTACCACGTTGGAACAAGTTACGTTTATCCCTTGCGTTATTCCATATTCGCAGAGCTTCTCTCTGTTAAATTGTTGTTTATTCGTTTTTTTTGTTTCTCGTTTTCACGTATCCAGGCACAGTTTAACCGAATTAACCGCCGAAACTTTTCGAAAGAGACTGTGAAGGCTGGCGCGGAGGAGACTCGTCTGGTAATTGGACACCGGCAACCACGTTGGAAACTAGAAAAACCGCAGGAGTACGATGGTCGACGGTGATTACAGGGCGCTTGACGGACGATCATCAGAGTTTCGGAGGACTGAATGAACGTCGACCGGCCGGAAACGGGTTCACTTTCAATTTCCTCTGTCAGGACGGAGTAAATAAGACGACTGGCGCGCGATATCGTGATTTCTTTGAAAGAACGAAGAAACAATGATTAATCGATCGGTTGAAAACAGATACGATTATAATATGAAAAAGTATCGTTTCTAATACTTACGTACGAAATTTTTTCCTTTAAATGGAAAAATATATAATTGTTCGCTCGATCAAAAATAGAAACGTTTCTTATAAAATAAAAAGTATCGCTTTTAATACTCACGTAATCTTTTTAAAATAAAATTTTTAAAATATAATTAACGAATCGATCGAAAATAGAAACGTTTCTTATAAAATAAAAAGTATCGCTTTTGATACTTACGTAATCTTTCTAAAGTAAAGAAATATAATTAACGAATCGATCGAAAATAGAAATGTTTTTTATAAAATAATTTTTATAAAATAAAGAAGTATCGTTTCCAATACTTGCATACAAAATTTATTTAAAATAAAGAAATTTATTCAATTGAAAACAGAAATGCTTCTTATAAAATAAAAAGCGTCGTTTCTAATATTAATTTTTTTTAAAATGAGGAAACATGATTAATCAATCGATCGAGAATAGAAACGTTTCTTATAAAATAAACATCGTTTCTAACAGTCACACATACGCGATATCGTGATTTTTACTTAAAAAATATAATTAACGAATCGATTGACGAACTTCTTCTTATAAAATAAAAAGTAATCGTTTCTAATACATTGCTTATAGAACTGAGAAGAGCGGAAGAAGAGACAAGAAGTGAAACGTGCTTACCTTTCGCTGCTTACGAATAATTTTGACGATCCACGATGGGGGGGAGGAGGGAGAGAGAGAGAGGTGTCCTTAGGAAGGCCTCCCTTTTTGGCGGGCATTTGTCCCCAAATAATTGGGCGGAACGGAGCGCCGCGTCTTCTCTGCAATTATAGGCAGTAAACGTGGCCACATCCGGCACAAGCAGCTCTCCTAGCTGAAGTGGGATAATTCGCTGCGGAAAGACAACGATTAGGGCGATCGAAAGGGGAGAGAACACGGCTCTCCCCGTCTCTCTTTCTCTCCCCGCGCGTTTAGTTAACGAAACAGAGGGAAGAAGAGGGCAGAGGGATTTCGAGATTTTTAAGAGAGAGACACTATTCCACTTCGAATATCGCAGACTTAAAGTATTTTTTATATTTCTTTCCTTTTTTTTCTCTTCCTTAATTAAGGAATCGGCCGAACAACGTAAGATTGGATGCAAGAAGAGGATTATTTTGTAACTTTTGGTCAATTTTGAGGATGAAAGAATGAATTATGGGATAAAAAAAAGGGGAAGAGAGTAGAATTAAGCGTTTCACTTGCTGAAAGGGTCTGAAAAGTTTTCGAAATCTTTCTCGCATCCGGTACAATTGCGATGGTTGGATTTTTCTGGGAACTGAATTTCATGGAATTCGTCATTTTCTATTCTCTTTTCTTTTCAAACCCGATCTTCGACGCGAAATCGCAACGTCGAAGGTGTTACAGATGATGTAAAAGCATTGATTTTTGAAAACTCTCGATCGCGAAATTCAACCCCGTCTTTTAACGATGATGATGAAAAATACAGAGAACTATTTGTTTTTTGTTCATGTTGGGCCATATATAAATTTATTCTGTGCGATACAATTGGAAAAATATATACAGTGTGCCTTATAAAATGTATCAGGATCGAAAAAATTTGTTCAACCGAGGAAAGATATCTCGCGAAAAGAGAACGATTTATACCAGCTTGTTCGAAATTGTCGTTTTCGCCAATTGTTATTCTTTTTTCCCCCCCTCCTCTCTCGTTTCACATCGAAAGGACACGGTTGTACCGATTGAATCAACGATTCGAAACGAATAGAATGAAAATTACATACGAATGAATATGATTATCGATCGAAAAATCATTCGTTCAACGAATAAATACGTAATAAGCCAAAGATTTCGCGATATCCTATCGTGTGTTCGCCTACAACGAGTCGGTGAAGTTTCGTACAATCAACGTATACAAGTACCGGTTAAATCATTTTTATGTATATATATATATATATATACTATATGCATTATTTTTTTTTCCATCTGTCAATTATATACAACGTTACACGTACTTACATACATAACATCACATCGTTCTTTCTAGGATCGATAACTCTACGGTTGCTCTTAAATTAAATAAAGTGGCTAAATCAAGAGACAGACTTACACGATACTTAGCTATACTAATATTTATAACTTATCGATATCCTCTTTAACATACCCTTAATTACTCTTTACCTAAGGGAATAATATGTACAAAATGCGTGTGTCGTTACAGGCGTGTGTTCACACCAAGATCGCGAGAGAATTTGAAGAGGTTAGTTAAAAAAATTCGATCGTCGAATTTTCCAATTTTTCCATTGTTCGAAAAGTAATAATAAATTCTTGTTCTCTTTCCCTCTCTCGCGATCTTCGTAAGATCGTTTCGTCAAATGTCAAGTGTCAAGTGTGTGCGTGCGTGCGTGCGTTTACGTGCGAAATGTTCGAAACGAGAACGCCAAGTTTGCCCGCCGCCAAGTCGATCGCAAAACAAACGGATCGTACATACATTGTATATATATTTTAATTACAAACTATCGCGCTAATATATACACAGATATGTTGTGGTATCGATCGAGTCGTAGTACAACATTCGAAGGAATGTTGCCGTCCGAGGAGGATGTTTCGAATTTTGGAGAAATGGTATTCCGCAATTATTTGAATTATTGCTGCTGTAATATTGAAATATCGATATCGTTGGGACGAAATTCTTGTGTAATCATTACTTTTAAATCTCAAACTTTTCTCTTTTTCTTTCTTCTTTTCAAACGACGAATCTCTTTTCATTTTTTCTCCTTCTCTCTTTTACGTATACTCGAATTAATGTAAAATATATATATATAAATGTCTCTCTCTCTTTCGAGAATAGAAAAGAAAAGAAAAGGAGAGGAGAGAAAAACGTTAATTATTTGGTTTCGTAGTTTTTGGCGCTTGTCTTTTCTCAAATAATCGCGAATAAACGATATATGATTTGTGAAATCAATTTGGATGGAGAAAGGGGAGAGCACGAAGAGCTCACTCGTCGAAACGGTCAATTTGAAATCGAAGAATTTCGCAAACTTGGAAACCTGTCCGGATTTCACTCTTCTGTCTTCGCCTTTCCTTCCTTCCCTCCCCCCTCTCCATTTTCTTCCCTGCGTATCTGCGCGTCTGCCGCTTTGACGAGGGTAAATTCCTCCTCCTCCTCCTCCTCGAGCGTTGGAGTTTTTTCACGGGGATGGCGGCGGAGGAACGGGAGCGATCCGTAATTATTTAAGTTTCTTTCTTTTTTAGCTTCTCTCGGTTCGTTAAATTAAATATGTCGATAAAATTGGCCGGTAAGACGTTGATATTATTCTAGAAATAGAGCAATTAAGACGAATCCGTCTCTTGTCTCCGTCCCTCCTCCTCCTCCTTTTCCTTCTCCCTTATTTCTTCCCTGTCAATAGCTGTCACGTCAAATTACAATCGTTGGGCAATTAGCTCGCGAATTCCTCTAAACAACTTATTTCTTTCCCCTTCGTGCATGAACGTAGATTTATAACGATAAAGGAAGAAATTACGACGCGTTTACGAGTCCGAGATTGATGGAAATTATTGATAATATACATAATATAATGTGATATAAAACGAGATTCCATTTGACAAACTTTTTCCCTCTCGAAATTCCTTTTTTTCTTTTACCGATTGTATCGATAGAAATTATTCAATTATTCGAATAAAGAAAAAAAAAAAAAGAAACTTGAGAGATGCGAGAAAAGGCAAGCAATAATCCAACCAATTATTCGTAAAAATCAAACGATATCTCCTCCTCCTCCTTCGAAATTAAATAACCAACAATAATTAACACTCGATATTCTTCGATCCGATCTCAAATTTTCCAAGAATAAAAAAAGAAAAAAATCCCGATTCGATTCGAAATTAATTAGATACCATTTCGATTCTCTTTCGACGTAGTTGAAGCGCAAAAATTGCTTCGCCGACAAACGATTCCATTTGGAAACGTTAAAGTTAATACAGGAATGAAGACAGGTTTTTCACTCGAGCGTGTTCAATTCAGCGTGTTGTTTGGGAATCGTTCAACAAATCGGTTCGGCGAGAGGTTGCGGCGGGCCGTACGGGGAGGCCCATTGACCGACGGGATGGGCGAGGGCTGTGGGTGGTTGCTGCCTGTCTAGACTGGGAACCGTGGTTCCCGCTGGATGGCTGGCCACCGTCGTCGGGTACGCCACTTTGCCGAGCGCCTCGGCTTGAAGGGACAGCATCAACCGATTCGCCGCCTGCCTCTCAGCCTCTCTCTCCTCCGCCGTTTGCCTCCTGGAAACAGAAGACGCAAGATCAATCATCTCTTCGTTTTATCGAGGTGAGGGAATGAATTAATTTTCGAATTTAAATTTGTAAATATTATAAGGGGAGGAGAAGGGAGAGGAGGATTATAAAATCAAAGTTATTGGTTGTTTTTCTTTCGAGTAAAAGTCACGAGATCGAATGGCACGAGAGATGGAGAGGTGGAGAGCACACGAGGGAGAAACTGTGGGGAGGAAAACAGAAGACAAACGTAATAAAGTTAATTCGATTCGTCCGTGGCGCGGCGCTAGCTCGGCGAGGGGAGGCTGCCTGTTTTCTAGCGCTAAGTCTATTAGAGAACCACAAAATGGCCGACCCCGTTGCCAACCTCGATAGATCCGCTTTTGTCGCGTCCAACCTTTTTCCACCCTCCTCACGATACGTACGATTACGCTTTACCATTTCTATTTTCTTTTCTCTTTTTTTCGGGATTACGAAAGAATGACTTCATTCTCGTTTCACCCATCGAAAGCGATCCCTTAGTCGTAAGTAACACTCGATCTTCGATGATCTTTCACGAATTTAAAACACAACTACTTATATCAATTGGATTGGCATTAGATTTATGAAATTCGCTTTTGTTGAAAGCAACTCTTTTTTTTTTACAATCTTTTTTTTTTTCAGAATTATCCAAGCTTTTCTCACCGAGAAAGATTTATCCATCGAAAGCGACTCTTATTCGTAAGTAACACTCGATCTTCGATGTCTCCACGAATTTAAAACAACTCATATCAATTGGATCGGCGTTAAAGAGACTTCTGAAATTCTTCTGTTGAATGAAAGCAACTCTTTTTTTTCTTACAATTCTTTTCTTTTTCAGAATTATCCAAGCTTTTCTCACCGAAAAAGAATGGTTTTACCTACTGAAAGCGATCCTTTACTCGATCTTCGACCGATCTTCGATGCCTTTCATGAATTTAAAACACGACTCATATCGAGGATCAATTGGATCGGCGTTAAAGAGATTTCTGAAATTCTTCTGTTAAATGGAAGCAATTCTTTTTTTTCTTACAATTCTTTTCTTTTTCAGAATTATCCAAGGTTTTCTTACCGACAAAGAATGGGTTCATCCACCGAAAGCGATCCTTTACCATTCGATCTTCTATCAATCTTCGTCGTCTCTCACGAATTTAAAACACAACTACTCATATCAATTAGATTTCTCAAATTCGCTTTTGTTAAAGCAATTCTTTTTTCTTACAATTCTCTCCTTTTTTTCAGAATTATCCAACCTTTTCTCACCGAGAAAGAATGGTTTCACCCACTGAAAGCGATTCTTTACCCGTAACATCCGATCTTCGATCGATCTTCGACGCCTTTCATGAATTTAAAACGACTCATATCGAAGATCGATTAGATCAGCGTTAGATTTCTCAAATTCGCTTCTGTTGAAACAATTCTTTTTTCTTACAATTTTCTCCTTTTTTTTCAGAAGTATCCAAGCTTTTCTCACTGAGAAAGTATGATTTTATCCATCCTTTACCCGATATTCGATCTTCGTCGCCTCTCGCGAATTTAAAAACACAATGACTCATATCGAGGATCAATTGGATCGGCGTTAAAGAGACTTTTGAAATTCTTCCGTGAATTGAATGGAAGCAACTCTTTTTCTCTTACAATCTTTTTTTTTTTTTCAGAATTATCTCAGAGAAAAAATTCGACTTCACCCACCGAAAGCTTTACCTTTACCCGATCTTGGACCGATCTTCGTCGCCTCTCGCGAATTTAAAAAACAAACCCGTATCGAGGATCAATTGGATCGGCGTTAAAGAGACCTCTGAAATCTTGCAGAGTCTCGTCCTGCGAGGAGAAGAGGGCGAGCCGAAAAGTTGCCCAGTCTGAAAGGCGCCAGACCGGATAACGCGGCCAATCAGCGAGCCGTTTCCATACGGGCCACGAAACACCGTCGTTCCATTAGAGTTAATCTCCGGCCCTCGGTAATTAAACGGTTTCGTTGTACCTTTGTTTATCTCTCGGTTGTGGAGCGGTTTCAGCCTCTCCTCTCCCCTTCCCCGTTGAGCCACGAGGGAGGAGGGGAAGGCTTAACCCTCCTCCTCCTCCTCCTCGGTAGCCCCCGATGTATCAAGGAACGAGGCGGGATTCGATCGGGACACAACTCGATCGGTTGTCGGACGATTAACGACTAGAACAGCCGACGATGTCGAGCAGAGAGATTTCAGATAACGGTCGATCTCCCCTCCTCCCCCTCCGCAATCAACATTCGATCGGGTTCGTTTATTTTATCCTCGTTACTACCGAGTCGCGATAATTGTGCATATACATATATATATATGTATGTATGTATGTATGTAGGAAGAGATCGCGGGCGCACACAAGGGCACATGACTGCGTTATCTTTCCGCGGCTCGCGCCCTCCCCTCCCTCCCCCGATTTACGATTTCATCCTTGAATTGTTGAGATATCGGAAGGGGAATTAAACGAAGATGAGGATTTACGATTTTGCGCTCGACGGATGTATCGGAGAATGAAATGTGAGAGGAGAAAGATGAATTTTTAGAAGGGAATTTTCTTAGTCAGGGATTATAAGATTGTGAAATTATTGGTTCTTGATCATTTTTCTTTTTCGTATCTATTGGAAGACGCAAAGGGGAAGTTTATTTGGAAAGTTAATCATAAAGATGACAATTGTATAGTTTGAAAAATAAATTAGATTTGTTTGTCCTCGAAATGTAAAATTTTTGTCAGGGATTATAAGATTGCGAAATTATTGGTTCTTGATCATTTTTCTTTTTCTGTATCTATTCGAAGATGCAAGTTTATTTGGAAAGTTATCATAAAGATGACAATTGTATAGTTTGAAAAATAAATTGGATTTGTTTGTCCTCGAAACGTAAAATTTTTGTTTTGTTACTTTCAACTTGGATTTTCCTGTACATTTCGTCCTATATATTTCATCCTTATCAACGTTTAAAATTGGGGTCCTACGATTTTCTAATCGAGAAACGCGTGCACGAGATTTCCTTTAAGATTGTTGTTGAATTATCGTTCTAGGGAGGAGGGGGGAATGAATGGCGATTGGTTACGGTTAATTGCAATCGAGGTAGTCGTGTTTTAAATCGTAAGTTAATCTCGAAGCTATAACCGATAGTGTAAGTGGAAAAACTTGTTAGGCACAGTTTCAGCTTCGTTTAATATAACGATGAAAATTAATGGCCGGGGCATGCCGTTTAACAGTATTTCGTAAATTTTTACGTGTACACAGATATAATATTTTATAATTATTCAAATTGCCCTTTTATCGGGTAATGAGTATATTACGATCGCGTGTATCACTTTCCTCTCTCGTTGCGAGAGAGATCACGCGTTCGAAAAACCGACGATTAAAAATAAAAGAAGAAAAAGAAAAAAGGAGGGCGATCCATCAAATATTATCCAAGCTTTATCCAACGTATCCTCCCGTATCAATTTCCAATTACTCCAAATTCGAGATCCGTTCAACCACGCTACTCGTAACACTCGCAATATCTTAACAAGTTGCAGATTTTATATAAACTTTCTTCCCCTATTAAATTTCTCTTTACCGCAATCTTTATCGTCGCGTTATCCGAATCCTATTAATTATTCACCGAGTCACGATATTAGATATTAATTTAAATACAAAATTATAGAAATAATTACTTGTATCTTTCAAACTAGCCACGCTTCGATCGTAAATCTCTCGAAACTGGTTCCCTTGCGCAACAACCGACACCAAGAATCAAAGACCGGTAGCCGGGTCGCCTCCCGTGTGTATTCTATTGGCTTGGCAACTAAGTAATTGCGGATTTCAGTTGAAGTTGACGACGACCTGATCGAAGCAATAATCGATTCGAATCGTCACAATACAACTCGTGAGATTGCAGAGAAGCTTCGTGTATCGCGTACACGCATTGAAAACCGCTTAAAACAACTTGGCTATGTTCGAAAACTCGATACATGAGTTCCTCACGAACTGAAAGAAAAGCGTTTAACGCAACGCGTTAACAGCTGCGATTTGCTAAAGAAACGTAATGAAAATGATCCATTTTTAAAACGACCGATAACTGGCGATGAAAAATGGGTTGTTGACGACAATATCAAGCGGAAAAGATGGTGGAGCAAGCCACGTGAACCAGCTCGAACAACATCAAAAGCTGGTATTCGTCGAAAGAAGGTTTTGTTATCAGTTTGGTGAAATTACGAAGGAATTGTCTATTTTGAACTCTTACCACCCAACCGAACGATCAATTCTGTCGTCTACATCGAACGACTAACGAAATTAAACGATGCGGTTGAAGAAAAGCGGCCCGAATTGACAAATCGAAAAAGTGTTGTATTCCATCGTGACGATGCAAGGCCACACACATCTTTGGTCACTCGGCAAAAATTATTGGAGCTTGGTTGGGATGTTTTGCCACATCCACCATATAGTCCTGACCTTGCACCATCCGATTACTTTTTGTTTCGATCTTTACAAAACTCCTTGAATGGTAAAAATTTCAATAACGATGATGATATCAAATCGTACCTGATTCAGTTTTTTGCTAATAAAAACCACAAGTTTTATGAACGTGGGTGATGCTGCCTGAAAGATGGCAAAAGGTCATTGATCAAAATGGGCAACACGTTACAGAATAAAGTTATTTAGTTCCATGAAAAAATTGTCTTTGATTTTCTAAAAAAAATCCGCAATTACTTAGTTGCCAACCCAATATTTATTTTTTTTTTTTTCAAAAATTCTGTCGAAGAAAGAAAAAAAGAACGAACGAAAATTCGTTTTGTCCTCGTAGATAGAAAGAAAAAAAATATATAGGATTGGAGGATAAGATTCGATTTTGCTTTCGTTTTATCGTAAATTGAGAACGCGGCTACGCCGTTGCAGGGGGCGCGCCTACTGCAAGTAATTAACGCGGTTACCAATTAATAATTGAGGGCGCCGTGCCGATTACATTTTCCAGCCTCGCCCCATTCGCCACAATCCCCTCGCGCGCATTACTCTTATCGTTATCCATTGCCCTATCGTCAACTATAACTTTCGTCCAACGCTCGCCGCCTCTTCTAAACTCGATTTCGAATGTGCGCGTATGCACATCATTTATCCGTATTTCAACCACCGTTTCTCACTTTTATCTTCGGTAATTGGAGGAGGAATTTTAACTGATCCGAGAGAGAAAGAGAGAGAAGTGTTAAACGAAGCGTTGAGAGAAAATAATTCGACGGAAAAGGAAACTGTTATTCGAATTCGTAAATTTGCATATAATCACAAGTCGGTTTTTTAAAAGAGTTTAACCGCGATTTAAAATTATCCTTGATTTTATTCCTCAATAAAACCTATCCTCTCACACAATTTTTTACAAAAGTTTCGATTTCATGTTTCAAAGAAGAGTGAGGAATCGAAAGAACGGACAAAAGAGAATTTTCATCCCCGAAAAAGGAAGAAAGGAAAAAAGAGAAAGGATTGATTTTGCGTGGCGGCGGTGCTCGTGTTACAGCCGTGATCCAACACGGGGAAACGATGAATGTTTAACGAGGTGAACGGCGGTAGATCGAAACGATCCGGAATCGCGGATTCGAGAGGGTTTGACACTTTAAAAGCGGCGGAGGCAAGGAGGCCGGAGAGGAAAGGAGTCTGTGACCGGACTGGTTCTCGCGCGAGACGACGAAGGGGTGCCACCGTCAACCGACAAAGGGGGGAGGTAGAGAGAGAGAGAGAAGAGTTGGCAGTCAAAGCAGGGGCGGACGAGGGTGCACGATGGGGTGGATAGACTGCATTATGTACGGGACAGGGCTAAGCTGTTAGGTATCTGAATTATTGAGACCAAGTTATCTCATCTCTGCCTACAGTCATCTCGTTACTTTAAACGCAGCTGCTCGCTGGACCGCGTCGCGGATGTACAGAGAACCGAGGGAAGGAAGCGGTATTTTTCTCTCTTCCTCCCTTCCATTATGTTACGTGTACTTTTCTCTCTCTCTCTCTTCCACGTTAAAGCGTTCCATATTCGTACATCCTTATTTCTCTTCTATCGAGTTTTCAAACATCACTCGACGTATCGTTTTGTAACGAGAATAGAAGGTTTCCCTGGCTTTCGACCCGAATTTACAAGTCGAGAGATTGATTCGGATTGAAGCGGAGATGTTTCGTTCGTTTAATCGCATCAGGAAGAAAGTTTATTTTGTTTTCCAAATTTGGATACACGGGATAGGAAAAGGCGTTTCCTCCTTGAAATCCGATTTGATTGACGGTGGATCGTTTCGCGATGGATTATAAAGTTGGTGTGCATCTCCTTGAAACGGAGAAATTAAATTATTATTATTATTATATCCATTGAACAATTTTTAATATCGTACGGTTTAATTTCGTTCTCAAATTTGTTTCCGATTTTCGAGTATATGTCGGATAATTTTCAATTACGATTCGTTTGAATGGAAATTTAATTTGACAATGAGACATGTAGACACAAACGCGTCCACCTGTCACCGCGTTTTCCTTTTCTCAACGCATTGAGACGGATAACACGTGTCGTCGCCGTACAAATCGAATTTCACGCTCGAGCCGCACGGTGCACGACTGCGTAATAAAAACGCTCCTATCTTCTCTTCCCAGTAAACTTTGAAAAACGATCGCAAGATCGTTGAAAAGTAACGAGGGATCGAGATCGAATGGCCGACGAAACCAGGCCAAACTCGTTCTAAAATTTATTCAAACTCTCGTAAATAGGCAACAACAACAACAATAATAATAATAATAATCGTTATAAGCGCAACGATGTATCTCGATAATTTTTTCCCTCCTCTTTTTAAACGAATCTATCACTCGTCCATCGATCGTTGCACTCGTTCGATCATTTCAATTCTTGCACAATTCTTCTTCCCTTTTCTTTTTCTTAACTAGCTCGAATAGAGCTAAGAAGATACAATATTGCGTCCGTGCCGATCTTACCTTACGGCGAGAAAAGAAAATTACCATTGGCCGGTTTCCAAGTAAGAAGCGTAATTTTCATTTCTGCGCGCTTTTACGACAAATGCAATATCGCAGTTTTAAACGGCAAGAAAGACAAGAGATCCCGATGCAACGGCATCGAACCCCCGTTTTTTTTTTTTTTTTTTCTGCGGCCAGTCCTGTTATCGATCTCTTATTAGGTCGTTACACCAACCTCCTGGAAGGCGGTTCTCTTCCGCTTTTTATTCCACCGCGTTTTACATTCCACGTTTTTTTACCTATTTTGCCCCTTTATTGCCGCCGGTCGAACAATGGCCAGGAGTGGTAACGGCACGCTGCCTCTGCTAAACTTCGTCCACTGTTATCCATAAAAAAGGCGAATGAAACTCTCGCGAAGGAAATTTACAGCTCGATACTTTTCGATGATAAAGAATTTTATTGAGTTTGACGAAACTGAGATAGAGAGAGAGAGAGAAAGAAAATGCTATAAAGCGGAAGTATTTACTCTAATTATTCCGAAATTTTAGAGAAAATCTCTACGTTTATCGCATTCCGTACAAACATCATTTAAGTAGTTTAAGTTCTGTGATTGATCGACATTTTTTCTTGATAAAACCGAGATGGAAAGGAAAAAGTCGTTTGTTTTTTTTCTCTCGAAACAATCTTCCGTAAAATATTTATTAAAAATTACATTGTATTTATAAAAACAATTATATAATTCATATTTCTCGTTCCAGTTTCTTCCAATAAACTCTCGAGAGAAATATCGTCACGGAAAACCGATCAAAATCCTGAAGAATCGTTCCAAGAATTTTAAACGACCTGGTCTACACACACGATGTAGAAAGAAAAAATGGCTAGTATTCTATCTCGTCGAACACGTCTGCGACCAAAGTGTACCAGATACCTACTAAAAAGCACGACTACGACCCTCGATCTTGGCCACTTGCTCCTCGAGGAGGGAAAAATACGAAGAGGAAAGTTTGTTGTTCGTCAAAGCATCCAAAGTTGGATCATCGCTTCCCGGAACGTTTTTAGAAATTGGTTGGAGAGGGAGGGAAAGGGAGGCAACTCGGGATAAATGCCTCTGGGCCCGTCTCGCCGCGTAGACGCCCCTGATATCGGGGGACGAACGCGCCACGAACGGGCCCCGTTTTATCTAAATGACGTGTTTTCGTCCTCCGTTATCTTGAAGAGACTCCAATACCGGGGACTTTCGATGCCTCCTCGCCGATACGGAGCACGTTGTTGTTGACCCGCTATTAACATTCCAACCGCGGTTTCCACCTCGCGTTTTCCCTTTCGACTCCTCTCTCTCTCTCCTCGGATGAATCACTCGAGAAAATGGAAAGATCGCAGCATTTTTCCCTCTTAATTATTATTCTCTTGTAAAAGAAGAAAAGTTCCCATCCAGGAATAACACAGGAATCACTGTGTTTATCAGGAGATTGTTAAATATTGGAGATTTAACATAGGAGATAATACAGGAGATTCAATGGATCACTCGAGAAAATGGAAAGATCGTAGCATTTTTTTTTCATTCCTCTTAATTATTATTCTGTCGAAAAAGAAGCAAAAGAAGAAGAAGAATCGTCCCCATTGACGAATGACATAAGAATTATAAGTGTTAGTTTATCGATACCAGGAGATTGTTAAATATTTCTTTTTGTATTTTCTTTCATGCGAGATTCGATAAATTACGAGAGAATTTCGACTCTTTTCCAGAGATTCGATGGATCATTCGAGAAAATGGAAAGATCGTAGCATTTTTTCCTCTTAATTATTATTCTGTCGAAAAAGCAGAAGAAGAAGAAGAATCGTGCCCATCAATGATTGACACAGGAATCACTGTATTTATCAAGATACACACCAAGATTATTAAATATTCCTTTTTGTATTTTCTTTCACGCAAGATTCGATAAATTACGAGAGAATTTCGAATTTCTTTTCCAGAGATTCGATGGATCATTTCGAGAAAATGGAAAGATCGCAGCATTTTTTCCTCTTAATTATTATTCTCTTGTAAAAGAAGAAGAGTCCCCATCGAGGAATGACACAGAAATCACCGTGTTTATCAGGAGATTGTTAAATATTCCTTTTCGTATTTTCTTTCTCGCGAGATTCGATTAATTACGAGAGAATTTCCAAAGATTCGATCATTTCGAGAAAATGGAAAGCATAGCATTTTTTCCTCTTAATTATTATTCTGTCGAAAAAGGAGAAGAATCGTCTCCATCGAGGAATAACACAGGAATCACCGTGTTTATCAAGAGATTGTTAAATATTCCTTTTTGTATTTTCTTTCTCGCGAGATTCGATCAATTACGAATTTCGAATTTCTTTCCAGAGATTCGATGAATCACTCGAGAAAATGGAAAGATCGCAGCATTTTTCCCTCTTAATTATTATTCTCTTGTAAAAGAAGAAGAGTCCCCATCGAGGAATGACACAGGAATCACTGTTTATCAGGAGAGTTTATCATTGTGTTTATCAGGAGATTGTTAAATATTGGAGATTTAATATAGGAGATAATATAGGAGAAATACATATAGGAGATTCAATGGATCACTCGAGAAAATGGAAAGATCGTAGCATTTTTTTTTCATTCCTCTTATTATTATTCTGTCGAAAAAGAAGCAGAAGAAGAAGAAGAATCGTGCCCATCAATGAATGACACAGGAATCACTGTGTTTATCGAGATACACACCAAGATTATTAAATATTCCTTTTTGTATTTTCTTTCACACGAGATTCGATAAATTACGAGAGAATTTCGAATTTCTTTTCCAGAGATTCGTTCAAGAAAATGGAAAGATCGTAGCATTTTTTCCTCTTAATTATTATTCTGTCGAAAAAGGAGAAGAAGAAGAAGAATCATCCCCATCGACGAATGACATAAGAATTACTGTGTTTATCGATACCAGGAAATTGTTAAATATTCTTTTTCGTATTCTTTTTCACGCGAGATTCGATCAATTACGAGAGAATTTCGACTCTTTTTCGGAGATTCGATGAATCATTCGAGAAAATGGAAAGATCGTTCGGTAGAGCTTTAACGGTAATTTGAGATTTTTCTATCAATTATTATTCTCTTTCGATTTTTCTCGAATGGAAGAGGAATCATCATCGACACTGAAATTATTAAATATTTCTTCTTCGCGAGATTCGATAAATTACAAGAGAATTTTGATTCTTTTTCGGAGATTCGATGAATGGAAAGATCGTTCGGTAGAGCTTTAGCGATAATTCGAGGTTCTATCAATTATTATTCTCTTTCGATTTCTCTCGAATGGAAGAGGAATCATCATCGACACAGAAATTACTAATCAACATTGACATTATTAAATATTCCTTCTTCGCGAGATTCGATGAATTACGAGAGAATTTCGAATTTCTTTTCCAGAGATTCGATGAATCATTCGAGAAAATGGAAAAATCGTTAGATAGAGTTTTAGCGGTAATTTGAGATTTTTCTATCAATTATTATTCTCCTTCGATTTCTCTCGAATGGAAGAGGAATCATCATCGACACAGAAATTACGTTTATCGACACTGAAATTATTAAATATTTCTTCTTCGATAAATTACAAGAAAATGGAAAGTTTTTCCTTTCGATTCTTCTGGAGATTCGATGAATCGTTCGAGAAAATGGAAAGATCGTGGTAGGAACTCGAGATTTTCCCGTTAATTATTATTCTCTCTCGAATGACACAGGAACGACAAGTTACAAGTTTATCAAGCCTATTAAATTCCTTCTTTCCTTTCGAACGGGAGATTCGATAAAATACGAGGGAATGTAAAATTCGTCTCCATTATTCCATAAAGGGAAAGGATTAACGATCGAAAATATCTGGAAAACTTACCTCCACTTTGTTCGTCTGTTTTGAAACCACGTTTTCACTTGGGCGTCGGTCATCTTCAAGGTTTTAGCGAGCGCCGCCCGCTCGGCCGACGCCAGATACTTTTGTTTGTGAAAACGTTTCTCCAGTTCGGCGATCTGCAACCTGGTGAAGCTCGTCCTCGGCTTCTTTCTCTTCGGTGGCGTCCTGTTCTGATAAGGATGCCCGATCCTCCTTGGAAACGCTCCGGCTACTGTCGACAAACAAGGAAAAAGAAACATAATACAACTCTGTAACAAAATTTAATTATATTAACGTACAACAATTTCGCCAATATTCATCTTGCATATAAAATATTGCAAAAGTAACCACAATCGATCGCTTACGAATTTGAACCAAAAAAATTAATAACTCGACGATGGAAAAAAAAAGTAAAATTACAAATTAATTTTACATCTTTCTCTGTGCTGCGAAATGATAATTCCAAGAAAAAAGAAATAGATAAAGAAGAAACGCAAACATTGACGGAAACACGACGGAGGCGCGTTTCGAAGCGAGCGGAGTTAAAATTCCAGGATAAAGTGGCGACGCCGAGTTTACGCCGCTCGAAGAATTACTTATACACGCGATAGCATACAACAACGCTCTCCCTTCCTTCTTCGAGAGAAAGAGAGAGAGAGAGGGGAACGATTATAGAATCGTAAAAAAGCGGGGCTTACGAGTTACACGGAACGATTTGCCGGCCGGGTGCAAATTGTAACGCCGATCCGCCGGCAGCAGGTGCGCTTCGCGATTCGATGGAAGGTTGGTATTAATAAAATTACCGTTAGCCCCGATAGGATCGCGCTTCCATTACCGACAACCAAACCTCCAACAACGGCGCACGAAATACGGGAAATCAAAACGAAGCTTTATCGTCCACTTACGCGAAACTAGCCGCGTAAATCGAGGAAGAGGGGGGGGGGGAGGAGGGGGATTGAAACTCGCGCGCACGAGATTGCAGCCTTATCGACGTTCGTCCTTTCGCTAATTATTCCACGAGTTCGATACCTGGATCTGGAAATATCGAGGGACGATTTAACAAGAAAGGGCGGTGGTTCTGGCAAACTTTCGTGTCTTCGTACGACTCCGATTATCGGAATATAGGGAATTGGAACAACGAAAGTTTTGCCTATTCATGTTTCCCTTTCGTATCTCTTTATTCGAAGGCGTTTCGAATTCGATAATTGCGATAATTGCGAAATTCGTATCGCATCGAAGGAGATTTTTGAAGGAAAACGAGAGAGATAAATTGTTCGCCGCTTGAGATGATTAATGAAATTATTATCGTTACAAAGTGGTGCTCGATCGAGTTCGGATTCGATAATAATAATTTACAAGGAATGAGCGATTCGGAGTCGGTTCACCGAGCACCCGAATCGCTGGAACATGACAAAAACCCTTCTCCCCGTTTTCCCCGTTTCTCGGAAAATGAACGAACGAGTAAAATATAATTTCGAAACTGTTGCGATCATTGCCGCTATCTATCTCCGTAATGTCGTTTATGACGCGTCGTACACGTGTCGTGCGTTCTGCGTTCTTTTTTTTTCTTTTTTCTCTCTCTCTCATAATTTAGTCTCGTTAGCGAAATATAATTCGGAACATCGTATATCGTTTTCCGTAATTCGTTCCCTTTGAAGCGTGACTATCGACATCATTAAGCATTTATCCGTCGTAGTAATAGCGCATGAATAACAGAAAGTGCATTTAATGCGATATGCATACCGGTAGATTTAATGCTTGGTGAAACATGATACGGGGTATGTAATAATGAGAACGAAGAATGCGATAAATGCATTATACGCGAGATTCCAAGACGAATTCTCTTCTCTTTCCTTCTTTTTTCTCGTTTGTAAAATTGGAGATTATTACAATGTGGCTACAAAAATTATTACTCACGCACGGTTACGATATCGATAAGCGAAATAATAATTGTACGATAATTATTAAACCCGAGTATCATTTAGTTATTCGATCGAACGATCTTGGAATTTTATATAGCAATATCGATAAAACTCGATCATCAAATTCACGCTCGACTCGATTCTTTCTTTATTTTTCCTTACATCGAGTGAAAAGTAAAATTTGTTCCACGAAATTGTACACTTGTGACTATCAATTTATGCCTCAAGGCAAATCGAATTACATTTCTCTTTTTCTTCTTTTTTCGATATGCAAATCAACGACGCATTTCCATCAAATCTTCATTTCCACGCGTAAATTAAACAGAAACGACTTCCAATTATTTCTCCTGGATAATTGCTGGATCCAATCGCGTCAAATCTCTCGCCTGTTTCATGAAAGAAAGAAAGAAAAGAGAAGGCTTTCCCCATCAATTCCCCCCTTATTTCACGTGTGATTAAAACGAGTAATTTCATCGATTCGATGAAAGAATCGCGTGCGTCTAAACGACGTTTATCGACGCTGGATCGTCGCGTTTTAACGTAACGCGCTGTTTCATTTCCCCGTGAAAAGGTGCAAAGGCTTACCAGATTATTAAACGCGGCGATAAACTGGCAAATGAACGGATGAGATATGGACGACCTTGCACGGGATGTTTGATTTGATTTGAAAAGTCAATCTCAATTCTCCCCTTATTATTTCTTCTCCAGATATTTCACTACTTTTTCGCTTCAAATTAACCGCATTTTCCCCTCCCCTTTTTCTCATTTTCCATCGAGGAAATTTAAAAAGTCACGTTGGAGAATCCAAAGAATCTGCTCGTTCGTAGAATGAGCAGAAGAGAATTTATTTATTCGATCGATCTGTAATTTTAAAACGCCCTGCGTGTAGCTGAGGAAGAGGGGGGAACTACTTTGGATGAGAGCGTGGCCCAGATGTCGCTGAAATATGGAAAAAGATTACGAGTGTACCGCGAAAACCACTCTTGACGACTGGTACGGGTCCCTGTCACGGATACGCAATAAAGATAGCGGCCCGATTAAAGGGGGCCCCGATATCCCCCTCCCCTTCCTCGAGATTAAGTTGTTCGTTTCACGTGCAATAAAAACGAATTAATAATCGAAGACGAGAAATCGCGAGGAACGCATTTGCCTCTTTGTTCCGAATCTCGTGACGCGAGTGAATAAGATAAACTCTGGGGGGAGGTGAGCGAGTAAGCGAGATAATATTTCACGTGATTTCCAACCACTTTATTATTCCTTTCTTCGATTTCACAACGATTTCGAAACGAAGAATTGAACGCGGTCTTTCTTTTTTCCCGTTCGATCTGAAAAAGCGAATATATTTTTATGCATATATATATATTAGGTTTAGCGGAAAGTTTTGTCCGAATCTATGACATCATTTTCGCCACGTAAGCACATGTTTATTTATTGCATATGTTCGGCTCTATATTTTTAACGCTTAATATTTACATATTGACGTAGCAAATAAGCTATAATAAAGTTGATTCACATTAGTCTTAAGTGTGATAGTATACCCATGGCGACTGATAAAGTTCATTTACGCCACTGTATTTTATACGAATTTCAACGAGGAAGAAATGCTACGGAAGCATGTAGAAATTTATCGAAAGTGTTTGGTGAAGGTACAGTTTCTGATAGGACATGCGGAAAATGGTACGAAAAATTTGAAACGGGTGATTTCGACCTTTCCGATAAGCCACGTTCTGGGCGACCATCTTTGATCGACGACGATGTTGTCAAGGCAATGTTGGAGCAAGATCCTTTTCCGACAACATCGGAGATCGCGGAAAGGCTTAATTCAGCTCAACGAACCATTTCTGACCATATTCGGAAGATAGGATTGGTGTGGAAGTATTCAAGATGGGTGCCACGTGAATTAAGTCGGAAAAATTTGAACGATCGAGTTGTCGTATGCACATCTCTGCTCGCTCGGAACAAAATCGAGCCCTTTTTGAACCGGATGATAGCTGAGGATGAAAAGTGGATTACATGCAACGACATTGTAAGGAAAAAGGCATATTGCGAACCCGGAAAACGTAGCCCTTCCACCTCTAAACCAAATTTGACTCCGAATAAGAGAATGTTGCGTATATGGTGGGATATTCGAGGACCAATACATTACGAGCTTTTAAAACCGAACGAAAAGCTCGATTCGGAGAAGTATTGTCAGCAACTGGATAATTTAAAGTCAGCGGTCCAAAAAAAGAGGCCGGCAATGTTGAATAGGAAGGACGTGATACTGCACCACGATAACGCCAGACCACACGCTGCTTTAGGGACTCGTCAAAAAATTGCAGAAGTAGGCTGGGAAATTCTGTCGCACCCGCCATATTCTCCGGACATAGCACCCTCTGATTATCACTTGTTTTTATTCTTACAAAATTTTTCGACGGGCAAAAAATTCAAAAATGAAGAAGATGTCGAACGAGTACTGGTTCAATTTTTCGCGTCAAAAGATGAAACATTTTTCAAAAATGGGATATACAAATTGCTCTCATGCTGGCAACAGATCATTAATAATAATGGCAATTATATTATTCGATAAAGTTAATTGGCGGTAAGAAAAAATTTGTATTTTGTTTTATTCCAAAAACGGACAGAACTTTCCGGTAGACCTAATATATATATGTAGATATAAGAGAAGAAAACAAAATTTTCCAATTTAATCAGGGATGGAGCATTTCGAACACGGCTTCGAAATTAACGATTAGTACGTAGATAATGATCCGAATGGCGTTTCCATTCGGAAGAGGAGAGGCGGAAAATTTCCCGTGAAATTCAATTTGACGCGTAACCGCTCTCTCTCTCTCTCTCTCTCTTTCGAAACCGAGGAATCATCGTTAAAGGGTAAACGGCCATCAGGCGGATATTATTCCATTATCCATCCCTCTTGCTCCGCCATCCACTCCGCCCCTCCTCCGCCGGCCGCCCTTATCCGAAAATACGATCTTCCGTAGAAGCGTAGAATTTTGCGAGACACGAAATAATCTCGTCGATAATGCCTGCTCAATTAAAATATAAATATACACCGTGAACGGGCGTTAATTGAGACACGGACTGGTTCCATGCTCTCCTCGATAAAATAAACCGATAATTAGGATAAAGTATAAATTCGATCGTTTCCTTTTCTTCTTTTTTCCCCCGTGATTTATATCCAACTAAACTGTTAACATTTGATAACAATTCTTACGTAATAAGAATTTTACGTGATTCGAAGAAGGGACTCTGATCACAGATAATAGATTATAATAACAAAGTTCGTTTCCTTCCACGATGGGAAATGGAGTATATCTCGTCCAGGTATTTTTCGAGAGAAAAAACTAAGGTCTCCTCCTCCTCGTTTTTCGACGAGGAGCGAAAGGAGAAGATAGATAGAGAGAGAGAGTGGTTGCGTCACAGTGTCGCTTTTTCCTCGCGATTTATATCGTCGATCCAACTAAACTGTTAACATTTGATAACAATTCTTACCTAATAAGAATTTTACGTGATTCGAAGAAGGGACTCTGATCACAGATAATAGATTATAGGGATAATAACAAAGTTCGTTTCCTTCCACGATGGGAAATGGAGTATATCATCGGTATATCTCGTCCAGGTATTTTTCGAGAGAAAAAACTAAGGTAATCGGCCTCCTCCTCCTCCTTCTTGTTTTTCGACGAGAAGCGAAAGGAGAAGATAGATAGAGAGAGAGAGAGAGTGGTTGCGTCACAGTGTCGCTTATTAGGACGATAATCGCGTACCGGTCATTATACTCTCCGTTACATTATCATGGTTGTGTACCGGTGGCACGGTTTCCCGTCCCTCTCGTAATTCATTCGTAATTACTTTCGTAGAATAGGTGGACGCACGCACGCCATTCCACCGTCCATTCCTCCCTTCCACACCTTCGACGGGAGAGGTGGAAATTTACGAATTGGACAAATCGGGGAGGGCTAATGAGACGCTGAAAATTATCCAGGGAATTTTCGATTGATAAAAAGAGGGAGCGAGAAACCACTTGTTCCTAACTTGCATCTTTCTTCTTTCTCCGATTATTATTTACGTTAATCGAACAAGTTATCGAGAGAGATAAGAGAGAAAAGATTCGTGTGCAGCGACGATATCCGCGAATATCACGTCCCGTCGTTAGCGTGTCTAACGACAGTCTGGCCGCTAAAACTTGTCCAATAGCGGCAGCACTGGTGGCTGACTTCGCCTTGGCGAGCCTGTTACCGAGCAATTTTGGTTAAAATACCACGGCGACGAGTGTTTGCGGTCGAAGTATTTACCCTGACGATGTAACCTTACGACAGAACCGCCGCCGCTATAACGCGTTTCAATGCCTCTAAAAAGGAACGGTTTTAGAAGCGAGGACGGGAGCCCATTACCGGGCAAATAACGCGAAGAATTATCTTCGAGAAGGGAGAGACAGAGAGAGAGAGAGAGGAAAAAAAAAGGAAAGAAAGGGAAAGGAAAATTCGAGGAGAAAAATAATGGGGGGTCGATCGTAAGTTTAATCGTAAAGCGGACGGTTTATGGGGGAGGCGCGCGTAAAACGCGACCTTCGCGACGGGGGTTGAATTAGAGTTAATTGTCGGTTCAATTCTTTCAACACTTTCTTCGCGATTATCGTTCTCGATCTTCTTTTTCGCAGAGAAGGGAACAAGGAATAGGCGTGGTCGAATAAATCTGCATACGTGGGAGGAGGAGTTGGAATTAAGAGGAAGGGATTAGAGATTCGTTTCGCGAGAATTATTTTATTCTCGAGTATAATCGATGTATCGTGTAGATCGATACAGAGATGTTGAAAGGTGATGGCGTGATCGGGGAAGGAAGAGATGGTGTAATACGCGTTCTATTAACGTGTAATATTCTTGGTATTCTTCGAACTATTATACCCGACACAAATTGTCAATTTGGACACGTGTTCGTAAGTTGTGTTTAGATTACACTGCGAAATATAAGCAGCGATAACATCACAATTTCCAAGTTTAATAGGTACATGAATATAAAACGGCGTAATTCTCGTCGCGCACGCGACGAGTGTGTCCGTTCACGCGTTCGCGTATTATTGCGCTCGCAACATTTACAACAACAACCGTTGTAAAACGAACGCCCGTTTGATAAAAATTTCAATTTCGGCCCGTTATCGTTCAAATTTAACGGAGAAGGAAGGCGGTCGAAGGGAGCGATATAACTCGTAAAACTTGGATAGAAACTTAATATATACGATGACCGCTATTAATAAGAAGTTTTATATAGAATTTTATATCCGTGCGAACACGGATATATTCGCGTATAATTGAAACACGATTTATTTTTAAATCCCCGCTTTTGATATCTTTTTCTCCTTCCATTTCGAAATATTTCGAAAAATATAACCTCATTTGTATCGCACGAGTAGTATAATCCTTTCCTCTTCAAATCTCACGTTCAAACGAATACGTTTTTCTACCCTTTGAAAAGGGAAAATTTAGAAAATTGGTGGAAGCACGAGGTTAAGGCAGCGAGCCCTCCTCCTCGGGGTTAAGTGGATGGCGGCGGTCGGCGAGGAATGCGTTTAAAATGTAATCGGGGCGGATCGACGGATCAGTCGGTGAATAAAACAAAGCGGGGGGGTGTTCGTTTCCATCCTGGAACGGGAAGAGTGGACGCGAATCTCGGCGAGGAACGGGGGCGAGAAGACGACGAGAACGTTTCGAGACGATGAAACGGCGGGGGATCCGTATATATCCGCATGCGGATGAGAAGGAGGGTTGGCACGACGTGGGGTGGCCGTAAAAACAAGATGGCGTTCCGTCGTGCCGCAAAATGGCCGGCATAAATAAAAAGCGGTATCGCGTGCGCGCGCGCGCGCCATACTCCCCCTCCGAGTTTCGTTCGTACGCAAGAGACGTACTTTTCCTACCTTGGTTTTCGAATTTTAAAAAAATTCCTTCCCTTCGAAGAAAGGCCTGGTTAATTATTTTTAACGAATGTGTTATCAAGATTATTTATGGAAGCTGGAAGAAGGGATTGGACGAGAGGAGCGCGATGACCTACTGAGCTTGAGACAACCTTTGCCCGTGTACCATCAATCGAGGAGAGGAAATGAAGTCGAGTTGAAGTGATGCAATCGCGAGCTGTGACACTAGAGAAAGTCGTCATTTTGCCAACCACGCTCCGCTCGGTAATAGAGTTTGCGGCCTTCAAAGTAAATTGTTTTCTGCGCGCCACGAGAATTCTTTATGTACCGAGCGAACGCTACGACGGCCGCCGCCGTCGCTGGAAAGGAAGTCGTTGTTGCGTCCTGTTTTCGTCCCTCCATTTTTTTTAATCGAACGATCGGGGGAAAAAGAAGAGGGAAAAAAGAGAGGAAGGGAAGGAAGAAAGGAAAATCTTCTTCGATAACGCGTTTCGATTCGATCGAAAGCAAAAAAAGGAGGGAGGAGAAGGATCGATGGAATCCCGACTCCTATTGCATCGAATCCCAATCTCTGACAGGGAAGAAAATTGAAACGAATCCGTCGAATTCGATTCGCGTCGGTTCACGCGGACGGAACAACGGGTTCTCGTTGCACACGCCTTGGAAATCCATTTTCGACGTGCAATTTCAAACGCAATACCAAACGCTACGGATCTTTACGACGTGCGTTATAAAGGGTTATCGTATTCTCGATATTCCAGGATAATCAAGGTAGTAGTATTTAGAAAATACGGCCGCCGCGAATGTAACGAGTAATGGGAAAGAGAGGCGGTAATTGAACAGACAGCTAAACACCTTTAAACGGGTTCTTCTTGGAACGCGCATATCCCGCCGCATAAAAATTTCCTCGTTTCCTTCCCCCTCCCCATCCCTTATTCTCTCCTACCTATTTTTCTTTTCTTTCGAAAAAACGCCCTCCCTTCCCCTCCGATAAATCCTGTTCGATATTTTTCTCAACTCTTCGAGATACGTTCGAATTGTAATTAAATTTATTATCATATTCGAGGAATCATGCGCGCCTCAGGGACGCGGAAAGTCTAGGGATAACTATATACGCCGGTGTTACGGTAATGGAAGCGGTAATGGTGGTTGCTAGTTAACTTAGGGAAAATGAAAACCAAACGTTTCCAAGAATGCGAAAACCGATGCAATTCCAATATGGAGAAAATTGCGGCGCGTTGGAGGGTGTTCGGGATTTATTTCCGCACACTTCGGGGAACGTTGAAGGAACGTTTCGGGGAGGGAACGAAATATCCCTAGAAATATCGCCGCCGCTTCTTCGAAAACGGCTCTCCTTCAACCAACGTGTTATGCAAACGCGGTGGGGAAGAATCAGCCCACGGGGCGAATATCATCATCTTCGAAAATCGTTTCGCGCGGAAATTGAAATTTTTTATCTCGAAATACTCTTCGAAATACTTTTCTCTCTCTCGGCGATCGTTAATTTTTCGGAATATTTTTGAAATACGAAAGAAATTGTGTCCCGTTTTATTCGCTTCGAATAAAATAATAACAAATTCATCGAGCGTTTAGAAGCCACTTCCGTATTAAAAGGCCGTTTATTCGATGAAAATTGGCAAAGGGGAGGGCCTCGTAACGCGGAAAACTCGTGGCAAGCGAGTTTTATCGCGAGCACGTGGGGGCTTGCTTAATTTTATGCGATTTTTTATCGACGCCTCGTAATATCGATAATGCAAGGCGCTGCCGCTTCACCTCTCGCTTCCCCCCGACCCCGCGCACGTAGGTCGAGGGATGGTTTATATCAAGTTATAGGAGTTTGAGAAATGATCGCCGCATCGAACCTATCCTTTTCTTCCGTCCTCCGATCCGAACCGCATTCGCAAACTTTTCCTCCCCTCTTCCTCGTTCTCGTTAATTCTTCCTTCTCAAAAAAACAACTACTTTCGATAAATATCGCGCGTGTAAATAATTTTCGCGCGACTTTTTAATAAAAGTTTTTAATTTTAGGAAAAGGGAGTAAAACGATCGAGTAAAGCGGAGAGCTCGATTCGACCAACTTCCTCTCTCATTTCGCTTTAAATATAAAGCGAGACCGTTGTATTATTCAAACTTATCCCTCTCTCTCTCCCCCTCCCAAGACGCCCCAACTCGTACGCATCTTAAACCGTATCGTAACCGTATCGTGCCTCCTCCACGTTTATCTCCCGTTTATCCATACGCGAGAATTACGAGTTTTTCGTGCTATTTTCCCGCTCGATATCGGCCCGAAATGCAAATTTACATCCCCCTCCGTGACTCGAGATCGTAGAATAGAATAACATCTCGAGAATCTAATATAGACTCGTCTTCTAGACGTATCTTTTTCTCTTACCAGGATTTCGTGGAAAATAAAAATCGAACGATCGTTATCCAACCATCAATTTCGCCCGAAATTCCGACTTGTACACCTGTATGTTCGAGGAAGAAAAGAATGGAGGAACAGCTCCCTCTGGGGAATTGTTAAGGGCGCGAGGAAGGAATCGGATCATCCCGTACATCATTGATCGATCGGCGCGCGCGAATAATCTACGCGTTATGGAAGGGTGGGACGATCGGGGCGGGCGAAATTTAGCCTGACGTCGGTGAAGAGCCCGCCGGCAAATCCCGCGATTTCTCCAGGGACGGCGAAAAATCGCGAATGATATGCCGGGAACCGCGCCCGTTCCCGATGCCTGCCGAATCGGCAAAAGTATCGTCACCGCTGGGGCTGCTATTTTTTTGACACGCTTCACGGATATATCGTCGATATATATATAGATAGTGATGCCGTATTTTCTTCTTTTTTAGAGGGAGGAGAGGCACTCTTGGGATGGCGGCCGAAGGATTGGTTAAGGATTTCACCTGATTTCTCGTATATTTCATGGGGTTTGCTCCCATAGGTCGAGCTTCGAAACTTATCGTGGTTCGTTACGTTAAGTCTTTGACCGAAATAGATCCGTCAGAGTTAGCTATTAACCCGTTGAAAAACTTTATGTAAAATGCTCGAATAATGTTCGATTTGCAATTACAATTAACTTTCGATTATCACTCGTAACGTGGATCGTTAAAATTTTCTCCGATCGAAAAGAATTGTGAGCTTTGAATCGAAGAAATGGAAAGAGAGTATCTCGAATAGATATGGATGAATGTCCAAAGGATACGAGTTGGAGAAGGCGAAGCGATCGTCTAAACACGACTCGAGGCAGGATATACGGTCTCTTTAGACTTTAGCCAAGGTGAATGGCTCGGCTTGCTAATTGTCCGGAGCAAAATTAAACCGAAGTCGCGTTAATTATGTAACGCTTCACTCTCTGTCTCTCTTCGGAGAGAAAGAGAGAGAGAGAGAGGCGGCTACGTACGACTGGTTTCCGGAGGTGGAAACGGGGTGATGATGGACGAGCGGAGCCGACCTTCCGGGGGCTGCCAAGCTCGAGCAGCGAAATCCCTAACTCAACGCTAACTCGATCAGTCAACGCCCACCGTGGCGTTGCCCGGCACTAATCTGCCTCCAGATTAATTACTACGTAATACCGGTTTGAATAATTATCGTTTCTAGGGCAACCCAGACCTCCCCCTCTCCCGCGGGCACACCTCTCTCCGCGCCCTCTCCTTATACCATTCCTCCGCTTTTAGCGGTTTCACGTATCCGGATTGTTTCCCATGTTTCTCGTTCGGGGAGAAGGAATCTTATTATGGGCGGCGCTCGCAAAAATTACGCTTTAAAATTACCCGCTTTTGCCCCGCTTATCGCCCCGTTCTATCGTACCGCGTGTAATTGCAGGATTCGGTGAGAAAGCGTGGCGAATGCGTTCCTTTTCTCCTTTTTTTTTTAAATAATATAAATGTAAATTCTTGGATCGAAAGGAGAAGGGGAGTTCTTTTTTTAATTGTTTATTAATAATTGGAAACGTTGAGCGATTTCGAGTGAAGAGAAGTTCGCGAGAATCTAGTTCTTATAAGTAATAACGAGTTGCTAGAATCGAGATGAATTTGCAGGATCCAGAAAGAAGAGATACGAGTGCGTTCTTTCTTTAAAACGATATAAATACAAATGATCGCTACTAATAATATTGAAACAATGAATTTAGAGTTCGTATTCTTTGTAAATGGTAACGAATTGTTAGAATCGAGATGAATTTGCAGGATCCAGAGAAAAAAATGCGTTTTTTTTTTTTAAATAATATAAATGTAAATTCTTGGATCGAAAGGAGAAGGGAAGTTCTTTTTTTAATTGTTTATTAATAATTGGAAACGTTGAGCGATTTCGAGTGAAGCACGCGAGAATCTAGTTCTTATAAGTAATAACGAGTTGCTAGAATCGAGATGAATTTGCAGGATCGAGAAAAAAAAAATTGTACTTGCATTCTTTTTCTTTCTTTAAATAATATAAATGTAAATTCTTTGATTACTTGGAAGGCGTAGGGAACTTTTTTTTTAACTGTTTATTAATAATTAGAAACGTTGAATTCGATTTCGAGTGAAGCACGCAAGAATTTAATTCGTATGAGTGATAATAAATTGTCAGAGATGAATTTGCAGGATCCAGAGAGAAAAGATACGAATGCGTTCTTTCTTTAAAACGATATAAATGCAAATGATCGCTATTTATAATTGGCAATGTTGAAACAATGTTGAATTCGAGTGAACACGCGAGAATCTAGATATTGTATTCCTTGTAAATGATAACGAATTGCTAGAATCGAGATGAATTTGCATCCAGAGAAGAAAAATTCTTTTTTTCTCTCTTTCTTTTCTTTTTTTAAATAATATAAATTCTTTGATCACTGGAAGGCATAAAGAACTTCTTTTTTAACTGTTCATTAATAATTGAAAACGTTGACCGATTTCAAATGAAGCACGCAAGAATTTAATTCGTATGAGTGATAATAAATTGTCAGAGATGAATTTGCAGGATCCAGAGAGAAAATACGAATGCGTTTCTTTAAAACGATATAAATGCAAATGATCGCTACTAATAATTGGCAATGTTGAAATAATATTGAATTGCTAGAATCGAGATGAATTTGCATCCAGAGAAAAAAAATTCTTTCTTCTCTCTTTCTTTTTTTTTTTAAATAATATAAATGTAAATTCTTTAATCTGGAAGACATAGGGCATTTCTTTTTTAACTGTTTATTAATAATTAGAAATGTTGAATTCGAATGAAAAATCTAGAGTTTGTATGATAATAAATTGCTAGAACCGAGATGAATTTGCAAAGAGAAAAGATACGACTGCAATTTACTTATTTCTTTCTTTAAAACGACATAAATGCAAATGCATCGCTATTAATAATTATTAATGTTGAAACAATGTTGAATCTAATAAATTGCCAGAACCGAGCTAATCACGATCTAAAAATTCAATCGATCAACTTCCGTTTTCCCTTCTTCTCCTCCCTCCCTCCTTTTCCAATTACGTAAAATTCCGAGTCGTAGAGTCGCGCAACAATTCTTAATTATCGCAATAGCGCGGAACAGGTCAGTAGCCTTTCGCCTGGGACGAGATTCGAGAAATGAAATGCTCGCCTAATAACACCGAGCGACTAACCGAGCTAGAAATTACCCTCGAATACTCGGAAACATTTTTCCGGCCCGTGGCCGATGCCGAGAAGAAGCGTTTCCGTAACGCGGCGGCAAGAAACGCTTCGAATCGCCTCTCGTACATCTCATCTCGTCGAGGAAAAACTCTCCCCACTTCTGTTTACCATCGACTTCTCCTCCTTTCTTTCTTTCGTTCCCTTTACGAAGAAAAAAACCTTTCTAAGTATTTCTCTTTTTTCCCCAAACGAACGTTAAAATTCTTCGAAACTTAACGGTACAAATACGTATATATACTTTAATATCTTTACCTATAAAAATGTGGAATCGTTGGAATTAACGAGGGTCTGCGGATCGAAGATAAGGGCGAATAGTGTCCTCTAAAACTATTGGGTTGGCAACTAAGTAATTGCGGATTTTTTTTAGAAAATCAAAGACAATTTTTTCATGGAACTAAATAACTTTATTCTGTAATGTGTTGTCCATTTTGATCAATGACCTTTTGCCATCTTTCAGGCAGCATCATAATCCCACGTTCATAAAACTTGTGTGGTTTTTATTAGCAAAAAAGTGAATCAGGTACGATTTGATGTCATCATCGTTATTGAAATTTTCACCATTCGAGGAGTTTTGTAAAGATCGAAACAAAAAGTAATCGGATGGTGCAAGGTCAGGACTATATGGTGGATGTGGCAAAACATCCCAACCAAGCTCCAATAATTTTTGCCGAGTGACCAAAGATGCGTGTGGCCTTGCATCGTCATGATGGACTACAACACCTTTTCGATTTGTCAATTCGGGCCGCTTTTCTTCAACCGCATCGTTTAATTTCGTTAGTCGTTCGATGTAGACAACAGAATTGATCGTTCGGTTGGGTGCTAAGAGTTCAAAATAGACAATTCCTTCGTAATCCCACCAAACTGATAACAAAACCTTCTTTCGACGAATACCAGGTTTTGATGTTGTTCGAGCTGGTTCACGTGGCCTGCTCCACGATCTTTTCCGCTTGATATTGTCGTAAACAACCCATTTTTCATCGCCAGTTATCGGTCGTTTTAAAAATGGATCATTTTCATTACGTTTCTTTAGCAAATCGCAGCTGTTAACGCGTTGCGTTAAACGCTTTTCTTTCAGTTCGTGAGGAACCCATGTATCGAGTTTTCGAACATAGCCAAGTTGTTTTAAGCGGTTTTCGATGCGTGTACGCGATACACGAAGCTTCTCTGCAATCTCACGAGTTGTACTGTGACGATCCGAATCGATTATTGCTTTGATCAGGTCGTCGTCAACTTCAACTGAAATCCGCAATTACTTAGTTGCCAACCCAATATAACGAGATATATATATAGAGAGACGATGTTGGATGGAAAACGAGGAGGAAACGGTGTTGGAAGATCGCGCGAAGGGAAGGACACCGAGAGGTAAAAGAGAGTAAAATGGAGGCAGCGGGGCGGAGGAGAGGGGGAGGAGGGATCGCCCGAGGCCGAAGATAACCGGGTACCGGGAACAGAGAAAAAAGGCATCGCGTGACCGAAACCTGAAAACCAGAATCCCGATGGTGTTGTAGCCGGCCGGCCGGCCACGAACGGCCTCCTCCCATACCTCTCCTCCTCGGATGAAATCGAAGCCGGGACACGCTTGTATATTCGGATTCCATCTTGTTCGTGTACGTGTATATACGGGTGTACGCGTATATATACGTGCTGTGTCGTTTTTAATTTTCTACCGAACTCTACCGGTAGCCGGACGGACAGATATTCGGCTACCGAATTGGAACTCCCACAGTGAGGATCGAGAGGAGATCGAAGGTCGAATTATTTCCTCTTCTCTCTCTCTCTCTCTTTCTTTCTCCTTCTTTCGTTCGATCGAGATCTTTGATACGAGGACACGAGCGTTGATAATTGTAGCAAGAAGTATCGTTATTTCCTTTTTTTTTTCGAGAAAATTCCTCGAATTATTTAATTATCGCGAAACGATTGTTCGAAGGACGCGAGCGTTGATAAGTGTAGCAAGAAAGATCGTTCTTTTTATTTTTTATTTTTTAAAAAAGTTTTCGAATTTAATAACGCGACTGATAACGAGGAAGATTCTTCTTTTTCTAAAAAAAATCTTTGAATATTATTTGATTACGTACGATAATGTACGGTTTCATTAATTATTTTTTATCGAAAAATAAGTTTTCGAATTTAATAACGCGATATGATAACGAGGAAGATTCTTCTTTTTCTAAAAAAAGTCTTTGAATATTATTTGATTATGTACGATAATGTACGGTTTGATTAATTATTTTTTATTGAAAAGTTAACGAGGAAGATTCTTCTTTTTCTCTTCGAAAAAAAATCTTTGAATATTATTTGATTACGTACGATTGTTGTATCATTTACTTTCGTACACATTTACCGATTGTAATTAAATATGCTACGAGTTGAGCAGTATTCAGAGATTGCTTTCATCGTTGCGAATTTTCCCGGATAAGATCTCGTACGTGTCGTTTTAATGAATCGTGTAAATTACCGCCTCGTGTTTCGCCTCGTGGAATCGGTTCTGGGAACGGGGAAATCTACTGGCTGGAAATGGAAAGCTGGGGTCTCTAATGGTAATTGTCGATCCTGTCGTCGATTCCACGAAGGACGCGTGAAACGAGAAAATTATAGAGAGGTATCGCGGTCGTATTGTCACGATTGAAACGGCGGAGTGACAATCGAGCTTTAATAATCGGAGGGGAGAAGGGGGGACGAAATTGGGGTATCGTTTCGTCGACGAAATGAAACGGTTCACCTGCGTTTCATCGTTAGCGGACAAAAAAGGATTGACCTTCTTCAAAAAAAAAAAGTGAGAGAAGAGATTGAGCTATTTGTTCCTTTTTCTTCTTTTCTTTTCCTTTGAACCAACCATCGTGTACGATACGAAACGTTAGATGACAATTATACGTAATTTCGAATCCAAACGAATTTTCTATTTTAATTTTAGATTTAAAGATTTCGCGTGTAACGGAGGAAAAAACGAAACGCGCGATGAGGATAGAAAGAAGAAATCCGTATAAACTGTGCAAACTGGTCGTGCAACATTTTCAACTTATTATTTTTATTCATCCTACCTTTTTACCTACTCTTCGTCGCACGCGCGTGATAATAAATCTATAAATTATTTATAGATCGATAATTTTCCTATCTCTTTTAATCGAAAACTGACCAAAAATTTTCCTTCGATGAAAGTGGAAAGAAGAAGAAATACGAGAGAGGAGGAAGGGAAGAGGAAAATATCCGAAAATGACGCAAAAAGAAGAAAAACAAATGTATTATCTTCAATATATTTTTTTCCATGCATCGTCGCATGTAATAACAAATATATAGAATTTATTTATAGATCGATAATTTTCCTATCTCTTTTAATCGAGAACTGACCAAAAATTTTCTTTCGACGATCGATGAAAGTTGAAAGAAAAAGAAATACGAGAGAGAAGGAGAGGAAGAGGAAAATATCCGAAAATGATATTTCAAAAGAAGAAAAACAATTCGATATATTTTTTTATGCACAGTCCATGCATCGTCGCACGCGCGTAATAACAAATATATAGAATTTATTTATAGATCGATAATTTTCCTATAATTCTCCTTTAATTGAGAAGTGACCAAAAATTTTCTTTCGACGATCCATGAAAGAAAAAGAAATATGAGAGAGAGGAAGAGGAAAATATCCGAAAATGACGCAAAAAGAAGAAAAACAAATGTATTATCTCCAATATATTTTTTGCCATGCATTGTCGCACGCGCATGATAATAAATCGATATAGAATTTATGTATAGATCGTTAATTTTCCCATCTCCTTTAATCGAGAACTGACCAAAAATTTTCCTTCGATGAAAGTCGAAAGAAGGAGAAATACGAGGAGGAGAGGAAGAGGAAAATATCCGAAAATGAGGCAAAAAGAAGAAAAACAAAGATATTATCCCCGTCCGATATATTTTTTTACGCACGGTCCATGCAGGTGGCGACGATTTCATCCTACGTGTTGGCCGAACTCGATTCTTTTGCCGGCCACAAATTGCAAATTGTTGCACCTTTTACGGCCGATGGAGTACGAGCCGGCCGATGTTGAAGGTGCAGTCACACCTGACGTCGCTCCGAATCATCATCCTCTTTGAAAAACTCGCCGGCAACATGCGAATTTATCTTATTCCGAGTAACTCGGTGACGTAGTACACGCGTATCGCGTGTCTCGTACGCCGATCCGATCGAGAGTAAACGTCTCTCTCTCTCTCTCTCTTTTTTTTATTACATTTCGGAAAGTGAGCCATGTTTCGAGAAAATTTTACACGAGTTTTACACGAATCGATCGAAAGAATTAAATCGAAAGATACGAATCACGAATTTCCAATTCATTCGAAACGAAACGATATTTCCAACGAGAGATGTTAATTTCTTCTGTGTATACTTGAAAGATATCGAGTAAATCGAAATAACAAGATAAAGACGTTGATATAACAATGATCGAGAACGGATTTCTTAATTATCTGGGGGATAAATTAGAAGAATTTCGATGACGGAAATTGGAAATTTAAATTTCGGAAGGGAAATTGGTGTTTTTTAATAAAATATCAACGTAAGAAGGATCTATTCTTAACCAAGCCTCGGGATGCTTCAATTTTGTCGCGCGTTTAAGAAATTCACAACGTACATACGAATCCCATCTCGGAATTAATTTAAAATCTTATTCGATTGAAAATTTTATTCGATCGAAATGACACGTTACGATTATTCTTTTTTCCGAAATTAATAATAATTTCTTTTTTCTTTACACTCGTCGCTTCAATCTGTCTGTTAATTCCTTGTCCCTTCTCTCTTTCATATTACGTGTACAGAGTGATAAAATTCCCAAGAAGAAGAAGAAAAAAGAAAGGAAACAGCTATACAAATAAAAGGACGACGAGACAAAAGGAGAGACGAGTTGCATCTATACGTATATCCTGTTGTGTTGTGAACTCGTTTTACACTGTGGAGGGGCCCGCAGGCTCGAAAGCAGTTTTTAGCTTACAATTAGAGAAACGATCCTGTCAAATCGGCAAGATTGTTTCTCTGAACGTAGATTGCCTCGCGCGGCTCCGCTAACCACCCGACATTTCGCCCGGTATATATATAATCCCGGCGAAATTTTATAGAACAACTTTTACGATAATTGGAACGTCGAAAACATTTTGGACGCCTGAAATTTTCCGTAACCGCGAACACCTAATGTGGAATTAAGCCCCGTCAAGAATTAGAAGTTGCTCGAGCGGAACGGACGCTATTTGTCCGAATGCTACGAGAATTCACGGTGATAAATTCTAATCCTCTCCCCAACGTGAGAAAGCGGCCAACGCACGTTTCCAGTTAACACGCTGTTCCGCAGATTCGAGGAACGAAGCGTTATTTCAAATATATATATATGTGTTCGAAAAACTCGTGGAAGGATCCTTTTAATCTCTCGTCGAACGTTTATTCCTTCGCTTCGTTACGAACAACCTGTTACACAAACGTAGTTGATACAACCGTGTTAGATTCCGTTAGACTCTCTGACGCCGCGACGACAGCTCTCGCGATCTCGGCCGACCGAGGGAATAATTTCTTTCCCACGTTTCCCGAGGAGAAAAAATGGCGGATCGACACCGTTCGATACCCACGATCTGCCAATGTTACAACCGTTCCGTTCTCCTCCTCCTCGTTCCACGAGCCACGCGTCCGATTCCGAGTGAAATTTATTATCGAATTTAATATTTTTTTTTTTCTTCTCGTTCGAAATTCTCGAGGCGAGGATTAAATAATTTTTCTCTTCGAAATCGAGGAGAGGAGAAATCTTTCGCGCGTGTTCTTACGTCACGAAGAGTAAAGGCAGGTTTCTAATTACGCGCACGAAAAATTCGAAAATTGGCAACGCGTTCATTACGCATTCCTTCTCGACGTTTTATATTTCTCGCGCACAATTATCGAGTCGTGCTCCTTTTTTTTCTCCTCTCCGATTAACCGAACCTGTTAAAAACATCGTTGGCGAAAAGATCGTTTTTTTTTTCCCCCTTTCTTTCGAATGTTCGTTTCGCGAGCGAAACTATGTTTGGGGGGAATCGGTGTTATTCGTTGGCGAAATTATACGATTCTGTAAATACGTTTGTCGGGGGAACGATAATACGGAGGGAGCCGGTTGATAATAAATTTCTCCTTCTTCTCGTTTCGAATTATTAAGACGGTTAATGGGACGAGATAAGTGGAATATCGGGTTAAAAAGGAAAACATTTTGGGTGAAAGAAATTTCGGGAAAATTTAATTGCGTCTCCTCGGCGCAATTGGTATTTTATTTATAAAATGTATAATTGGACGATCGTAAAGATAAAAAGGCGAGGCGATCACTCGACTCGATAGCCAATCGACGATTCGAATCGGTAATAAAATAATAATTCGAGCCTCGTTTCGAATAGTTAAACGAGAGTGAAGAGATTAACTGTCGTATGTAAAAAAAAGGCAAAAATGGTAGAAATTTTATACAATTTTAACATCTTAAATATATAAGTCATTTTGGGAATAAAACAAAATACCTAGCATCCAATTTGAAACATATCTAAAAGTGGGCAGAGAGAAGCTGCGCTCGCTATCGAAGAATTCATCGAATGTACCACGCTATCGTTCGAATTAATTAACGCGTCTCGTTAAGGGAAATGGTCGTCGAATACGAAAGGTTGCACTTTGTTCAATAACAATTTCGACCGATTAAAATGCTAAATATCAACAATTTTACACATACAATTTTACATTTTTTTCTCTCAATAAAACAAAACCTAAAAGTGGAAAACAGGAAAAAGTAACACTCGCTATCCAAGAATTCATCGAATGTATCGTATTATCGTAAAGCAACGGTTGCAAAATACTAAAAGTTAAACAATTTTAATCCTATTTAATAAATATATCAAATATATAAATTATCCAATTTCAAAACATAACTAAAAGTGGGAAACAGAGAGAAGCAGCACTCGCTAAGAATTCATCGAATGTATCGTAAGGCAACAGTTGCAAAATGCCAAAAGTTAAACAATTTTAATAAATATATTAAATATAAATAATAAACTTACTATCCAATTTCATACCTAAAAGTGGAAAGCAGAGAGAAGCAATATTCGAAGTATTCATTGAATGTATCGTACTATCGTATATAAAAGGCAACGATTGCAAAATGCCAAAAGTTTAACAATTTTAATAAATATATTAAATATAAATAATAAACCTATCATTTAATTTCGTATTTAAAATTGGAAAGCAGAGAGAAGCAGCACTCGCTAAGAATTCATCGAATGTATCGTATTATCGTATATAAAAGGCAACGATTGCAAAATGCCAAAAATTTTACAATTTTAATAAATATATTAAATATAAATAATAAATCTACCATCCAATTTTATCATTATCGAAGAATTCATCGAATGTAACGTACTATCGTAACAATTGCAAAATGTTAAGAATTAAACAATTCTAATTTTATTTAATAAATATATCAAATATATAAATCATCCAATTTGAAAACATAGATAAAAGTATGAAACAGAGAGAAGCAATACTCGCTATCAAAGAATTCATCCAATGTATCGTACTATCGTATATAAAAGACAACGATTGCAAAATGCCAAAAATTTAACAATTTTAATAAATATTAAATATAAATAATAAATCTACCATCCAATTTCATCGTTATCGAAGAATTCATCGAATGTATCGTAGTATCGTAAGGCAACGATTGCAAAATGCTAAGTTAAACAATTTTAATAAATATTAAATATAAATAATAAACCTATCATCTAATTTCATACCTAAAAGTATGGAAAGCAGAGAGAAGCAACACTCGAAGTATTCATCCAATGTATCGTACTGTCGTATATAAAAGGCAATGATTGTAAAATGCCAAAAATTTAGAATTTTAATAAATATATTAAATATAAATAATAAATCTACCATCCAATTTCATCGTTATCGAAGAATTCATCGAATGTATCGTAGTATCGTAAGGCAACGATTGCAAAATGCTAAGTTAAACAATTTTAATAAATATTAAATATAAATAATAAACCTATCATCTAATTTCATACCTAAAAGTATGGAAAGCAGAGAGAAGCAACACTCGAAGTATTCATCCAATGTATCGTACTGTCGTATATAAAAGGCAACGATTGCAAAATGCCAAAAATTTAGAATTTTAATAAATATATTAAATATAAATAACAAGTCTACCATCCAATTTCATCGTTATCGAAGAATTCATCGAATGTATCGTACTATCGTAAGGCAACGGTTGCAAAATGCTAAGTTAAACAATTTTAATAAATATATTAAATATAAATAATAAACCTATCATCCAATAACCTATCATCCAATTTCATAATATACCTAAAAATATGGAAAGAGAGAGAAGCAACACTCGAAATATTCATCGAATGTATCGTACTATCGTATATAAAAGGCAATGATTGCAAAATGCCAAAAATTTAACAATTTTAATAAATATATTAAATATAAATAATAAACCTACCATCCAATTTCATCGTTATCGAAAAATTCATCGAATGTATCGTACTATCGTATATAAAAGGCAACGATTGCAAAATACCAAAAATTTAGAATTTTAATAAATATATTAAATATAAATAATAAATCTACCATCCAATTTCATCGTTATCGAAGAATTCATCGAATGTATCGTAGTATCGTAAAGCAGCCGGTTGCAAAATGCTAAGAGTTAAATACAATTCTAATCCTATTTAATAAATACATCAAATATATAAATCATCCAATTTGAAAACACAGGTAGGAAAGTGGGAAACAGAAGAGAAGCAGCGCTCCAAGTTATCGAGGAATCGATCGAATCGAATACGCGTGTACCTCGCTATCGTTCGTATTAACTAACTCGCGTCTCGTTAGCGGAAACGGTGGTTAGATAAAAGGGAACGGTTCGTTGGTCCGGGGACTGGTTTCCGTGGCGCGAAGTCACCTTTCAGCGAAGTCACGGGGATGCCGGTCGTTCTCTCCGCGGGAGAAAACGAGGAAAAGAAAGAGAGAAAAAGAAAAGGTAGTCGCGAGGGTTTATCGAGCGAGTTCGGAGGAACGCGAAGGCTTCAACTTGTCTGCACGCCATTAAAATGTCATAGCCGCGACCGAGCCTACACTTACACGTGATATCCCCACACGCGTGTGATGTGACGCGGATCCGTACAAGGCGATTCATAAAGCGCCAATATCCAACTCTAATGTACCCCACTTTTCCAGCACAAAACGTTACGTTCATTTTCTCTCTCCGATCTTGGAAAAATATCGAGCAGCTGTCTATAAATTTCCATCAATGAATTACACGTTTTGCAATCTGAACGTAATTAATAACAAAAATAATCGAAGAAACTCGCAACACATTGTTTACAAACGAGAGGAAAAATCGATCGAAAATTTTGAACGCGAGCAACAAGATGCACCTTCTCTCGTTCCCTTTGAACCGTTTATTCCATAAGGAGAGCATCGATAACGCAGTTGTGAATCATCCTGTACGCATTCCCATACGTGTCTCTCTCTCCACAAGTCCGAATATACCGGATATATGTATTACATATGCCTTTTCAACGGCTCGGGGTTGATCGCGACGACGGGGAAGATTGAATAATTTCCACCGCTCGTTTAATAATTGATATCGACTACACGCGGTTTAGCCATCCTCGCGAGCCATCATCCTCGAGGCCGCTGCTTGGTCTAAAGATACACGAACCCAATTAGAGGAAATTCATATTCCGATCGGTGCTACCGATTCCTCCAATATATATATATATACACACACGTATATATCACGCCTTCTCTCGTTCCTTCGTTTCCTTCGTACCCGTCGCGAATTAATAACGATCCCGTTAATAATGATTTTCCTAAATCCGTACGTTTCCTATCCGCGCACCCGCGTCGACAACGTACCTCCACACGATTAAAATTATTAATGAGAATTGTAAGGGAGAAATTTTCTTTTTTTTTTTTTCCTTTTGAACAGCGTCGATGGATTTTTGAATCTTTTAACGCGGGACGAATGTGTTTTGGAGGATTATTATTTTAATTTTCGGATCGGATCGGTGAGGCGTGTAATTCGCGCGAGCGAGCAGTTTGTTTTACGTGGAGAGACGGGAAACGAAGGTAGTTACTACGAGATAAGTCTGGATAAGCGAGCTGTTTCGCTTATTTTTAACTAATTAGCGGATATGTAATGAGGGAATTTTTTTTTTTTTCCACCGCGTCGGATAAAATTTCTCTTCGCAATCCGCGTTACGGATACTTTTGAAAACGGATTTTAAACGGGTAGGCGTGTAGGATTAGCCGGAGACGCGAGACATAAATCGTCTGGGAGAAATGATCGATAAATCGGGGAAGGAAAAAATAAAATTAGAAGTGGAATTTAATTACGTAACAGGATTACGTATATACTTCTATTTCTATTTATAGAGAAACTTGGCAAAATAAACGCACCTGAATTTAAACCGATCGTAACTTTCAAAACTATTCGATGAATGCAAGAAAAAGGGAGAGAAAAAAACAGGTACTCGATTACCTATGATCGGAAATTCGCTATAAACATCTGCCCGAGTATTTGTATTCGAAAATTAAAATATCGCTTCGTTGAAAAGTGGACGAGAAAAAGAGAAGAAGAAATGGAAAGAAATAGAACGCGGAGCTTAACCTCGACACGAAACCGCAAATAGTTATGAATTCTCGGATCGTGAATGCGCAATCTGCGGAATTAGCGTTGAATCGATCCATATGCGCCTCTTCTCCTCCCCCCTCCTCTCTCCCGCCGATGACGTGGGAATCGTCATTGCACGCATTGACATCTCCATTATCCGTCTACGTATTATCGAGCGAAACCGCAATTCGTCCCGAATCCCGGTCGATTTTTCCCCCCTTTCTTCGTCTCGCGTCCGAATGATGGCACGAGCGAGTAAGGATAATGGTAACGGCGAATTGTTACGGGGAGGAATCGAGGGGACAGGGGAGGGAGACGCACGGCGATACACGGCTCGTCGTTTACGTCCTAACGAACCTAATCATCCCGCGTAGTTAATTCCACACCAGCCCCCGTGTCGTTGCGTTTATTACGAATAGAGGAAATTGAGTCAATTTCGAGGACGAGGGGAATCGAATGAACCGATGGAAAATGATAAAAGTATTTCGAAGTATCGTGGAGGAGAAATATTTAGATTCACGAGGAATTATTAGGATAAATATGAGACGAGATTTGATCGGAAGAATCGTGAGAATAAGAAATATCGTGGAGAAGAAATATTTAGATTTACGAGGAATTATTAGGATAAATATGAGACGAGATTTGATCGGAAGAATCGTGAGAATAAGAAATATCGTGGAGGAGAAATATTTAGATTTACGAGGAATTATTATTAAAAATGAGACGAGATTTGATCGAAAGAATCGTGAGAATAGTATTAACGAGTTTAGACACTTTCTCGTATCGTGATTATTGGTTAAAAGTTTAAGTAAAAAGGAAGAAATGGCAGCGTGTCGCGATGATCGAAATCGAGGAACGTTATTGATACGTATCGACGCCGATACTTTAATTCAAATACAGATGAAGAATCGTTTAAAATTCGCATTTTAAAAGGAAGCAAGCCGATAACGCGTCGAGATCGAAAGCGAAGATTAATTCCAAGACGGATGATTGAAGTTAAAACTCTGATCGCTCTCTTTTCAACGCAAGATCTTTAATTTTGAATCCCGTGCTGGTCCAAGAAAATCGGGTAAACCTTACGGAGGAGTATGCTTACCTGCCAGCCTGTCCTTGAGGTGCGGGTGTCCCTGGAGCGGATGCGCGGCCAAGTTGGCCAACAAGCTGGCCCTGTGAAGGCCGGCCGCCGCCGCCGCCTGTTGTTGGCTGTGCTGAAGGGCCTGTAAACTCCAGGGCGGTATCAACGCCTGTGCCGGCAGGGCGCCGGCCGCAGCCCCATTGGCGCCGGGTGGCCGATGGGCAGGCACCCTTATCACGCCGCCGCCCGTGTATATCAGTCCGGACCCGGTTGGGAAGAGTCTGAACGGCGCCAACAGATCGGTGGCCGACGCGCAGTGCAGCGACGAGGCCGAGTTGGTCTGGGTCTCGGCCGTGCTTCCGGTGTCGTCGTCGTCCTTCTCCGACAGTTTCTCCTCGATCTCGTGGCCCCACGACCCCCTGCCGTCGTCCAGCGCGGCGGACGAGCCGCCGTTGTTGTCCTCCCACGACCACTTCCTCTCCTTGTCCTCGGCGTCCGGGTCCTCGGACCCGGAGGGGCTCTTGGGGTTCGGGGGCCGATTCTCGCCCAGCAACCGGCTTATGCTGAACGGGTGGCTGCGGGGCGACTCGTTGTGCAGCGCTCTCGAGCCGGTTTGACTCGGGGGCGGGGAATCGGAGCACTCGGAGTGGCCCAAGCGGCGGTTGTCGCTGGCGTAATTGCGGGGGCTGCGGCTGGCCGAGTCCGAGTCGTCCACGTTTATCTCTTCCGTCGCGTCCGCGTCGCTGTCGCCGTGAATCGACATCATCTCCCGATCCAATCCGATCGAATCGAATCGATTTGCGTCCTCTTCGTTCCCGATCCTCTTCGTTCACCGGAAATTGCTTCGGATGCTCATCCTGCGCTCATCCATCCGGCTAGTTTCTTGCTACGTCGGCTAGGTATCCGTACTCTGATAAGGGATACGTATCGTTCGAGATCGATATAGTTATATAGCTCGAATGGCGGAGGAACGAGGAAGGTAGTTTCCGCTCCCTCAGCTTTCGGATCTCATCGTTCATCCAGCGTTCGATCTATCGCGCGATCCGATTCGCCTGACGGCCATCTTGTCCGCCGATGTCGTGGATTTGTTTCTTCTACGAGAAACTTGGAGTCATGATTACCGTTGATCGATCTAATCCTTACTCTCAAACTCGTCACTCCGTCGGGGCACTGTTTCCACCCACAAACAGTTTCGCTCAACCATGCACAAGATCACGTTTAATAATCGGTCAAGACTACCACTACTTTCGTTCTACTTTCCGTTTCACTGTTCCCCGTTCCTCCAGCAGAAGAGATGGAACGATCGGAAATACAACGTCCGGTGGGGAAAAAAAAAAATATCACGAGGCCGGTGATCGAACCGTGCGCGCTCTCAGTCCGGATCCTCGATCCTCTCGACACCCTTGGTCCATCGAGAGTCGCGCGATCCGACGAGCGGAAAAAGAAGGGAAGGAAGGGATCGATCGATCGCCAGATTTACGCGAGGGGGTGGGGCGGGAAAAAAAAAGGGGGGAAAAGTCGGCGAGATAGGAGAGAGAGTGCGGAGGAGGTGCTCACGTGGTGATCGAAAGGGCCGTGTTTTCCGCGCACGGGGAACTCCGGATCCGTGGCGAGTCGGGACGTGAATCCAGGTCGGCCGCGGCGAGAGAGACGGGACGTTGCGAGGGAAGCGGAGAGACCAGACGCTTCATCCCTACCCCACGGTTGCGCGGCGACTCGAGCCGCGACCCGACGTGCCGACCCGCGGCATCGCCCACCGCCGCGCCGCGCTCCAATCCTGTCCAACGTGGCCCCGCCCACCCGCTCGCCGATTGGCCGCCGTTAAATTGATACCTATTTAACATTTGAGCAGAATGTTGCAGGCGATCGCCTTTTTCTCCTGTATTATTTATTGCCCGATCGTCGTGCCTCCTTTTTTCTCTCCTACTATTTCCTCGCTTCTTCCTCCCTCCACGCAACGGGGCACGTTCCTCCTCCTCCTCCTCCTCCTCCTTCTTCCTCTTCTTCTTCTTCTTCTTCTTCGTATTCTTCTCCTCGCCTTTTCTTCCACTCCTCGTTGTCCTCGTCCCTCTCGCCGCGGAAACGTGCCGCGTTCAAGAAGCGGAGGGACTTAATTACGACGAATATCCTTTTGGCCCCCTCCACGTTTCCCCCTCGATCCCCCTCCTTCTCCTCTCCGCTTTTTTTCTTTTCCTTTCCTTCCTTCGAACGGCTTCTCTCTCTCTCTCGTCTTCGCTCTCCTCGTGCTCTTCCGTCCCTCCCTCCATCTCCTCGCGCCTCTCCACGGCTTTTATCGCGATGTTGCAATGGAGTTTTGCCCCGTGTTGTGCGGCTAGGTATGCGCAGCCCGCAGAATGCAGCCCGAAGCAAAAGGCCAGCCAGCCAGCCAGCCACGCCAATTCGTCCCCCCTTCGACCTTCCAACACCGCGGAGCAAACGAGAAACCGATGCCGTGTTGCGAGTAAGACTCGAAACGAATGCACTTTCGCGTGTCTTCTTCTTCTTCTTCTTCTTCCTTTTCTTCTTCCTTTTCTTCTCCGTGCATTGTCCTGGGTAATGAACCGTTTGCACGCGTTTCAACGTGGACGGACGTCGTTCGATTTTTCAGGCGATGACCGATCGATGGAAAATTTTCCATAAAGAAAAGAAATCGATCTCCCTTTCGATTTCTAATCTCTCGAGAGAATTACAAATTGTCACACGTTGCGAGCGACGAAAGAAAGTGTTGTTGGCTCGCTATTGATCGATAGTTTCCACTACGAAAGTATCGGTGTCTCCTCTCGCAGCCACCTCCTTACGTACGAGCCAATTTAAAATGGTGACCGCCCCGCCATTTTCCTCCTCTTATCGAGCGATTTTATCCAAACTGGAGCGTTGCTTATTAAATCGTTACTCCGATAAACGAGAGGAAAATTAAAAGCGACACGACTGTCGAACGAAAATAAATGTTTCTTAAATTAGTAAAAGAAAATATTTACGAATATTTGTCATGTTTCGTCGCTTTGTGAAAATTTAACTCTACGAAAGAGTTAAAGCCGCTTAAAAAAGAAAAGTATATTCTTCGAATGTTAAATCCCTCGAAGAATATTCCTCTTTTCCCTCCTTTCACAATTGAAACAATAATTTAAACAAGGATAAAGATTGTTTAAACTTTACGACTCGTTGCGACAACCCGTTGCAATCGCGTAGAAACGTCGTTGGTTGCGCAAGAAATATTTTTCGATCGGCAATTCATTTGAGAGCGATCGAGCGGTGTCCAGCAAGCGGCGTTGCGCAACGAACGAAACGTTGCGGTAACCGGGGAACGATAATGGCGACGAAATAATTTGCCGCACACGTAGTGGCGAAACACTCGAACAGCCTTACCTTCTCACCTTTCGCGTCGCCTCTCGTTTCCTAATAGCTGGCCATTATTACACGCGCGTATTATTTCCCCGCCACGCGTATTCAACGATTCCTATTTACATTATCTTCTCGTGAAATATCTTAAAACGCGCGTCGATCTGAAATTTAAAAAATTCTTCCGGATAGGTTATTTATTACGTATTCCTTTCTTTTTTTGTTTTACATTGAAAAATTTTCAAAGCGAATTATTATTATCTATCCAATAACGTCAATGATTATCGCCCGATGCAAATTTTAAACGGAAAATTGTATTGGAACGGCACAATCAATTATTTCGAAATGGATTTTAAATAATTACTCCCGGTTTCCCCCTCCTCCGCTAAAAGTACTATCGGCTGTTTATTCAAAACGACATTTTATTCCGTTTCCGACGGACGGAAAAACGAAACGAATAAACGGGGAATGATCGATATCGGCGTTCATCGATACTAGGAATCGATTAGCCACTTTATCCTCCGAGAAATGGGATATAAAGCAGTCACGAGCGTTAAGAAACGTCTGGAATGGCGATAATTCAACCTACTGAACGTTTCAAAGTAAAAAGAAACCCGATTACGAGTTGCTCGATCGATTTAACGTTGTCGAGGAAAGCAATTTAACGTACTCGATGAATTCGAGAAATTAACCTACTACCTAACTTCCATAAAAATAAGAAAAAGTGTTACATAAAATATTGAAGAAAAAAGGAATAATCGAGCTTGTAAAAACCGCTTAAAATTCTCGATCGACAGAACCGCGGTCGAAATTCGCGATTCGACAATTGAACTTGGTTTGATCAGCCTCGATGCGTATCGAGAATAAAAGAAAGTTAGACAAACGAGCGGTTCGATTTACATTCGATTGCGTTTCACGGATTAATGGGATTGGGCGAACAATGCAGGGAAGGTTTTACTCGCGCCTACACCCCACCCCCTTCGCCTCGATCCCAGTTTCGATCGAGGATCAATTCGGATGTCAGACGTCCGCGTGTCACTTAGGCGTTTTCACCGGCGCCCGAATAATTCATCGCAACCCTTTCAGAAACGCTTACAAATCCCGCGATAGCGTCGCGACGGAGGGGAAGGAGAGGGAGGAGGGCGGCCAGAAAAGGTTAGCCAGGAGGGAGGGGGATGAAGGGGTTGTCCTGTCGCGCGACGAAAGACGCGGCGACGTGTAAAAGGTGCACGCGTGCACCCCTCCTCGAAAAGGATTACTCTTCATTATTCAAAAGGTGTCCAGGGTTTTTCGAGCCGTGGAAAAGCGCGGGAATGATTCGAGTTAATCGGCCCGTTTTCTCCTTGGACGACCAGGAAATCGTTTGGAGATTCGCTGCAGAGACAATTCCTCTTTCCTTCCATCCAACTTGGGACAACGAAATTCGACGATTTCCTGTTGTAAATTGGTCGCTGCTTTTCGAGAGGAAAAAAAGTTAATTGCAAGAAAATCTTTCCAATTCCCCCTGTATATCGGTCCCTCGCGGCCCGGAGACACTCGTTACGCGTAACCGGCCACTCGTGCACCTCTCCCCGTCTCGCTCAACCTCGCACCACGCGCCGAGAATATTTATCCCGTAACGAAACACTGGCGAGTGGTAAATAATTGATTGGATCGGAGGAGGGTGGCGCGTTCTGCGTATCCATCCGCTCCCATCAATGGGAACCGTTCGACTGACACAGGGGTCAGGAAAACGGTGCATCGGGATCCATACCTCTGTTCTCTGTACTTTCTCGAAAGAAAGAAAAAAGGAAAGAGGAAAAGTATTTCGATTAAAATCTCAATATCTCGTCGTCTTCCACTACAAGGCAAGCGAACGTCGAGTTCGAATGTTAATCAAAAGCCTGTCTCGTTCCCTCCAAAAGCGTCCACTCGTCGAGGGTGCGATCAAGGAACGGGGCAACACTCCCCTCCCGTGGAACGTGATACGAAACAGAGACATCAATTTCGTTACGGCCGTGTGAGAAGCGGCGTGACACCTAGCGGCAGACTGTACGCGAAAATGTTATGATTCCCGGCCCGTCGATCTCCAGAGAATCGAGGGGAGACTCGAAACGGTTGGAAACGAATTGAAGAAGGGGGAGGGAGAGAGAGCTTTGTTCTCCTCGAAGGCAAAAAGGCTTCATCGAGCGAGCAACCGCTTGGACGAGGGAGGGAGGGAGGGCGTGCGGTCGGACTCGGAACGATCGGCTCGTTGTGAAATTGGGGGATCGTCGAGGGGGGTTGTTGTACACGCTCGTTACCGGTCCACCGCTCTTCTTCTTTCGAAACCCACGGGTCTCGGTTACAGGTTGCAACGGGGAGAAAGTGGAATCAAACTGTTGGCTGCGACCAGATGATTTCGGGATGAGAAAAGGTCGAGATGATTAATAATTCGCGGTGGGGTGGGGAAGCAAGTGTACGTGACGCGATCTTGGAACGCATTCTGTGTACGAGAAATAATAATAACAGACAATAATAATAATAATAATAATAGTGATATAAGGTAAGAGAGGCGTTCGAAGAATTTTTAACGTTCCAAGAAATCGTTGCTTGTGAACGACGAAAAAATTACGGAGCACAATTTGAAAAAAAAAAAAAGAAAGAAAGAAAAATCTCCATTTAATCGTCTACTACGTTACGCTAAGTTAAATTACGTTTTTTATCGCCGTTTAAAAAAGAGAGGGAGGGGGAGAAGAGAGATGGGTGGCGTAATTACAGACGCTTGACGATGCAGAATTTTCAGAGTTTTAACAGGCACTTTTGATTTACGGGTTATTATTTTTCGAAACGGGCTCTCTGCCCGTTGGCCGCAATAACAACCGGCAATAATCGCGATAGGGATACCCTTCGAGAAATCGTTCTCTTAGGCAATAAGCAATTTAGCGAAGTACGAAGTAATTCGGCCCGGACGATTTTCGCAATCCACCATCGTTTTAAGATCGTTGCTCGAATCTAGCGCGCTTTGTGGAAAGCCACCTCGATGGAAAGAATGCATTCGCGTATCGCGCTGTTACGCGAAATTTTATACTCGCTTTTAACGAATCGTTGTGCTCATGCGCCGCTAATAACAAAGTAATAGCGAGGAGAAACTTGAATCTTTGCTTCGAACGAATGTATTTCGCTCTCTCGCCGCGATAAAAAAGAAAAATAATTTATAATCTTCGAATTAAACCGATAAACACGATTTCGATCTTATCGACCGACGCGTTGGAAGAACACACAACAAGGAAGAAAGTTAATTTTAACCGTGGGAGAAAGAGGGGGGAAAAGCTGGTGTTTTGCAGCTTTCGTCGTTTTTATATCCGTTTCAAAGATTCATTCGATAACAGGATGTATCCCACGTACGCCGCAGCGGAATGGAAAATCGACGTATCTCTGAATTATCCTGCGCAGACTGTACGACAAATGGAGAAGGAAGTTTTCTTTTCTCCCCGCGGATTTCCGATCCAGATTTCCGGAACTTTAAACTTGCCCCTCCCACGAAGGATCGCCCTGAGGGGAATCCTGTAAGGTCCTTCGAGTTTGTGACGGCGAGGCTGCGAATACGTTCGTGAAACATTGAAAGAAAAAGTTTTACGTCGAGAAGAGACGGGGGCGGGGGAGGTCTCAAGCGGAGGGAAGAGATATCGCGGTTGCGGTTACCGTTTTGATCCGATCAACGATCATATTAGCTCTCTCTCTCTTTCTTTCCTTTTTGCGAAAGATGAATATGAATTTCCACGACTTGTAATCGATCTCTTTCATCTTACTATGTGTATCGATTGGAGTGTACTTTGAATTTCCTATTTTGTAATATTATATATATATGTATAAATTAGTGGTTACAATTTACATCAAAAGAAATTATCTTTACAAACTATTTAAATTTCATAAAATAATTTGCCATTATAATCGTTATTATCTCCTAATCACAACGAATTTTCAATATTTTCATACCGAAGGGAAAATAAAATTCTAACATAACCTCTAAATTAATTTCGGCCATTTTTATCCATCGATAATAAAACCGAGCGTCATCTCGAAAACCATCCTCTCGTTTCGATATCTTTTCCATCAACGAATAAAAAAAAATTTACAGTAAAGCAAACCAAAAAGACACCTTACCTTATCCCCACTCAACCGATATACGGAATACCTTAACGGATTAATCTTCGTTGCGGACGAGATAATCTAGCGAAACCCCTCGGAAACCGATAACCCCGTACTTCTTGCGAACACCTATATCCCGACATTGTTTCGCTCGAAAACTGGCAAGTACTGGAAAAGTATATATATATATATATATATATATATATATATATATACAGGTGCAACATACGATGGCGCAACACCGCATACAAATATACCTAGGCCAGGCCGGCCAGGGTGAAACATTTATTTAGCGCCAAGGGATTTTCCAAATGGAGGCAAAGTGGGGGCAACAGCGAAGCTGCGGGTGGGGGGGAGGGATAACTCGGTTAGCCCGGCAGACTTTCGATCTGTATTCCGTCTACCGAGGAGTTTATCACCGACCGCATCCCTCCCCCCAAACCGCCCTTGTTATCGTCCGCGATGTGCCGGGACGGGCTTCCTCGCATGCCCCACGTCGATTTCTTTCTTCTCGCCATTTATCCGCCGCCCGATGGAGATCCTCGCCTTTTTTAATCGCACGAACGAATTTTGGAGAATATCGGGCAAAGATGCACGCACCGTATATATCTCTCTCTGAATTCTCTACGATGAAACTCAATAGTTTTTGAATTGTGGAACGCGTGGTATTAGGATTGTTAGATCAATTTTTGATCCATAATGGAAAATATATATTAGGTCTAAACGGAAAGTTCTGTCCGTTTTTGGAATAAAACAAAATACAAATTTTCTCTTACCGCCAATTAACTTTATCGAATAATATAATTGCCATTATTATTAATGATCTGTTGCCAGCGTGAGGGCAATTTGTATATCCCATTTTTGAAAAATGTTTCATCTTTTGACGCGAAAAATTGAACCAGTGCTCGTTCGACATCTTCTTCATTTTTGAATTTTTTGCCCGTCAAAAAATTTTGTAAGGATAAAAACAAGTGACAATCAGAGGGTGCTATATCCGGGGAATATGGCGGGTGCGACAGAATTTCCCAGCCTACTTTTGCAATTTTTTGACGAGTCCCTAAAGCAGCGTATGGTCTGGCGTTATCGTGGTGCAGTATCACGTTCTTCCTATTCAACATTGCCGGCCTCTTTTTTTCGACCGCTGACTTTAAATTATCCAGTTGCTGACAATACTTCTCCGAATTGAGCTTTTCGTTCGGTTTTAAAAGCTCGTAATGTATTGGTCCTCGAATGTCCCACCATATACGCAACATTCTCTTATTCGGAGTCAAATTTGGTTTAGAGGTGGAAGGGCTAGGTTTTCCGGGTTCGCAATATGCCTTTTTCCTTACAATGTTGTTGTATGTAATCCACTTTTCATCCCCAGTTATCATCCGGTTCAAAAAGGGCTCGATTTTGTTCCGAGCGAGCAGAGATGTGCATATGACAACTCGATCGTCCAAATTTTTCTTAATTATTCACGTGGCACCCATCTTGAATACTTCCACACCAATCCTATCTTCCGAATATGGTCAGAAATGGTTCGTTGAGCTGAATTAAGCCTTTCCGCGATCTCCGATGTTGTCGGAAAAGGATCTTGCTCCAACATTGCCTTAACAGCATCGTCGTCGATCAAAGATGGTCGCCCGGAACGTGGCTTATCGGAAAGGTCGAAATCACCTGTTTCAAATTTTTCGTACCATCTTCCGCATGTCCTATCAGAAACTGTACCTTCACCAAACACTTTCGATAAATTTCAACATGCTTCCGTAGCATTTCTTCCTTGTTGAAATTCGTATAAAATACAGTGGCGTAAATGAACTTTATCAGTCGCCATGGGTATACTATCGTTTCACACTTAAGACTAATGTGAATCAACTTTATTATAGTTTGTTTGCTACGCCAGTATGTATACATTAAGCGATAAAAATATAGAGCCAAACATGCAATAAATAAACATGTGGCGAAAATGATGTCATAGATTCGGACAGAACTTTCCGCTAGACCTAATACAATATATACCCCGATATATCGATATTATAGAAATACGTTTACATTAGAATTTCAAGATGCGTTGTAATATTCGCGAGAGGAGGAATGGGGGGTTATTGAAACGATTCGAAAGTTTCTCTCGTGGAAATGGATCGTTGATTTAATCATTGTCTCGAATTTTCGCGGGGATGAAATGGTATTGTTAGAGCGGATACAAAAGAATTGGCGGAGAGAAAATTCTCTCGGTTACGGATGTTTCGCGAGCCGAAAGCGGTGATTCATTAAGAATTAAAAATAATCCTTTGCCTGATAAATTAACCGAGAGAAGAGAGAGAGAGAGAGAGAGAGGAGAGAAAAAAAAGGGAAGGAAAATCGCAATCAGCGAGCTATCAGTGCGAAACAATATTAGCAGTCGGTGTAATAATTATCGCGTTAGCGGGTCCCGGTGCACGCCACCGTGTGTGTAATTTACGGTAATTAGCGCCGAGATAATTAAATGAAAAAATATCTTGGCTATCGCCAAGAATATGGAGGGAACAAAGCGCGCGTTTTTCTTTTTCTCGCGCGTCTTGTGTAAATTTCACATTGTATTCGCGCGGAAGATTCTCGATAACGAGGTTTGTTCGAATCGAAATTGAATTGAAATAGAAAAAAAAAAAAATTGAACATTGCAAAATGCAGAGAAGAGTTTCGTTCTTTTTTTTCTAGTGGAAATATTTTTACCATCTCGCGAGTGAACTCGAGATCGATGATGTTGGAGATAAAGAAAAATGTTTTTTAAACAGGCGCGTCGCTTTTTTGATTTATACCCTCATGATTTTTTTGATTGATTAAAAGCAAGTTCAAGCTGAGACGCGTAAAGGACGGTGTAAGAAGATAAAAGAATGCTTAATTCCCGCCGGCAAGCTGTCCGTGTAAGAACGACTTATTCCCCTCTCGTCTTAATCGTTATACCATGCTCGTTTATTCGAGCGAGATAATTGCATCGTTTCTCGATCGAATTTAATTCCCCCCGCCGTTTTTTAATTAAAAATTTCCACCTACCTAGGAGAAACGTTCTTCTTTCTTTTTTTTTTTTGAATTTAAATTTTTCTTTTATCATCCCTCCGTTACGAATTCAAGAAGGAGGATTATTCAGAATTTTTTTAAATTCGTAATAATAAATCGAATTGATGGATATTCGAAATAAATTTCAAGCGTATCTCCCGTGTATTAGTATAAATACGGTTGGTGTTCCCAAGATACGATGGAATTAATCCGTTATGCTGGATTTATAACACGGCACCCCTTTCTCTCCCTTCGCTCTCCTAAATCACCGGCAGAAAGTCTTATTCGGTTGCCCGTTCGTCAAATTGCATTCTAATTAATTAAAACTTTGCACCCAGACCCAAACAGGCTGATTCCCCGAACGATAAATCCAGTTTTCCAAAGATTGTTTAAAAAGAAAGTAACAACATACAATTGATAAAAAAATCTCATCTCGGAAGAAGAAAAGAAAACGCTGCGAAAAATGATTCGGAGGAAAGTTTCGAGTGCGAGAAAAAAAAGTCGAAAAAAATATATGCCGAGGGGGAAGGGAAGGGGAGGGTGAAAGAACGAGCCCAAGACTTAATAGAAATACAATAGAGCCCGTTCAGGGGGTGGCCATCCCTCCCCTGGCGGCAGTTTGCCACGGAAAATAAATCAAACTCCAATACGCTAAGTGGTTACGGGTGACGTAAACCAGACTTCTGCCGAGGCTTGAATACAGGCCGCAGTCCCCGAGATTAAATTCTATTTAATTTCGAGCTCCATGAAATTCGCTCGAGGACGTGCCCGCGTACTTCTCTTTTATAGGAAATCGGATTAACGACCGGTTCGACTTTACCTCACGGAAATTGCTATTATACGCCGCTGCGTTATTGTTGTAACACTCGTGGATGACTCTCTCCCTCAAAACTATATACAGATACGTGTCGTTGAAGAATATTGATCGTCGTCGTTAACGATCGAAAGGACACGAAAATGAGATGAGATTAGAAAATTATTAAGTCGTATAGTTGATCGATTCGATAACCTAAAATATTTTTCATTTCATCGATTCGTGCGCAGAAAAATAAAATTATTATTTTTTTATTTGGATTAGCTCACAGAAATTGCTATTATACGCCGCTGCGTTATTGTTGTAACACTCGTGGATGACTCTCTCCCTCAAAACTATATACAGATACATAATGTTGGAGAATGTTGATCGTCGTCGTTAACGATCGAAAGGACACGAAAATGAGATGAATCGTATAGTTGATCGATTCGATAAGGGATAAGTTCCTTTCCAGGAAATATTTTTCATTTCCTCGATTCGTGTGCAGATTGAAAAATAAAATTATTGTCTTTTTATTTGGATTAGCTCATGGAAATTGCTATTATATACCGCTGTTATTGTTGTAACACTCGTGGATGACTCTCTCCCTCAAAACTATATACAGATACATAATGTTGGAGAATGTTGATCGTCGTCGTTAACGATCGAAAGGACACGAAAATGAGATGAATCGTATAGTTGATCGATTCGATAAGGGATAAGTTCCTTTCCAGGAAATATTTTTCATTTCCTCGATTCGTGCGCAGATTGAAAAATAAAATTATTGTCTTTTTATTTGGATTAGCTCACGGAAATTGCTATTATACACCACTGTTATTATTGTAACACTCGTGGATGACTCTCTCCTTCAAAACTATATACAGATACGTTGGAGAATGTTGATCGTCGTCGTTAACGATCGAAAGGACGCGAAAATGAAATGAGATTAGAAAATTATGAAGTATAGTTGATCGATTCGATAATCTAAAATATTTTTCATTTCGTCGATTCGTGCGTAGAAAAATAAAATTATTGTCTTTTTATTTGGATTAGCTCACGGAAATTATACACTATTACTATTATACACTGCCGTTATTGTTATAATACTCGAGGATGACTCTCTCCCTCAAAACTATATACAGATATATATATAATGTTGGAGAATGTTGATCGTCGTCGTTAACGATCGAAAGGACGCGAAAATGAAATGAGATTAGAAAATTATGAAGTATAGTTGATCGATTCGATAAGGGATAACCTGAAAATATTTTTCATTTCCTCGATTCGTGCGAAGAAAAATAAAATTATTGTCTTTTTATTTGGATTAGCTCATGGAAATTGCTATTATACGCCACTGCGTTATTGTTGTAACACTCGAGGATGATTCTCTCCCTCAAAACTATATATAATGTTAGATATATAATGTTGATCGAGAATGTTGTCGTTAACGATCGAAAGGATGATTTGTCGCGAAAATGAGATGAGATTAGAAAATTATAAAGTATAGTTGATCGATTCGATAAGGGATAAGTTTCTTTCCAGGAAATATTTTTCATTTCCTCGATTCGTGCGCAGATTGAAAAATAAAATTATTGCCTTCTTATTTGGATCCACGCTCGTGGGACAGCGATCGTCCAGGGACTGCGGAAAGAGGGACGGAGCGGTTTTTAGTGGACGTAAAAATGGCTACGGTCGATTAAATAATCGATGAACAACAAGTGTGGGGATGTGATTTCGTCTTTAAAAAATCGCTTCTTTTATTGCCAGGGATGGAAACGATATTGTATATTTAATGCCCGAATCCACCCCAGTCTTTTGTGTATATCCGCGATATTCTCGAAAATATCTTCCCCTTAATCGTGAATCGCAAAAAGAAAATTCAAAACGATGTTTAAAAAAGAATTATACAGATATAACTCGAATTATCAAAATTGCAAATATTATTCGTATCGTTTAATACCCCTCCCTTTCGAACAGCGTTTTACAAGTATTTCGGCTCGACCTCTCTTCAAAGCAGTGCCATCGAGGATTTCCAGGTGGCGGCCATGTTTTCATTATACCGCACAATGTCCGGTACTCGATCACGCCGGCTTCCATTTCTCTCTCTCTCCCTCTCATCCGTTTCGTCCGTCCTTTTCTCGGCCGGGCGGTTGTTCCACCTTTTGCAAAAGCAGTGATATTTCAACGGGTGTGTGTTCCACGTTCAACCTCGCCCCAGTCAACGAGAGAACTCTAATTTCATTATCGCGGGTCTCTCGGGTCAGGGACAGTGGCGTAGCTTTCGTGGGCGAGTGTTGCGCGCGTAACGCGCGCAACAAACCTTCCCGCTTTCCGCCATCGGGAGCATCATGATTCTTCTGACTATTCCATTCCGTCCAGATGTTTGAAACGGATACGCAGAAAATTTGATTTGAATTAAGATTGGACGTGGTAACGACTTATCGTACGAACCATCTTGCTCCCTCGTAATTTCACACGAGATCGAAACGCTCGTGCAATTAAATTACAATAATGATAAGCGGAGGGAAGAGAAAGGAGTAAAAATATTTATCTTTTAGCGATCGAGGAAAATGGAAAGGAAGAAATATAAATGATCGCTTATCTATGATTGGCTCGCGTGTTGGCATCGAGAAACTGTTATTGAACACGGAGACTGTCAATCGTCTCGAGAGATATTGGAACTTCTTACTCGACATCATCCTATTTCTCGATCCAATCGTGATATTTAATCGATCGAACGCGCTCCTTCCAACTGTTAAATTATACGTAGAAAATGTAGATAATCTTTCGAGACAACAATCTTTCGATTCGTTCTCTGACGAACTATACGATCGCATTGTAACTTGCTTGCACGCGTGCAAGAATTCTTATTGGGCAGTGAAACTGCCAATTGTCTCAAAAGCTCGGACCCAGTCCCGATAATGAGGGATTAAATATTAAGAATTGTATTCTGGCCGCGCGCACGCTCAATGTTCCTTTGTTTTACGGCGATACGTGAGCAGAAAGCAAGATGGCGAGCCGACCATCTAACGCGATTAGGCCCCCAGCCTTTCTTTCTCTCGGCCAGGCCAAGCTTTAGCATGGTTACGCTCCTCCAACGATAACATCGGATACGATACCATCGGGGATGAAGGAGAATTTTCGAAAGATTGGAGGGAATCATTGAAACGCGAGTTGTCCGTGATTTTTCTTTTTTTTCCAGAAGAAACATTAAGAAATTCGTTTCGAGAAATTTATTTTCATACAATTCCTTCCTGCAAAAATTTAGAATTTATCCAATAATAAATTTTCGTTCGATCCTTGAAAAACAAAGAATTTCCAGGCAAACAATTGATACTATTTTTCCATTATCGCCGAGTCTCGCCGCAAGAAAGATCGACGAACGTTCGTCTCGTTTACTCGACGGCCGCAAAAGCGAAGGCATGACTGCCGCGAGAATGAAGAAGTGGAGGAGGAGGAGGAGGAAGTACGCGGAAAGGAGGAAGAAGGCGAAGAGGAGGAAAAAGAAGGAGGAAGGAAGAGGGAAACGTGGAGTGTTTCTCACGTCCGTTTTAGGCGGAGCGCGCAATGCGATTCTCATGAAGAATGCAGAGTCGACAAGGATACCGGCTCATTCGTATTAGGCCAACAACGGGGCCGCGCGGCAACGAGCGTTCTTAAATAATTCACGAATTCCTTGTGTCGACATCGATTTTCAGAAGTCGTAAAAGAGAGCAACGAGCATGAAACGCGGGAACGCGTGTAAAACACCCGGGACGGAAATTAAGAAAGAAGGAAGGATGCGCGAAACGACCGACAAAGGATGGAACACGTTAATCCGCGTTTCGCTCGAAATCCTAGAATCATCTATTCCTTCCTTCCCTCCCTTCTTCTCTTTCTTTATTTCAATCCCCTCTGTGTGGCATCTTGATGTGCAGGCACGCCTCCCTTATACCACGTCTCCAAGGCTATCCCCTCGAAGAGAAGGTGAAACAGCGGTCGAATGAAAGAGCGAACGCAGACGGGCTTAATAGCAACCGACCACTCGTATATCCGATTATGCGCTCAGGTATCAATTTTAATCTACGCTTACCGACCGAAAATTTCGATTCGCTCCATTCCAAGTGCGATCGAAGAAATTAAAGAGAAAGATTTGTACGTATATTTTTAAGGACACGAGGATTCGAAATTACCGACGTATAAACGTATAAAAGCTGGATCCGGAGGGAGGACCCAGTGGCCACGGGACGAAGTGATTTCGCCTGATCACAAGTTGGAATAATTAAGCTCGCGGGGAAATAATTCGGCAAGGGCCGAAGAACCGTGCAAAAGCGATGAGAAACGGTGATCGCGGTGGAGGGACGTTTTAAATATTCACAAGTTGCAATAAGCGGCGCTGACATAAAGTTTCCAGCGGAATGAAATTTAGCCGAAAAACCGATTGCCCCGGGCAGATTGCTTTTCGCCCGTTTTTCCATTATTCAGCATCGATTTTAAATCAACGATATATATATATATTCGGCAATGCGGTCGAGATCGGTGAAATAAAATGTTATCGTGTTCGGTAATGCAATTGGATTTTTTTTTTCTTTCTCTTTTTTCTCTTTCTTTCGATCACCCGATCAACACCTGACCCGATTGTTGCACCCGATCGTTGAGCCGATTTCACTTTACGAAAAGTACTCGTTCGACTCGATCGATAATTTATCCGCCGATAAATTACCACCCACGTTTATGCTTCATCGATAATTTTTAACATCGCGTCATCGTCGTAGGTTATTAAATAGATCACCGAAGAAGCGCCATCGATCATCGCGAGATATAACCCCTCCCCTCCCGGGGAGGAAGGAAACTTATCGAGCTATTATCTCGGCTCTCTAATGAACACCCGTTCACGATCCCACGAACGTGTGCAATATCCCCGGCGAAACGTCGAACACTCTTAAAACCGTATTCGTAATTCGAAAATTATTCGAAGGAGAAACGCAAGACGGTGAGGAGAGGGCGAGGGGGGGCCCGGTATGAGATCAGGCCAGGACGAACGAGGCGCGTTTCGGGGCGGAGACAAAGGGGAGACGGACGAACGGAGAAAGACGACGCGTAATCGCGTGCATTCACGTGTCGAAACGGCCGAGCCGTGTGTGAGTGCGCGTATATGCACGCGCGCGTGCATAAGGATGACGGGAACGAGACGGAGGCGAAGGTGAGCGAAGGTTGGACGAAAACGGATAGAGAGAAGGGATGAACGAGAGCGAGAGAGAGAGCGAGCGACCGAGCGACCGAGCGAGAGAGAGAGAGAGAAACGAAGAGGAACGAAGCCGGAGAGTACTAAGCTAGAAACTCATTACGAGTTCGCTCCGCCCATGCTGTTCGACGAACCGCCGACCAATCGGATACTGGCGTATCGTAATCGCGCCTGCACGGTTAATCTCGGCATCGCGTCCAAGTATAGCCGTAGCCCTATTGCTACAGTCTGACGGCTCGATGTGTTATTACGGCGTTGGGTCGGTGTGAGTGGATCCGTGTGCGGCGGGCGGGGGGGCTCGAAGGGGTGGCGTGCAGTACGGTTTCTCGTTTACAGACGGGCGTCGTACGAGTCCACGGACGGTCCCTTTCCAATAGCCGAGGATCGTTAGAGCTTCGATGCTCTTTTGCTTCCGTTTTTTTTTTCTTCTTTCGGATCGTCGATTATCATCACCGTCTAATTTATTCGAGATAATTAAAGCGATATATCGAAGAGGAGAAAGAAACTTGAGAAAAAATATCATCTTATCCGAATGGAATTTTCCAGATTTCGAATTTTTCGTAAAAATAAAAATCGAAGATGCATATTCGAGGCATATTATTCGCACGACTATTATTTACTATTATTACGGTTAATCGGGGAATAATCGATTCGTAACTCTCGTATTTCGTTAAAGCCTGTTCGATCGTATTACGAAAGGGATAGAAAACGCGAAATTATTTTCCACGTCGTTCGCAATAAGTGGAGGCCACCCATTACAGGCCGAATAATCGTATATCTCTCGTGATTCAATCTGATCATGAAAAGGCTCCGGGTACTGGCCGGCTTAATCGGCAAATATGTTTTCGATTAGTTCCCTATGCGCCTGCAAAGACCCCCAAACACCGTGCAATTTCGGAGGGTTCTCTCGGTTGTGTTCTGCGCAACGGGATTACACACGTCGATCGAACCTAATGACCTGTTGCGGCTTTATCGTATCATTGGTATCGTTTCTATCGGTATTGCAGTTTCAGCCTCATAATTTCGAAATGGTAAAAGCGGGCCGCACGATCATAAAAGAATTATGTAAACGCGAAATGCATTAATCTTTCGATCGAGTAGACACGATTTATCGTCGGGATCAAATAAGATATATTCCTTGTCCTTTCTTTCTTTTCTCGAGATAAATAAATAATAATTTAAAATTAATTATTAGTTATTCCATAATACAATGGAAAAATTAAACACGCAATTATGAATTGCGTGATGAATTAAAAATCGATTAAATACTTCGATAACACGTAGAAGATAACTTAACACAAACTTGCTCCTCTTATGAAAGCGAGGTAAGGAAGTTGGTTTAAAAAAAATTTTCCACAACTTTTCTCATTTATATAACGATAAAGCACCCTGTAAAAGTTTTTCGGGAGGCGTTTGACTTCCGGGAGGAAAAGAAAAGAAAAAGAAAAACTTGCACGACATTTAAGCGGTAGTTAATAACGCGCTTAAATATTCCATCGTAAAGCGTAAAAGAAATTAGGTTTTTTTCAAGTTTTTTCCTTTTTACCAGTTTTTCCACAGAACTTCTATCTACATCACCTCCCTAGCGTAATAACCGTCGTAATAAAGGGAATAACTTTACCACCGGGTCAAATTGGTCATCGGAATTTCTCGAACGTTCGTAAAGTTAATCGATATTGATTAATCGTGAGTTCAAGTAAATTCTCTCTCTCTCTCTCTCTGTGTGTGTCGCATTTCTCGTTCCAATAAATTCATCAACTCTCGAAAATTTGCTTTAAACATACGAACGAAACGAAGCGAGAAGAATCAACAAACGGTAAAAAATTCAAGGGGTTGAAAACGAGAGAGTAATAAAACATTGTTGTTTTTCGCGTAAACTGGTTGGTCTCGTATTCGTTCATCATATTCCCGGTCACCTATAACAATGTCGAGAACGAAACGAGGAAAAACGAGAAAAATCGGAAAACACGTTCTCGCGGGATAGGAGATAAAAAAAAAAAGAAAGAAAGAAAGAAAGAAAGAAGGAAAGAAACGAAACGTTTCCCCATGAAAAACGAGACGCTAATTGCATTTAAAGCTTTCGCGTGTAAAATATTCGTCAGACTGAACAACGTAACGTCTGCCTCGTAACAATCCGAGTGCCATTCCTCGTTTTTCGAAAGTCACCGAGTGAAACAAACGAACTGACAAGAAGAAAAATTCGACCATTACTCACTTGCCTGCCGATATTCACCGGATCCGTTGAATAATTAACGACAATCAATGGTTTTAAATTTTCGGGGAATGGATAACATTCGTGAATTGTATTTTTCTTCTCTTTTTTTTTTTTTTTTTTTTTTTTTAAAGGTCGCTGAACGAACTAATTATTACACGCTTGTACACGTTTGTTTGGAAAAAAAAAAAAAAGAAAGAAGAAATTCTTTCTGATCGATTAATGTTAACGATTCGATTCAATAATCGTTCGTTAATAATCGAAAAGACACGAATTACATTACATTATATCGCTGTTAAATCGTTGCGAAATTGAAATATTTCTTGATAATACACCGACTCTACTATATATATATATATACCAAGAAAAGAATAAAAGAAGAAATAATTACAAGAATCTCATTCTATTATAATTACGAGAATATTGCTTAAACGACCTTCACAGTAAATGAATCATGCATTGCGGAATCGGGATAATAACGTTGGTAAGCACTACCAACGTTTAATCAGACTGTTCATCCACGAAATATTCTTTGCAATTGTAAAAGAAAAAATTATTCGTAATTTAATCAATTACCCTTTTACGTAAAAAAAAAAGAAAAATCCTAAAATGCATCTCCATTAAATTCCATCTTTCCGATGATTCAATCCTGCGACGAATGACGAGAGAGAGAGAGAGGAAAAAAAAGAAAACCTAACATTAACAATCTCCAACTTGAATTACATAATCCAAAAAAGACAAATGCCAACATCTGTGAATATCTACCAAGCAACAAAGTCAGATTAACGAAACGAATCGAGGAGGACGAGGATAAGCTAACTTTTGACTTATTCTCGAAACGGCGAAAAAGAAGAGAAAAAAAGGAAAAGTTGATAAAGTTGACTTTAAACTGTTAAACTATTCGAGATCGTTCTCTGTGAACCGACGTGGGAAGGAAAAGAAGGAGAGAAGAAAGGAGAGGAATGAAAGAAAAAAGAAAAAGAAAGAAACAGGAAGAAAACGATAAGTTTGTACTTTTAGTTTAAACTCTTCGAATCGGGTCGGTTTTTTCGGCGTTTCCATCGTGGAAAACGCCGCGATGGCACGGAAGAAGGGGTTGCGCGTGGAGGAGGTGGTTGTTGCCGCGCCTTTGGAGAGAAGAGGGGCGGGGAAAAAGAGAAGAAGAAGAAGAGGCGGAAGAAAAAAAGGACGAGGCGGAAAGAAAAGAAGGAAGATACGCGCCGCTTTGGCGAGGAAAGGAGGAGGGAGAGAGAGAGAGAGGAAGAGGGGTCACTCGTACACGGTGAAATTGCCCGGCCATTAACGATACTACGTTATTACGCTCGTCCTTTTTTGCAGCGCCAGCCTCTGCTCGCTCGCTCGCGCGCGCAACAAACCGGCGGCCATCTTGGAATATGGTAACGAAAGAGAGGAAGAACCGAAGAGAAGAGGCGAAGAAGAGGAAAGAGGGCTTTGTCCCGTTCCGGATCGATCGATCCGATCAACGAGGATCGATCGTCCGACACCCGGAAAAACTCTTGACGCGTTCGCACCTTTCGACAACCTCTTTCGCGATTGATCAGATTCGTTCGATTTGAGAATTATAAGGAGAGGATAGATGTTAATGGAGATATTAATGCGTAATACAAAAATAAGTCTCAATTTTTTTAGATGGAGAGGAAACGAATGTTCGATCGAGTATAAGATAATTGTTAAGAATTATCGATGAACATCAACAGCGAGCTCTTTTTTTAAGAGGAACTTACTAGTGGAAAAATCTCGATTAACGTATAATAATCTGAAAAGTTTTAAAACTAAACACTGTAGTTACGTGTATTAGCGAATTCTCAGGACTCGAATAAAGGTAATTGCGTGTTAAAATCTTGAAAATCAAAAGGTACACGATAAAGTTAAATACTCGAAAGAATTTGGTCTGTAAAAATTGTCAAGGCTGACGTAAATATATCTAATATAATTATCTCGACTAATAATAAATTCTAACAAAAATGATTATAATTCCTGTATTTGAAATCTTTGAAAAAAAAAAAAACGATGTATTCTGTGTAACGCGATTTATATAAAATTAATATAAAAGAGCTCTAAACGTTTTTTTTACACCGATGGAGAAATGGAGAAACTGGGAAAGGAATAATGAAAATGGCAGACATCAATTACTTAAGCCTGATCGGCTCGGTTCGATTAGCGAGTAACGAATTGAATATAAATCGGTATTTTATGCAAAACCGATTGACATCGATATCGATGGAAATATACGGGTAACGATTGAATTAGCGGTGTCTATACCTAACCACTCTTCATTTCACTCTCTATTGGATAGCTCGAAAAAAAGATTCGTAATGCTATGTTGTGGTTCGACGAAAATCTTGTTTCCTGTAATTATTTATAAAAAAAAAACATTTAAGAAAGATATTCAAAATAAAAAAATGTCCACAATTCCAAACAATTCTTTCGATCTTAATAAGAAAATATCTTATATTTAATTTTATATATATATATATATAGTTAGAAAATTGTTGGTATGTAATCGGAATTTCAACTGGGTCAGACTTCAATTTCTATAAAAGCAAAATTGCGGAAAAGTCGAGCGCGAGTATCGATCACACGAGAACACTTATCACCTCTGAATTATTAACTGTTAAATTTTATACACCGGGAAGGAGAGGAAATCTTATCGCGCGTTTCACCGCTCTTTTCGAGGAGGAACAGTCGATTCGAAGGCAGGGATTGGCGGTATATCATTATTAGTCATTACCTATAATCTGCAGTTGGTCGCTCCCATCATCCCCCGTATCGATAGTGATTTCGTACCGACATTTGACCCAAGTCCGGGGCTATAATCAAACGTAAATCGTGTCCAGCTCTTTTTATGGAACGTTTAAAGACGAAAAATGGGACCCGGCCCGATTCCCGATATTTCTCGGCGTTGTATTTGTCCCTCCGATGCTCGTCCACGTTGCAGCGCCAATTTTCCCAAGACCACCATTCGTAGTCATTAAATTATTTTCGACTCCCATCTTGCTTCGAGTCTTGACTCTTGACCTCTCCCCATAGCATACGTATAACCGTGTAACCTACACGGTTAGAAACGGCTGTTTCTTTTTTTTTATAAAATGGCTATTCAAATAATATGCTACTATATTTTGTCGTTCTTTTTTTTAATGCGTTCTCCGTTAAAAATTTGAGTAAAGTATGTCAGACTTTGCAGTTGTACGTGTGTTTTCGTTGTATCTAGAAAAAAGGAAAAAAAAAATTAATTCAATTACAAACATGTATGATAAAAATTTAAAATACACAGACATATTGCACGTCTTGTTATCTTTGATTTGATTGATAAAAGTTTATCAACAGGATTAGCGATAACGTTGTAAAATTATATATATATATATTTATCAATGTATATATATATATGTATATAATAAATTTTTTATTTATTAAATCTTATATCCATCTGCATACTCTTCAAACTGATAAAGCGAATGATAAAGTAATTTATCGTGTTTCGAAATGGATTAATTATACGATCGACTAAAATAACATAAATTGATATTCAGAAATGAAATATCAGTGAAAATTTTAAAATTAATTTTAAAAAAAACGTAAAAAATTTATAAAAATTAATAGAAACTTTATAAAAGTATTTATATTCGCGATTATTATTACGTAATTTTTTGCGTTGTTGATAAAAAAAAATAAGATAACAAAGATTTAAAAATCATATCTTGAAAGAAATATAACACGAATAATAACAAAATAAATAAATCATCTTTGCTTTCGAAATATTTATATTTCATCATTTTTATCTGATACGATCACGTTTCTCTTCTATATTCTATAAATAATAATCAAGTGCTTTATATAATAATTCAAAATAATATCTTGAACACATTTCCATAGTCAAAACATTGATAAATTTCGACAATTCTGAACCGAATGATACATTCTATCTCGAATAATGTTTCCTTAACCTCAAAATATTTCCTTAACCTCACAATATTCAAATAAAAGCAAGTGAAATTTCTAGAAAAAAAAAAAAAAAGAAAAAAATATCTCCCATATCCACAATTTGATTACATCAAGCTTCGAGTTAACTCATTTTCAGCGATTAAAACTCTTAAGAACACGAATTTTTAATCACTCAACACGATCTCTCGTGCGCCTATCTACGTGTACTTTAATACGCGTACACGTACGTTCGTAAAATCACAATCTTTGATCCTAAGATTCCTCTTCTAAGGAAGGAACGAAGGTACGTTTAGATTTTTCTTACGATGAACTTATCTGGTGTTCGATTTAAATTTTCAATCAGCCTTGAACGTTCCTTCATGCACACGAGCGGAGGATATCTCTCTCTCTCTCTCTCTCTCTCTCTCTCTCTCTCTCTCTCTGCCTTTCTCACGCGAGAGAGACGAGGCTGGAAGCGCCGATAAGATTCATGCATAAAAACGAATCTGGTTTACGAGAATGCTCGTCGTCTAGAACACGATTATTAAAACGTGCCGTGCCGCCAGCTCGTAGACCCCAACGAAGGAAACCTCACGGTTCCCGGCCTTCTTGGAACTTTAAATTAAAACCGCTCTCGTTGTTTTGCGATCGGTAAAGGATCCCCGATCGGTGCTGGAGGAGTTGAGAGCGTTCCGGTGTCGTTCGCAATCGGGGGCATAAAGTGTCCGCATAAAGCAAAGTCCGGCGTAGACACCGAACCATCCAGGTAAGGACACGCTCGAAAAGGTGCCCCACGTCCTCTCCACCGCCCGAGGAAAATCCTTCTTTCCCTCCTGCCAAAAAAATACCACACTTCCCTTCCACGGGATTTAAATCGTAATCTGCCGAATTAGAGCGATAGATTTATAAATTTGAAGACAAAGAGTATAATTAAACGTGTAAGAGGAGGATAATGCGAATAATAGCGAAAAGTGTAGGTACGAGACTGTTTTGTTTCCTTTCTTTGAAAAAAAGAATGTAAACGTATATATGTACGAAAATTGAAAAACGAAAGCAAATGTGAAATTTTTAGCGATAGAATTAATCGAAAGAAAAAAAAAATCGACAATCTATAGATCGATTATTTTATTTATTTACGTTCGTAAATAAATGGCGATAAATATTTCTTAGAAACGTTTCTTTTTTTTAAAACGTTGTGTAAAATTCTCTCGTTCGAATTAATCGAATTAATCTCGCTACGCTTTAAACATTTGCGTCTTATGTCCCGTTTTCTTTCTAGGCGCATGCATGCATGCGTGCATGCATGCTCCCATGTTGAAAATTCATCGTCAACCGTGCTGTTGCTACGGGTTCGTACGAATCTAAATACCTGATCCAACTTCTATAATGCAATTTCAATGTCGGTAGTCGATTACAGAACGCTATAAACGCGTATCTCCGGTAAACCCGCTAATTGATAACGTATCTAACGTTTTACAATCACGATAGCTAAAGATATTTATTATCGATGAAAATGTAGAAACATCTTTGATATCGATCTTCCTTTTGCAATCAGATCTGTACATATGATTGCAATTTTATATTCATATAATTTTTTTTTTTTAATGAAACTTTATTCATTGCAAGAGAGAGATATTCCATATATCGATATTTGTATTAATTTTGGATTAAAGTTTAGAACGAATTAACAATTGAACGCAATTTTCCCTAATTGAAAAATGATTTGATAATTGGTTAATTTCGATAATTTTTTTTCAATTTTATCCTTAATATTCGAATCTTTTAAAACCTGGTCTCGAAAAAACAATGTGAAATATTCCGACCCGTTCCTGTTCACCAGGAAGAATCTTATCAAGTGGACAAACGGCGTGCGGCCCTGCAGGGTTTTAATTCGAATAAATCCAAGTTGATGAGGAGGCGGCCTTTTAAAATTCCAATGATAACGGACCGGATCTACGGAGCTCGTCAACGACGTAACCGTCTACCATATTATCTTTCTCCATCCTCCATATTTTTTTAAATCGCTCCTCTGAATTATTGGTATCGTGGTATTTGAATACGAAACAATAACCAAATAAAATTTTCGATACGATACAAAATTCAAAATCTATTCTCTTTTCTGTACATTTTGATTATTTCAACGTTTCATTTGTATCTTTAATGAATCGAATAAATAGATAATTAATTACTTAACTACTTTATATAATACTTTATATAGTAATATCTATATAATTACGTTGATTATATCTAAATAGATATATTCGAAAGTTTCGTCGAAATTTAAATTAATATTTTTATATTGAAAAATGATAATTTTGTTTAATTCATTCTTTGTAATATGTTAATTGCAAACTTTTTACAATTAATCAATAATTTGTAACAGGAAAAAATAACGTAAATTGAAGATAAATTAGATTAAATAGATTAAAATTAAATATGTGCAATATATAATAAATCACCCTATATATTTATATATTTATATAAAAATTATTATAATTTTTTATATAAATTAGTTAGTTTTTATATAACATACAAATCATATATATATATATATATATATATATATATATATATATATATATATATAATACAAATAATACTAAAAAACACTAGCATAACTAACCTAGTAAATATTTATGCAAAATTAAAACGAAATATATTGAATACTGAAAAATAACTCACCGTTCGTGTATCGTTGAACAAACAATCGAAACTTTTTTGTTATTAGTTTTTACGGAAACAAATAAACGATTATTCATTTTAAGATAAACTCCCGCTGCAATTTTATATAATATGGCGCTAACACAGTGACCGTTAAACAACATAAATCAAAATAAAGATAATATTTCTCCTATAGTTTTTAAAAATTCTAAATATTAATTTAAGATATTGTAAAAATAATTAAAAAACAAAATACGATTTTTATTAATATTAATATATGCATTAAAAATTGAAAATAGATATTATTATTATCATTTCATCAACTAATATTAGATACATATCGATAATGTAGGTATTACATCTTTATAAAAAGCTGCCCAGAGGTCGCTAATGTATATATATAGAGATAGCTTATGTAGATTTCTACTTAACCACATAATTTTCTTTCTATATCTTCATAGTTAATTTTTTAAAAAGAAAATTTATAAAATTTTAAATGAAAGTAAAAATAGTTAAAAAATTTAGATACTATTTCATTTAAAACTATTTCTTTATAAATAAATATTACAAAAATTTTATTACATTTATTTTTAACTATAATATATATAAAACATTAAAATTAATTTAATAATTAATAAATCTTTAAAATAAAATTTTAAAATAATTAATATTCTTTAAGATAATTGTTAAATATTAACGAATAAATGTATATATTTTTATTATATGCAATCACATCAAATAATGATTTAATAAATTTACGAATTTTTTTTATATGAATTTTTTTAAATTACTTTCACTATTTTTACCTTCCTAAATTCAATAATTTAATATTATATTAACAACTTTATAAGACTAATACTTAAAAAAAATAAAAAAATAATATTATGAATAATTCCATATTCTGCTCAGTTCAATATTCGGTTGAAAAATATTTTAAATGACAGAAATTTAAATCTCTGAATAAACGTTAACATCGCCATCTAGAAGATATAACCGAATATATCGGAAGGTCAGACATAAGAATATTGTTCCATTCTTAATTGACGAAATCGATAAACTTACATATATGAGTTCGTAATGTTAGTGTTACATTACATATATATTTAGCAAAAGTGATATTGTGATGTAGCTACAGTTGTGGTATCAGTTACGTATATAACATCATCGAAGTAACGTCTCCTGTAACATTATTAGAATTTTGTATTACTTGTCTATAAAATAATATAAAGTATTTTTATTAGTGTTGTTTTAAACGCATTCTTTACTGTTTCAAGAATCAGGATTCTTCACGGATTCATCAACTATCTTATTATACAGGTACAAGATTTTTCTTAAATATTTTTTTTTTTAGTTTTTATATATATACTTTTGAAATAATTTTTAAAACGTTTTATTCTATATTTTGTATTGTATATTTTGTAAAAAAAATAATACCGATTATGAGTAGTAATGCAATTTAGATGGAATTCAAATTTATACAAGTACAGAACATAAAAATAACATTTACTACGCCCATTATTCGCATAATCATTAAAAAGAGTATCTTTTATAAAGTTCTTCTATAAAGTTAAATAAATCTTATAAATGTAAATATTTTTTCTTTTATATTAATTTATGTGTAAAATTTAAAACATATAATTTGTTTTATTATATATAAATATATATATATATATATATATATATATATATATATATATATATACATACATTACATACGTACATACATATATATACACACGATGTATTACGTTTTATTAAAAATATTCATTTTACAAATGATAGTAGCAGTATTTAATTAATTCACTTAATAATATAATAATAATATATATATTACGTAACTTTATTATAAATTTTTTTCATATATATTATTTTCTTATTAATATTAAAAAAAATTAAAAAACAGTATATTATAATTAAAGAACATAATTAAAAAAAATAAAAGAAATTTTTAATACGAAATATATTATATATTTATATATTTAGTTATATATTTATCATAAAGAAATAATATAACATATAATTATTCTAAAAATTATAACAAAAATATAATATTTAATTAATATTAATAAATATTAAATATTAAAATAGTATTATATTAATGTTTTATTATACTGATTTTAATTTTTTAATATATTTTATTATTTATAATAATTTTGAAAAAATTGTTTCATAATAATTAAAAATTGACTTATGAATAATAATAATAAAATAATAAAATATTTTATCTGATTTATTATTATTATTATTAATAAATATGATATTAAAAATTTTATATATATATGTGTATGCACATAAATATGCTCTAATATAATAAATATATTTATAAAACAATTTAAAAACTATTAAACTATTTAATTTTTTTTTTAAATCTATTTTTACTTGATAAATCATGCTATTTTTTAAGCATTTAATTTGAGAGATACAAAATTATCTCTATTTAAATGTATATATAATTGTCTTTGCATTAATATACAAGGTCATAAGCTATCATTCAGACATCATTAAACCATCATTAAGCTATCATTAAGCTATCATTATAAAAAAAATGTATATTCAAATCTATTTACATAATTATCATAATAGATAATATATAATTACAATATTAATTTCTTTTAATATTAACAATAATCAATATATATATTATAATAGGTGACTTTTAATTTTTTATTTTTAATATTCATATATAATAATTAAATAATTTAAATAATTATTTTTTTTATAGAAAATTTTATAAATATTCTATGTAAAGAAATCCGATGAAATGAAAGAATTATTCACACTATAAGGAAATGTATTAAAGGAATTTATCCTATTATAATAATCAAATAATATCAAAAGAATACAAATGTCTGTATTATCAAATTCAACAAAACAAGTATTACAAAATACATCATCTCTTTCAATGGAAATACAAGATGATAATACAATAATGTGTAATAAGGTATTTTGTTGAATATTTATATATAAATCATAACATTTTCTATTATATTTAAAATGAAATATTTATTTGAGTTTTTATCTCTTTTATCATATTTAATTATTAGAAATTTTAAAATTAATTTATTCAATTAAAGTATATTACAATTAAATTTTCAAACAAAATGGATCTGTTAAATTTTATTTTACAAATTTGAAATTCATTACATATTTCATTTCAGTCAATGGAAAATCTAATATTCAACTATATCATACACAACATTAAATTGTGTATTTCAGAAGAAGCAAGAAAAAAATATCGGGAGCAATGGTATATCTAATGCACAAAGAGTATGGACAAGTTTGTTATCAGGTGCTATTGCAGGAGCATTGGCAAAAACGACAATAGCACCTTTAGATCGCACAAAGATAAACTTTCAAATTTCAAACCAACCATTTTCGGCAAAAGCAGCAATTAAATTTTTAATAAAAACTTTTAGAACAGAAGGTTTACTAAGTTTATGGCGTGGAAACAGTGCTACTATGGTTAGAATAGTTCCATATTCTGCTGTTCAATTCACAGCCCATGAACAATGGAAAAGAATCTTAGGAGTAAATGGATCAGAAAGGTAAAATTTACATACAACATATGAAATATTTATTATAAATTTTTTACATTATAATAATCATATGTACTTAATATTATATTTTTCAATATAAGAAACATTTTTTCACATATTGTATCAAATTAATATTTTAAACTAATTTCCAAATCTGCTTCTAATATATTTGCAATGCGATTATATAATATTTATTTAATTATTTATAATAATTATAAAAAATTATTTATTCTCTTTGATAGAGAAAAACCAGGATTGAATTTTCTTGCCGGTTCTTTAGCGGGTATAACATCGCAAGGTACAACTTATCCTCTGGATTTGATGAGAGCAAGAATGGCTGTGACACAAAAGACTAAATACAAAACCTTACGACAAATATTTGTACGCATTTATATGGAAGAAGGAATAGCGGCCTATTACCGTGGATTTACTGCAACGCTACTTGGTGTCATTCCTTATGCTGGTTGCAGTTTCTTCACCTATGATCTACTCAGGAATTTATTGACTGGTGAGTCACTTCTTTTACAAACTTATTCTACGCCGTGACGGTGCTTGTACGCAGAGAAAAAGTCGTGATTTATACGAACGAGAGTGGCTCGTATATAAAGCAGGGTACCCGTGGGGCACATCGGGGCTGTTTCCCGATATTGGGACAATACTTACTTTAATAGCGACGCTTGTCGAGACAAGTCCGATGGCTGTGTTTTTCAAGTACGTGCTTCATGTTCGATGATGGCTACGTGTCGATGAACAGTGTACACGGTGGCTATTCCTGGCTTCTCGACATCACTGATTTGCGGCGCCATTGCCGGTATGGTTGCTCAGACTAGCAGCTACCCTTTGGACATTATTCGGAGAAGGATGCAGACTTCGGCGATGCATGGTCAACACTATCACACAATCAGATCAACTATTATAAAAATTTACAAGTGAGTTTTTATTTTTTAATTTGAGTAAAAATGATTAATATTAAATTTAATGTAATTCTAATACAACTTATAAAATATAATTACATTTTTTCATTGCATTTAAATTTTAAAATATAATATTTAAATAATTTAAAATATACAAAATAAAGAAAATAATTTTTAAATGAATTATTAAATGAATAATTTTTAATTTTTTTTCTATTACAATTTTAGCATATAAAATAAAAATGTTTATATAAAATATTTTTTATTATTTTCAGAGAAGAAGGTATAATGGCTTTTTATAAAGGACTAAGTATGAACTGGATAAAAGGTCCAATTGCTGTAGGAATTAGTTTTGCAACACATGATACGATCCGCGATACATTAAGAAAAATTATTATTTGCCAAAATACTTCATTAAAAACATAAAAATGATATAGGCAATTAGAAAAACTAATAAGAAATATCTAATTACATCTCATTAGAAAAGCAGTAAATATATTTTTATCTGCTAAAAAGTCCTTTGAAATATAGAATGTTTGATAAGAATTGCATACAAACTTTATCATTGTTTTGCTATTAATAACAGTTATATATTAGCAAAATTTGTACAGAAATCTATCAAATACTCAGACATCAATATATATAAAATTTATGATCATATAATTAATAGATTCATGTAATGTAGTAATGATTTAATAAATATTATAGTTTTCAAAGGACATATTTTTAAAAAAATAGAAAATAGTACAAATTGTTGATGTACATATTGTTAATCAAAATGTTATAAAAATTGTTAAATTACTAAAAAATGCATGTCATATAAGTATATATAAATCACTAAAAAGCAAAACTATATTGCGCAAATATTAACATTTAGTTTATTTGTAATGTGGATATTATGCATAACAATGCAACTGCCCTCACAAGATGTTTTTTAATCATTGATAAACAAAGTATTTTTTTCGTGAATTTCAATAATCATAAAAATAATTTTAAAAAACATCTACATTTTTACACATTAAATTACAGATATACAGATATAATATCTACAATTGTTAATGTGATAGTAACAGAATAGTAGTTGTTTTATATTATTGAATAATTAAATAATCATTAAATTTTGTATAGAATAACGCATTATTTTAACAATAATAATTAAGTTCTGACAATAATTTTATAAATATAAATGTGCAATATTAATAATTAGCACAATTACTTATACTGAAACAAATTATTATAAAAATTATTCATATCTAATCTTTTTTTTTATAAAATGATCTATAATTATTTTATAAGTTTATAATGATCCAAATTATTTTAATATTGTATACATTTGAATTAATATCTCATATACTGTAAATTTTTATTCAAATATATTTTAATTAGAATAAAATATTTTCTCAAATATCTAATTTTTTACATAAATTTTACGTAGGTGTTTTAAATATTAAATATATATACACACTTTTATACTTAAAAATAAATGATAAAATACAACTAATATTACAAGTAATAATAATATAACTGATGATGAAATAGACAATAAAATTTATAAATATTTAATATGTAGTATACTATTGAATAAATCTATTACTTTAAATAAAAATAATATTCTTTACAAAAAGTTAATTTATTAAAATTGACTAGTCTAATAATTTTGAACAGAAATTACTTCATTTCTAGAATTTGTATAGTCATCAATTATTTAAGATATAAAAATGTAAAATAGACAGAAAATATTGTTATTATATATGTTATAAATGGTTATTAATTTTTGTGAAAAGATTTTAGCATTCAGTTTTGCTTTGATAAAGCAAAGTATAGTTAAAAAATTTTTACTTCTTTTTTTTTTATATAAAAAACTTTGTACAATATTATTTAGGTTTAGTTTCTTGATCATTCACATATCTTATATAAATTTCTCTTTCATCATTTCCACCTGGTGGAATTTCAGCTTCATTCAAATATGATACTCCTATAGCAAGTACAGAACCATCATGACTGAAACTAAGAGCAGCAACACCAGCATTGTATCTATGAAATTGACATAAACGTTTTTTGTTAAAACCATCCCAAATATTCACATAACCATCTGAACCACCAGTTGCAAATGTATTATAAGTTGAATGAAAACTAATAGCATTCACTGGATATATATGTTCTACATTATTTTCCTTTATCCTATGACATTTAAAAGCATATTTCTTTTTTTGTGCTTCTGGTGTTGTATCAAGATATTCAACAGCAACACGACCCTCTATGCTACTAAGAACATATCCCTAAAAGTTATTAAAAATTAAAAACAAAAAAATTTAATATCAGTATTAAATGAAATTAAAATTTAAATTATTTCATTTATTTAATTATTAAAATATCAAACCTACCTGCTCATTAGGAAAACCTTTAATACAACGTGTTTGATATTTTAAACTGCTTTCACGTCTTTGAAACATACCAGCCATGTTTCTCAAATCCCAAATACAAACTTTGCGTTTAGCTGTACCAACTACAAACTTATCTCCACATACAGACAAAGCAAGAACAACATCAGGTTGTAAATAACTACCTACACAAGTAGGTGTTCTAGGATCCCAAAGTTTTACTGCTGCATCCCATCCTCCAGTTAATATTGCATTGACTGCGGCAGAATATTCAATTTTCCTAATTGGTTTATCATGTGTTCCCATGACTGATTCTATAAAATAATTCCTTTTTATGATATTTATATATTGAAGTAAATATAAATAAAGATAAAAATAGAGAAATATCAATACCAGTATTACTATTTATGTCATACATCTTTAATGTATTTCCTAAACCTCCACTATAAGCATGTACAGCATCCTATTAAAACAAACTTTTTTATTCTATTGATATTAAAAAATTTTCAAAACAACTAATATTATAAAGATAAAAATAAAGAAAAAAAATATATAATTATATTTAATGTATAATATTATATTAAAATTTATATTTTATTTTCTTAAATATATAATATTTTAATTCTTATTTTTTTTTTTTTTGCTTAAAAATACAAATATAATAATATAATATTAAATATTATATATGTTGTAATAATATTTTAAAACTTGTTTATATCTTATAAATACATAATATATAACATGATATAAAAATTTCATTTACCTGAAATGCAACATCTAAAACTGGTAAATCATGATTATATTTTAATCTCATAGTATTTGTATGAATATCATACAAGCGCACTGTACTATCCCATGAAGAAACAAGAAGAAATTGTGTTGAATTCCGTCCAAATTCTACTGCCGAAATCGCATCAGTTGGAGGAGATTTTATTTTGAATTCTGTCCGAGATTCCATTCTTAAAAAAGAAAACAAAAGCTAAAAGAATTAATAAGAAAAAAAATATATATATACACATATATTAAATAGTATAAATAAACATAACCTATAAATAGTAAAATATTCACATACATTTTAAAAGATTATTACTATTCTTAATAATAGACTTATAATGTTTCTTCGCTATATCAATAAATTCTTATATTATTTAAATAAAATTATAGATTGAAAAAAATGATTTAAGTGAAATTAAATATCGAAAAAGAAAATAGAGATATCCACTTCCATACACAATATAAAGGGAAATGTAAATCGAAGTTAATTGTGATACAAATGCATACAAGAGAAATTAAGAAATACAATCTTATTTCATTATCATGCTATTTAAAAATACATTATATGAAAGCAACTTTATTATGTAATTTCAATTAGCGATTTTGAAATATACAATTTTGTATGAAACTTTAGTAAACATTTGAATTTCAGGAAGTATCAAGAACTCCATTTTTATTCGTATTATATCCGGGACACATGGTTATTTTCTAACCTTAATAATACGTTTTAGTTTGGGTAGTGATTATTTAGAAATATTGAATGGAATATAAGATAAAAAAATCATGGTAAGCTTAACATTTTGATTATATTTTTAAATAAATTAGAAATATAACTTTTTTTAAAATTATTTTCATTTATGCCTTTCAAAACAATATATTAATTTTGATTTTTTGTAATAAAAATGTAACAATTATAAAATATGATACAATTGTAAAATATTTTCTTATAAATTAAAATTAAAATAAATTTTTATGTATTAATATTGAGAGTTTTAATTGGATTATTAAAAAAATATGTATAACTAGATAATTAATAACAAGTATGATACAAAACTTTATTTAAATAACAACAAAAGTAATTGTAATATGTTTGAAATTTTTTAAATAAATACATGTTTTTATATTTTAATATTTTTTTTTAACAAACATCGTTTTTATTAAGAATATTATATTATATTACCGTAATATTAAAAAAGATTATAATATGATAAATACATTTTAAATCAAATTTTTAAACATATTTATTAAATAAAATTTTTATTAAAATTTTATATTTTTTATATAATTAATTTCTAAATTTTTTATAAATTTAATTATAATATTATATTTTTCAGTCAAAGCTTTTTGTTTTATTTGAACATGCTGCTGGCTATGCCATATTTTCTGTCAGAGAATTTGAAGAAGTGGGAATGTTATTGCCTCAAGTTGAAGCATCTGTAACAGATTTGTCTCGTTTTAACTCAGTTGTGAAATTAATTGGATTTTCACCTTTTAAAACTGCTTTAACAGCTCTAGAAAGTATAAATAATATTTCTGAAGGAATTGCTCCAGAAGATTTACAGTTATTTTTAGACTCATGTATACCAAAATCTGGAAAAAAAGATGAAGTTGTGCTTGGAGTAGCAGATCCAAAACTTGGAGCTAATATTACTGAAGTATTAAATATAAAATGTGATCACACTGGTGCCATTCCAGAAATTATTAGAGGAATAAGATTTCATTTTCATAATTTGGTAAAAGGTTTTACTGCTAAAAGTTCTGGAATTGCACAACTTGGACTTGGTCATAGTTATTCTAGAGCTAAAGTTAAATTTAATGTTAATCGTGTGGATAATATGATCATACAAAGCATAGCTCTACTAGATCAATTAGATAAAGACATTAATACGTTTAGTATGCGTATAAGGTAATTATTTTAAAAAATATTAATCAATTTTTTTATATTTACAGATAGATAAAAAAATTCAATTATATTTTTAGTTTATTAATTATAATTTTATTATTTACAGGGAATGGTATAGTTATCATTTTCCAGAACTTGTAAAAATAGTTCCTGAGAATTATATGTATGCTAAAGTTGCAAAATTAATAAAAAATAGAAAAGAACTTACAAATGAAAAATTAGAAGCTTTGGAAGAAATTGTTATGGACAGTGCCAAAGCTCAAGCAATTATTGATGCTTCTAAATCATCTATGGGAATGGATATCAGTCCTGTTGATCTTCTTAACATTGAAATGTTTGCAGTACGTGTTATTGCTTTGGCTGACTACAGAAAACAATTAGCAGAATATTTAAAATCTAAAATGACAGGCGTAGCACCAAATTTAGCTACATTAATAGGTGACCAAGTGGGAGCAAGATTAATAGCACATGCTGGATCTCTTACAAATTTAGCTAAATATCCTGCCTCTACTGTACAAATATTAGGGGCAGAAAAGGCTTTATTTAGAGCCTTGAAAACTAGAGGTAATACTCCAAAATATGGACTATTATTCCATTCAAGTTTTATTGGTCGTGCGGGTACAAAAAATAAAGGTAGAATTTCAAGGTATCTTGCCAATAAATGTTCTCTTGCATCAAGAATTGATTGTTTTATCGATATACCAACTAATGTGTTTGGTGAAAAATTGCGACAACAAGTAGAAGATAGATTGAAATTTTATGAAACTGGAGAAATACCTAAGAAAAACATAGATGTAATGAAAGAAGCGTTAGAAGAAGCTGCACAAGTAATAGCGAGTATGGAACAAAAATCAGCTAAAAAGAAAAAGAAAAAAGATAAAAAAAGAAAAAGTGAAGTTTTAGAAAATGGAAAAGAAAATGGATATATTGAAAATGGAGTGGAAGAAGAAACTGAAGAACCAGTAAAAAAAAAGAAAAAAAAGAAGAAGTCAAAAAGTTTAAATGAAAATGAATGAGAATTTATATATTGTCTTTATATAATTATCATGCTATAATAATTGTATCAATTTTTCTTATTCATAACAGTGAACATTATATGTTGAATACTTCATCTTTTAATATAGTTTCAGTTGTAACTCTATTAATTCATGAAATAGTTTATTTTTAATCATATATTTTCATTGTAAAATTATATTAAAATAAGATTGACAATTAGATTTATAATTTAAAAACATATTTTCATATATTGCATATATTGACCCTTAAATCTTCTTCTAAAAGATGTATATTATTTTATGAAGAAACAATTGTAAAATATAATTCTTTATAATTTAAATTATTGTGTACATACATAGTATATATTATTTTTCCAATATAATTTGATTTCCTATTTTTTTTTATTTGGTTTTTATTCTTATTAATATAATTATTTTTATTAAAATTCTAATGTATTATTATGATTAATATAATTAATATAATATTAAATTAATTTTTTTATATATTTTGATATTAATATCTAAACATGTAAAATCTTTATTTTATAATGCTTATTATTTTAATTTATACTATTTTTTAATTTAAATTTTTTAACATTATATTCTTTAAGAAAATAATTTTTAAATTATATTATAAAATATTTTTTTAAAAAAGGAAACATATCCATTGATTAATCATAAAAAATAATTAAATTATAAAATTTGAAAAAATTATTAATATAAGATAAATTTTCTTAAATTTTAAATTTTGTAATATTTTATACATGTTTTATATCTAAGACTAAATTATAATTTGAAGGAAATTGGTAGAATGTAAAAATAAACATTGCATATATAAGGAATAGATGGTACTTTATGTTAAAAATGAAAATAAAACAGTTGACAATTTATATTAACACCAGCACCAATGAGCATTTAATAACGATAAAACTGTGATGTAAGTATAAATACCAGAATTAATAATTACAATTATCGCGACTAATGTAAACAATATTCAGTCGACAAGTGAGCTATTAGTTATCATTCGCACGTATGTAATACTATAAGCGACATAATAACTGTCCTGAATTTCACCAGAGGAACAATAATTTTCATTTTGTGTAATGCATGTAATACATTTTACATAAAATTGTAAGGCATATGTAAATAGCCATATATTTTAAACGCGCGATTAATATTGATATGTACCAGAATATGTACGTATTGCTTAATAGTTGAATATTTCTTACTTAAGTTTTCTCTGATAATAAATGCAATGTTACAAATGTATGTATGTATGAATATATGTTAAATTAATAGATAATTGTAATTTAATTAATATATAAATAATAAAAGATTACAAATTTTATATAATTTTATTTGTAACGAACAATAACGAATACTAATAAAATTATTGAGTTATATTCGTAAAATGTACAATGAACAATATCAACGCGCGCAAATAGCATAAAAATACATATCTAAATGTATTTCAATAAAATAATATTACTTTTACTTTCTATTTTTTTTAAATTCAGAATCAATAAAATTTTTTGAATATATGTCAATTTTCCAATATCATTATATAAAAATTTATAAAACTTATTTGCTAACAAAAAAATGTTCATTTAACTTTCATGATCTTAATTTTCATCCAGTTTGACTTTATAAAGGCCTCTGTAATTCTAGACTGTAATCGTGCTTCTTTATATTAATATTTATACGGATCAACTGACAATGATACCGCACTTATTGACTATATTTTTTTTATATTTGTACAATAATACATACATATATATGTATTTTAATACATATATATGTATGTATAGTTTAATACTTTAAAAATATATTCCCATCTACATCAAATAGTACACTTTATATAAAATACTCAAATAATGGAAAATGTAAAGAATTATTTTTCCCTTATATATACAAGATTCAGTCTCTGATACTCGCATAGAAGCCTGTAAATTAATTCCACATCAACTTTATGAAATGATTTAAACAAAATTTAATAAAATAACAATAAAATTTCTATTATGATTAATTCATAAAAAATGAAATACTTTCAATCACATAAAAAAGTTTTTGGGCACCTGTTCTATAGATATTTATATAGAGTACTATATAAGCAACAAATTATCTAAATTATTTGTTTAAAAACATATATAAATATGAATTTCAACTTTGCTGCAAATTCTGAAATATTTTATAAATTAAATTTTAATTATTTGATAAATAATAAACAAGTATATCTACTATGCTAAAATATAATTATAAAATAAAAATTTTATCAATTATTTATGTAATATATGTCATACATATATTATAGTAAAAACAAGAAATAGAGCATATAATTTTTTTTAATATTTTCTGATGAATAAATATTTTAATATCTAAACATTCTATAAATTATTTTCTAAAATGTATTTCAGTATCATGCAGCAAAGATATATCAAATTACTGATAATAAACAATACATAAAATTAAATGGATCTTAATCTATTAATTAATATCTAATTATTAATAATTATCTTTTTTTTTACTAATCCCACAATTATCTTAAAAGATATGCATTTCATCATTATTAGTAACAAAGAATTAAGGAAATGCTATTTAATTTTTACTTTCTCCTATTTTACAAAAATTGTAGAATATCATTATTTAATCACATAAATGATTAAATTTTTTATCACTATATAATTACACAAAATCTTTAAATAATTTACAATAACATAATATTAAATCACCATGCTGAGTGGAGCGCTTTTGAAGCGCAATAAATCCCGCTGATTTGTGCTTCTGTGCTTCTTTTTAAGATAACTTCTTGTATCCTGCATTATGCTTTCATATTTCACCTATTTTTTTTTCAATAACTACTAATTTTATATTATTTTCTTCGTGCAAAACTAACTATAATAGGGAAGCACTTATATCATTAGTAATGTTATTGCGCCTTTGTTTTTTTTATAGACGAATATCATCAATTGTCAAGTAATTATATTTATATAGAAAAGTGAAATCATTCTTACAATTCAAATTATCAATGTGTAAATGCAGCTTTCTAAAGTCTGCAATAATTCTATTTTCTACATTCAACCCCTGTAAAAGCATTTTCTTTTCTTTTAAGACATTGAATAACATTTAACAGAATGCCTTATATCCAATAGTAAATAAAAGTAATATACTACATTTTCTCGAATATCTATAACTCACTTTCATGCATACATTACTTATAATACATTATATATGTAAGGCATAATCTTGATTCATTCACTTTACATTATGTATAAAAGATTTAAGACAAGTCTGCCTGATTTGTTCCCACATGATTTGAAGTAACATAATTCATTAAAACATGATTCATTAAAAAAGTACAACATTCGTATTGCGGAATGTTATTGGGAACATATATCTAAAATTCTTATTTCAACAAATATGCATTAAAACTTAATGTACAGAGCTGCTCTTAAATTAATCATATATTTTATGTAGTATTCACGATTATATTTATCATAATTTTCAATAAATTTCTATTCTTCTCTTATTAAGTCAAATAGTAATCAAATTCATATGATATAGTCATATGTTAGAAAACTGAACAAATTTTTAATTTAATTCAAAACATAAAATATAGAAATGAATAGTTCTCTTTTTAACTATTTGTGAACACATAAATTATGCAATATATATTTCATTGACCATTTTGCTCTGACATTTACAATATGCAATTTTTTACAGTTGCACCCTGTATAATGAGATTGCTTTGTCCAAAAAATAGAAAATTTATCTTCATTTTTATTAAATAAATAGATTGTTCATAACAAGCCCTATTTGTTTTATAACTTCAAGTTATTTCATTTATGCCTTCTGTTTTTACTATTATCACCTTTTTTTATTTATTAAAAAAGCTTTCATTGAAATGCAGGAAAAAATGCTGGATTTATATGCTGCTGTTTCTGCTGTTGAGATTGAATCATTGGTGATGTATATCCAATTGTTGGTGATGCTAAAATAATTATATTTTTAATAATAAAATGTATAAAATTGAATTTTCTATAATTAACAAATAAATATATAAATAATTTTAAAATATATAATAATATATACTATATATACATATAATGAAATTATTTATATTGTTTCAAAAAAATATAAAATTAATATATTTATAAATATTTAACATAAATATAAAAGAAATATAAATATACAATTATATAATATATATACAATATATTTAAATAAACATTAAATAAACAAAAATTTAAATAATACAATAAATTCTTCTTAAGAAAAAAATTTTATATTTTTATTATCTTTATTTTATATTGAGTGCTTTAATTATATGTATATATTCAATACTAATTTTCATTATAATTTATTAAACAAAATTAAACCAAGTAGAAATTTCATATATAACTCACTCATAAGTTTAATTTGATGTTGTGGACTATTGCTTGCCAATTGATTCATTGTTGGTGCAGGTCCTGTTTGTTTTGCTTTACTTCCCATTATATTATCGAGATCTATATTTAATCCTGAACCAGCCCATGTAGATCCAATTTGTGTGGATGTATTTGATATTTGATTTTTAGAATTGGTAGATGTAGGAGTAAGAAGATTTGTAACTGATGATAATCCAATTGTTCCTAAATATAAAAGTTCTTTTAATTTTAATAACATTTTCTTTTAATATATTGTTCTATTCTTATGTACAAAATTTTATTAGATTGTAAAAAAAATTAAATCTTGTATATTAGTAACACATAAATCATCCCTTATTTTATTTATTTATAATATTAAGTAATTACAATTTTTTTAAAAAAATGAATTATAAAAATTATATAAAGTATTTAATAACATAAATATATTTTTTACACAATATTCACAATATATTATTCATATAAAGAAAAAAAACATGCAAAATTTTAAAATGAACTTTAGGAATTATTTTGCGAATATTTAAAAAAATATATATATTTTCATAAATAATATTTATATCTCATTAATAATTATATATCGAATGTTGAACCTATGATAGAATCAATCAAAGACACTACTTTGGCACCTAAATTTCTACAGTCTTCATCATGATCGCCGCTAATCACATTTTGGGATAAATCTAAAAGCCATAATCTTATTTCCATACAAATTTCAAACAATTCATTTACAATCGTATCTTTCGGTATTGCAATAATTACGGCTGCAACATTTTCTATTACTGCTAGTCTAACTTTTGCTTGTTCGTGATATCTCAAAATCCACGATAATTCCAATATTTCTTTTCCCATTTTAGAAGCTAACAAACAATTCTGTGCTGCTATCATTATAGTAGATAAAGTTTCTAAAAATCGAATTAATAAAATATTTTCTTGATCTGTGAAAATTTGTAATCCACTATTCAAGCAAGTGCTTTCTTTGCCAAAACCATAAAGTAATGGATAAAAAAATGAGGACGCAATATTTCCGAATTTATTTTCAAATGTTTCAGACATTTTTATACTATGTGCATATCTTTTTGTATTTGATTCAATTCTTTTATTAACAATTTCCCGCCAATTTTCTTTTACGTCTAAAGATTTTTCGAATTCATCAAAATCATCACTATATAGTACTTTGTATTGTTGACTTTTTTCAGTATTAATGAAAAGTGAAACTTTGTTTGAAATTTCTTTTGTTTTTTGTTTTATTTTAGTTTCATTAATTATGTCTTTTTTATTTTCATGAAGTGGAATAGTTGATAATTTTCTAGCCGAATATGCCAATATATCAAGAAAAAATAATCTTTGACTTACAGAATATTTATCTACTTCTAAATAAAACTGTCGACATAAAAATTCAGCACACTCTTTGGGATAAACAGTTACTATAGCTACGCAAGCTTTAAATGTTAATATTTCAAAATTTTCTACATAACAAGATTCTTTAAGCGTGATGAAAAGTTCTAATAACTCAATTGCAAATGATACATCATCATTTGGTAATTGTGACAATATTAATTCTTCACAGACTTCTAAAGATTCTGAAAAAATATCTGGATTGTTAGAATTTTTTTCATTTACTAAATTATCACGTAGATCTCGCAAATATGCTGGTCGTAATTTTTTACTAATTTTTGTATCGTGAGACATATCATATGGTATTAAATCATCATCACTATCTAATTCTGAATCGTTCTCAATATTACTTTTGTTAATTATATTATCTGTCAAATTTTCTTTATTCAATATAATCGATTCTTTCGAATTGTTAATTGAAATTTGATCGTTTTTATTATATTTTTCTTCTATATTCTTTTTAGATAAAACATTACATTCAATGCCTAATTCATACAATTTTTTATCACCCAATGTATTAAACTCAATATTTTCAATAATTAAATCATTTTTTTTAATTTGTTCTTTTTCTTTTGAGACTTTGATTTCTATAGCTAAATTTTTTAAAGATTGTACTAAATTCGTTATTTCATCAGGCATATTGTTATATTCAAATGAAAGTTTTGGTGCATCATCAGATTCGGATAATTCATTAGTAAAAATTTCACCAACAGACATTCCCATTGCTCTTAAAATAATATGTGTAGATTCGAGATGAACAGATATACCAGAAAATAACAATCTTTGAATATTATCTTTTTCATTTCTGTTTAAATGATGTTTACATTTTCTTACACATATAATTATTAATTTTGTAATATATTTATGTTGTTCTACAGAAGTATGATTTAAAGCACTTTTATTACCCCATATATCTAGAAGTTTCATTAATAATTCGATCAGAATACGATTATTATTCAAAAATTGCGCTAGATATGAGATCAAATTTATTACTAAATTATCATCTTTATAGTAACACATTAAAGGAATTTTTGTTGTTAATATATATTTCCAATTTGAATTTAATAATATATCGCCAAAAATTTGATGTATTCCAAGATTGATATCGCAATATTTTAAAAATAATACAGCTATTGGTTCTATGCTAGATATATCTAATGCTTTTAATATATTCTGAATTATATCTCGTTCATTATTTTTATTTTCAAAACACCATTCTGTTAAAATATTAGTAAACGGTAATAAATTTTCTGAGTTCGTAATGATTACTAATTTACTAATTAAAAATGAGAGTAATTTTAGTTCTGCTTTGATATTATAATGTAGTCCAATATTTATAAAAGATATTGCATGAGCAATATGAAAACATATAATTTTAAAATATTTTTCTGGAAGAAAACTATCAAATATTTTGTTTTTTAATTTATTAGCTACGCGATTAGGTAATGAAACTAAAATTTGTACTAATTTTCGCCATGTTTCATCAAATTCTTCTTTTTGTATTACATTCTGCACTCGATATTTACATGAATTTACTATTGCAGAAAACAAAGAATCACTTTTCAATAATTGTTCTAAAATAATCGAAATTACAAAAATTTTTCTCTCATTCTTTGTTTCTTTCAAAGCCAAAATTAAAGCATTTAAAGATTCGGTTAATATTAATAATGTAGCACCATCAACAATTAACAATTGTTTAAGTATTGGATCTAAAGTATTTTCTTGTACTGGCCAATTATGATCAAATTTTTCAATAATCTCTTCTAAAATTTTTCCATACAATATAGAATCAATTTCTGGATTAAAATCAAGGTTACAGTACTTTTGTGGAGTAAGTGGTCCTGGTAAAAATTTAATATATTCAGAAATATATGATTTCAGCTTTTCCAAACTATTATGACTTTTAATAGGACCCATAGAACATAATTCTTCTAAAAGTCGATTTGCAGCATGTTTTGAAAGATTTTCAGCTGAAGTGATGCTTTTTTCCATCTTGGTTGCTGTAAGGAAAATCTTTCTTGGGGGCATTACATTATCTCCAAACATATTCTCAATGTTAAAACATGCAAAAAATTTTTTAATAAAAATTTATGATTTTTTTTATAAAATATATGTATAATTATAAAAAAAACAATAAAAGAAATATTAGTATTTTATTCTCCAAATAAATATAATATTATTTAAAAATTTTGATTTTATGATCAAGTAATACTAAGATGTGCATTTATTAAAATTTAAAATATATTTAAATATTTTTAATTTCGAATTTCATATTGTTAGATTATATATTTGATATCATAATATAGTATATACTATATATATATATATATATATATATAGTAATGATTAGTATAACTAAACCATAAAATCATATTTGAATTTAATATGAATTATTTTAATAAATAGTATATTTTTACCTCCATGATTAACTGTAGCAGATGTTGAACTCATATTTATGAAAAGATTAGTATTGTTGGAGTTATTTACTCTTCTATCCATAGAACCAGTAGTCAAAGAATTTAAGCTATCTAATTCTGATAAAAGATCTGTATTTGAAGATGCTATAAAAGAATCATTTTGTATTAAAATAAATAAATGTTAATAAGTAAATATATTAATAAATAATAACACAATATCATTCAATTATTTTTTATAATACCTGTATTGTTGTTCAATGATTGCTGATTATTGAGTACTTGTGGTTGTATGGTATCAAACAAATTGTTACTCATACTAGGATTTTGAGGAAGTGTATTCGTAGTATATGAGGGAGTGTTTAATGATTGGGCATTAATAAACATTGAATTATTTACATTATCTGTTATTGAACTATTAATATTTGGTATTGTTGCGCCCATTAAATTTACTTGTAGCTGTATTGAGGGATTAGATATTGTAACAGAAGAGTTAAAAGCTGATGTGAAGTCTGCAAATTCATCATTAACATCTTTCGTTTTTACTGTAGTATTACCAAATGCACTAGTAAAATCTCCAAATTCTGCATTTGAATTCTGAGTTTGTATAGTAGTCTGAATATTTGCTCTTGGATTAAAATCATCATCATCATCAACAATTGATTTGGTATTATTCTCATTTTGAGAATCAAAAATATCATTTAAAATGTCATTTTTATTTTTTTGTTTGCCAGATGAAGAGTTATTTTGTGATCCAGATATACTATTCTGTAAATTTAATTTTTAATCTTTAATATATATTATAAATTATTACAAAATCTACAATTTCTTTATCTAACTTTCTTTTACTTACATTAGATTGTTCTCTTCCATAATTTGCAGCAGCTCCTAAATCTACTTTTTTAATAATTCTTGTCATTCTTGCTGGTGAAGCATTAGTTGAAGTTGTAGATGTAATAGTTTTGCTAACGCGATCTATACTATCCATTGTATCTCTATATTCCCTTCCACTTCTTTTTGGACTGGGATGAACATCATTATCAGAATCTTCTCTTTCACCATCATCACTATTTCATAAAAATATGCAATAAAGATATTTAATTATTATATATAATATAAATATAAAAATTAATATTTACCTATTATTTGTATCCTCAAAACCTTTTCCTCTACTATCACGATCCCAATCATTATAAGTATCTGTATTAGTTTTATCCCATTTTAATCTATCAGACCATCTATCTACACTTCCAAATCTTATACCCATTGCTTCACTTGATAAACCTACATATTTATCTTTATTTTTCTTAGCTTTTTTTCTTTCTTCTCTTAATTTGTCATCATCTTGAATAAAATCAATTAATTCTCTAACTTTATGCCTAATATTTATTCCTTGATCTTTTCCAAACTCATCAATCCAAGTATAATTTTCTAAAGATCTGAGATCATAAATGTGTTCTCTAGATGATGTGACTACTCGTTCTGATCCATTACGAACTAAATAATTCAACAGCAAAAGAGACTAAAAACAATAAATTATAAATAATTATTTAAATAAGTATATCAGTAAAAATTATATAAAAAATAAGAAATATATGCAAATATCAATACAAGATATTATAAATATATTATTTATTGTATTGTTGATTGTTAATCTTTACATATTTTATTTTTGTTTATTTATAATTCCATAAAATATTATATATATATAATTTATATAATATATTACATTAATATAATCAAGTATTATAAAAAATTGACATATATGTATAGTAGAAACGAACTTACCTTGTACGTTCGACGCCAATTCCGTTTATTTTCTTGCAACATCCTTTTCCACAACATAGACATTACCTCGGGAAATTGCTCGTATGTGAATGTAGCCTGAGCCAGTTCTTGCATCATTGCCCCTGAAGTAATACATGCAGTATAATTAATTTTGCCATATGTCGAATTTCAGCAAAGAATAAAATTATAAAAAATATCAATCAGTAAATAATTGTAATATATTTAAAAAAAAACAAAAAATAATTATTCGTTTAAAAAATTATTGATCAAATTCTTATTATTTTATTGTTTATCAAATTATTGATATAAAAATAAACAAAAATATGGATTTATATATAAATTATAAAGAATTATATATATAAATATAATTATATTATATAAATCTTATATAATATAAAAATACAATATCAATATAAAAAATAAAATCGGATCAATAAATATTATCTTCATAAAATTAAATTTTACTATAATAATAATTATAATATTATAATTTAGTTTAATCATTTATAAGTATTCTTAAATTTTAACAATTTTCAAATTATATCATTAAAATAATTTTATTTTATATAATAATATATTTTTTATTTATAATAAAATATTATAAATAATTTTATCACAAAGTTTTCTATTTTTATAACTGCAATTACAAATAATTATTGTTTAAAAAATAAAGGAAAAAAAAAAGATAAAATTTAAATATATTTTTTTCAATATAGATAAAAAATCAATTTAATTAAATTTATTTAAATATTTAAATATAATTATTAATTAAATATTTAAATATAAAAATACCGGTTGGACCCCAAGCATCGTCATTTGTTGCTTCTCGAACTTTGGCCTCTGTTTCCGTGTAATTCATAACTACATTGGTCCTATAATATTAAAATTTTATTTTCATTAATATAAAAATTATCACTTATATAAATATTTTATAATATATGACAATTTCAAATAGATTATATAAAATAGTATACATGATGATATTAATAATATTAAAATAAAAATACTTTCACTACATTTACGTGAATGATATGGATACCTGTTAATTGCGCAATATTTTTACGCTTTTGTTTATACATAATATTTTTATTTCTATTTTTCAATAACATATATTTTATATATAATTGTATATTATATATAATTCTATATTTTATTATATATATTTATCTAATTGTACATATATTTATATCAAAAGAATTGTTTTCACAAAATTTAATTCATTATTACAAATGAAATTGATAAAAAAAAGAAATTGATCTTAATTAAATTAAATACTTTATCAATAATTTTTTATGCAATATAAATTTATTTCAATACCCTAATTATTACATAAATATGCTGTTAAATATTCTATATATTTATATTTATCTTTTTTCAAATATTTATTTGATAAAAAATAATGTAAAATAGCATTTATTTCAAAATTCATAATTTTACTATACATGAAAACAATCTTATCATATTTTTATTAAATATAGAAAATAATAAAAAGATTAAGATTTTTTTAAGCTTTCATTAAAAGCAATTTAAAATATTTTATTTTATATACAGCGATGATTTATATTTCATAATATATGATTTGTTTATTATTAATAAATATTTAAAAAAATATTTAATACAATAATTTGGAAAAAGAAAAATAACAGAATTAATATATTTCTTATCATAATAAAAAATTCCCTATATATATATATATATACAGAATTATATATATATATTTTTTAAATAATTGAACTTATAAAATTACTTAAACTTGTTATTAAGTAAAATTATTAAGTATACATTATTTAAATAATATTTATATTTGGAATAAAAAATCTCTACGTATATATGGTTACGATTGCATTTATATTCAATAAGAGTTGTTAGAGATAATAGTATTCTTCCGTTTCTTTTTTTACAGATGCTAAAATATCTCACGTTTTTCATGATGATATAAACTAGCTAGTAATTATTTATCTTAACTAAATAAAAATATGAACGATAATAATATATTAGAAACATAATAATGTATATTATATTTTGTTATTAAATAAAAAGTAAAACAAAAAATTAAAAAATAATATAAAACGAAAAGATATAAATATTACTGATGTTTGAGAACTTCTATTCAATTCAACAATAACCTTATATGCATACGTTATATAGGATATATAAGAACCGATGTAATAATGATATTTAGATTTTGTGATTTCGTAAAAACAAAAGAAGAAAAAATAAGCGAGAAATATAGTATTTTAGTATATACTATATAGTTACGATGTTAATTTTTTCGTATATATTTAACGTATATATTTTCAATTTTTACAAATATTTTATGTTAATATAACGGTATATGTGTATATATATATGAAAGCGAAACTTAACAGGTGTGAGAATTACGTGCAAGAATTTGATATTCTTCTAAGCAAAGACAAATATAAACAGTAAATAAGCACAATAATAAATAGTATAAACTAAATATTATTTAATCATGATTTTATTACAAGATATTTTTTTACCGATATTTGATAACAGTTTTTATACATTTTAATATATTTGCATATATAATAAACAATTAATATATATGATATTAATAATAAATTCTTATTTATGTTAGATTTTAAAATTATTTTTTATTAAATAAAAAATTGATATTTTCAATATATTATCAATATAATTATTAATATAATCTATTTCTTTTTTTAATATACAAACACTTATTCAACGAGCAAATTTATTTATCATGGAGAATAACTTTGTGAGATAGGGTATTGTTAAGTATAGCTTATCAGTTAATTCTAATAATAAAATTCTTAAATAATAAAATACTTTCTTTTTTATATGTTTTTATTAGAAGGAAAAAAAATTAAAAATAACAAAAAATTATAAATAATTGAAAATTAAATCGATTTGAAATATAAAAATATAAGAAAAAATAAAATAAAAATAAAAATATGTAATTAAAAAAATAATAATTTCATGCAGAAATATAGTAATTTATAAATATAAAGATATTTATAATACAAAAGTAAACATGTTATATAATTAGCGATCATTATATTTCCAGCAATACAATTTATTGTGATAACTTTCGAACTTTTACATTTTTGTATTTAAGATTATATTGCTATTTATGTAAACAATATGTTACATATATTTAAATAAATTTCATAAAATATTGCAATAACAATAATATATTAATAATACTACAATAATAGTAATAAAAAAAAAAAAATATTAGATAAACGAATATTATTAAATTAATTTCATTATTGATAGATCACATAATTTAAAAACAACGTTTATTTTATTCTTTTATAGTCATATTATTTTCTTCAACGTTATATGTTTTATGTTATATAAAATTTTATATTTAATTAAATAATTATTTTTTTTACAATCTGCAGAAAAAATGTCTTTCTACCATAAAGCGTTATAAGAAAAATTTATTTGAAAATAAGTATAAATAATTTTATTTATTTTCCATGAATATTGTGAATTAATGAAAAAAAAATGTTTAAATGAAATATACATTCATATGCATGAATAATGAGTTAAACAATGTAGACAAAGTGACTATCAATCAATGTAAAAAGGTAGTTAAAGGTAAACGAAAACTTGTGTAGCGTATCGAAACAAGTAGAGTGGAATGCGTCGAAAAAAGTAAAAGCAAGGTTAGATCGCATGTAACTGACTTAATTGTACTTACGCCTTGTCCATTAACTCTCGCACTTTCCACATGTTCATCATCTTACTTTATACTCTTCAATGAATATAATACGTGTTTTTCGCGTTGAAAACTACAGAACTTGCACTGATAAATGTTCACCAGCTGTTTTCAGGAGCATTTGATATCGCGACGGCGACGGCGAACGAACGTCACCAGGCGGTGGCCATGTTATCCCTTCCACGTTCCATTAAGCTAATCGTCACAGGTGTTTTACGTGTGCCAACCTTAGTTTTCGTTATCGCAAGTCTTTCCACATAACATATTTATTATTTTTCCATAATATTATGTACCGATTCATAACCAAAGAAAATCCTGATTGGTTTAAACAATTGAAAAGAATTAATTTCTATTCGATGTAGTAAATTACAAAATGCATTTTTTACCTTGGCAAATACAATTAATGTTTATGTACACATTGATTAATTACGAACTACAAATTGTTTAATATCTAATTGTATTCGATTATTTAAAATAGGATTGTTATTCTCTGTATTCTGGTATGCTCTACGTCTTATTTAAATATAACATTTATTTGAACTATTGCCAATTAATTATAAAAACTAAAAATAATTGATTAATAATATAAATAATATTCAGAATATAACTAAATTATAAGATAGATGTTTGAAATTGAACATTTAATGTTTTTAAATTTGCAAAATGTTTTTTTAGAAACATCTATTTTTTTGTAAATAAAAATCATGTTATAATTTTACTATTTCCATTAACATTAATATTTTTATAATTCTGTGTTACAACATAATTATATAAAAAATATTCAAAATTATAAATTTTTCTTATATTAAACTATATTTCAAATTATTCATAAATGGAAATTATTTTAATACAATAATATTATAATATAATACAAAAATATAAAATTATTATAAAAGATTAATGAAAAATGAAATATATACAATATATATTATTTGTTATTCTGATATTTTATATAATTTTATATAACTTTATATAATAAAATTTTATATAATTCTAATATTTATAATTATGAAAATTTTTTTAGTATTTTTAGAAATACCAAAATTTGAACAAAAAATGACGAAAATATTTTTATTAAATAATATTAAATAATTTTTATATTATTCATGTTATTATATTATTATTCATATTATTATATCATTATTCATATAAAAATAAGATTTATCTAATAAAATCTAATTAAATTGTTGACTGAATTTTAGCTTGAGATATTAAAATTTTGGAAAATTTTTTTTAACGTCTTTTCATAAATTTTGATAAATAATAATTTGAATTTAATATATACTATTTCTATGATTTAAACGGATTGGTTAAAAATCCAAGATGGCATCATGTAACTCGTGAAAAACCCTAAAAATATGAAATTATATATGTATATAAGTTCAAATTAAGAAATTTCGACTGTTAAAACTATTATTTTCGGATTTTAAAAAATACTTTTTATTAGAAGTTCTATAAAAACTTATAGAAAAAAAATTCAAAATCATAGAAAAAATCCAAAGAGTCTTAAACTAAAGTTTAACTCATTAAAAACATCATTATAATCGATTCAACTGTTTAACAAAAAATTAAATTATTATAGATACAAAAAAAAATAATAATTTATATAATTGATCTATAATATAAAAAAATGTATATATCAATTTGTATAGTTCATTTGTGATTGGTAGACTAATGATCTTACGGAAGTGATTGAAAATAAACAAACCTATCATATAACTAAAGAAGATATTTTCATATAACTCATGATCTTATTCATTCGTTGTACAATTAAAACTGAATGAATTAGCAAATAAAATTTCACTTTGTGAAAGTTGTATTATAAAATTTTTTATTGAAAAGAGGTAAGTAAATAAATATTTTCTTTAAGATTTTCATAAAATATGTTTGACAACTTAGATATAAGTATAACCTACTTGATGCATCATCAATTTTTTAATAGTTTTTAAACTAAAAATCTTTACAAATATACTTATAAATTATTTTTACAATTAAAAACAATATTTTATACAATATAATACAAATAATAACAATAAAGCTATACAAATTAATCACTATAATATTATATAAAGGTTATATGTACTACTGTATATTAATTTTTAAATTATATACAATTCTATGCACTATATAATTTCTTTTATTTTAATATAAAATTATTGAATTCTTCTTCAATTTTTTCCCATTCCCATTATTTTAATATAATTATTTTTAATATTTTATAAAATAATTTATTGTAAAACATTAAAAAATATATTTTCTTAAATATAATTTTATATATTAATTAATTTGTAAAGACATGTTGTAATATAATGACATATTGTATATAATTATGTCTAAAATAATTAATTAATATATTAATATTAATTATTTATTTAATATATAATGAATATATAATGTATAATATAATAAAATATAAAATAAATATTATCATTATGGATAGATGTTAATCAAATATAGAATAAAAAATATTTTATAAATATGTATTCATATTTGATAAAATGATTCAATTTTTGAATAATTAATTTATTAAAATTTTATATTTATAGATGTCATTAACTTTTCAACAAATTATATTGGATGCTAAAAAGTTAGTTATTAAAATATCAGATCATGAGAATACAGCTGATAATTTGATAAGTGAGATAGAATCAGTTTGTAGTCAAATTGCTAATATGAAACAGGTAAATTTATTTATAATAATTTAATTAAGAAATATAAAAATAAAATATTATTAAAGTTCTTTATTATGAAACTAATTAAAATTTATTTATTTTTTATAGTATCAAGAAGAAGTAGAAATTTTGAATACTGAAGCAAAACAAAGACCACATATACAATTAATCTCAGGAATACAAAGAGAGGTCAAACATTTACAAGAACTGCAAGCTGAAAACAAGGAATTAAAAAAAGCATTAGAAGATCATCATCATGCTCTTGAATTAATTATGTCTAAATATAGGCAACAGACAGCATCTTTATTACGTCTTTGTAAAACAGATCTTTCTTCATTACATAATGCAAAATATGCTAATGTAAGTAAAAATTAATTAAAAATTAATATTTTTAATATACTTATAATGATTTATAATTCAATTTTACTAAAATTTTATTTATTATACTATTATTTTAAATAACTTATATTTTAGTCTAATTTAGATTTTTTATTACTTTAACATGAATAAATAACATTTGAATTATATTTGATATTATTTATTTGAATGAAGTATTTATTTACAATTTTATCTTACAATATTATTATTATTATTATTATTATTATTAAAAGTGATTTATATATTACAGATAATTACCAACCAAGCGGAAAAAATTAATGAAATGGCAGCAGTAATGAAAACTGCAGTAGCTTTAGATGAGGAAAATGAGATGAGAGAAAAAGAAATATATAGTAGTTTAAAAGTAGAAAATACTACATTACGAGAAATAGTTAATATTGCAAATAAGTATTGCTCCTTAAATAAGGAAACTGATGTAGAGAGTAAAACTGTACAAACAGATCCAATAGTATATTAAAAGAAATTTGTAATTTATATTTCTCTTATATAAATTTCATATTATTTATTTGATATTTTATAACATAAATAATGCTAGAAAAAAATGTATTACTTATATACAATAAAATACACATGTAAAGTATGATTTATACATATAAATTTTTTTTAAATGAATTTAGAAAAATGTAACTTTAATTTTTTCATTTAATATTATTTCATATTATTGTTTCATTTAATATTATGATCTAAAATTATTAAACTTTAGATCTAAAATTGTTTTTTTTTTAATTTTAATATTTATATACATTTTGTACATTTAATATATTTACATTAAGAATATATGTAAGTATACATTCTATTCTATTCATAATGTTATTCGAATACTCCCGCATTTGCGCACGCGCTTAAAAACTTTAGTAATAACAGGTTTGTTTTCCTAGGGAAAAGATGTCTCGTTTTCTATATTTAAAGAATTTGAAAACTCACGTTTATATATGTATATAAATTAATTGATAAAAAAATATATAATGTAAAAGCTAAATAAATTTAAATCAGAAATATTATCTCTTCAATATTTAATATTCACATTTAATTACATGATCGCATAATATACATATATGGTATTTATATATAGTATAATAACCATAGTTCTATCTATATTCTACTCTCTTATAGTAGCATCGTTAATGTACGTCGTGTTGTGAGGTGTTAGCCAGATACGTTTAAAGAAAGTGTAGGTTGGTGTGGGTGTGCATACTGCTGGAAGACAGCCGCACAAGTGAAAGGGTAATGGCAAGGAGTGGAGGTGATTTTCAGTGATCTTTAACAAATGGCTTTGTCCGAGGTGCACAATTTGGCTGCAATTATCGGCAACAATGGTTTTACTGTTAGCAAGGTAAGCATCCGCGTCTCTGACTTCATTGCCGAAAAAGTGACGTTCATTTTCCTTTACTGCAAAGTACAATGCGATAATTCCATCATAACGTGCAAAAAGGCGTAATTCTATTGCATAAAAGATATTATTTATCTAATAAAAGAAAGATATGTTTAACGTATAATGTAAAGATCATAACTTAAATAATAATTACTTAATAATTTAATTGATAGAAACTATTCGATTTTAGTTTGTTGCCGATGTATACGATACGTAACTGTACTTACTCATAATAGATTTAAATTTGAAATTGTTATTCTTGAAATGGAGTCATGAAAAATTATATTTATTTTAATAAATTTAAAATTAATATTATAATAATTATTTTAATCATTATTAATATATTTTGATAATATTTTTATAGTATATATTATTTCATATAAAAATTTTAACACATTTATATTATAATAATTCATAATTAATACATGATAAAAATAATTATAATAAAAGAGCAAATATTTATGTAATTGCTAATATTATTATAATATAATTAGAAATTTAAATTTGATTCAAATGCAAAATGATCTATTTTTTTTTATAGAATAACGTGGTTGAACGCAACATCAACATGTTGGAACCACGAAACAATTATCCAGCTGATAGATGTAATACAGAATATAATTATTGGAATTATGACTTAATGGAATGCAATACACAAAAAAATGTAAGGAACTTAAAAATTATTCTTAATTTTCATATAATTAATAATAAAATTAATTTTTGTATACTTTACATTGTTTTATTAAAAAACTATCTTTATACATAACAAATTAAATAAAATTATTATTATAACTTATATTAAAGATTTTATAATAATAAATGTATATATATAAATATAAATATATATATATATATATATTATATTTTTGATATAATTTAAATATTGAGTTATTATTATATATTTATTTTTAATTTTTTGCAATAAAAATAATTATTTTTTTTTAAATATTAAAAACTTGCTTATTTTCTTTATAATATTTTCATTTGTTAAATATGACATTTTACTGAATAAGCTATATACATGTAAGAAATTTCATTTCACTCTATTTCATTTAAATATAAGAATTAATCTTACATAATCTGTGAAATATGTGTTTATTTACACAAATCTATATATTTTATATATATAAAAAGAAAAAATTTAAATTTAATAAAATAAGATGTTATATATATGATATATTAGGTTATTAATTTTAATATAATTTATAACTAAATATATTATAGTTAAAAATATTATTTGAAAATTTATTGAAAAAAGAAAAAAACATTATATTATGATACTAATTTAATCTTTTTTATTCACTTATTCATATAGATGAATGTAGAAGATGAAGATAGTCAGGATTTAAATAATCCTATGGTCAATGATTTAGTGTCAAAAATTCTTGATGATGATTCAATAGTTGGTGACAACGCTCACAATAATAGTTATAATGGCAATATTCAATATTATTCAGATACTCAATCCTGTATTATGGAAAATAAAATGGAAAGTAATACTGATCCTAATTTTACTATGGATCGTTTCAATATGCATTCGACATTTAATAAATTACAAAATAATATTTCTAATAATGCTAAACTTGAATGTAATTATAACACTCTCTGTGGAGAGCTCAAAACATTGAGTCTCAATACATGTGTAGGGCAAGTATCAGATCAAGGAAATTTATATAACAATGGGATTGGTGCATATTCAAATATGTATCCATCCGATTCACAATCTTACGTACTACGTCCAAGTAATGAAAATTGTTGTATTAGTGGAAATACTATGCCTATATGCAATGATTTATTAACAACTACAAATGAGACAAATGTAGGTAAGCAGTCTGCTAACTGGACAGAAAATTTATCGACATCAGGATGTACATCAGACTTATTTGGAAATTATCAACGAATACAAAATTGTACAAATCCAGATCTTAACTTTAATATGGCTCTAACATTGGCTTTAGATTCTCCTGATCCAATAACTCTAAATGAATTAGAGTATCATAATAATATTGGACAAAATGGAACTAATACATATAATAATCCAACACCTTCTATGCATGAATTATACAGCATGACTGCCAATAATCAAACTTATAGACCAAGTTCAGCAATGACTGATTTGAGTATCGATTCTGGCTTTCTTTCAAATTCTCCATTACAACATTTTTCTCCAGCTGATACAAATTTGCATAATTGTTTTGGAAATAATATACAGCGGAGTAATGCTAATGATTATAAAGATTTACATGATTCAAATAGATTAAGCATGACAAATATCTCCATACCAAATGAACAACTTCAATTTTTGCACCAACAAGCTCGTAGCTACAAATTAAATCAAGCTGTGGACCAAGAATACAAACAATTAATTGACTATTATCCAGGTGTAAGCGATTTCACCACATCATCAATCAATAGTTTAGACACAAATGAAAATTGTCTTACAAATAATGATTATAAAATTGATAATAATTTACTGAAAATTATCAGTCCGAAATCAAAGACTATTGAAACTAAGACATATTCACCAATTGGATTTCCAAAAAATCTAAGTTCGCGTAATACTCACCAGTCAATTGCAAAATATGGATATCATAATTATCAACATTACACTGCCAATAACGGCGAGACTTTAAAAATGTTACCACAAAGTTCCACATCTTATCAGGATTTGAAGCAGCCTAATAATACTAATACATATAAAGTGGAAGGATTTGATCTTACCAAAGAAATAGCTTTTCCTTCTGTAAGTCATTTGACGAATCAAATAGCAGGGTCTTCAATGAACAAGGATACTTTTAATTATCTTATGAAACAACGACATCATATGCCAAGAATACAAAATAGTCCTGGTATTCCATCTGCTGATGTCCTTTTTAATTCAGGAATAGTACCAAATCCGGGTACAGTAAGATCTGGAGTATTCCCACCAGTAATGCCAGTTCCTGTACCACTTCCAGTTCCACGACTATTTTCCGTATTATATGGTGGAGGTTTGAGCCTTAGAAATGGAAGTGGAACTTCTAGACGTACAGCACCTTCAAGTATATTACACTTTAGACTGGAGCAAACTTATGAACAGTTTAAACAATTAGAAAAAGAACGAAAAAAATGCGAAGCGGGATTAGCTGCTCATTTTCCTGGTAAAAGAGTGACGAGTGCAAACAATATACCTATTCCTCGCCTTCAAGGAAATCCATCACGCGTTGATCGTTTAGTCATTGATTATTTGAGAGAGCATGCACGCGTTATAACTCTGATTGCAAAGGTAATATATTATTATAAATTTTTTTGTTTTCTCATTGATAGAAAAGCATAATTGCATTAAATAACAAAGGAATATTTTTTATTTAAAAAGATGGAACGTTTACGAGGGACCACGATGAATCAACGTGTACATAAAGCTATGGAATATTGGTTGGAAGCAATAAAGTTCGTCCAAGAATGTCGTAAACGTGAAGTTGCAAATGCTACTAAACGCCAAAAAGAAAATCCACCATGCATTCTTGTATACAATGATAATGGTACGTTCATAGCTTATTCAATTTTAATTTTATTCAAGATATATATTTTTTAATTTATTTAATATTAATTAGGAAAAGTTATGTTATTATTTTTTTTTATTTTTTTAAGTATTATTTTTAAAATAATAAAAAAAAATTACTTAAAACACTTTTAAATATTTTTATTTATAGATATATTAACATTGGCAGCCAGTGTATATGAATTGACGAAGGCATCTCGATACGCAAGAACTGGTATGTATAACGCATTACAAGCTACATTATTGTATGACTTGGAAATAGAAAAGAAAGTCGTTGAAACTTCTAAAGATCCAGTTCTTGTGATGAAACGTAATGAAAGTCAGGTAACACATGATGCTGGTGATTATTCAAACAGTACCTAGCAAGATTTTGAAAACCGCTTTTCCATTTTGTGTGAAAAAACATAGATCGAGTCCAGCAGCTTTTTACTTACGTATTCCGCGTTACGTTAATGAAAAGCTTTTGCTGGCGTTTATCATAATTTTATCGCTGAGAAAAAACAATGCCGCCCACTAATTGCGAAATTTTCAAAGCATCATATGGAGAAGTACACATACTCCCGCCGAAATAGGAAAATCATATGCGTATCTACTTTTTACAAGTTAATAGTAACTCCATAGTTTTCTACTGTACATATTTTTATCCCTACTATATAGTACAGTCTTGGGAGTGTCAGTTCTTGGAATCCAATACTTGTGATTCAATTGTCTATCACACTTTTCAAGTGATTTTGCTTGTTCTTCGCTAACAGACTAACGAAAAGGAAACTTACGAACGTCAACATTTTTTATCTTTGGATGTGTTGTGTTACATATTTCACAATGCCAAAGATAATTATCTCAAATTTATCGAGGATCCGATACTCGTAGAAAGAAAGAAACGAAGAACAAGATTGCTCAGACGTACTAGAAGAAAACAAAAAATGAAAAAAAGAAAAAGAGAAAAAAGAACGTTCGCAAGAATCTCTGACTATTACTCGTTTGCGTATGTGTCATAGGCTAGATAATATAGGCTAAATTTTACCAATATATTTGTTCAGAGTGCTAGGCAGTAATTTCTTAGACTAGTTCAATGTGGCCTTCCTTAAATGTGTGACCCAAGATGTATGTCAGGTAGTCAAAGTACATCTCGAAAACTTCGAATATTTCGAAAAACTCAAAACGCGATGCGGTAATTTAAATCGCAGATCGGGTGAGCTTTTTCAATCTGTGAAAATATGTGTAGCCTTTGATCTGACTCGATATATAGATATACATATATATATATATAAATATATATATATATATACATATATATATAAATATATATATACATATATATATATATGCGTGTGTGTGTGATAACGCAAATAATGTCCACTAAATATACTACACATAAATCTTTGTTAAAAGAGAGGACTTTTCTAAAGCATACTTGTTACACGCATACACAAAATCATGCTCTGGCGTAACATTTACGCACAGTACATAGTCGCATTACATTTAATTGCAAGATATAAAATATAAAATATTCGTGTATATAATTACACATAATATGTGAAACATTATATATATATATACGTACATATACGTATACATGTCTATGTGTGTGCGTGTACGTATGTACACATAGATTTATGTGCAAGTACGTACAATATGTATAAGATATATAGAGAATTTTTAACGTGCATACGCAAAAACATACATAAAACTATTCCTACATACCTACATTATTACGTACTATACGTTCTAGACAAATTGATTAGCTCTATAACAGCCGATTCGCAAAGTTCAACATTTTCTCTACTCAATACTTTATTAAATAAGCATCTTTCACACCTGATATAATTATTCCTAGGCTCAATATATTTTAACGTTCCAATCTGCGTATGTACGAATGTTCGTACGAATCCGTGTTTTATTATAATTTAAAAAAATCGCGATATAATCGCGTGCAAGTTCGAGTTCCACGGAAGCATCAAATCGTCGTTTCGTTCTACGTTCTTGACGAGACTTCAACGGTGATGATTATTTCCGTATTCCTATGAGAAATTACAAAACATATATTCGCACAACGATGAACAAAAGATACTTCGTGTTTAGAGAGAGAATTAAGAAAAAGGAAGGGAAAAAAAAAGAGAAATGTAAATTTATACAGTGTCCAACGCGTAGACGCATGGATGAGGACGCGCATGGAGACGAACAAAACTTTGATGCAACATTTTTGCTGTCTCGAGGTCTAACTTTCATAAATATTTAAATATTATTTTGAATCGGTCGGCCTGTATTATCATTAAAAAATGCTCGTAAAAAATCGGTTGATGTCGGTTGACAAATGGTGAAATATTAAATATAATCATCTCTGTATATATATCCGTCAATTTCCGTCTGAACTGTATGATCTACGTAGTGATTCCCAATGATAAAACGAGGAAGAATGGTGTTTCGGTTTAATTCCTCGGTATTTCTATATCGATCTTAGATGAGAGATATTATTAGCGAAGTATTTAATTTAGTAATAGTGATACTTGTTACGAATAGAATTTTCTGGCTGTCTTTGTTGCCGATCACCATTAACGAACGAATATTTTAATTTTTTTTGACAACGGATAAGTTTGTTTTTATACATTGATATGTTTTGCAAAATTGTTAAAACTTTTACAAAAAAATTTTATATCGGTTACTCAAAATGATCAATCGATCATTTCATCGAATAAAATCCGTTTATTTTTATACATTAAAAGACCGTATATTAAAAGTTTAAATTTTAGTAAAAGGATTGTTAATTCAAAAAAAAAATATCTAATAACTTTGAATCGAATATTCTAATCGTAATAATCGAAAAGATATAGAAGTTTGTTAAACATTTTTAGCAGACAAAATTGTTAATTGAGAAGAATATCTTGTTGATTTTGTCTTCGAACTCGAAATATCTAGACGAAATTGCTCGGCCGCAAAGACAACCCATTCTCGAAGAATGGTCCGGTACTCCGATCTTGTAAAAGACGCAAGATACACATACAGACTGCTTTTACATAGCGCTTACATAATCATTGGGGACCATCTCGAGCATTGTCTCCGCGTATATATCAGCATATCTTAGAAACTCATTTTTCATTAACACGAAGGAACATGCATTTGCATTTCTTCACAATTTCTTCTTCGTTATTTTTCTTTCTTTCTTTCTCTTCTTTTTTTTTTTTTTTTTTTTTTTTTTTAATCTAATCTCAGAGGTGTGCGGTTGTATAAATTTAACTCCTTTCCTCTTACGTTAATATCTTTTCGTTTGCGTTCCTCTTTGTCCCCTGTCTTTTCTTCCCTTCTCAAAATACGACGAGGGCAAAGTTGAATTAGAAGAATCGGAAGAGAAACGCGTGTGGTGTTCATTATGATGTTTAATCCTGTTCCTTTTTTTTTTTTTCTCTTTCCATTTCAAAAATATCAAACGAGATAAATGATTAATAAACATGCGTCCGGAAACGACGAAAGTATAGGCTTAATGAAAACTTTAATGAAAAAAGAGAAAAAAAAAATACAAAAAATATGTGTCTGTTAGGATAGAATAGAATTATCGAATTATCGCTCGTTAAGAAGAATTCTCACGAGGGATGAAAGGGAGATTAATCGTCGCTTGTGCGTAAAAAAATTTAGAAAATAGAGAAACACGAGTATTCGAGGCGCGCGTGATATTTCAGGCTGAAGAAGAAAGCAAAGCAATGCTTTACACAATTTCCTTCCGCATTTGTCAACGTGTTTATATTATAACTGTGATATATGTAATGCCAATTTGTACATAACTTAAAAAGCTGAAAAACTTACTTACTTGTCGCGGCAACGATACGGTGAACGCGGTCTACACATTAATTTTTCTTTTTCTTTTTTTTTTTCTTTTCTTTTCTTGTTCATACGTCAATATTTCGTTTCTCTTCTCTCATTTCCGCTTCAATCAATCGCTTTTTACCGCTCCTTTCGTCCTTATAACTTGGAATGTGATACCGATAGATAAAACATAACGTTCGATTCTTCGTTTCGATTAAAAAAAAAAAAACATTCTCTTGGGAAAAAATTCAGAAAGTATCGACGTGTATTTATATCCCGCGATATAAACGAATCGAATTTCTTAATAAGCGTTTCACTTAACGGATAGTACTTAGCACGAACGAATATTGTCAGTATCATGCATCTGAAATATCTACGCCATTTACACTCATTCGATATTTTTAAAGTAGCTTCTTTGTAGTTTTGGTGGGAAAAAGAAAAAGAATAATTTTTTATCGCCCCTTTCGATCTCAAAACAACGTGTAACAATTTTTATTTCGAATGCAATTCATCCTTGCTCTGCATTTTATTGACATTTCTTAATTTTTTTTTTTTTTAAATAAAATTTAAAAAAATAGATTTTTTGACCAAGCTTCTCAACATCAGATATCATAATTGTTCGAAATAAAAAAACTTAGGAATCTCGATAATCGATATATCGATTAGAAATTGATGGAAGAGTATAAAATTTTTAAACCGGTGAAATCGTGGAAAATTTGTTTTACGGATTTTCCAAATCTTGGGAAAAGAAAATGAGGGAATAAAAGAGATTAGGTAGCAAAGAGTAACGTCACTTGCGTTTGTTTCCTGTTGCGTGCACAACCCCCCCTTCCCCTCCACTCTTCTTCCTGTGTTCGAAAAAAAAAAAAATAAAAAAAAAAGAACACGAATAATGCTTTCTCGCGTGAAGTTATTATACATATGTGCATGTGGCACGTATTCAGTGATTACCTCGTATCATATTTATTGTACGCAGCATCGTTAAGAATAGGAACACTATCTGCACGGATAAGTGTTTGACAATCCTATTTAAATTGCATGTGATATTATATATTACCGAATATAGCTAAATATATATATATATATCTAAGCGGATATACGCATTTGTACAAATTGTTTCACTGATAGAGCGTATTAACAATGTTTAATCTTTGCTCTTATTAAGACTTTTAGAGCGTGAAAAATATTGTATTTACTCGTGTTGCGAACATAATAAGATAAAGTTTTTTAATTTTGATTTCAATTATTTCTTATTGAAATAATTTCTTTCTTTCACTGCGTGGTATAAAAGAAGGAAAAAAAAAGAAAAAAAAAAAAATTAACGTTTATCGATCGAAATTATCTTCGATTTCAATAATTGTTTTATGTATTTAAATCTTTTCTTAAACATTGGTTCTTATTTAAAAAAAAAAAAAAAGAAAAAAAAATAATTAATCTTTCTTAACTAGTAAATGAAAAATCGCATGGAAAATCATCTCTTCTTATCATTAGTTACATATTATTCATAGTAACGTTTGACGACATATTGACGACGTTTCCCCTTTGCAGCCTACTCTTGCCACTCTTCTTCCAAGTGTGTAACTCGCGTATTTTTTTTTCTTCTCTCTTACGGCTGAATAAAAACTATGTTGTTATATTTCTTAGTATATCACGTCTATATCTTTTTTTTTTTTTACGATTAATATTAATTAATCGATGAATTTTAAAATTAAAGTTACGTTTTAAGTGACAGAACGATCAGTGAAATATTCTGTACATGCGTATTCGCGCGTCTACACATGCTCGTGTGTGAAAACGTATACATGAATACACAACTAATCCTTTGAGTTATCCGCGACGAAGCTACGTAAGAGAAAAAAAATCTAATAAGCGTCCATTACACAGATGTAATAATATATAAAAAAAAAAAAGCAAAGTAATAACGAAAGGAAAATACACACAAAAAAAAAATAAAAACCGACCAATGTTCTAACTCACGAAAACTCTCAAGAGACGTCTCGTCATAGCGTGTAATTGTAAGGCTCAATGATTTCTTTGCCGATCGATCCGTCGGCCGTTGATACGCGGAAAAAAAAACACTTTTCGCTTACGTTAGATAACATTTGCGAAAATTCCGAACTGGCAACTATGGATCAATATACAGGGTCCGAATAATTTTCAACCGTACGAACTGATACGCAATACGAAACTGGACAGTGTTTAATTTCGTTTATTACATTTTTTTTACTTGGCGAAAGTTAGAATTCCTTCAATATCCTGTTTACGTACGATTGATCGATTTTTGTAGATTTTCTGCTCTTTTTTTTTTTTTTTTTTTTCAATTTAATTGTACGTACAATAAATTGTACGTATTATTTATCTTCGATCGTTTAAATTTATCATAGAGATACTTTAAAATTTCTTTTGTATTTTTCTACTTCTATAAAAATACGAAATTTTTAGATATAAAATATAATTATTTTTTTATGGAAAATTCAAGGAATTGGTTTCCTTCTTTTTTTCATGCCTACATTAATTTCGAATGATGAAACTTTAACATTAAAAATAACATTCGAGAAATCACAGCCATTTTTTCTTCAAACTTTTCTTCAAATTTTTCACTGCCAAAGTTGCTTTAATTTTTTTCTGTGATCATTGTTTTCTATCCGAAAAGAAAAATACTCGTGAAGCTCTGAATCAAGGACTGTTTGGCGTTAGATTTTATTATTTCATAATTTTGTGCGATTATAATAATAATTATAATTTATTTTTAAAAGATAGATAAGATATTTTTAAAAAGGAAAAATGCACTTTTTCGATATCCAAAAAGTTATTTTAATTTTTTTTTAATAAAAATCTAAGATTAAAAATAAATTGCAATCTCGTGCCTTTTTCTCGGTTCAGAATTAGTCTTTCTTTCGTGAATTTGTAAATAGATTCCTGTTATCAGATACGAATTATATTAACCTCGAAAAACGGCATTGTTTCACCTTAGATTGCCTATCGTTTTCTTAAATCTGACACGTGTTGTATCGTGACCATGGCACAAAATGTTGTATATCAAAAAGACTTAATAACTATTGTACGTGTCAGAGCAACGTTTCATGCTAATGAAAACAAATTTTCCGCTTATCAAATTAACGTTTTACCTGTTTTCGATTTTATATTTCTTATATAAATAACAAACTGTTTGCTGAATTGACATTTACCATATGCATTTTTCGTGCCCATTTCTTTGCCATTATTTGTATTTGTAAAATAACACTCAAGTGTTCAAATATCTATTAGATGATTTTATAAGAATTTCTAGCTTTCTATTTAAAAAAAAATAAATAAATAAATAAATATATTATATTTACAAATAAGTATTATAAACGATATTAAATACTGTCTTAAATTGATATCTCTATTTTTTCTTTTCTTTTTTTTTTTTTTTCTTTCTTTCTCCTTTTTCAAGCGTGTAGATCTTAATTCCACAGAGTCAATAGTCAGTCGGTCCAGATCATTCCAATCGACAAGTGTCAACGATTTACTTTCCACTTGTTAGTTGTCCGTTTTTCGTTCTCGATTCGCTCGATCATTCGACATTGCACGAATTGCCACGTTAACTCACGCGTTTATTACATGGATACATTCAAAGTACGTATTTAGTTATTTTCACGTGAAATTGAATTGAAGTTTGGTAACTCGATTGAAAAAAAAAAAAAGAAAAAAAGAAAAAAATACAATAGCCAGGATATCGAATAGAAAAGATGGATATACGCAATAGTCAATAAAGGTGTTTTACAGTTTAATCTTCCGATCAATTAGCACCGTCGATTAAATAATTAATAGATTGACCAATAGAACAATTTCGCCATAGAGAGGTGATTAAATGTGGCGCTAACTAACCAAGCGTTGTACGTTCAAAATTACCTACTCGGAGAAACCGATAGATCCCCGCAAAGGTTTCTTGTAAAAGACGAACACCCGTATGCCTAAGATACACGTATTACGCGCAACGTTAAATATTTAAATGGGAAATTTGTCCAATCGAAATGCAATATTTTTCTCGGAAAAACGATCGTGATTGATCGTTTTGTACACACAGGAACAGTATGATAGTATTGTATGATAGTTTAACAATTTTTATCGCGTACGCCCTTCGAACGCCAGTACAGCTTCAAAGGAATTTTTTAAAAAAAAGATGATGGTGCGAAGACTTGTTGTTTTGGGACAAGACTACCACGGCCACAATTTTATTTCTCTCGTGTAATAATCGACCGTGTAATACGCTTTAATGATCGTGCACAATTTAACTTAATTGTAGTGTGAATTCTCTTTCTCTATATCGACTCTAATATCGCATATCAGATGCGGAATTCATTTTATGTTTCAAATTTTTATATATATATATATATATATATATATATACATAATTTTTGCATAGACATGATCTCGTTCATTTGTTGATATTTTTTTCAATATTTCAATGAATTATTAAAATAAATTGAAAAGCTATTTGAAATTTCAAAATTTACCTTCTCTTTATTATCTCGATATCAATTATTAGAGAATTTGAAATGTTTAATTTTTTATTTTTACGATTTTTGAAACAAAGGTAAATATAATAAAGATATGCAATAAATATGTTGAAAGAAAAAAGTATCGATATAGAGAAGGAAAAAAAAAAGTTATAAGTAGATAATATAGTATTCGAGAACGTAATATTAGTGTTAAAATGGCTAGCTCTATCGAAGTTTCTGTATTAATACCGGTATAACTTTCTTTGATATTTGATAAAAAAAAAAAAAAAAAAAAAAAAACAAAAAAAAGAGAGAATGTTATAACAAGATATAGAAGATTATAGATATTAGGATAAACTAAGAGTTAGGTAATTCATTCGCTTTCTTCTAAAAGCTTTTCGAAAACTCGACTTTTCGAAGTATCGAAACTTTCGAACACTTTTCGAAAACTTTTGAATTGAATGGATTCGAAGATCTTGAGACGCTGGAATGTCTTAAAAAAATCTTAAGAAAACGTTATTACGATACCAGCACATAAAAAAATATTATTTTCTATATGAGAGGATTAAATTGACGATCACTTGAAGATCTTTATGATCTATTAAAAAAAAAAATCCAAGTTTAAAAATTAAGAAAAAAAATTTGTTTAAGAGTGAAAACTTTGAGTAAAAATGTTTTCGATTATGATATACGCATGGTGTATTACATTCATCGAGATATATATATTTGTGTCATCTTAAAATTAATTAAATCGTTTTTTCTTTCGATCGATCATTCTCTTCTTAAGATCGAGGATCGCTGCGTAACGATATAATGTTCAATACTCGACGACGTTCCATTCGACGATTTTTTTAAAAGATCGTTGAATCTAATTAATTAATTTTACGTGAAAATAGAAGATTCTAGCGGTCTAGTTGCGTGTTCGCGTAAAATTTATCGAAAGTCTGTTCTAAAATATGCATTATTCACGCACGCGTTTTCGTTCCTTCGTGTTTTCTCAATACCATTGCTTGGGGGACTGAGAGGACAAATTCGTTCCTTTCTTCGCAATTTTTATTTAGTCTTAGTATTACATTTAGTTAAATATAGTGGCCTATGCGTTATTAACGGGTTGTTTCGGAATTATTGGTACAAGTTTGATTTGTTGATAAAAATACATAATAAAAATATAAAGATATAGAGAGAAATCGCGATGGAAAGTGAATAAGAAATATTTATTTTCTATTTATATTATCTATTTACGTATATCTATTTCCATCTATTTTACCATCTCCATTGAAATGGAATACGTTTCAAAATTATTCAAATTTCAACGAAAAATCGTTCGATCGATTTCTTTCTAATTAAATTTTACTTTTTCTACGATAAAATAAATTTTTAGCATATCAACTGAACGCTTATTCACTTAAGAAAATATCTATGAATCAAATCTGTACTTATAATTCGCAATCCGAATTCGAGTGTTCGTGCTTTTGCCACTCTCTTCCTATCTTCAGTCAATAATTTAGTAAATAATAACATTAAGCCGTTATTTAGCGAATCGTAAACGTTTCTATTAAATGATTATACGATCGATTCCATTCGAAACTTGCACCCGATCGTATCAGACTCTTGAGGAGACCCGAAATACACGTTGTCGCACAAGACATTTATCGATTCCTACTAATAACTATTAAAGTATAGCTAATAATTGGATTGTACATAGAAAGCTTTGTCTTATGTGAGATCTTACGACGAGGAAAAAAAAAAAAAAATGGAAAACTGCTCAATCCGCGACGATAGAAATATTTCAATGTTCATATTTCATTGTTCGTACCACTTCTTAAGATAACGATGTTATATCATTTTATCAAAAGACATCGATGAGCTCTTATTAATTCTTGGACGACGAGTCTATGGTCGCGGAATTGCTCGTGAAACATTAACATCGAATATCAGTATCGATTCGCAAAACTAGACAGACTCGAGGGAGGACAATTATCGAGAAGCTATACGCTAAAATATTTCTGATACGAAAAGAAGCCAAGGATCGTAGGGAAGTTTGTAGTCAAAGAGATGCAGAGACATCTGTAATTCCTGATTAGAAACAAAGTGTAGTGAAAAGTTTAGTCACATCGGTGTTAAATATAGGTTAGTTTGCAAAGAGTTTCGACAAAGGAAAGGAAAGAATAAGCGAGTGACGACGTCGCGAACGAAGTAATCGAAAGATGATTAGTAACAATTAGTAGATAAATACATATTACACGTACGTATACATATATGTAAACATTTACGTGAATTATTCGTAGTAAAACGTCGAAAGAAGACGATTAGACACGTTTAGATAAATATTTGTATGCGTGTACAAGGGAAAGAAGATTTATGAAAATTCGAAATTGCCGGTGATGGGCACTCTAGAGAAATTTGATAGGAATACAAATTTTAGATATTATTTAAAATATTCGATGTTAAACCTCTGGCGAGATTTATTATTTTGTCGCTGATACGACAATAGTTATTTACTCGTTGATACACCTCTCATCATTTTGAGACTTTATAGGTGACGCCGAGAAAACAATTGCCTAGTTCAAATTCTTAGCAAAATAATTTTCAGCTAATCCTAGATACGTATAGTGCAACATTATTCCAATGATACGTGTCGATGGAGGGCGACGCTTTTAATTGTAAATACTCCTAGTGATTTTTCGATTGACGCTCTTTCCAGCGAGAAAGTTTTAAAAGAAAAATGAAATTACGCGGTATAATTATCCGCGTATTGCCAGTGATTTCTCTTGGTTTCGTTTTCGTCCTTTTTGATTTTCTTGCCTGTGAATTTTTTTTCTTCTCCCTTTTTATTTTGTTTATTTCTCTTTAGTGAATTTAGCTTAAGAATTCAATATTTGCATTAATGTCGTGAATTACACTCAATAGTATATTATTATACTGTTTTTGATCGGTTTGTAATTAATTCTTTTTTTTTTTTTTTTGCAACCATCAAATAAAATGCGTTAAATAAAATGAAATAATATTTGTTCTCGTTGAATTGAAGGAGAGTGAATAAAAGAGGAAGAGAGTTTCTCAATTTTTTTGAGATTGAAAACTTCCTGTTCCAATTCCTGTTCTTTTTTTTTTTTTTCCTATTAATAATTTTAGCTAATTTATTAGATATAATTAATAGATAATTATATAGTCGAGATATTATTATTTATTTTTCTTCCGATCATTAGATGACAATTAGTTTAACGTTGTTTGTATACCATAACACGTGGTCACATATCGATGATTAACTGACAACTATCAGCGATATCTTGCCAGTAGGTTTACGATCAACATTATTCCGCTTGTTTCACGTTTAGAGAGAAAAATTTAAAACAAAAAAAAAGGAAAATTATTAAAAAATGCAATCGTTAAAAATCGTTCGTATCGTTAAGAAAGATATCACAATTATTAATAGATTTAATGGAAACGAATAATTAATATCTCTCCTTGTCTATGGGGTTGGGGCTAAATGGTGAACGGAGAACGATTCAGAAAATTCGTTTCTTTCCTCCTTTTGAACGCGTTGACGAGGGGATATTATAGTTCGCATAGTAATCTTCTAGAATATTCTCTAGCTTAGCGATGCTTTTCACGTCAAATAAGTAATATTTCATCCCGACACGTTCCAAATTGTATTATTATCAAGAAGAAACGAATTTTTCGATTTCACGTTTTCTCAAAGCTTTTTCAAGCTACTATTGCGAAATACTATCTCTGCATAATAATATACATGTATATATAATATATGATGGACAAATGGAGGAAAAAAAAAAAATAATAATAATAATAATAATGGACACACAATCGTATCCATAATCGCATAAGTGGTATAAAATTATATGTATATTGGTTAGAACGTGCAGGATTGTTCGCTTTCGCCGCTAAACTAAACTATGGATCGCTATGGATCCTCAATCAAATTCAGCGATCGAATGTCGCAAACGATCGGTATATACGCTTTGGTGTCTAAGAAAAATGATTAAAAAAAAAATATATATATATAAATATATATACAATATATATATACATATATGAAAAAAAACGAAAAAAAAAAACGGGAAAAAATAGAAAAAAAAAAATAAAAGCAACGTGTTGTTCGCCAATGTTTAGATATGTCCAGCGAATAATCGAGGTCGCAGGCTGAAAGTTCTCAGGGAAATGCAACCGAAAGAGAGGATATAATTGTGAATGCAGAATTGCTTGCCCTGATCAATATTTTTTCGTGGTGCCAGACAGAGGATCTTGACAATCTCGAGGAGAATCGAATCGATGAAAATATGTGTGCGATGATAAAGCGATTGATAAATTAATATCTCGTTCGTTTGAAAAAAAATTATTCCATGCTGATTTAAAAATAGTTCTTGGAACGTTTTTTGTATTCTTGAATTTTTTTTTTTTTATTTTGTAATAACGGAACGTTAAAATTAAACAAAATCGATATATTCTTGATCCTAATGCTCTCTATATAATTGCTTTATTCTTTGTCACTGCTGATATTTTCTTATTTTTTTTTTATCTTTTAAAATAGTTTACGCGAAATATACATATTTTCTTAATAATTATGTAAAAGAAAGAATGATTACGAAGTACGATTCGGAGAGAATTGTCCAGATCCTTCGAGATCGCCTGATTGAACGATAAAGAAGAAGCGTGATCTCGTGGCCGTCATATACTTACTTATACGCATAAATTTATTTGTTCATATGAAGACAATCGTTTTACCGCAGAAAGTAAAGGGGAAAAAAAAAAAAAAAAAGAAACAAAAAATAGCTTTGCAAACTTCAGGGTAACGAGTCAACAATGGCCGAATATTATCGAGAAATTAAACAAAAAAAAAATAAATAAATAAATAAATAAAATAAAATAAAATAAAAAAATCTAAATAAACATCGACGTTGCGAGGGGAATACTGCTTGGTTTGCGGACCATTAAATACCAAATACTATACAACGATCGCGTTACAATAATTATTTAACATAGGTTGGAACACTGGAATATGGAAATGCAGTGGTGGATGCAGTGATTTTGCATCCGAACGATGAAAGCTCGATTGAGAAAGCGTGATTGAAATCCAAATTGGGGATTTCTTTGCCGTTTTTGCGGTTGTCGGTTAGTAAATTTGATTGAGGACGTAATTCGTAAAGAACCAGCTATAATTCATGTGCGTTTCTTTAGTAGTATATTTCGAAGTTCGATTAGTTTTTCTTACTGAAACATAATTGTTCAATGAATAATGATCAAGGTAGAAACGAGAGAGATAGGGAGAGAAATAAAGAGAGAATGCGAGTTCGGTCTTAGAAAACTTGTCGCATAAGTCTTGAATACTTTTACAGATGTACAGTTTCGAGATTTTGACAGAGAGAAAATTCTTCGGTGATGTATGATGTAAAAGTTTCATGATCAACAATTTCAATTCAATTTTTGGTTCTCTTATTTTCTTCCATTTGAATCGAAGCGAAAAATTCGCGCTTTTCATTTTCTGCTTATGCTCTTTATATTTTTTAAATGCTTTTCGCAGACTTTTAAATCCGATATCGACATTTGTAAAGAAAGAAAATTAGTTATTTTAGTTTTAAACGTCGATTCGGCAACGTACAATGGTGTAAAAAAGTTTTCAAGCTAGACAGATTATTTTATTTATTCTTAAACATATCGATTTAAAAGTTTTTTTTTTAAGAAACTTTTTCTTTCTTTTGTTGTGCATCGATTGAGAAAAAAATTATATCCATCTATTTTGAAAGTTTTCACAATTATTATATTGTATTATATATTATATAAAATTAAGTAAAAATTTTTTTTAATCTCCAAATCTGAGAAAACCTGTCCGCTCGAAAACTTTTGCACGTTATTTCTATAATGAAAGAATGATCTTTCGCATAATATAATCTAGATGATCTTTTTGAAATTGTGTAAAATTTCACTCGATTACACTAGTCTATCATTGCTTACGTAATTAACCGAAATTCAAAGCTCGGTTGCCAATTTTATCATATTTCAAACATATCGCAAAATCTTCGGAATTCTTCGCGTGCTATTCAAGATTACACTCTCTGCTCGCGTATAATCATACACCACTTGCCATGAAGGAAATAAGTATGTAACAAGTGCAGAATTGTTTCCGATTGTTTGCTCACGCGTTTGTATACATACATATATACGCGGGAGGGCGATTTATCATTCGATCTCGAATAATCGTCATCGAATTTTAAACTTCCCGCGCGATTCTCACCGATCATGCGCATCAGAAAGATAAGGACGAATGAATCCTTTGGGACATATTTTGCCATGTCGTTCGATCGCAAAAACAGAGATATATGCTTTGTAATGTGTAATCTACGTACACGCCCTGGACGATTAGGATTACGTTTTTCAGGGCACTATTACTTAAATAATCCTCCTATTTCGCGTGGTGCTTAAAATTTGACTGAACATTAACATTGCGTCCATGTGTATCAAATTTTAAGCAAACAAAATATCATGGTGTATAAGATAATATTGCGGATGAAATTAAACTAGAAAGTCAGTTACATAAATGGTGAATAATAATAAGAATGATTGAACAAAGATGGTAAAAAAAGAAAACAGTTAATGAAAAAAAAAAAAAAAAAAAAATAGTGCTCAAATCATAAGTGACTATGCGTCTTGACGTGCATCTTTTTAACGCATTATGCGTACAGAACGTTATATATTGATACACACCCATACACATACACACACACACCGGGCGTGCACGCGCGCGCATATACATGCATACACACGCATACACACACACTAAAGACTGTAGAAATTCTTGAAAAGAAATGACGGTAGCTTGCACCTTCTGTAAATTGCACAAAATAATTTTTTACAGATAACATTATAATTGATGTAAATGCGTTATTTATGACAGTGCCACCGAATTGCAAGATATGAAATGAAAAATAAAAAAAAAAAAAAATCACTTTTCTCGTCGTTTTTTCGCAAGCGATCGTGTACGTTTGCCTATACTCGAATGAATTTTTATATTCGTTACGCTTAACTCGTATTAACATTGCGTTACTCTTCGACTGTTTTTTAAATAAAAGAAAAACTCCTGTCAAGAGATTAATCGCGATAAAATATATACTGCCGGAAAAAAAAAAAAGATAATAAAAAAAAAAATCATTAACCGAGGTACATCATCGTGTTTTAGACCAAACGATGATTCTCGATGATTAGCGCTCGCCGCTTGAAGTGCAAGCGTTGTATGGGACGAAATGGAACAATGGTACAATAAAAGTAATTTTTATTAAAATTCCATTATAAATTTCTTATTTGAATTCCTCAGAATTTCTCAGATAATTAATTAAATTTCGAATAAAAAATATTTTTAGTTAATACGGTATTTTTTAGTATTATTTTATTAGTTAAAGTAAATCTGAATATTTTCATATTACACAAAGAAATAATTTTTCAGCAAATTTTATAAAATCTGTCATTTCCACTTATGTATTTCTTTCTTCTTTTCTTTTTTCTTTCTTTTTTTGCATATATTTAATAAAGTTTAAAGCCTGTAAAAATTACATACCATTGAAACCTTCAACGCTACAATTTTAAAATAGCTCATAATAAATATTAAAAAGAAAGAAAAAAAGAAAAAGAAATTCGACCAATCTTTAATATCAACGCATTCGCTTTTTGCTCTCGTAATGTTTTTTCTTTTTTTTTTTTTTTTTTTTCCCGCTTACATTTGAAATTATATTTCTTTCATATTATGTATTCATTTGCTCGTGACAAAACGAAAAAAGGGTTGTTCGAAATCGAAGCTAAGGCAACGGCAATAATTAAATTGGCGGATCGAATCGTGTCTGATCGATTCTCTAGCTTGTTCGTTTGTTCAACTTCTTCGATGTTTTTGGGCTGTGATTTTACAACGCTGATAACCCAAAACCGCATTAATTATTCTCAACTGAATCGACAATCCAAACCAGAAAGAACTTTTAAGGACTTTAAAAAAAAAAACGTTTTCTTATTAGCCCTTTCTTCGATATTTAGACAAGAGAATTCTTCAGCATCCTTTAACTTAAGCGCCAGTGAATAGATGTTTACCGTGAATCGTACAATTTTTTCGGATAAACGAATAATGTATATGTATAGTCACGAAAAAGAGGAGAGAGAGAGAGAGAGAGAGAGAAAGAGGGAGAAAGAGAGAGAGAGAGAGAGATGATGCGAAAGAAAAGAAAAAGAAAAGATGAAACAAATACGTGGTAGATGTGTAAGCTTGGACATATAAGAGAGGGAAAGAAAATTAACTGTCGTTCTTAGTGTTTTTTATATATATATTATATATGTTACGTTTCAATGTACACTACGAATCGTATTAATGATACGTATATATGATAATATAACAATAATATATATTATATACATATATATATATATTATATATATATATATGAATGATATATCGTTAAATGGGCTGTGGTAGAAACCTTTATATACTTTATATACCGGACGAGTCGGATCCTCTTGTTTCTTTTGTCTTTCTGGAGAAATGAACAATTTACTGATTATAATGAAGGAAAATGAAAGAATAAATACCCAAAAAATGAAATGAATAGTAAGATTTAAGAAAAGAAAAAAGGCAAAATGTATATGTACCCATGAAAGAAGGAAAGAGAGAGAGAGAGAGAGAGAGAGAACGAGGGAGGGAGGGAGAGGGAAGGGGAGGAATAGAGAGAGAGAGAGAGAGAGAGAGAGAGAGAGAGAGAGAGAGAGAGAAATGGCATCATTTTATAAAGACGCTTCAATGGTTTGAGTGCATAGCCACTTGTCCTATATTCTGTCACACAACGATTACCTTGCACAAAATGTACCTAATTATATTTAAATAGTAGGATCCGTCTTAATGATTGTCAATAATACTGTACCTATTGTACCCGACACGGGCAAATTATGATATTAGGCTATAAGGCTGTAAGGCGTAACTACGATTAGATAGAGAACCCAGTCGCTAAAAAAAAAACTGTATAACTGTGATGTACCTGCTTCGAAGACAAACGACTTAAATTCTCTAACAAGTATACAGATCATTAATTTTTGTATGGACTAAAATAATGTCATTGCGATTGTTTCATGTATCTCCCTTTCCCTCTCTCCCTCGTATTGTTTCTTTATACTTTCTTATATTAAATTAAATTCAAGGAATAAATGCTATTTTTAAAAGAAATTGTTAATTATAATATTGCATATAATATATAATGCAAAATGAATTGATTTTGATATTTGAAAGTTTTTCTTTGCAATGTTATTTTTCTGAAAGAAAATAATTAAATAATAATATTGATTTTAGAAAATATTAACATTGATTGTATAAAATATACTTAATAAGATTTTGATAAAAAATGTTAGAAAAAATACTTTCGACTAAGAAAAATATTTGTAATCTCGTTTTAAGAAATTGGGTACTAATTTTATTGCGATTAAATTCGAATAATGTAACAGTATATTTATTTTCATAATTGGTGTTTTTCTTTTTTAGTTTTAAAAATTTAATTTTTTTTTTATTTTTCTTCTTTTTCTTATTTTCCCATTTTCGATTTTACGAAAAACGCGAAAGCAAATACTAGCTCTTTTTCAGTTAAGTAATTTTTCGCAAAGATATGCAAATCTTCGAAGCAGCGTGCACGAATAATCGTTTATATGAATGTCATAGCCTTAGTTTCGCTAGTTGAGAAGAAGAAAGAATGTTTTAGACCCTTGCTCAATAAATAAAATATTAATTTCGATGTCAAAAATTATATATCGATATTAATTTTAAGTTAAATTCCCAAAGCAAAACAACATCGACCATTTTCGCTAAACAAATCGAATGGACAACGTAGGTTAATATAATATACATATGTATAATTTCGAAGCGAGCAATGAATTTTCGTATTCTCGTTATCGATAATTAAATAAATTGTAGTTGTCCGATCGACATCTATCATCAAAGTTTCTATAATATATTTAACATGTTTTTCCAGCTTTTATTTTGCTTATTTGTTTTGCGTCAGCATCTTTATGAGCAAACTTTGTTAATAAAGTTTGTCTTGCGTGCGTGTCTAAAATTACATTCTTAAACTCGCGCCGATTTCCGTCGATTTCTATTCACTCTTTCATGAAATGACAAAGGATTCATCGGAGAATTTCAAATGAAATATTTGTCGCGCAAAGTTGGACACACACAGGACCATGTTTTCGTAAAAGTAGAAATAAGACCTGAGCTTAATGTATTCTCTCGTAAAACCATGTATAAAACTCCTGTTTGTACCTTACTAGTTTACTATGACGCTATTATAGATTACGTATAGAGGAATTGAAAGTGAAAGAAAAAAAGCGATCGAATAAATAAAATGAGAACAAAAGAGAGCGCGAGAGAGAACGAGCGAGCGAGCGAGCGAGCGAAAGGACGAGAAATAAAGAAATAGGGATGTTTAGTGTCCATTCGAAGATCACGTTATAAGTCCTTTATTTTTCGCTACAAATCGACGAAAGATTAGTGTTAATATGATTAGTAACGAAAAATGCATATAATTATCGTGCTTTCGCTTCGAAAATGTTTCATAATTCTAATTAGATTGTTTTATGGCGCCGTTTTATGGCCGTTCGGTGAAAGACTATATCAGCAAGGCTGGTGATTAGACTTCGATTAGTTTCCTTTTTTATGTTAAGCATGATAATGACTTAGCAAATGTGTTTTACTCAAAGTGTCCTTCCTATGTAAATTTACTTGTTTGTCCTCATAAATTATAAATAAATAATATCTTTCGTGTTCACGTATCTCCGCAATCCTCTTATTTTTCTTGGAAATAAATAATGGCAACAAAAAGGTATGTAATAAATATTACTTCTTATATATTATAAATATTTCTTATTTATAATTAATTAAAAATATTTTAAAATATATGAATTTAAATAATTTGTAAAAATAATTAATAATTTATTTTTCTAAATTGAATTATTCTTAAGTTTTTTTATGTATTATTTATATTTTATGAATTTATAATTAAATTTGAAGTTAAATTATTTCATTTCATATTACGAAAAATTATAATAATATAATTTCATTTTTAAAAGGAACATAAATAAATAAAATATAAGATATAATAATAAAAACAAATTTTGATTTGTTGTTTTTTTTTTATGCTCTTTTACTCATTAATACACTTTGTACATTTTGACAATGTATACAAAGTAGGATATGTAACATCTGTTTAATAATACAACAAATTATATTTTTTAAATTTTTAATTATTGCATTAAAATCGTATAATTTGCATAACCATTATTATTGCCGTTTAACAATTTCATTATGAAAAACTCAAAGATAATTTAACAGTGATAATAAAGAAATATATATAAAAAAATAGTATTAAAGATCACGTATGATTTTTAATAAAGATAATAAGGCAAATATGAAAAAACAGTTCGCTGCAACATGGTAATATATAAACATTTATATAAATATCATGTACAAAATGCTTTATATGGCAGCGATATGATTGAAATAAGATAAATCTGAATTAGAATATACAAAAGGAGTAAGTTATGTATGTATAGTATATACAATACCTATTATTATTGTTATAATATATTCAATAAAGCTATGATCATATATTATACAATATCTTGCATATATTTGGTTGAATATTTAATACACAGTAATTCTCATATTATTATTGAAAACTGTGTAATATAAGTGAATGCAAAATATTAATGTTAATAACATTAATCTTGATCATATATCATAAAGCTCAGAATCTTTAATACTGAATAAAATCCACTAAACATTGAAAATTTTGAAAATATAAATAATAATTTTTTTTAACAATAATATCAATAAATTCAATGAACATTTATATAGAATTTATATTACAATCAATTTTATGTTAAATAGAATCTCATTATTTAAGAAACAAATAAAAACCAATTATATTCTATTTTAATTTAAAAAATCAATATTACAATTTGAATGTCTTCTTAATTATTATTTTACTATCATTATAAATGATGATACTACTGTGTACATAACATATTTATTTCGTATAAGCTTTATTTTATATGTGTAAATAACATTATTAAAATAACAAAATAATTTTATTGTAATTTAATCATAATAATTACTATAAAATAAAATATCTCTTTCTTACTAAGAAAGTAATTGCTTATACGTAACAAATAATGAGTATACATAATAATAATGATTAATTCGTTAAACTCGAAATTTCCTATCTTTGGTATATAGGTTAAAAAAGTCTAAGCAAACAGTTTTAAAATTTTTTTGTTCATATGATAATTTAATGAATAGTATAAAAAAAAGATAATATAATTTTTTTTACTAATTAATTTGATTATTTTTTTTTTTATTATAATTTATGATCGAGTTATATGTTTCTTTTTGTTTTTTTTTTTTTTAATATAAATTATAATTATAGATTCCTGAAAATTGAATCTTATAATTAAATCCGTTTATAATTTAACAATTATAAAACAGATTATATGTTTTCAATATTAACTATAATAATTCAATGATATATTAATTTCATTTCATTTCACATTAAAAAAAATTTGAATTTAATATTAATATTAAATACTGTTTGCTTTAAATATAAATATAACTATTTTTAATTATTTCAACTCTCTATTATCATTGGTAATTTCATTATTCGTTTTTTTTATACTACATTTTTCTTAAAAAAAAAAAAAAAAAAAATGTATTATATATTTTTGTTCATTATGTATAATATTACACAATGAATTGTATTAATTTTTATGTTGATGTAATTAATCTCTGTACATGTATACACAAAATGAAATCTAAGGTATATATTTATAATTATTTTAACATTATATGTATACATGTTAAAATATTAAATAAAAATACGTATATCAATTTGAAAAATTTTAACTACTTATTTTTAGATGTTCAAACTATTCTACGATTTAACATCAACATTATAATAAAAAAAATATGAATTTTGTTTATTCTTTTGATACTGTGATTAAAAAAAAATAGTATGTATCACAATTAACATTTGAGATAGATTATTTATCTCTGACTCACTCATTTAAAATATTAGTAACATTAGTACTAATATTTTATTAATAAAGCTTTTTCTATTATATGTTATTAATAACTGATTGCAATATCATATTGAAGTTGATTCAGTATTCAATCCTGTTATCATGTTATAGTGTTGTTGTAAACGTTTTAAATTAGCTGTTAAACAGGCATTTTCTATATATAAATCTTTTACTAATATATCAGTTTGTGCCAATCGTTCAGCCTATAAAAAATAATAAAAAAAATTAAAATTTATTTAATTATAAATTCTATATGAATGAAATTATATTATTTAAAATATAATTACATATTAAATATTAATTACATATTATAATATAAATTAATATAAAAATATTTCAAATTTTAAAAAAAGAAATTATGTACCTGTTCTGCATTTGTTTGAAATTCTATTTGAAGTCTTTCTTGTGTACTACGAAGAAGACATTGTAATTCTGATATTTCTACTTGATGTTGAGATATAATATCTGAAATAACAATTTAATATCTTAATATACACTACTATATATATATATATATAATTTAAATATTCAATAAATTATATATATATATATATATATATATATATAATTTAAATATTCAATAAATAAAAATTTCAAAAAATAAGTAAAATCAAAATAAAAAGAAATCAAAAAATTTCAAAAAATAAGTAAAATCAAAATAAAAAGAAATCAAAAAATTTTAAAAATTAGTAAAGATAAAAAAGTTTTTTAATTATTATAATTATATTTACATATAATTATTTTAGTGAAATTATAAAATAACTCACGTTGTAATACATGCTCAATGTGATATTGTTGTTGTTTAAAACATTCTTGCAATTGATGTCTTTTACGTTCTTGTGCCTGAAGTTTCATATTTAAATTCTGTAATATATTAATATTTATACAATCTACTTGTGTATCACTTCGCATGCACTGACAATTTGATGCTTTTAATTTTAATGTATTCTGTACAAAATCATATTCTGCATTGTGAACATTTTCTTCTTTTAAGATTTTTCCATTATTACCTACTATTTTCCATTGTAATTCTGGCGTTTCAACTTTAAATACATCATTAACTTTCATAGAATACTGCATTTGTAAATTACAATTGCCACTATCTATATCATCTTTTTTTAATCGTGGAATAAAATCATTTGATAAAGTTGAAGATTCTAGGATTCCATTATATTTAAATTCTTCAGATAGATTGCGAATATTATCACTACATTGAGTTAATTTTGAAACTGATTCACTGGACGGTTTAACACTGAATGAATCATTAGGAACATAATTTGATTGTGTTAATAAAAATGGAAAAATAAATTCATCTGTAACTTGTATAGACACATCAGTCATTATCGGTCGTTCTAAACACTTTATTTTTTCATGTAAATCTTTAATTTCTTTATCTTTTTGAGAAATTTCTTCTTCCATTTGTAGTTTCCATTTTTCAAATTCTTCTTCTAAATCTAAATACTGTATAAATAAAATAATGTAAGTGAGCATAATAAATAATAATTCAATTATAATTTAATGAATATTAATATAATTTTTTTGAATAATAATATTAAAAATAATATTAAAAGAAAAACTATAATAATAGAATACAAATTGTATAGAATAGAATGTAGTATATAATAGAATGCAATATATAGTAAAAATAAATAAAAATATATCTTACTTGTTGTTCTAAATTAAATTTTTCTTCAATTGGAGACAAACGTCCACCATTTTTTACTTTGTCAATTGGACTAATTAATTCTTCATATTCTGCCATTTTAGCTATAAGTTCTGAAAATTTTTCATCACTAATTTTTTGTTCTTGCTCAAAAAGTTGTCTTTCTTCTTCTAATTTAGCAGTCCAATAATCTTCACATTCTTCATATTCTATTTTAAGCATATCTAAACTTCTTTCTAATTCTGCACATTGTTCAATTAATTGTTTTTTTTCAGCAGCATGAGCTGCTTCAAGTTCTTTGAGCTTTGAGTTTAAAAGAATATTTTCAGATGATTCAGTTTTTATTAAATTTGAATTAGCTCTTGTATTAATTTCATTATTAGTTTTTGTGTTAATATAATTAATAATTGAAACATCTTTTTCTTTATTTAATTTTGGATTATCTGCATTTATATGTTCTTCTTTACGAGGAGGATAATCTCTAAGACTTAAAACTTTATTTTGCAACGAACTTTTTATATCTTGATTGAAATTATCAACATCATAATTATTATCATTACTATTGGATGTTATTATTCGTTTCATACAAACAGAATTTTTGTGTTTAGGGACAACAAAATCTCTTAAAGATTCACTCGTTCGTTCTTCACATTCTGTTTCTATTTCAGATGCAATACTTTTAACAAACTCAGCTTCTTTAAAAATTTGTGTATTTGAATAAGATTGTAATCTCATAATCATATCTGATATTTCATCTTTAAATGCACAATTGTCTAAAGTACATTTATTACTATTAATTAAATATATATTTTTTAATTGCTTTATAACTGTATCTTTAAATTGTTTTAAATCTATCACTTTACAATTTTCATCTTCATTGGAATTACTAGATAGCTATACAATAATAATAAATATATACGTTTAATATTTGTTTTTTTAAATTAAATATAAATTATTAATTATTACTTACAGATGTGGAATGTTTTAAAACTACATCTAAATCATCTTCCTCAACAAATGTTTCTTTATCTAAAAATATGTTAAATATTAATATATATAATATTAAAATATAAATGAAAGAATATTTAAATGAAAGATATATTAATTTTTTTTCTTACTTTCATTTTCATTTGACTGTGTATTCCTTGTATGAGTTATTATATGAGTACCAGAAAAATTATTCGGTCTGTTAATAATAAAATATAACAAAATTAATGTATATTATTATTTTTAATATATATTCTTATGTTTAATTTATCTTTTATTTTAAATGTTACCTTATATCTTTAGTATGACGATCATGCAATTTTAAACTTTCTATTTCTGCTGTTAATTCATCATTTTGATCTTGTAAAAGAACTGCTTCTAATTGTAATTGTTTAATACGATCTACCAAATATATAACTTCTTGTTGATGTTTCACCTCTACATTTTGCGACTAAATAAAATCACCGATTACATATGAATATAAACATAAGATTTAGATCATTTTCTTTTATTTATAATAAAATTATTTGAATACCTCATCATGCTCTGCCGCCAACATTTTTATTTGAGTTATTAATTCATTGTTTGATTGTTTAAATTTTTCAATTTGATTACGAAGATTTTCATTTTCATTTTCTAAAACTTGATTTTCTTGTAATGTACTTACAAACTTATTTCTAATCTCATGATTTTCTTTTTGTAATATTTGTATTTGATCATCTTTTGATTTCAGAATGCTAGCACTCATTTCTCGTTCAGAACTAAGTTGGTTTGATAAATCTTGTATAGTTTCAGAATGACGTTGTTCAATTTGTTTTCGTAAATTTTGAACAATCTCTTCTTGTCGAACATGTTGTTCATCAATTTCTTGAGCAAGAGTATTTGCTCGTTCATTAGCTTCTACAGCATCGATACGAAGTTTCTCTTTTTCACTATTTATATTTTCTATCATAAGGCTAAAAATATAGAAACATTTCCATTAATAAACTACATAATTTCTATATAAATTGTAATACTTACTTTAAATTATGTAATTCTTCCTGATATAATATGAGAACATCTCGTAATAACATTATATGAGATCGAATTGCAGAATAATCTAATGAATCATTAAAATTTTTTAATTCATCACATAAAGTAGATGTTAAATCTGTTAAAGAAATTTCAGATATTTTAAGACCTCCATCCGTTAATAAAGATGTATTTGTAATATTAGAAAATTTCCATGTGTCCAGAATAGTATTATTCCTTGTAAAACTATTGTTTAAAATAAGAATAAGAAATTAAATAAAAATTTTGTGAAATAATAATATTATATAAATTGAATTATACATGTTTATATTCAAAAATAATGCAGTACTTAGTTTTGCGGGAAGTATGTATATCAAAGTTTCGTTTTCTAAAATCCAATTTAGTTAGCTCTTTTGTGGAATCATTATTTTTATCTAAAGTTAATTGATCTTCCATTGCTTTATTTTGAAATATAACAAGAAATTCATCTAAATTAATCAATCCATCGCAATTTTGATCAAGTTTCTCAAAAATACACTGTGAAATCTGTAAAATAATATTTTGTGATGTAACTTATATTCATTTAATATATAAATTATATAATAAATATTAATATAATATTAATATAATAATATTATAATATTATATTATATATAATATTATAATATAGTATTAATATAATATTATATATAAATAATAATATTATATTATATATAAATAATAATATATCATATAATTATAAAATTATTATTATTATTACATATTATTATATAAAAATAATATATATAAATAATTACCTGTTTTGGAAGAGCTGGGATTCCTAAACAGTTAGATATAAAAAAGATTGTTGCAGAATCCACATTTTCTTTTAAATAAATATTTATCTTTTCCCATAAACATTTCAGTCTATTTTCATTTATTGTTACACCTAGAAATTAATAACATATATTTTATATAAATAAAAATAAATTACAAATATAGAAAGATAATGAATTATTTAAACATTATAATTACCTGTTTTTCCATTTAAAAAATCTACATTAGAATTAGAATTATTAGATGCTAAAGAATTACATTTTTTATTATCTATAATATGTGAATTTATATCATTTTGTGATTCTGTTATATTATCTTTCTCTGTTTGTATAATTGGATTTTGTGTTTTTCCTAATAAAGTTAATAAAGCAGTTCTAAACTCTTGGAATGATATAGATTGTTTTTCTTGTCCATGTTGTTGGATGCATGATTTTAATTCTTCACTTTGTTCTGCCAAATGTAATTTGTGGCATAAACTGAGCCAATTATCTTCTCGTAATTCAGTTTCTCCCTTTATTAGACAACTTTGAAACACAGCATAAAGCTGTTGTTCATAAGGATCATTATTCTGTTCATCCATGGCATCCTTTCACTGTTTTTTGATATGATATAAAATAAGGTAAATCTATAATATTAATATAATTATATAAAATTATTAAATTGTTAGATTTTAGGAAAGAAATAATATCAATATTTATAATTCAAATTCTATATAAAGTTTAGAAATTAAGATAAAATAAATTAAAGTGTATTTCTTTATTAATAATCTTCAAAATTATTAAATACTAATTTTCAATTTTTAAAATAAAATTTTATTACTATATAAAATTAATATAAAATTATATTTTTTTTTATTATTTTTAAATATATTTTCAAATAAAAATTTTCAATTTAATTTTTTTTATATTAACAAAAAAATTAATCATTTCTTTTTAAAAATAATTCATTAATTTATGTCATATATATAAAATATATGTATATAATATATGTTTATTAAATTTATTAATATAAATATTTTCAAAAATATTTTACTTTAAATTTTTTTATTAAAATGATTATTTAATCATTTATTTTTTATATGTACATACAACATTGTATATATTGTTATTAATTAAAAAGAAATAATTAATATTACAATGATTACAATAAACAAAATATTCATATTATTTTAATTACTAAATTAAATTAATTTTGTTCATTTGAATTCAGTGAAGTTTTTTTATATTAGGAAAATAAAAAAATATTTTAAACAATTAAAATATATTTAATCGAATATTATATAGGATATGTTAACCTAAAAAATATGTTTAAAATTATTAATTTCTAATATATAACAAATTAACATATTATAAGTACATATATATATTAATAATTTATAAACTATATTAATAATTAAGAAATATATATAATGTTAAATTTTTATTAGTTTTAGATTGCGTAATAAATATGTTTCAAAGTAAATTATGTTTGCAGCTAGATAACGGTATGTATAAATTTTAAAAAAGTTATTCTAATCAAAAATAAAGAAATAACAATTTAAAAATAATAAACTTTGTTGCTATGATTTTTTATTATATGAAAAACTAAACATTTAAATTATAAAATGATTATAACCTACCACTAAATTATAAGTTCGTTTCACAAATCACGCAAACATATTCTGTCTATTTATCTATATGTGTACGCATATATATATATATATATATGTATATATAACTAAATGTATATATACATACATATATGTATATGAATTTTATGTGCGCGCGTGTGTTCTGTATTTAAGTATATAAGTATGTAAATAATCATATCAAAATATATCTTATATTTATTTCGTTCTATTTTCAACTGTAATATTTACATTTTTTTTTTGAGTTTTACAGACAATTTATGAATTGTGCGCGCACATATATATATATATATATAATCACATAGTCACATAGTCATATCAAAATATATTTTATATTTATATCGTTCAATTTTCAATTATAATATTTTTTTTTTTAATTTCACAGAAAATTTAAAATTTCCCTTCTCATTCATACGAAAAAAATATATAGAATTTAAATTTATTAAATTATAATAACGAACGCTAGATGGTAGTATATTTCAAATTTAGTGATTTTATAATAAAAAATATATATATATTTCTATAAATTAATTTTTACTATTTAAATAATAATAATAATAAAATATTTATTCAAATACAATAATAATTAAATATTATTAAATTAAGTTTCTATTTAAAAATTATTATTTATCATTTATTATAAATTTTATAATAATTATTTTATAATTATTATAAAATACAATAAAAATTTAATAATAAAATAAATAAAATAAAAATTTTCTTAAAAATATTATGTTATATTCAAATATTTATAAATAACATTTTAAAATTAATGCAAGAAAATAAATAATGCAAGAAAATAAATAAATTTAGTATAAAATATTTTTCATATAAGAATAAAAGATTGCCATTTATGAAGATATTGATGAATAGAATCTTTATTTTTATAAAATCATTTTGCAACATAGAAAAGTTATTAAATAAATTAAGTATACATTTTTTTATAATAATAAAATATTCATGATAACAAAAAAGAAATATATGTACATGAAAAATTTGAAAAATTGTATTTTAATATAATTTTTATAATAATAATAATAACTTAATTTTTTTTTAAATATTAAATATATTAAATATATTATTATACATATATTTTTTTTTCTAAAATTAAAATTTTTTTTTAAATACAATTTTAATTGTTTGGACTATTTGGTTCCTCCCATGGTCGTGGTATACGAACATTTTCCCAATTATCAATGTCCAAAATCTATAATAATATTAAATTAAACATTATTATATAATTATTTAATATATTGATATAATTGCAATATTTTGTTCAATAACAATAATAATATTATTTTTATAAATAAAAGAATAAGATGTATTATCATGGATTTTCATTCAATAATACATAATATATGTTAATAAATCTTTATCTTATTATTTTAATTTTTTTTCTTATTGTTATTATTATGCATTTTAATATCTTTATTATTAATTTTTTGCTAATAATATTTAAAATAATTTTTTCTTTTTAAAAAAATAAATTATATTCTTGAATATTCAATATTTATTTTAATATAATTTAATATATACATTTTATTTAATAAACTTTTTTAAACGTTTTTTAATTAAAGTCTCACTTACCTTTATTTTTTCATATTCCTCTTCAAGAGTAGAAGATTTTTTCATTTCAATACCTTTTTTTTTCATTTCCATTTTGAAATCCTGTGATGTAACTTTTGAATATTTATATCTAGAAAAATTGAAATAAATTTTTAAAATATTATATTATTAAATATTAAAATACATACTTTAATTTTGTAAATTCTTGAATGAAGAATGAACCTCCTATAATAAGTATCATAAATGGTAAAAACTGCCGAAATAATTTTGTTTCATGAAATCGTTTCATTATAGGTTATGTACATACTGTCACAAAATTTGAATTATGAATGAAACATTATAATTTCAAATATATTAAAATTGTATATTATGATTGTAATAATTTTAATTAATTCAAATATTTCTTATTAATATTATCATTACTTTATAAATAATATTCATATAAATTTATAATTTAAATTAAATGCTTGTTTATATTTACATAATTTTATGCGTATTTTTTTTATATATATTATTTATAATTATTTCCTAAATTAATAAATATATATTATAATTAACATATTTCGAAATAATGATATTATTATATTTAAAGAGTATATAATATGAATATTAATGTTAATTAAATTAATTTAATTATTTATTTCATACTCATATTTTTATTTATTTTTATATATATGTTTTGATTTTTGTATATTAATCTAATAATTTATTTATACAATTTAATTACAAAAAAAGTTAATAATAATATAATAATTTTTTTAGTTATGACAATTACATTTTTTGTTTAGTTTTTCGATGATTCAAATTGATTTTATTTGACCAATAAAAAGTCAGCGAAATATATCGATTTATATGGATCTTTTAAGTGAGAAATGTGAAAATAATAATGATTATAATTTTATTATCTTCACTTTATATAGTTAAATAAATTTATTGATATTATTCATTCGGTAATTAAAAGTTAAAATAATTCAAACCATTATTGACTCTAAAAAAACAAAATGATTTTAGTTTTAAATTTCACTACAGGTTAAGCTGACGTATAAAGTTTTAATTTTAATTTGAAAAATATTTCTGCCAGAAATATAAGAAATTTCAAAATGAACATTTTGCCAGGAACGGCATCTCTACTTGAAGAACTTGACAGTACGTATTTATGTAACCTAAATAACGTTATAAATATTTCATTTGTTAGGTTATACCGGTATGTTATTATATTTTTACATTTAATCTTATTAAGTGCAATTTTTATAAAATTATTTTATAAAAATAATTATATTCTATATAAAAAACTATTAATATAATATAAATCGTTATTAACTTCTATTATCATATTAAAATTATATTATTTAAACTGTTCTAATCAAAATTTTATTTATAAAATTTAAAAAATTAAAATATTTTTTATAAAATTTTTCATAAATTTGTAAATTTTCAATAAAACTTAACACTTTGTTTATTTTAATATTTATTTAAAAAAAAATAAATAAAATTATTTTCATTGAGATATTATATATAATTCTTGTTTAGAAAAACTTATGGTTTTACTAAGAGATGGCAGAACATTAATTGGATATCTTAGAAGTGTTGATCAATTTGCTAATATTGTGCTCCATCGTACAATTGAAAGAATTCATGTTGGTAAAGAATATGGAGATATCCCAAGAGGCATTTTTATTGTCAGAGGAGAAAATGTTGTCCTTTTGGGGGAAATAGTAATATAATATATACAAAATATATACAAAATTATATTATTTAAAAAAAAATTTTGTTTAGTAAAACATTGTGATTATTATTATAGGACAGAGACAAAGAAAGGGATTTACCATTAACTGAAGTATCTGTTGATGATATCTTAGATGCACAAAGACGAGAACAAGAATTAAAACAAGATCAAAAGAGATTAATAAATAAAACTTTGAAGGAACGAGGTTTATCATATATTCCAGATATGGGTCATGATGATATGTTCTGACCCATATCCACATCATTAACTACTAATACTTTGTCATCCACATCTTCACATAATTCTGAAATGTGTGATTCATGTTATACATCACTATCTTTCTGATAATATTTAGTGATGATAATTTGTAAAATGTAACTATATTACATAATTGTGAAGATAAAAATAGTTATTAATTATGCCCAACAATTTCTTTATAAAACTATATTAGTACAATTGAAATTTGACTTAAGCTATCAATAATATGAAAATTTATATAGTTTACTTTTATTATATTAATCCTGTATTTATAATGTAGAAAATGTATGGACTATAATTGTATCATACTTTTAAAGATCTTTAAATTTCTGCTATATATAAATATTATATTTAAATGAAAACATTATAATTGATATATAGTCTTTATTGACTATATTAAATACATAAGTAAATATATTGATTATATTCACAGATTATATATTTCACTAGTAATCATATATTTTTCTATGATCAGTTTTAAATACTTTGTTTTATATAAAGAATTCTTGTTTGAATAATTTCCTTGTATTTTGAATTAAAAATAAAGATGAACAATTTGATTAAAAATTTGATTGAACATAAAAGATATCATGTGTAAATGTTACTTATGTATTAAATATTTAATAAATGTATAAAATATATTTTGTTAAAAATATATAAGATCATTTCATGATTTAAAATATTTTATTTAAAAAATCTAATATATTATGTAAAATTTAATTCAAATAGCACATATTTATGATAAATAATTTAATATTATCATTCTTTGGCAGTTATAGTTTTTTGTCTCCTTGTTTATATAATATTAAATATAATATTGTTTAAATGATATTGAACTTATTTAGGTTTTTTACAATATTATATTGTATTTTGCTTTTACATATCAAATATAAAGATATGTTATATATTTAAAGATATTAATAAAATATATGATTTTTAAGTTATTGTATCTTTCTTTTCATTAAGTCTATTATAGACTTAATAAAATTAATATATTATTCATAAAAATCATAAAAAATGAATATATTCATATTAAAAATTATATACAATTGCATATCATTAATAATATATATATATATATATATTAAATATATATATATATATTAAAAAATAAATGTTCTTTGTATTATCTACAAAGAAATCACATAAATATATTACAAAATATATTTTATTTTTTTTTTAATTCTATATTGTTAAAATAATGCATTTAAATATAAAATGAAATAAATGTATTTATAATCATTGCATTTAATATGAACTCATTAATTTATTTTTTTAATATATGCATTTATTAACTAATTTTAAATATAATTACAATATTTTTGTTTTTTATGCAAAAAAAGTTTATTCATATAATGAATAATTATAAATTAACAAAATATATGTGATGTATAAATTTTTAGAGCATTAAATATTACATCTTAGTACAAATTATTTACTATATAAATATTACGAATTCAAGTATATTACATATTTATGTATTAATCTACTTTTATTATAAAAGCACAAAAGTAATGGAAATCCCCAAAAATCAGTAACAATATACTTTAAAATTTTGTTCTACAAACACAATTGAGTAAATCTATCAATGTTATAGATTTTTATGTTCATTTGTTTGTCTAAAATAAAAATTATTAAAATAAGTGTATATAAAGATATAGAAGTGAACATATTAAAACTTTTATATGTTTAAATATTATTTTAATTTTTGGCATATATTGTGATTATTTCACAATCAAAATGAAGTTTCTTGAAATGTGTCTCTTATTTTTACTAAATTTAATGTTGATTCACTTAATTGCTTATGTCTAAAACCTTGTTCTTTTTGATGTATATTTTTTGATGTTTTAAATTCCACTATTGATCTTTTAGAATCATTACGTTGCAAACTAGTTGCTCGTTTTCTTGGCGAGCTCGCCATTTCGTCATTTTTTTCCAACGAATTGTTCGCACTATTCGTACTTCCAGATACGATACCAGAAGTATCAGATTCTGGTTGATTTCCATTTAAACAACATAATAAGCTTTCAGAAAGACCATCTTCATTTAAAATGTTTAAATCAGATTCTGATTGTTCAAAGTCTCCTGTACGCGATGAAAAACTGAGATCAACAGGACTAGCAGTTAATACACTTCTAGACAATAAATATTCTCTAAATGTGCTTGTTATAGACATAGTACTTTGTTGTTTGATTGCATAACAATCATCAGTAATCGATGTAACAAATTTTTGTTTTTCTGTTGTATTTTTATCTAAGTTTTCTTTATTTTCCAAGTCAATAATTTCACTGTATACAATTTCACTGTTTGTGTTATTGAGTTTTTGAGATTCTTCTAGAATTGAAGTATAATTCATTGAACTAATAATATCAATATTTGATCTATGTATGTTATTAGACATACTATATTGATTCCAACTGTTATTAATAGAAGCAAGATTACATAGATTTGATCCAGAAATCATCATTACTGGTTTTCTTGATCGTGGTGTCATCATTGTTTCCTGTAATCAATATAAAAAATTACTAATTCAAATTTATAATTATACATTATAAAATATAAATATATTAAATAATAATAAAAGTAAATAGGTGCAATAATAGAAGAAATAATATTACAAATGCATACCTGCATAGCTTTTGTCATTTTAGTAGCACTTTGTGTAATTGGACTCATGCTCTTATCATTATTAGTAATAGGAGTTAATATATAATCGTTAGTAACTAAGCTTTTACGTAATAAATTTGATGGTGTTGATGTATGTGCAACATACACATTCCAAAGTCTGTTCTTTACAACAGGAGATAAATGGACACATGCACTATCAATTTGAGATTCCAATTTTGAATGTTCCACTATTTTCTTGTTGTCTTCAATATAATTTGTAATTGATGCCATGTTTCCATGAATTGCTTTTTGTGCTATTATAGGTTCTGAATTCTGTCTAAATAATTCACTTTTACTAGTTTCATACAAAGTATTTTGGGAAGAATACATATCTGGTGGTTCACTAAGTTGTCTAGATGTTCTAATAGTATTAATTGCAGTATTATTATCTTCAAATTCCTTGCTATTAAAATCTTGTAAAGATATATTTGTATTACTTGGTTTTGAATTTATAGATTCATCAACGTATGACCCTTTATTTGATTTATGTACAGGCCAGTTATGATATTGATCATTCATTTGTTCCTTTATATTTATAAATTTCATTAATACAGCTTTTCTTTTGTCTTTGTAACTTTTTAATGTAGAAGTATTAAGACTACCAGTGCTATTACTAATATGTTTAGTGTGAAGAAAATTATCATTATTTGTATCATAGTTTTCCATACTAAGTTCATCATCTGATTTACTAAATAAAACTTTTGTTTGAAGTAATGACTTTTCTAAATTCTGTATAATAACAAACATGCATATAAAATATATTAATTATAGATTGTTATAAATATTTAACATGCATTATAAAATTAATAATGCTGTTATGAAATAAACAAATATTGATCATAGAAAATATTATATAGTATATATCTTACCGATGATAATATATTTTCTTCACTATTAGATCTAGTAATATTGCAACCTATATTAATATCAAACTTTTTATGTCCCAAAATCTTTTTCTGAAATATATGTTTTTTAATTGAATCTCCAAGACTCTTAGTTCGAAAGTGCTTAACTTGTCTTGGTGTTCCTTGACCGTTTTCCTTATTAAATTGTTTTACAAGTCTGCGTTTTTTAGCTGATTCTGGCATAGCTTGTATGTGAGCATAAAGTTGTGCTAATGCTGCCTGAGTATCTTGTGTAGAATTTGCTTTTGCTGTTAATTTATGATCCACAAAACTGAAAACTGTATGTGCTGTACCTGTTGTATCCTGTATAGATTCATTTAACTGTAATAATAAATAATTATTTAAACTATACATATAATTGTCCTATACATAATAATTGTCCTAGTTAAATTTAAGATATTATTAAAGATTTAAATAAAAAAAACTTACATCTGTATTTTTAGGACTAAGTAATTTTCTTTCTTGTTCTACCCAATATGCTCTAATATCTGTAGCTAGTTTTGGTGGAATTTCAAATAATTCATTTTCTTTTCTAATCATAAATGCAACTAAACATGATAAATTTTGAGAATTAATATGTAAAGCTTCTGGTGATAATTTTCTTGGACACATTAAATGTGGAGTAAAAAGAGTAGCAAGAGTATCACAATTCATTTTATTATTAGATTCAAAACTAGCCGTTTTATTAAGAAGATTCAAAATATATTTAAGTAAAACTCTATTTATAGATGGTAGAAGCAATAAAAGTAATTGCAAAGATCTTAATAATCTAGCATCATTCCCACTTACATCAGAGCTACATAATTCTAAAATCAAGAATAATAAATTTTAAAATAACATAATTAAAATTAATTTAGATTAATTAATTTCTTACCAGCAATTTGACAATGTGCAGGATAATGTAAATCTGATAACAACGGTTCTGGTAAATCAGCCAAAAAACCTTTTAATACTGATGCACAATCATGTACACTATATCGACCATCATTAAGATTTAATGGACTACCTTGATATAGTGCAATTTTTAAATCTTGTTGTCTTGTCAATTTACCAGTACGTCGAAATATACCTTCTTGAATAATATCTTTAAATTTAGATATAAAAAAAAAAAAATTATTTAAATTTTATTAATAATTATTATAATTTTATAATATAAATTTTTATAATAAATTTTTACTTACTTTGTTCTTTAGATAAATATTCTATTAACTGTTTCACTTGATTTATTCCATCTTCAGATAAACTAGCACCTTCAATTCCTTTTTGTAAATTAATTGTCGATTTAGGTTTTTTTGAAAAACTTAAGAGACCCCATTTTTTTAATTTCGTCTTTTCATTGATACAGTCACTGCTATAATATAGTAATTTTACAATTTATAAAATATATTTTATTTTGACAAATAATATGCAATTTATAATATCAATATTTAAATTCAAATTTAAATAATTTAAATAATAATTCATCTTACTCTTCGGTATTAAGGTCTAATTCAAAAGATAAATGCATTTTGACGAGAGTGTGAAATTGTTCTGGATTGACTTTTCGCATTCTAAAAGCCAATTTACCATCCACACCATCGTTAAAATCTTCCATTGTTAATTCCATAATAACGATAATTTAAACACGTTTTGACATTTTTGAATTATTATATACACATTTGTTACCGTTTTGTTAACGGCGGTTATTTTCATTCTGAATGATTTCTGTTTTGATGTAAAATATTTATGCACCCATTATAAATTATCTTTTATAAAATAATTGGTTAATGTGAGAAATAAAACATAATGCATTAATATTTTCATTCATTCGTAGTTTTCTTAAATACGTATTCAACCAATATTCAATTATCCGGATTTACACAAAGTAATAACGGTTTTATAGTAACACAATACTAAATCTTATTCTTAGCACCATCTGGTGGTGATATTGTACAAAATGTGTAACGTGAAAAAAGATGAACAATTTAATTAATTAATTTGGATTTTTAGAAATTTTTTTTGTATATTTAAATTCTGATGTATAAAAAAGTAGTTATTTTGAATAATTAAATAAAGGAAACAAAAAGATTAATAAGAAATCGATATCATCTTTCGAACATATTTGTAGAATAAATATAAAGAAGAAAAGCAAATGAATAAGGATAGATATAGGATAGAAATGTTAAAATCAGCGCCATCTTCAAAGTTTCATAAATGAAACAGAAAAAAAATAGTAGAAGAAGGATAAAGATAGGATAAGAATTGACTAGCAATGCTATCTCTCGAGTGCCAAAGATATCTTTTTTTCAAAATAAAATAAAATAAAATTTAAGAGATGGCAATGATATTCAATTCTTACTCTAAATCTTGGTTTTAAAGAAAAAAATTTTTGAGAGATGTCGTTGTTACTCAATTCTTAATATATTTCTATTTTCCTCTCATTGTTTTCTGTCCTTTTTTTTTTCTATGTTATATTTGTAATAAGATAATACTGATTTTTATATTTTTACTCTCTGTCTTCCTTATTTAAGCTATTTGCTTTCCTTGTCCATATTTATTCTTGGTTCGTGACCATAAAGAATGGCACGTCTATTAAATATATCTTTTATTATTTTTTTTTCAAACAACTTACATTGTCTTAATTTTGTAAAAAATATAGATATTGCATTCTTAACTTAAAATGTATGAAAATTTTTTAAAATACTTCGATATATTGTACGTGAATATTTTAATACGAATCATTCATAATACAACTCATAATATGAATATTTATAATATTTATAAATAATTATAATATTTAATATATTATAAAAATATAGGGCACTAATAATTAAATTTTAAAAAAAAAATTATATTTTTATATATTCATATTTTATTTTCAAAATATATAATATAAATAAATATATAATATAAATATTCCTGAAAGAACATGATAGAATGTCAAAATGTTTATTAAAATAGTTTATTTTGTAATATTTTATATATATTTTATATATACATATATTTGATAAAATCTTTTGTGTTCAATTTTTTTATTCATAAAAATTTAAAATTTAAAAATTTAGGTAAAAAAATAATTTGTAACATGTATATACAATAAAAATATAAATATAATCAAATATTCAATGATTCTAAATGTATCATAAATACTAATGTAATTACCAATAAAATTTTTTTATGTTATAAATTATCTATTTCCATTGCTGGATTATCATAAGATCTCTTTGATTCTATGTTTTCCTTTTCATTTTCTTGTGCCCATTTTTGTTTCTCACCAGATGCATATAAACCATATATTACAGCTCCTATTAAATAAATTGCACCAGCAATGATAAAAACTATTCTCCATTCTTCAGGACTCTGTAAAAACATTTTTTTATTATTAAAGTTTTTAGTTTAATTAAAGATAAATATTTTACAATTAAAACTTACTTTGTTTTGAACAATATATCCAGTAATAATAGGACTTACAACTCCAGGTAATGTGGCAAAAGTATTTCCTATTCCCATAAGCACACTTGCATGCTTAGGAGCAATATCTAAATGATTTACTCTATAATAAAAACAATTTATAAAATATGAATTATGTATAAAAAATTTTTTTTCTCTTTTGATAATAATATTTTTTATATAATAAATAATAAATAATAATATTTTTTCTTATCTCTTATTTATTTTTCTTCTATATTTATATTTTTATATAAAATTTAAAAAAAATTACCCAAAACCGGACCATGCAAAGCCACCAAGACCAACAGCTATAGTAATAGAAATAACAACCCCTGCTGTTGTTGAAATGAAACCTGTACAGGTCATAAATATAGTTTGAAATAAAAAAGCCCCGCAATTGAATAATTTACGCACCTGAAATATAAGTATGATAATATTTTCTTTTACATTTTCATTGTATAAAAAATGAAATTGAACAAAATTTGAAAACAATAAACTAATGTAATCATTTTAGAATATTTTTAATATTAATAAGAAAAAAAAAAGTTTTAAAATTTTAAATATTTAATAACCGACCTGTGTAGTCGTTAAAATTTTTTTCACTCTTAAATAATCTGCTAAATGTCCAGAAAATTGAACGACGAAAGTCATAGCTAAATATGGTAATGCAGATAAAAATCCAGTTTTGTCCAATTTAAAATCAAGTACATCTAAAAATAAATTATTTAAATATAATTTATATTATTGAATATGCTCATTTAATTAATTATTTTATTAAATATCAACTAACCATTCATAAATGTTGGTAACTGAGTAAGCATAGTATAGAAACCCCAATTTTCGCTAAAATGAGCTACGATAATTGCCCAAACTGGTGGAGATGTAAGCATAGCTTTCCATGGATGTTTAATTTTCTATGAAAGAGTTATAAAAATTATTGGTAATAATTTATAAAAATGAAAAACTAAAAAACAATATACGTGTAATTTTTGAAAAAAAATTATTTAAATTTTTTAATTTTTTATGAAAAGTAAAATTGATAATAAAAATAAAAATTAATAATATTGTAATTAATTTTTTTTAACATTTACTTCTTCTTTCAAATTTCCAAGACTATTTTTAATATATTCAAGTTCAGCTTTTGAAATAGATTTATCGTCCTCTGGTCTATCTTTGATGACTATCCACCAATAAAAAAACCAAATAAGACCAGCTCCTCCAAAACCATAAAAAACAGAAGGCCAACCAAGATATTCAGTCATCAATCCGGCAACTGGCATGGCAAATACAGTTCCAAAGAAACTTCCGGAGAATGTAATGGTTGCTAATTTTGATCTTTCCAATGGAGGTGCCCATTGTGCCCATATTGCATGTATACAAGGATATGTTACACCCTGAATTCAAATTATTACCTTCTATGATATATGTACCTATTTTATAACATATTAAATATACATATCTTTGAAAGAAATTTCATAATTATTCTAATTTTTTAAAATAATAATTATGGATTTATTTATTAAATAAAATAATTTAAATAATTAAAAATATCGTCTACCTCACAAATTCCTTCTATAATTCGCAAAGCGAGCAAAATGTAAACGCTCACTTTAACTAAAGGTGGTGTGATAATTGTAAGAAAAGCAGTAATTGCAATTCCAAAACCAAAAACTTTTTTCCCGCCAATACGCGTGCTAAGCAATCCTCCAAGTAATTGAGTACTTATATATCCATAGAAAAAAGAACTTAAAACTAGTCCTTGTGTTTTTGAATCCCAGTCGAATTCTTTTTCCTGTAAATAACATGCTAAATGCATTTTAAAGTTAAAATTTGTTATCTATTATATCTATTATATATTTTTTTAAAACTTTCAAAAATTTATGATAAATCATAAATAATTTATTGAATATAACACATACAAAATATGATAACACAGCATTAAAAGATAAGAGATAAGAAAAATTTTTCATTTTAATTCTTTGCATTAATATATTGCTATTAATCCATTAACTTACTGAATTTATGATGATAACATAAATGTTACAATCTGTTATCAAATTTTTGTTAATTTATTTATCTTTATTTTTATAATATTCCCAATATAATGACATATATAAATACTACGTAACATAATTTTGATAAAATTTCAAATTTAAAATTTTTATATTGTAGTAAAACAATAAAATAATAATAATAAGTAAATTATATATATCTTATAATTATAATAAAAACAAAAAAAAATTTGTAAGAAATAATAACAAAAATTTGATCTTAAACCAATTAAAATTTAATTCAAACTTACAAAATATTCATTTCCATTTTTATCAATTTTGCGAACTTCCGCAGTCATCGCAACGATGGCTACACTTAAATTTACTCGAAGAATATAAGACGTAAAACATCCGAGAAATGTTAATATTGCGACTACATATCTTCTTTTTTTCCAAAATTTCCAGGAAGATACAAGTTCATCTTCATATTTAACGCTAAAAAATTATCAATATTATAAATGTTAATATCTCGCATTAAATAAATATAATTTCTATAATTTTTTAAACAATAAAAATTTTTCTTAAATAAAAAAATATTTTTTAAATTAATTATTATTATTTAAATATAAAACATTATATATTAATATATTTATACATTTGAGTTCTTTGAATAAACAAAGATAAACAAAAATAATTCATCAATTTTATTGCAACAAGTAATTTGAGTAATTTGTAATACTCACGTTCCATAGTCAGTATCTTTACCAGATTCAATCGAGGATTTTTTTCTTTCCATCGTTTCCTGAAAGATTACTGATTTTAAGTGAAATTTAGAGGAATCTAATAAATTATGACAAAGTTATAAAAGAATTATGATACGTATCTCTATTTACATTACTTACAAACCAGATAAAATCTTAAAAATGAAGTATGGATATAAGTCTATGTAATAATGTGTTTTTAATAAAATATTATCAAGGTTAAGATAAGATTTTTTTAATTATATTTTTCATATTAAAAAAATTTATTATGAATATAATAATTAATTTTTTATTTTTCAATTTATTACAATATATTACAATTTATTACGAACATTGTATAATAAATAATAAATAAATAAAGTAATACATAGATAGAATTAAAATAATACATATAATTATATGTATTATATAAATTTTAGCTATTAAAATCGAAAAAAAGATTACTATTATCAATGACCTATATATTTGTATTACGTATGTATTTACAAATAGCATACTTCGAAAGTAGAAAGTTCCGCACTAAACGGACAATATACAGAGAAAACGATGCAAATCAATTTATGTTTGTTTCACCAGAAATATAATAAAAAAAAAAAAAATGTTTAAATTTTAAATGAAATAACAAGAATTGTAATAAATAATATTTTTGTTTGTTCAAAATTAAAAACGAATTATTATTAAAAAATGAATCAATCATTTTATCATTTGTAATTTCAAATTCATTTTTCCTTTTCATTTGCATAAGAGACAAAAGAATAGAAACCATATTGCAGTGTCGTGCATATTAATTGAAAATATCGTAATAAATTCAAATTATTTTAACAATTATAATTCAAACAATTATCGTGTTTTTATATTTTACGATACCTCATTTGAATAGAAAATTAATTTTTCAAGTACACTGATATCTATAAGCATTCTATTGATATATTCACAAAGCTTTTACACAATAAATATTACCGACAACCTGTTACGCAAAGCAACAATTGTGATAACGTATATGTATTTCCGTCAATGTAGTCAAATTTAGCAGTTAAGTAATTTTTAACATTTTATCACATTTGAGATAAATATATTCTTTAAAACATATTATGTATTAATATTATATTACACACCTGCATGTAGATTATATATTTGAAGAATTTAAGAATATATCCGTTATTTTTTTTTTTTTTTTATTTAAAATAATATCAGATATTAAATTATAAAAACACGTATTCATAATTCAAATTAAAGTTTCTATTATTATCGTTCTATTATTAGATGAAAAGATGAAAATTTTTGCAAATTACAAATAAAATTTACAATAACTATTTTAAACATATTTTCTAATTTTGTGCGATTAAAAAATAATTGATATAATTACATTTTTTTTTATTAATACTATATTTAAAAAATTATATTAAAAATCGATAATAATATATATTAATATTACTATAATTTTATTTAATTTTATTTTGATTTAAATTCGATTTATTTATTAATTTTACGTTATATTTTATTAATTTTTACACTATATTTGATATAATAGTTATCCATACATGATAGATTATGTTTTAGTATGTTTATTAAATTTTGTACAATTTATTTATAAATGATAAGTTGAAAATTTAAAAATATCAATGAAATGTATTCGTGATCTAATCATGATGTAAATGATAGAACTATACTTGCATCTGTAGATTATTGATCGTACTTCATTCCTACATTCACTTTCATTTTCTACATTCCATTCTATTTCAATACTTTAAAAAATTATTGGATATGCGTTTACATAAAATTTATCGATAACAAGGAATAATTGAATATTTATTAATTCATTTAATCTTTATTTAGATTATATATATATATGTATGTGTATATATTATAAGTGATTGAAATCTTATGATATAAATATAAACAAATGTTAATAAAAAAATTTTTCTTTATTATATGACATATAAGACTTTATTTTTATTTTTTAAAAAAAGTATTTTGCTCGATTAAAATATTGATTTGACAAATGATTTTATTACGTTATATAAAATTAATTTAATGTATTTATTACCGGAATTCAATTAGATTACTGGAATTGATTATGGATCATAAATTTAAAATTCTTTCTCAATTAGAATATTTTCCAAATTATAAAGAAATTTAAAAAATTTTTTATTATTTATTTAAAATAATAATGAAGAAAAATAGAAATAAATAAATCTTATTAGAATATTTGAAATTTTTAAATTTTATAAGAAAATTTGATAGAATTAAATAATAATATTACTGTATTATAAACTAGAGTTCATTAAATCATAATTGTTATAATTAATATTTTATTACAAATACATTTGCATATTGTATAATCATATGTTTTCCAAGTAATTTAGAGAATCTCAATATCACGAGGAGCAAAAGAAATTTCATGAATTATAAACTAAAGTGAATCATATTGCATATCTACATGTCAAGTTGTACTATCGTAGTTAATGAATTATGCATTGTAGTAGTATGGTAATTCATAAAAATAATTTTTATTAGACAATTTACATATAAATATAGATATTCATAGCATTAAAATTTAAATATTTTAATATAATAATATATTTTTCGTTATTCAAATATAAAATATATTATAATTTTTTTTATTATATAAAATATACATTGAAATTTTCTAAAATAATTTATTAAATCATTCGATATCTTTATATAAACATTTATATATGTATATAATATCATTACAATATCTGTAGAAAGTCTCAAGGAAATCCAGTTCATGAAAGAGAACAGTACAACGGGACATTTAATTAATAAAAAAATCGAAATGGCATTTGATTAAAGATAATCTAAAACCGGATATGTAAAAGTTGATTGAATATTTTTCAAATTTTAATTTAATAGTTTTATTTAAAAATTTACTTATCGTAATTTTGCTAATATTAATCTTAATTTAATATAACTTTATAAATAAACTTTTCTAAGATTTTTATTAATAACTATTTAAAAATATATTTATAATAATTTTTTTTTATATATAATTATATATAATATTTTATTCTTTAAATATTATAAAATGTTATATTGAATTTTTAAATAATTTTATCTATTTCTATATCTATTTTAATAATTTTATCTAATTATAAAAAATTAATATCGAATTAATAATCATTTAATTTCAAAAAAATAATACTTTCTTCTCATTATATGTAAATTAAATTTATTTTCATATTTAAATTATAATTATTTACTTACTGTTATTAATCTTTCTAAATAAATCCATAAACGTCACAAAAATTTCACTTATCACTTATTTACAAATTTACAATATAAAAAAAATAAAAATCATATTATCATATAATTATAATATTAGTAAAAAATTACAAAATATGTTTGTAACATTACTTAAGAACTAATAAGAAATTCCGCAATGGTACACGTTAAATGACCATAAGCTGTTTGAAATAAACGGAAATGTTAAGTAGGTAAGTAGTGAACTGTACAGGTAAAGTTGAACATATAGAAGGCTGGAAATTGTTCTTTGCGAGGCACCAATCATAGTATCGTATTGCATTTGTAACAGTTCGAATATTATGCAATATTTTCGACATTATGCAATAATTCGTAAATATTTCTTTATTTTCGATAATCCCGTTATTAGCATTTATATTTTTTGAATTGTTTTAAGTAAAATATTCTATATAAATATTTCATCTTTTTTTTAAATAATCGATAATTTGAAAAAAAATATTTTTATATATTTATAAAATTTAAATTATTAAAAATATATGATTTTTTAAATTTTTCTACATTTTTTATTTTAAATATATTAAAAATTATTTATAATTATATTATCTCTATTAATAATTGTTATTATTTTTCTATTTTATACATATTATTATTTGATTTAAAAAACTATTTAATTCACAATAGAATTAAAAAAGAGAAAAATATCAATTTTTATTTCGATATATATTTAAATTATTTAAATTATTTTTAATATATAATAAATATTGAAAACATAAAAATATAACATTTTAGAAAACATATTATAAAGATCACGTATTCTTTTTTATCATATATAATAAACATATAAATATATATATATATAATTGATTGTAAAAAATTGACAAACAAATTTAATTTTGATAATTATTTAATGAAAACAATAAACGAATAAATATATATGCATAAAGAAGTTTATAATACGTGCTCATATATGTTATATATGTAATATGTATGCCATCTAGTGTAAAGAAGAAGTATTTAAAATACATATTTTGCAAAGTGAAATAAAAAGTTACATATATGGGATTAATATGTGCTTATTTGAATACAAAAAGAATATTTCTCATTTTATTATTTTTAAAACGAAATATTTTGAATTAAAATAACACATATTTTATGTTATATTAATACCCGATATCATAATTTACAAGAATTATAATCGAAACTGTTTTCGATTATATTCAAAATCTTTATTAATCAACTGGATTGTTGATATGGCATTATTGACATTTTTTTAAAGTTAAATAACATCATCATATTAGTTATTTACCAAAACAATGAAATCTACGCTCAATGAGCAATGACCAATGCTCATTTTGCCAAACTGAAGGTGGTTGTATTATGTAGAATATCATTCTTTGATAAATACTTAACCTATTTCAATTGCTCCTTTTTTTGTAGAAAAAAACTGTACTCTCCTTTATGTATAATTGTAGAGTAACAAAGCATTTCATCTTTATAATAGAAGGATTTTAAATCACGTAGATAGTATTTATATATATTGTGAAAATGGACAGTCTTTTCACACAAAATATTTCAGACGAACCAGAGGATATACCACAAACAGATGAACCAGTTTGGGTTCTAGGAAAAAAATATAATGCCATAAGAGGTCTAATAAACAGTTACATTAAAAAGATCTTTAATAAATTAGATATGTAAGATCTTAAATTTCAGAACTCGACGCAATTCGTAGGGATATAAGATCCAAATTATGGTTTACTTATCGAAAAAATTTTGTACCTATTGGTGGTTACAATTCTACATTTACATCCGATAAAGGTTGGGGTTGTATGTTAAGATGTGGTCAAATGGTTCTTGGTCAAGCTTTAATTATATTACATTTAGGTAAATTTCATTTTTATTTAAATTTAATAATTTTAATATATCATTTAATATTTTTACTATTATTTTAAATACACTTTTTATTCATGAATGTGTTGATAAAATTTATTGATTAAATTACTTTATAAATAATAATTCTAAAATGACTATTTATAAATTAAAATGGTAAAAATTTAATTATTATATATATTAATTTAAAATATTAAATAATTAAATAACTATTATATAAATATCTATATATATAAAATAGGTAGAGATTGGCAATGGAGTCTGGAAACTAGAAATAGTACGTATCTAAAAATTCTAGAACGCTTTGAAGACAAAAGAAATGCTCCTTTTTCTATTCACCAAATTGCATTAATGGGAGCATCAGAAGGAAAAGAAGTTGGTCAATGGTTTGGTCCTAATACAGTAGCACAAGTATTAAAGTATATATTTATTATATTTTAAATATTTATGTATATAAGGTTTGATATTTTATCAAATTGTAATTTTTAGAAAATTAGTTGTGTTTGATGAATGGAGTTCAATCACTATACATGTTGCTCTTGACAATACATTAATAGTTAATGATATTTGTAAGTGATTAAACTTTTCATTTTAATGTGCTTATATATATATTTTTTTATTTTAAAATATAATTAAATATTTATAGTAAAACAATGTAGAGTAGAAGGAGGTACAACAGTGGAAGCCGATGGTGATGCTCCATTAAAAGCACCTAGCCAATGGAAACCTTTATTACTTTTAATACCCCTTCGCCTTGGATTAAGCGAGATTAATCCTATCTACATAAATGGTCTTAAAGTAATAAAGAAATAAATTCTTGCATGAATGGCTAAAATTGGAGTGAAATATGGATGAAGTTAAGGATAATCTATTCATACCTATAATTTTTCAGACATCATTCAAAATTCCACAATCTCTAGGAGTAATTGGAGGAAAACCCACTCATGCATTATATTTTATAGGATGTGTCGGTATGAATACATTTGAAAATAAAAATTATTAAATTAAAGAAAGATATATATTAAATGAATTACTTAATTAGAGAGATTATTTATAAAAATTAATAATTTATTTTGTAATAAATTGGTAATTAAATTTAATTTCAATGTTATTTGTAGGAAATGAAGTGATTTATTTAGATCCTCATACAACACAAAAATCAGGTAGTGTTGCCAAAAAACTAGAAGAAGAAGAAATTGAAATGGATGCTACCTATCATTGTAAATTTTCTGGTCGTATTCCTATTATAGAGATAGATCCTTCTGTAGCACTTGTTAGTAAATAATTAATTCTATTTAAAAACTATCAGAAGATTAAATAATTAATCACATAATATATTTTTAAAAAATAAGAAAATAATATATAATATATATTTTAGTGTTTCTTTTGTGCAACTGAAAAAGACTTTAAATCTTTATGTAAATTTATTCAAGAAGAATTAATAACACCAGAAAAGCAACCTTTACTTGAATTATGTGCAGAGAGATTAGCACAATGGTCGGTTGAAGATGTTGCTTCAGAAGCAATAGCAGCTTCAAGTTGTAAGTATTTTTAAATTTGTACAATATTAATAAAAAAAAGTAAAATTTTATATATTTATAAGAGTATAAATAATTTGAAGTTTTATATTTCATATATATATATCATATATATATATATATATATATATATATATATTATATATATATATAAAGTATAAATAAATTTTAGATAAATGTTACAATTAAATTTATTATAGTTGATTTTAAAAATTTTTTTATAGTTGTAGATTTTGAACATGTAGATCCACAATGTGATACATCTGATGAAGATTTTGAATTACTTGGTTGATATTTCATTATTAACAAAATCTACGATATAAATAATGTATATATAACATCAAAGAGTGAAATGGTCCACTCGTACATAAAATACAACCATTCATTCAATACTTAACTAGTACTATTTCAGTACTGAAAGTTGAATAATAAAATAATTTATACCAAATAATTAAAATATTGTATATATTACTTATATTTATAAGTTTTTTGGACATGAGTAATTTATATCGTTAATAATAGCATTGATAACATAAAATAATTTTGATATAAGCAAAATTTTCTATAAAAAAAGATATTTTCAAAATACAAATTATATTTAATTTCACAAACAATATAGAATATATTTACTTTTATACCAATTATAATAAAATAATATTAATATATATTAAATATTATAAATGATTAAATTATTAATAATTATGTATTTAAAAATCTAAAGATGAAAAAATGTTATATTTAAAATAAATTTATTTTAGCAGAATCTTCTATATAAAAATATTTAAACATAAAATATGCTATATATGTATAATATTCATTTATCTCTCTTCCAACTATAATTAAATTATATATTAATTTTAAAAATATATTAAAATTTTCTAAAACAGTAATTATATAATGAATTGAATTTGATACAAAAATTAAAAATACTCATGTCCTTAAAATATTTTTGCCTTCTTTAACAAATAATGCATGTGATGATTTTAATGGTGATATAAATATATTTCGTAAAATATTAAGAAAATCAAATTGAATTCTTAAAAGTTAAATAAAACTTTTTACATTATTTATTTCAAATATATGCTAATAATTTATAATGCTAAAGTTTAAATATAGAATATACATATATGTATACAAAAATAAATTGATTTTCATATTGATTAATATTATATATTATTTGGATTAATAGATTTTTAATTTTATAGAAATAATTACTTAATACATAATTACTTAATTTTATAGAAATAATTAATAATAAAAATTTTTATAATTTCAAATTTAGATAAGATGCTTAAAATTATTAGCTAAAATTTGATTAAAAATATTTATTGATATTTTAGAGTTCAAAATATCATTAAAAATTTTATGAATCAATAAAAATATTGCTATTTCTATATATTTATGCTTAAAACTATTTTAATATTATGTTATTATGTTTAATAGTTAAATTTGCATTCAAATTATAATGAAATTTATTGCAATCTAATTAAAATATATCTACATTTTTATAAAAATTTATAAAAAAGGAAGTACTATTATTATTATAAACTATATAACTAATATTATTAATAATAGTTTAAGGTTTTCTAAATACTTGTTACATTATTATTTTGTTAAAAAATAAAAATGTAAAAATTAATAATCATGTGATATATAAATATATAGTTTCATATTTAAATATGGAATCTTTAATAATTTTTAATAAAAGAATATTTTATAATATAATCTACATATAAGATAAATTTTGGCTGCTCTTTATAAATAACAAAATATATTTATTTGAATAGCATAAAATTTACTGTATTTCAAATTTTATGTAATAAAATAAAATATACAGTTTAAAATTGTTGCTATTTTTTTAGCAATAATAAACAAGATTTTGATAATATAAAACATGTGCGCATTATAGTTTAAAAATAATTTACAAATTTTGTAATACTCTTTAGTAAGTGGATTCCGATTATTTGGGACATTGAATCTTTTGATCTGTTTAATATACAATTAATATCTAATATATTTATAAGAAATATACATTAATTATTTATATAGGGCAGGTAATCTTTTATTTTTTCCAATATAATAATTTTTTCAATTAATAATAGATCATAACATTTTTTTTATTGTGTTACATATTATTACATTTTAGCTTGAAAAATTAAAAAAAAAACACAATTTTTAAAAATTACAATATTCAATATATTCTATTTGATTCTGAAATGTATGCACAATTAATATTAATTTTTTTAATTTCTAGAAAAATAAAATTATAATGAACAAAAACAAAAAAAAAAATGCAAAATATAAATAGTGTGACTTAGAAAAGATGGCAAGACAAGGGAATGATTGGTTATTTCTAATTAGATCCATATAATCATACACATAAGTATGCATTTTGATTAAATTATAAATAAAATCATATAGTATGATAACTATGGATGGAATGAGGAAGGATATTCCTTGTATTGTCCCGCTTGTTATTTTTTTTATAATATTGGAATTATCTGTTACAATACACTGTCCCAATTGAGAGGAAAACTATGAATGATTATCTCTAATGATTGGTTTTTGTTCTTCAAACTTAATTTCAAATAAACAACTACCCGATTAATCGGTGGCTCAAATAAGCGGAATCTTCTATATAAAAATATTTATATAGTAATTTATAATAAATTACATTATGCTGTAATTATTAAATTTTCAATAAATATTCTATGTTTTCACATTAACAATATTATTTAACAATCATAATTAAATTTAAATTAAATATTATAATACAATATATAATATAAATTAATATGGTTATAAAGAAATTATATTTTTATATAACACAAACAAAAGTATATTTTCATTTTTTTCCAGATTTACACTTAGTCGTTAATGTATAATTAATGACTAGAATATCTTTGGAAAAAAACAAATTCATTGTATATTACATTATTGATTTTTTTTGGCCTCTGATATGCTATATTTACGATCTTTTAAATTAATTACAACTACAGTAATATTGTCAGCAGAACCCCTATATATAAAAAACAAATATACAATATATAAAACGGTTAAATTAATATTAGATTAAATTGTAAAGTGAAGTTATATATTACCTGTAATAACTTTGTAATGTAATACTTTTTGCACCAAAATGTGGTTCATTTATGCGTTCCTTAATAAACGCAACAGCCTCTTCATTTGTAAATGTATCCCATAAGCCATCTGATGCCAAGACAATAAACATTGGATTATGATCACTAAGATCAAAAGTTAAAATATCAGGATCAGCAATAACTAATTTTTTATCTTTTAATGGATAATCTCCTAAAGCTCGAGAAGTTGCTAATATACCAGCAACTCTCCACACACCATTGAATGTCACTAAACCACCAGCTTTATTTATTCTTTTTCTTTCTCTTTCCTAAAAATTATTTTTAGAAATGAAGTGTATTTTAATAATAAATGCGATTTATATAAATAAAATTATGTACTTGTTGTGGTTTATGATCAAAGGATAAAGGTATAGCATTTCCTTTTCCATCACACATCACACCTCTTGAATCTCCAACATTTGCTACAATTAATTTATTGTCTTCTAGAAGAGCAATCAAGGCAGTTGTGCCTTGTAAAAATTTTAAAAAGTTATTTTTAAATTTAAAGAAACTTAATAAAATTATAAAAATTATAAAAATATATATATAATTACCAGCTATATCCATGTTTTTCTTAGCAGCTTCAACTAATAATCTATCCACTGCTAGTACTTCATCAGTTAATAATCTACCATAATTTATTTTATTTCCATCAAGATAATTTGCAATATCTATTTTTTGAGGCTTTTCTATTGTTCTGCATGGTCTTATCTTACAATTAAAACAAAAAAAATAAATATTTTTTTTATAACTTATATTTAAAAGATAATAATTAATCATACTTCTCTTGTTATTGGTCTTTGTAAACTATCCAATTTATCAAGCAATTCTGGATCAGTTACATCAATATTTTTTTTGCAATCATCTGTCAATGATGTGCTTACAGTTTTACGAAAAGATTTTTTACGTTCAAGATATCCTACATCACTTTTTTCTTCTTTTTTTTCCATTTCTTCATTTTTCTGTATATTTTCGGATACATATGATGTTTTACCAGCTATCATATTTTTTAATTCAATCACTTTTTTATTAATATTTGGAATAAGTTTATCACGAGCATAATTTGCTGCAAACTATTGAGAGAAAAAAAAATATATTAAAATTTTGTATTTATAAATAACAAAAAGATTTAGAATATTAACATATCAGTATACTATATGTCTTAATAATATCTTTTGCTATATTTAAAAGTAGTGACAAATAATAAACTACATTAACTATAATTATATAATTTAACTATTAATATATATTATATTTTTTACTAAAAATATTAATGAAAAACAATTTTTCTGTTAATTTATTTTTGCATGCATACTATTATAATAATATTTAAATTTTTCTATTTAAATAATTATATAAACAATAACAAAATGTAATAATGTAATAATATTTGAAATTAATCTATAATGATATAAATTCTAAGAAATTAATATATATATATATATCTTTACTTATAATATAAATATATATATATATATACTGTTAAAATCTATATTTTAATATTTTATATTTTTTAATTTAATTTTCACTATTATTATCTGACTTTACCATTATAACTTTATATTATAACTTTACCATTATAAAATATTTTTACCTTATTTTTGTGCCTTTAATCTGCAATTTTGAAAGACTATCATCATATCATATCAATAATGTTATAAAAAAATTACAATAAGAATTTAAAATATTATATAAAATTTCAATAAATGAACCTTTTAAAAATATTTTCAATAAATAAACTTTTAAAAATATCCTATTAATACAATTGATTAAATTTTTATAATATCTAAATAAATTTATTTTTTAAATATTTTTTAACTTACTTCTCCACCATGTCCATCAAATATTGCAAATAAAGATACACCTGTATTGTTCATATCTTCATTTACAACAAAACGATCTTCCATACGAGCTCTATGACCTTGAACTGCATATGCAGCAATATGTCCTTGTTTTAATTCCCAACTAAGTTTCACCCCATTATTTACAGAATCATTAACTAAAAATTGTAGTTTTGATACCTAAAGAGATAAAATATTAAGTAATAAATAATTTTTTAAATAAATTAAATAAAATTCAATTATATAACTAATATTATCTATTTAATTATAAATTATTATATAATTTATTTTTTTATATTTATTTTTTACATACTTTTGATGTTGTACGACCAAGCGTATATTGAATTCTACCTAACAATGATCGGCTCCATACATCAACAGCTTGTATATAAAATAGAATTATTGCCAAAACTGCACCACAAATTAACACTTCTGGCTTAAACGCATATACTCTCATGATCTTCCAAAAATAACCCAAAGGAGTATTTATTCCAGCATTTAATCCTGTGGGAATACCCACTGCAAACTTTGATACTAGCTTCATATATGATACATATGTCTGTTACACAATCCCATAAATGTAAAATTAACGATATGTTTGATATTTATAAAGAAAATTTTATAAATAAATTTTAAATGTTCAAACATATAAATAAGTAAATATTATTATCTATTATTGATTAATAAAAAGATGACAAATGAACTTATATTGTTTTATATGTTACAAAAATTTGAGAGCAATCAATCGAAACTATTTTTGAATACAAATTACGCGAAATTGTAGATCAAATATATGATAAGTATTCTTACAAAAAATATTTTTCTAAAAAAAAAAAACAAACATTATATTTGATTATTTTTATATTACCTGATATAAAATCTTGTCTTCTAGTTCGTCATCCATAATCTAATACAAAAAATATCTTGAATTAAGCCAGTTTTCTTGTAAATTTGTATGTCAATTATATTAATAATTATTTGTGAACAGATAAATATTATAGAGCACCAAATATACATGAAAATTATAAAAAATTAAAAAATCATCGAAAATTCATATAATTATTTCTTTGAAAAAACTTTTAAAATCTTCAAGAAAAAATCTTCTGTATATTATTTAATATCTACAGCAGACGATGCCAAATTACAAACGTTGTTGTAGATAGATGTTTGACCTCACGCCGCAATTTTAAGCGGCATTACAGTATTCCATATTATTTATAATTAATTAGAATTATCTTATTTATAAAATTTAAATATTTTTCAATTATATATAATATTTTTTAATATTTTTTAAACTAAGTTTAAAACATTTATTTCTTTCAGATATATAGATAAATATAGATTAAACTAATAAAAAAAAATAAAATAAAATTTATTAAAGTATATTTTTATAGAAAAATATTGAAATATATTATGCTTTTAATTTATTTAATAATATATATATTTTTATAATCATAATGCGATATAGATATCTTTAATTGTAATTTTTATATTTATTTATTTTTATATTATTACAATTTTTAAAAATATTTTTGCAGCAGAACATATAAAAAAAAATAAAATTTAATATTATTAAAACGAATATAAATATGATTTTGATTATTCCATTATAATTAAAACTTTATTTGGTTGTAAAATTAAAAATTGTAATTTATTATGATTTCTTATAGTTATAAAAAGACCAAGAATTTCAATAATATAAAATTATAATAATAAAAAAAAAATCATTATAAGCATTAGTCAAAACTTTATAATACTTTACAATACTTTATATTTATAATATTAATTAAATTAAAACTTAAAAACATAAAAACAGAATTAGAATATTTAGCTATTTAACTTTATTTGAAGAATAAGTAATTATTGTATTACATATATTTATATATCTCTTATGTATATTTATGTAATATATAGTATATATAATTTCTAAGGATAATATTATATAGGTTGCAACGTGTTTAAATAGTATTTTGTATATAATGTATATACCGGATATATATATATATATATATATATATATATATATATATATATATATGTGTATTTGCAGCGATGTATTACGCTGTAAACTGCATAGAGAGAACTGTCATGCGTTGCTACGACGTGAGTTTAGAAGCCGCGTAAATATGGCCGCGGTAATAATCTGTGGTTAATATTGTCCAATGTAATGAGTATGCGTGATGTTCATGATTGCTTTAGTTGGCGAACGGTGATGAGATCAATGTGTCATCAACTAAGATGAGCGAAAGGAAGTTTACCCGCGGCCTGGGTAAACCGGGTATGGCCGCTCAATTACGAGAGACTGTCTCTCAGGTAGTACGTGAAAGTACGGTACAGGTAGGTTTCTCTACCTGATACATTTGCCGCTAAATTTTATACAGATTTTTTTATTATTTTTCGAAAAAAAACATGTAATTAATTAATACTAATGAAAATATATTTTCCTTTTAATTATTTATCAGGAACTTTATAACATCATTAATTCATTATTTATGATAATTACTGTCAACTAACCCGGGAATAACTATAAATATTTCAAGCTAAAGAAGAGATAAGCATGATGCTAAATATCAATTTTTTACTTGTATTTTTTAAATTCCATCCATTATTTTAATTTCTTATGTAGTAAATTGAGATTCTTTTAAAGATAATATTATTCACATTGAAACATTTCCATTTATGGTAATAGCTTCATTTATTATTTGTTAAATATTTTTTTTAGTTAAAAAACAAATAATTTCTTATTTTTAGATAAAATTATATTTTTATACAAATTTATTTATAAATTAATATTTAATTCTTAAATATTATGTTAAAAGTTTTAATATACATATATATAAATTATATATTTATATATAATAATTATTATAGCTTTTAATTAAAAATGTATAATTTTATAGTTTTTAATTATTATAATATTTTTTTTACTTTTTTATTATTTATTTTATACAAATATTTTAATTTCAGAATAAACCACATTTAGTAGAACCTATAGATTTTGAAAGTTTTGTATTAAAGAATAAAACTTTATTACAAAATGATCCTCAGAGAGAGCTTCTATTATATCCTCAAGATGATGTTTCAGTGAGTATTTCTTATCTATTTAAAAAAATTTACATCCGTTGCATGAATAGATAAATCATCATATAGATTCATATATAGGATATTAATAATATGCTACTTTTAAATCTATTTTTTTAAAATTATAATACAGGATTTTTAAAAAATTTTTTTATTTATAAAAATGTTATATTTTAATGTCTTATAACATAGGTATATTTATAATATATATGATAAATATATAATTAATATTTAATAATAATATATATTTAATATTTATTTATTATAAATGTATAATTACATATATAAAATTATTATATAAATAATTTACGAAAATATAATAATATATATATAATTGTAATAAAAAAAAGGAAAAATATGGAAAATTATAAAAAATATTATGAAAAAATGTTAATTTGATTTTAATTATTTTTATTGTTTTGTTATATCTTTTTTTAATATAGCAAGTGGTATTACCTAGAAGATACCGTACTCTTGTACCAACTGTATCACAAACTTCAGATAATGAGGAAGGAGGAGAAAATCTTCTTACAAAAGAATGTTTACGAAGTTATACATCTAATTGGAATCTCATACATTATAAATATTCAGCATATAGTGGAACTTATCTTGAATTACCTAAGTATGTCCTTATGTTTCTAGTGATATATATATATATATATATATATATATATATATATATATATAATATTGACAAATATTTTTAAATGTTTTAATCATGAAATAATTTAATTAATTAATAATAAATTAATAATATAATAAAATAATAAAATAAATAATATTTCATATTAATGAAATAATGTTTTGTACTTTAATATTAATTATTCCAATATTTTTTTTGATAATATATTATATATATATTTTATATTAAATATATAATAAAGTATATTGTATTAATTTTTTTATATTTTCTTATTTTTTAGAATAGCAAAAATAGAAGATCTGAAAGATGAAGTATATGAAATAGATACAGAAGTAGATCAGGTTGATGAGGTAAAATATTTTTTATTTTTTTTTTTCTTTTTTTATATAAAAACAATTTGAGATAAAACTAATTTAAAAAAAATTTAATTTAAATATTTATTTTTATAACATTAAATAAAGCTAATTTTTATATTATTTATATTTTGTTTTTTATTGTAAAATAATAAATTTATTTTAAAAAAGATATTAAATTTATTTAATTTTATTAGGAATTAACAAAGAATAATGGAATAACAAAAGAAGGTTATTTAATGAAAGGACCAGAAATTGGTAGTAGTGATCGTATGTTTGCAAATATTGGTTCAAAATCATTCAAAAGAAGGTTTTGTCATCTTAGGCAAGAAGTTGATGGCACATACATTCTTGAACTTTTTAAAGATGAAAAAAAAGGTGAAGCTAAATTGACAATAGTAATGGATTTTTGTACTGAAGTTGTTAGAAATTCAAAACGTGGAAGATATTGTTTTGAATTAAGAATGAGCGGGACTCATAAATCATATACTTTAGCAGCAGATAATGAAACAGATATGCAGGATTGGTTACTAAAATTGAGCTCAGTATTACAACATTATAAACAACAAGAAGAAAAACGTGCTGCTTCATTAGAAAGAGCATGTAATACACCTCCTCCTTCTCCACAACCTATGCAGGTATTAGAAATATAAATAAATATTATTTGAATTTTTAATATTTGAAATTTATATAAATGAACTATTTTATATATAATTCTATTTGATTTTATTATTTGTAGGTTTATGGAACACTCAAAGGCTTGGAGCAAAGTATGAATCCACAATTGATAAAATATTCTAGGGAAACAGATACTAGTATAGCATTAGCGAGACGAGAAAATCGTAAACAATTATTTAGTATTTATCCTCATATACCACATATTAAACAACAGTTGGGAAATTGTAATGAACAAAATATTGATCCATATAAAGAACAATTTGGACAAAGAATTTTTGTAAAATGTGAAAGTCTTAAATTCAGATTACAAGCACCAATAGATGAAAAGGAATCATTATGTCAAGTGGAACCTTATCAAACTACATTAAGTCTTTATGATGCAAGAAATGGTAGAAAACTAACTGAAAATTTTCATTTCGATATTAATCATGAAGTTATTCAAGAAATGATAAAAGAATTAAGTCCTGTAGGTATTATGACAGAATCTACAGAAAATATTAAACTACCAAATGATTTGAAAAATATACCGTTAGATTGGATTAAATATCCAAAACAGGTTTGTTTTTTTTTTTATTATTGAATTTTTAATATAATATTATTAATATTATTCTATATTATCAATAATAATCTATATTTAATAATAATAATAATAATCTATATTTTCTTAGGCCATATTTAGTATTAGTAATCCTCATCCTGATATATTTTTGGTTGTAAGAATAGATAAAATATTACAAGGAAATATATGTCAAACTTCTGAACCATATTTAAGGGCTACAAAAGATCCACGATTAGGTTTAAAAGTACATAAACAAGTTAGAGCATGTTGCCAAAGGTAATCTTATATATAGATATATTATATTTAAAAATTGTATATTTGTTTGTGTAATATATTTTGTTTAATAATTATAATTAAAAACAGATTGGGAAATTATAGAATGCCATTTGCTTGGGCTGCTAGACCATTATTTAGATTATATAGTAATGAATTAGATACATCATCAGATTTTCCTGCAATATACAGACAAGAAGGGAATAAAATAAAAGATGAAGAACTACTCAAACTTCTTTCAGAGTATAGAAAGTATGTATTATAAACATATATAATAAATTATTCAAATACATTTTGATATTTTTTATTATAGGCCTGAGAAACTTAGTAAATTGACTGTGATACCTGGTTGGTTGAAAATAAAAATTGAGTCAATTACAGATTTGTCTGATAGTATGTATTTTGAAGGATTATTAATATTTTTCTAATAGATATAATATTTTTAATATATAATACATTTTGGTTTATTTTTATTCTTTTTTTATAGATACATTATCTACATCTTTAGCACCTTTAAAACCATTTCCATTACCACCAATATCTGAACCTACTTTTGAAATTGCAGAATTTGAAAGTATTTCAGAAAAAGATGTTCATCCATATACAACTTATATTAATCATCTTTATGTATATCCACAAACTCTTTGCTTTGATACTCAAAAAATATTCACGAGAGCTAGAAACATTGCTTGCATTATTGAATTACGAGATGATGATAGTGAAAATACTACACCTTTAAGAGTATATAAAATATTGCTTTATAAATAATTGCGTTATTAATAAATACTAATTTCATCTTTTTATAATAGTGTATATATGGAAGACCCGGTACTGCACTTTTGTGTTTACGAGCGTCTTGTGCAGTTTTACATCATAATGCAATTCCTTCTTGGTACGAAGAAATTAAGATACGGTTACCACCGAAACTTCATGCTAAGCATCATTTACTTTTCTCTTTTTATCATATAAGTTGTGATATGAATAAGAAAAAAGAAAATGGTGTTGAAAATTGTGTTGGTTATGCTTGGTCTCCCTTGTTACATAAAGGAAGGTATGCTAATTGTGATTTATATTATTAATAAAATTAATGAATCTAATTTTTGTAATATATAAATGTAATATTTAAAAAAAAAACTATTTTAATTATTTCATATATATTTCATATATTTAATATATAATAATATATATATATATATGTATATATATATATAATAATTATATACATTTTATATAGATTAAATGTAGATATGGATATGAATGTACAAACACTACCTGTAGCGACACATTTACCACCAGGTTATCTTTCAATACAACCTCTTGGGTTAGGCAAAGGGGTAAAAATTTTTGTTTTATTAATGTGAAAAAATAACAGAATATAATGATTATTTGCAATTATTATTCCTAAAATTTAAAAAATATAATTTTCATTTTAGAATGCGGGACCGGAAATTATATGGGTTGATTCCCAACGGCCAGTATTTACAGTAGCATTTCAGTTGATTTCAACAGTATTTACTCGTGATGTACATTTGCATAATTTATTTGCTCACATGGAACGTATCCTAGATACAAAATTAGGAGCAGTACCAGCAGATTCAGAAACCTGCAAAATATTAAAAGCTGCTCATGCTGTACAGTTAGTTACTGTTATTACATTTCTTCCTACTATTTTAAATCAATTATTTACTTTATTAATTTCTACAACAAATGAAGAAGTTGGTTTATATATTATAAGAGTTTTAATACATTTTATAAATATGGTACATGAAGCTGGTAGAAAAGAAACACTTCAAGCTTATATCAAGGTAAACATTATTATATAATATAATAAAATTCATTTTATTAAAATGAAATTTATTAAAAAATTATTTTAAATATTTTACATTAATTATTTTATATTAATATATTTTACAGTTTGTTTTTGTACCACCTTCTCAAGGAAACTACATTTTCACAGTTCATGAACAATTAGGAAAACATCTTCCTACATTATTGCAACTAAGCAATACTGATTTTTTAGTAGTAAATAAATTTATGCATCACTCTAGTTTCTTTTTTGAGATAATGATTAAAAGTATGGCACAACATTTGTTATCAACAGGAAGAATAAAAGTAATAATAAAGTTTTACAATATATGTAAAATATTGTAATTAAATCATATTTGGAATGAAATTTAATTCAATTAATAATTTAATTATTTTGTAGATGCATAGAAACGAAAGATTTTCTAAAGAATATCATGAAAAAATTCGAAGTTTAGTGGAAGTTATTATGCCTTATCTTATGAATAAATATAAAGAAATGCCAGTTGAAACTCATGAATTGAATAAAAGTCTTGCACAATTCTTAAAGGTAAATAAATGCAATATAAATAAGCAAAAAATAGTAAAATCAATAATTATTAATCTAAATATTATATCATTTATTTTTTTTAAATGACAATATTTTATTATTTTATTGTGATATATTTATATTTATACATTTATTTATAATAGAGATGTCTTACATTTATGGATCGTGGATTTGTTTTCTTTTTAATAAATTTATATATGGATAATTTTTCTCCTGGTGATCAACGTACATTACATGATTTTAAATTTACATTTTTACAAATAATCTGTTCACATGAACATTATATATCATTCAACTTACCAATGATGCAATCACGAATTACTTCCAGAGGTAAAATTAATTAATATTATATTATATTTGATATTTAAAATTATAATATAATCATTTTATGCTTTATTTAGAAGATACAGAGAGTGATCCAGAATGTGATGGTATGTTAAGTCATACACTCCCGTGTTTATTGTTATTGTAGCTAGTGAATGGGAGTTGCACAGAATTATCTCGTTATTAATCACTATGAATCAGTAGATGTTTAGAAAATAATTTCATTCTTATTTATTGCTATGCAAGACTGTTTCATTATATTATATTAAAATGCACTAAAAATTGTGGAATTTATAAAATACTATATAATTTTGCAATATTTAATACAATAAGATAGATTTACATAAATTTATTTTATATTGGTTATTATTATTAGATAATTATCATATTTTTTTATGTAAAATTTTATATTTGTATCTTAATATTTATTACTTAAAAACATTTTAATGCAAAAGAAATGCATGAATTTGCAAATAAGATTGCAATTATAATTAACGAAATAATTAATATTATTAAATGATGAACAATTTTATAAAATATATTTTTTTCATTTAAATAATGTCTATAAAATAATTAATAATTTATAATAAACTAAAGAAAAAAATTTCATTTAGTTATTTTAATTTTATTTATTATCTTCAATATAATTAGGTGGCCCTTGTATGTGCATATTTTTCTATTCTCATATTATTTAAGATTATAATATATCAAATAAATTAATTTTAAATATTTCTTACAGATTTAATAAGTGAATATTGTTTATCTGAAGATTTTTGCAAACATCATTTCTTAGTTGGACTTTTAATGCAAGAAGTTAGAACATCTTTAAATGAAATTGTACAAATTCGTAAAGTAGCAATAGCTACATTGAGAGATTTAATGGCAAAACATGAACTTGATGAGAGATATCAAAATAAGGTAAACTATTTTTATTTATTTTTTTATGTTTTTATAAATTATATTTTAATATGATTATTTTTTAAATACAAATATTATTTAAATATAATTTGAAAATAATATAATTTTATTATAGGGTCAATTAAGTAGAATAGCATCCATTTATATACCATGGTTAGGTATTGTATTAGAAAATCTACATCGATTACAATCTATACATGACAATAGTAAAACAGAAATTAAACAAAATGGTGCCAATAGAATATCAACTAGTAGTTCATTTTTGGCAAATAAAGATACTGCAAGTAATGTTACAACCACTGGAACTCCAAAATCAATTCATAGGTATACTTAAAGTGAATTTGATAGTGTTATTTTGTTTGAAAAATATCCAAGTGAAAAAAATTAAATTTATATAAAAAAATATATATAGGCTTACATTACATTTGGAGACTCAATCTCCGATAAGAGCATCTATGCATCTACGAGATTCTACATACTTCGCAGCCATAGCAGGTCAAGGTTTAGTTAATGGATATTCTTGTACTAGTATAGAATCAGATACATCAACAATATCTGGTGCTTCTCAATCTAATATATCTCAAGAAACTACTATTATTCGTGAATCAATTGAAAATGGTACTGGCGAAAAAAAAAGACATTCTCGTTCTTTAAGTGTTACTCAATCATCACCTAGATGTGATAAATTGCAGTCATCAGAAGTTAAAGATATTTTACTTTGTTTTTTATTTGTGATAAAATATTTGGGTGATCATCAAGTTATTGCTTGGTGGCAGCAATGCAGTGATTGTGAAATTTTAAGTTTTTTTACAATAATAGAGTAAGTTAATATAAGTTAATATTAAATTAAAAAAAAACTATTTTTGATATAAATATATTATATATTATAATATATTTATATTATTAATTTTTGATTTTAGAATGAGTCTTCATCATTTTAAATATATTGGTAAAAGACAAATAGCTACAAATATGGTAAATAATTCTGGGAAGCCTCGAACAGTGAAAGCAATGACATTACCAGCTAGAATGGCACCTCCTGATTTTTCTAATGAAGGACCTACTACTAGTACTTTGCAGCCACATAATACTACTGTAAGAGAAAATCTTGTTGAAAATGATAGTGGAAAGATGCATCAAGTTTTATTAGAAGCGAATATGGCAACAGAAGTTGGTCTTATTGCATTGGATTGTTTAGGATTATTTTGTATTCATTTTAAGGTATAAAATAATTTTAAAAAATTTAGATTTGATATATTATATTGTATGTTTTTTATATTTTAAATATATTTTATATTTTTATATTTAATTTTTATATTTTTTATACTTTTTTTATAGGATGTACTTTTAGCAACAGATGGTGACAATCCCATTATGCAAAAAGTATTTAACATATACTTATCATTTTTGCAAGTTGGACAGTCTGAAACTTTATTACGTCATGTTTTTGCTAGTTTTAGAGCTTTTTTGAATAATTATTCTATAATTCTGTTTCAAGGTATAAAGTTTAATAATTAAATGGAATTTTTTTGAAATAAAAAACAATTAATATTTAATAATTTTAATTGAGTGATTATTATTTTATTATTCTTATAGGCAATGCAATTTTATGTGGTCGTTTATGTTATGAATTATTGCGTTGTTGTAATAGTAAGTTAAGTTCTATCAGACAGGAATCCTGTGCTTTACTTTATCTTCTTATGAGAAGCAATTTTGAATTCACTAGTAGAAAAGGATTAACTAGAGTTCATTTGCAAGTAAGAAAAGATCAAAAAGATAATTTTTCTTTTTTGGATTAATTATAATTATATTTTTTATAAATATTAATACATTATATTTATAAAAAGGTAATAATATCTGTTTCTCAAATGCTTGGAAATGTTATTGGATTAAATAATTCAAGATTTCAAGAATCATTATCATTAATAAATAGTTATGCTTCATCTGATAAAGTGATGAAAGGTACTGGTTTTCCAGTTGAAGTTAAAGATCTTAATAAAAGAATTAGAACGGTTTTAATGGCCACAGCTCAAATGAGAGAACACAACAATGATCCTGAAATGTTAGTAGATTTACAACATAGTTTGGCTAATTCTTATGCTAGCACACCTGAACTGAGACATACATGGTTAGAAACTATGGCTAGAAATCATGCAAGAGATGGAAATTTTTCAGAGGTATATATTTTAAAATTTTATTAAATATAATTTTTAAATGAAAAAATATTTATGATATTATATTCTCATTATTTTCTTAGGCTGCTTTTTGTCAATTACATATTGCTGCATTAATAGCTGAATATTTGAAATTAAGAAAAGTTCATACATGGGGAGCAGAAGCCTTTGATAAGATTTCCAAAAATATTTCTAGAGATGAATGCAGTCTTAAACTTGATGCTGGTGAGATTTGTATGTTTTACATGTATTTATATTTTGTATTTTATATTTTTATTATTTTTAATTCTCTTTTTCATTTTCGTATTTTTTAATGTATATATTTATTAATTAGAAATTTAGATTAATTTTAAAATTTTTTTTGATTAATATAAATATTAAAAAATTATTTGAAAATAAAAATTACATCTTTTAAAAATAAAATTTCATAAACATATATAATGGAATTATTTTAGGTGTACAAGATATTCATTACAACGAATGTATACTTCTTGAACAATTAGAAATTTGTGCTGAGATGTTGGAAAAAGCAGAACGTTTTGAACTTCTTGGACATTTATACAGATTAATAGTTCCTATGTATGAAGAGAAACGAAATTACGAAGCGTTAGCAAATTGTTATTCTCATTTGGCACAAGCATGTAATAAAATTGTTGAAGTTACAAAATCCGGAAAAAGACTTCTTGGAAGATTTTATAGAGTTGCATTTTTTGGTTCAGTAAGTATTAATATTTGATAATGTTCTTTTTATTTATATATAATTTGTAATAATTATATTTTTCAGGCATATTTTGAGGATGAAAATGGACAAGAATATATTTATAAAGAACCTAAAGTTACATCTTTATCAGAAATTTCAGAACGTCTTCATCATTTATATTCTGAAAAATTTGGCTCGGAAAATGTTAAAATGATAATGGATTCTATACCTATTGATATAACTGAATTAGATCCAAAAATAGCATATATTCAAGTGACGCATGTCACACCTTATTTTGAAAAATTTGAATTAGAAATACGGCAAACAGAATTTGAGCAGAATCATAATGTATTATGCTTTATGTTTGAAACTCCATTTACTAAAGAAGGAAAACCAAGAGGTAGTCCAGAAGAGCAATGGAAACGTAGAACAATTCTTACAAGTAGGTTTGTCTCAATTTTATTTATGGTTTTATTTATAAATATATACTTTAATTTGTATTATATGATTTTAGCACAATATTCTTTCCCATATATTAAAAAACGTATTTTAGTAGTTGAGAAACGAATAATGGAACTGAGTCCAATTGAAGTTGCTTTAGATGAAATGCGACAACGTGTTCAAGAATTAGAAGATGTAGCTCTTATAGGTCCAACAGATGTAAAAAAATTGCAATTAAGATTACAAGGAAGTATATGTGTTACTGTGAATGCTGGACCACTTGCATATGCCTCTGCATTTTTAGATCCTGCTCTATCTCCACAATATCCAGATGATAAAGTTGAAGAATTAAAAGATATCTTCAGGTATATTTTAAAAAAAATTTTTTAAAAAATATATCTTATGAAATATATATATATATGAAATTATTTCTTTAAATATCCCGTATTGATTTTTGATTATTAAATTATAATTTCATATTATGCGATTTTTTCAGAGAATTTGTTAAAATATGTTACACAGCTCTTCAAATAAATAGCAAACTAATTACATCTGATCAACATGAATATCAAGAAGTATTACGTGAAAATTATCAGAAACTTTGTCAAAATTTATCTTCATTACTTGGAGAACCTATTTGGCCTGATGAACAAATTGGAAATTTTAAACGTAACAGCGCTGCTTTATTTAGTGCTATCAGTGGTGCTAATAATCATACAAATACAGCTTAAAATAAAGAACTATTAAAATGAAATCATCTGCAATTAAATTAGCTTTATTTTTTATGCATTTTTTTGTATAAGTGAATGGTACAAATTGGGTTCTAATTACATTAACCCATGATTAATTTGCATACACTAAAACAATTTCGTTATAAATAATGAATAAATGAATGTCATTTATAATCATGTTTATAATCGTAAGTAAAATTATTATTATATATATATTTAAATTTCTTAATTTTTTTATCAAATTTTTTTATAATCAAATTTATTTTTTTTTATATATTGCTGATATATCATGATTAATTTTATTTATTTTTTTTTCAAATTATAAATAAGAAATAACTAAGATTTTTCTATTTTTTTTAATAGAACAAGAGAATATAAAAATATCATTCTAAAATATTATTAAAAATATTTAATTTAAAAAACATTTTAAAATGACATATTGCTCTCTTTAATTAGTGTAAAAATATTACTCGAGGCCTATTTCTTAGAATTAATTCACTGCCATTTTCATATATTTAATACATATTCTGTCTTTTTTAGATAATTGTGTCAATTGAAATTTTATATATAGACAAAAACGATAAGATACAAAAAAATACTATTTAGATATTTTATTTCTATGAAAGATATTAAAATACATATTAAAATTTTCCTAGTTGCAAAATTTATAATAATCTATATTGATATATAATTAAGAATATTATATATATATATTTATTATTATACATTTAAATCTAGTTAAATGTAGTATATTTTGGTGTCAAGCACCTAAAGGGGCATTTATACATATACAGAATGTTATTAAATATATGGAATCTTTAGAGAATAGATTCTAAACACTAAAAAAATGTGAAAGTTGATTAAAATATAAAAATTTAATATGATATGACATGATCCAATATGATTTAATTAATCAATATTAAATCGTTTATAAATCATTTGAAAAATAAACTTCAATTAATATTTTTAAAAATCAAATTTTATATTTGTTCTGATATTCGAATCGATTTTTCAAAGATATTCTACGAGTATTTAATAGTATTCTGTATATGTACATATTTCGTAAGAATTCAATGATTTGTATATTAAAATATGTTAAATGTGTAGAGTTTAATTTGTATATATTTGTATAATTTATTCTATATATATATATATATGTATATATGTATTATGTAAAGAAGATGGAGCTAGCAATTTTACATTTATTCAATTATTATTAATTGAAGGAGGAGATTATAATATAATCTATTACATGTGTGAATATGCACATATCACAAATGTGAACAAATTTTAATTTTTAAACTTTTGTATAATTTTTTTTATAAATTATGTTTCATAAAAAATTAAATTAAAAATAAAAAAACAAGGTTTTATATAGTAGATTATTTAAATGCATGTGAAATATTTATATCTCCTCATTTTAATTAATAAAATTTTCTGGACTATGTACTTAACAAGAAAGTATTTTTAATAATTAAACAAATTTTTGTTTTATATTGTACGCATATCTTCTTTATATAATTTTCTTGTGATAAATTTCTAACAGGGAGTAATATTTTATCATATTTACACATTAACTTGATTTTTTTTAAAAATGTAAATAAGAACACAAATATTTGAATTTTTACAATATATAAAAAATATAGAATTAAATATTTAATATTTCATAAAATTGAATAGCTTATTATTTTTATTACATACAAAATATCATATTAATAGAAAAAATTTTGTTTTATACAGATTTTATTTTTTATTTAATAAAATTTCGCTGAATATTATATGTATAAAGCAATGATATTAATTGTGTTATAAATATTATTCGAAAAAATTTTTGCAAAATTTATGTATTATTGTATGTAATCAATTTATATTGTATATGCAATTGTAATTAGTATATATAAAATATTATGTTTTAGAATTTATCTCATATGTGCAAAAATTGTTTTATTGAATACACATTTTTTATATGCTTTATACATTTGCAATTTTGGTAGTACAAAACTGCTTATATAATACTGCAAATAAAAAATAATAAACGCACAAATATACAATTACAAAAAAATGATTCATTTTAAAATTTAGTGCAATTATATAATATATAATAATGTATTAATAGTTTTTATATTTTATTCATTATTGAATATATAATTATGTGATTTTTAACATTAATATTTTATTGTTAAAATTACAATTTTATTATATATTTTAATATTAATTTGAGAATTTGCTAAATGGATGTACAGTTCTCATATTATAGAAAAAAAAAGGCTAAGTGAGAAATTATATATTTCAATATGTAAATTACAAAATACTAGGCTTATAATAAAATTTAGTTATAAAATAAAACTATGAAACTATGAAATATTCGACTGTTGTAAAACTTGTGTGCCATGGCATATTATTTCTTTTATTCAGACTGCACTTAGTGATTAGTTATAATATAAATTAGTATTGCACAGATGAGTCTGAATATTTGGAAATACATGTTGTTATTCGTCTCAACTGATATAATAAATAATACTACTAAAAATAGAAATAATTATACTTATTAAAATTATATTATAAATTGTTTATGTTAAAAAGTAATTATGTTTAAGAAGTAATTATATTTTGAATATATGATAACATATTGATTTAGCAGGAATTTAAGTTAGATTAATTTTCAAAGAGATTCATTTTTTTTTCAAGTGCAAGTTTTAAAAAATTCTTTATATAAATAAATGAGGCAATAACATTATAAAATTCATTAAAATTTTTAATCAAGTATATATATATATATATATGTTCAAATTATAATTATAGTAATTAAAAGATCAAATATATTAATTATTATAACATATTTAAAATTAATTATGTATTACAAATCCTAAAATTATGTTATAAATATTTTTTAAAACTGAATTGTGAAAATTTAGTTATATTGCTTTATTTTATACATTATATGCATATATATATACATATATATGTGTATGTGTATTTATTTGATTAAATTTTATACATATATATATATATAATGTAATATTTAATTGATTATTATATAAACGAATATATGATAATGACAGAATTGTTTCAAATTTATTATGTGAAATTTGAAGATATGTTTTGAGATATAGTGCCTCTTTAGTTGCAAAAATTTGAATAAATGAAAGTCAGAATGCTGTCCAATATGTTAAAAAGAATGATTTTGATAACAACTTAAATATAAGTCTGACCATAGTTTATAATATATTGCACAAAATACGTGATTAATAATATGAACTTTTATAAAAAGAAAAAAACATGTAAACATATAAGAAAAAAAAGAGTTCATAAGTATTCAATAATAAAAATGAATATGGCGCATGAAATAAATGTTGCAATTATGTAAGTAATGCAGTGTAATCATAAGTTTAACAGATAAAATTGAGCACTAATACTATAATAGAAAATTGCTTTTTGAATTTTGTTTTTTTATCTGTTACATATATATTGAATTTATAAATAAAGATATGTAATATCAATTAGTAATTGCATTAAAAATTATATCAAATGACTTTGTATGTTTTATTGAATCTTAATATTGCGAAAATAACAAAATGATTTGTTTATTAAATTAAATCAATATAACAATAAGTTTACAGTGTAAGTTTATATATACTAGCTTATTTCATATTTAAATTATTCTGATAAAATATTATTTATTGTGGATTAATGAAGTCATAACTATTAGTATATTATAAAATACTATAAAAATATAAATTATTATGTTATTGATATTATGTTTATTGATTCATTGTGATTAAAAATAATAAAAATAATGATGAAAACAATATGATTCTTTTTTATTGTTAAAATAAGTTAAAATTGATGAATTACATTAATAAATTATAATATAAATTATAAAATAGATAATTTATAAAAATAATTATTTGTATTATTTGTAATATAATTAGTTGCAGAATATTCATGGTAACTTCTTATCCGAAACTGGTTTTAAATTTTATATGCGATTTTTAAAATCGAATGGTATATCGATTTATGGTTTACATCAACGACCTCTAGTGAGAATATACTATTTACGATATCATACACGAAATAAAGATAGTCGATAATATTTCTTATTGACGATCAGCTGTTTTGAAAACGAACAAACAAATATTACATTAAGAAGAAAACTTAATCGAGTTTTGTATTGATAGATATTCAATATTTTATAAATAAAATGACAACGGCCGCAAGACCTACGTTCGAACCTGCTAGAGGAGGACAAGGACGCGGTGAAAAAGATTTAAGTGCAATATCAAAACAATACAGCAGCAGAGATTTACCATCACACACGAAATTAAAATACCGGTATTATGTTATTTTTTTTATTTTTGTGTGATATGTATTTATTTTTATTTTTATTTTGAACAATTTTTTGTAACTTTTTGAAATGAATAATCAAACCTAACCTTATTCATTTACAACATTAATGAATTTCATTTACAGAGAACATGGACAAGGAACTATAGAGGAATTGCGAAATCGGGATTTTCGTAAAGAATTAGAAGAACGTGAACGTGAAAGAGAAAAGGAGAAAAGTTCTAACCGTCGTATGATAGAACCACCTCGAGAAACTTCTACAACGAGTGCTAAAAGACAGAAAATTGACCAAGTACCTACAGCAAGTTTAGATGCAGATGATCCTCTTGACGATGATGATTCAGAGTCGGAAAGCGATGAAGATGATACTGCTGCTTTATTAGCAGAATTACAACGTATTAAAAAAGAAAGGGCTGCGGAACAAGCTAAAAAGGTAAAATGTTTGTATATTTTATTCATAAATTCAATTTTATTCTTTTATATATGTATGTAATTAATATTTCTATTTTATTTTATATTTTTTATTTTGCAGGAAATGGAGAAACGACAGGAGGAGGAAAGAATAAGAATGGAAAATATTCTTTCTGGAAATCCTTTACTAAGTTATTCTTCCCAGAGTGGAAGAACAGATATGAAAGTCAGACGAAGATGGGACGATGACGTTGTATTCAAAAATTGTGCTCGTTCCGAACCAAAAAAGAAACATGATGTATTCATAAACGATTCATTAAGAAGTGAATTTCATCGTAAATTTATGGAAAAATATGTTAAGTGAATGAACTATATAAAAAGTACATTATTTGTTTGTATATAGTTTTAAGTTAATATTACCGTATGTTAATATGTAAGTATCTCATGTTATGCTTACAAATAGTATAAGAAATTATTCTTAAAACTTTAAAAATGGATTACGGATGGCTACAACTTCATAAGCATGTTATTAAATTACATATTATTATATCCAATTCTGTGTACACACGTATATACGTATATGCGTGTTGATTAACGACACGTTACACACACACAAAATTTACTAAATTAAAATACGAACAATTAATAGCCATCGTACAATTTGAATCTAAAAATAGAAGGCGTCATCAAAATTTGCGATATTTTATTTCATTGAACAAGATCCAGAAAATTTTATTGCCCGCAATTTTTCTTTTATGCACGCGTTCGTTTACGTACTCTCGATCTATCTCGAGGAGGTCCACTCTAACAATTTCGCAAAGAAATCGTTAAATACTTCATATGTAAAAATAAGCGTATAAATAATTGGAGTGAGAGAGTAGAGGGAGAGGAGCAGGGTGAGCTAGAGTGGGGTAAGGTGAATCAAGGTAGAATGTATTGGTCTGACAGAGATGGTTGATTGTGTGAGGGGGGAAAAGGAAGAGAGAGAGAGAAAGAGAGAAAGAGGTAGAATAGAGGGAGAGAAAAAGAACAAGCTAGCCGAGTATACTGGAAGTTTGTCCAGGCAATGTAGGTATGTGTTTCGGTAGCGGTGCGATCCGGCCTCGGCGGTGGTGGTGCTGACGGCAGCGCGTGTAAACCGCTGGGTCAAGTATAACCGGTCCCAGGGTCCCCGGAGCAGCCGGAGGCAGCAGGCAGTCTACCGGTACGACGCGCAGCTGGTTATCGCCGGTAGACTCCCTGGCACCGACCTGGCCAACTAACGCAACAGGGACACACGAGGGACCGGCTCGACTCGACCGGCAGAGAGACAGAGAAAGAGAGACGACCGTTCACTGGTAGATCGCTTCAAGATGATTTCTGGGAAGAGATATGTCGTACGTTACGGTACGACCGATCGGTTCTCTGTGCGGTTGAATTCGTCATCGCCAATTTCATCCTCTTCGCCTTCTTCTCGAACCTTCAAATTAGGAGAGATGCCGCTTAAATACCATTTTTCGGATCTGGCTAACTCGCGATCCTCGTGGTAGTATTTACAATTTTCATTGTGTTGATGTGACTATAATTGATATTTTATTCGAGAAGTTTCATTCCAAGTAATTCATGCGTGTCGTTCATGTGTAGTAATATAAACTTTGAGAAGATTTATTTTCACGATAATTAGATCATAGATCGTTACATCTTTCTTGGACTCTTTAAAACAATAAAATTAGTGTATGACGACTAGTTTTATAACTTGATCACGATCGATAAAATAAATAATTTAAATGAAATTATATAACAATCATGGTTCGCTTTAACCAATTGCAATAACGATGAAAATTTTCAAATGCGAAAACAATTATTTCCCATATTTTCATATCATCAATCGATCAACAAAGTTTAAATAAAAATCTGATCTCATTTTATTTTTCGCAAAAATTTAAATTATCGTTAAATTTTCTTGATGCGAATCTAATATCTAATTTTTTGAAAAAATGAAACGAAAGGAAAAAGATATATGCTGGAGGAAATGCAATGGTAAATTGGTAGACACACTGGTCGAACTCGGTGCGCTAAAAATGCAGAGTTGTCGAGTTTTCTTCAAGAGGATAATCTCCGAGGGAGGGATTTCCCCGGTGAACGCACCTCTGGATTCTGCAGCGGCCGATGCTCGACGGGAATTCGCCCTGAAGGCACTCTCCCTTCCTCTCCCTCTCCCTTTCACTCCTTTCCTCTCCCTCTTTCCCTTTAACTCTCTTTTTCTTCTTACCTCCCTCCCTTCCTCTTGTACACTCCTCTCTCTCTCCTCTGCTGCCACATTTTTTATTTACCTCCTATATTCCTCTATTTACTTTATTTATTCCGTTGCTGTTGGTCAGTCGAGAAAGAGTGTTGGACGAAAGAGAGCGAGAGAGAGGTAGAAAAAGAGAGAAGTATGGCGCGAGAGAGAGAGAGAGAGAGAGTAAACTGCAGCATCTCTTGCTTTTCTCCAAGAGTTCCATCCATGGACGTGCAGAATGACGAGCCAGGGCTGTAAGCTACTAACATTTTATTGGGTGAGCCGACATGCATCGATAATGGAATCCCCCATCCTCCTCTTCAAACATGCTTTCAGGATTATCTCCGTGGAATTGAGATCCGAACATTGCGGAATAAGCGGATGGTATGCGTGTGCCCCGACACCTGTAAGAAGAACATTGGTATGTGCTTAATGCCTGTCACATGCAACCGGCCGAGTTGTTTGCGCGACCAAGTAGAATTTTAGTGTCGTCGCTGTTAAGATAGAGTTATTATGTTGTATTATATTTGATTCGTAATTCGATCCGAATAATATAATCATATTTATATTACTATGTATTTTCAATAAATAATCAGAAGAAATATCAAGATATTCACTCGATATCGAAGTATCACGATCTTTCGAAAGAGAAGAGATGTAATTTTTCATAATTTCGAAATACATAGAAATACATTAAAAATATCTATTTTCTATTTATTCGCGCATTATTCATCACCAATCATAGAAACATGATATGAAAATGTTATATAGATAATCGAATAGTCGCGAATTTTTTAGATGCGAAGAGAATCGAAAAATCGGACTTTCTTTTTTTTAATCTCGCTTTATCGATTCGCGAATACCCAGCGGAGAGAAGAAATTGTGCCGAGTAAACAAATATTTCTTACAACAAACTGGATATTGTAAGACTTACGTTGACTTTATTGGCAGATTAATGATACTACCGAGTCAGATTCGCTTTCACCGTCATCCGCCCACCCCGATCCCTTCTACGTTTATGGTCGATTGCGTATAAATATGACACGCGACTTATTTTTTTCTCTCGTTTAGTTCTATTAAAAAAATTCCCTATGGAAACATGATATTCGCGACGTTGATTTTCCGATCCGTCCATCCAATTTATTTGATGAAAATAAACGTGCACGTTTATTAATTTGCAACAATAATTTAAAGTCTTCCTATCCAGGAAGGAAAAAAGTTCTTTCCAGTTTTTCGTTTTTTTTTTTTTTATTTACCGAAACGTCCTCTTATTCTTTACGAGTTATAACTTTGGTGAAATTATATCGTTTAATAGTTATAGTTACGAGCTACGTATTATTGGAATCCTTTCGTAATGATTTACGATAGTCGTATAATTCGACGTGATGTATTTCGTTACAACGAAATACGTCATATATCTTATATAGAAGTACATCGTGCTACGATGACGAACAGATTATTTATTTACTCGTCGCTTATTCGCACGATTAAAAATGTTGAGTTCGTAACAAACATTTATACACATCTTTCTCACGTGTTAAAATTTAATCCAACCTTATACTCGATCAATATTATTATCCAAACCAATCGTATAAAACGCGTAACGCAATTTTTTCGTGAGGGATAAAAACTACGCATTGGCAATCTTCGATTCGACCGTCCCATTTATATACGAAAATATCCAGAAATATATTTCGTAAAGACGAATAAATCAGCTGTCGTCAAATTCTGTTTTCACGCAATCTAAATCGATACAGGATACGAACACGTTTCCAAAAATAAATGTCTGTAAAGGTTGCGTGCCATCGAGGCGCGCGTCTTCGAATGGAATTTCTCGTACGGCCAACTTTCGTGTCAACCGCTGCATACCATCCCGCCGCTGTTACCTGTAACAGCCTGTAAACAAATTCTTTGCCATATCCGTCCATTATCCGAGGCGAGTTACATTTTTCGAGCGTTACGCGTGTACGGATCGGGAGCGTTGGGGCATTTTCCGAGCGGTGGGCCGCATTCCTCTCGGGCCGGAAACGGAGGATGGGTTTTCCCGGATCGAAAACACACACGGGTCGGTAGCGGAAATAGCGCGCAACCGGGCGATCCATCCGATAAAGATCGAAGGGGTTGAAGAAGTGGAGGAATGTTGGAGTTCGGTCGGCCGCCATCGCACGCCGTGTCCTCACTAACCCTGATCTCCGGCACCACGTTAGAGTGCCGAGTAATACCAACGATCAGGGCTGGTGAACGCCGCCTACTTCTTCGGCAGGGGCGGTCCTATCTCTATGACCCAGGGACGTGCAAATGTCTTCGAAAATTCAGCGGGATCGGTCGGGCGGGAAATTATTTTATCGGACAAATCGTTGCACGCTCGTTAAGGCGAGTTTATTTTCCTTTTCTTCCTTCCCCGTTGTTGCTTTTTCCCTTTTTTTCCTTTTTCCTTCCGCGCGTTGGATACGAGTTGGAAAGTTCTTTCTTCCTCGATTTTTACGCTCGTGCGACGAAGGTAAAAGCGCACGAGGAAAAGTAGGTGTAATTCGTAATCGAGGAAACACCGAGTCCACGAGCTCTTCTCTTTCTCCGCTATAAAAATCCGCTCGAACGGAAGATTTTTATTTTTTTAACGTTACACTTCCGAAAGTTGCGAGCGTGGCGGACGCGGGGAAGCGAAGAAATTTATTTCGCCCGGTGAAAGCAACGGATTCGTCCTTTTTTGCGAGTCAAACGATGTTCAACGTCGTTGAGCGAGACGCGTTTCGTTCGACATTTTACATTTTTCAATTTTCACGAACTTAATCCTTTCATTTACTCATTTTTATTCATACGAAACGTTTCTTTACCTTATAAGAAATGACGGGACCGCGTTCTAAAGAGAGAGAAAGAGAGAGGAATTATAAACATAATTCTTTCGATCGGTCGGATCAAAGTTTCGAAGGAAGCGGATCGAGTGGAAAATCCGAGAAAATGGAAATCGACCATTTTATTTCTCACGTATCTACTCTACGTTCCATCGTGCACGATTCTCCCTTCGTGTTTCTTATTTTCAGCAGTCGAGGCACGCGTAAAAAGGTCGCGAACGATCCCCAGTGAAAGTAAATCAAATTTGCAATCGTCTCATGTGCTCCTCGCGGCCGCGGCGAGGCGACTTGGTTGCAGAAGAAATTTGCGCTGCAGATCCCGTGCGTATGTAGATTGAATTCCCGTCTATCTTTCTACCACCACTCGCATTACGTAAACGAGTTACATTGTAACACGCGTCCGCGAATCTCTTCGGAACCTTGCAAACATCTGGTGTTACATGCAACATTCGAGGAATGTCGCCGCGTCGGGCGTGCGACACGAGCGTTGGTCGCGTACGCAAGCAATCCGATCGAGAAACATTTTCACCGGCTATCCTTCATTTTCGCGGCTCGCGTTATCACGACCATCACAGTCTCGCACGTTCTATCGAACGTTATCACGATAAACGCGCGCATACACGCGAATACATTTCAAAATCGATCGAGCGCGCACGAATACTTTCCCCTTTTCTCGTCGTTCACACGTGACCGTTCGAAACCTTCGTTCTGTTACTCAATAGTTGCTTCGAACCGGGTGGTGACAATGTTAGGTGCAACGACACCCGTTCCTCATTAACCGCTTCCCCATCTCCCGTGGAACTTTCGATTCAAGCAGGTGGAGGAAAAAAGCTGGATGCTGGATCCAAGTTCAGAAACTTTAGAAACTTTAGATACTTTGAGGAGGACGATTACGATCGTGGAACGTCTCCACGATAAGTCGGAGTTTACGTTTTCAATCGCGTAAAAGTCGTCAGAGGACAACTTCGCTAAACGCATTCGGTGACACTTGATGAATAAAGAAGCGAAGAAAAACACGTATGGAGGGAACGGCACGTAAGGAGAGAGAGAGAGAAAGAGAGAGAGAGAGAGAGAAAGGACGAAGAGCGCGCAAAGTGTAGGACGCGAAGGGAAATTTAAACGAGAGGCAAGAGAAAAAGGAAGGCGAGAAGAGTGGAGATAGCTTTAAGAAACGCGATTAAAAAACGTGGGCAAACGTAACTCGATACGCGCGTCGATCGATAAATTCTTATTTCGCGAAATAAATTGAAAAAAGAAAAGAAAAGAAGAGAGAGGGAGAGAGAGAGAGAAGAGAAACGAAGAGGACGGCGCGGAAAAAGAGGAAAGGATCAGTATGTACGCGTGGCTAGCGGCGTGGCAAGGCAAAAGCTGTGGCGAGGTAAGTGGAAGCGAAGCGAGGCGAGGCGAGGCGAGGCGAGTCGAGGCGAAACGAGGCGAGGCGCGAGCGAGCCGATCCAAAGAGGCAAACGCAGAGAGGAAGGCGAAGAGCGAGGCGTGGCTCTGTCGGAGGAGCGGTACGGCCCTGGGAGGCGGTGGTGAGGCCTCGCGGAGGAGCAGCGACGACGAGGAGGTGCACGGCACGGGCCAGACAAACAGACTGGCACTGGCATCGCGGGAGTCAGCGGCAGTGGTCACCGCTGGTCACCGAGACGGTCTCTCTCTCTCGAGAATCGGCCCGCGTTTCGCCAACATGCGCCCCGTGTCTATCCTTTGAGTCGCGGAAACGGGCAAAGTGCGCGCTCGGCTATGTGCTTCGGAATCGATCCTCGATCGCGGTAACCAGCCAACCGACCGACTCAGCCGGAGAGAGTATCGCCGTTCGGAATCGGGCTCGATCGACCTCGGGATTAGTTGTGTATCCGTGCGCGGATAAATTCATCTCTTGGCGGGATAAAAACGGGAAGGAAAAGTATCGATCGGACCTGTTCGGATCAACGGTTTTCCAAGAAGGAGGAGGAGGAGGAGGAGGAGGAGGAGGAGGAAAGTTGGTAGCAGCTCGGTCGAGAAGAGAGAAGAGAAAAATCGGGGCGACTAGGAGGGAAGGAGTCGACGGAGGAGGTGTGGAAGCAAGGGGCGAGGGGGAGGAGTAAAGAGACAATCGGCGCGGTATTCGGGAGAGTGGCGCGTTTCGGTGTAACGGTCGGTGTACGGTACAACGACAGAGTGTGCGCGGTGTCCTCGAAGGGCGATCGATCGGTCGATCGGCCCGGTCGTCGATCGCCGTCCACGCTGGTGGCTCGATAGGGACGACGGCGACGACGACCACGTCGTCGTCGTGCGAGCGCCGACGTAGGAGGAGGAGGAGGGGAAGGTGGTGCTGGTGGAGGTGGTGGTGGAAGCGGGGGGAGGTGGGATGGTGGCTTCCGGCCCGTGCCGATCTCGAGCGGAAAGAAGACGCGCCGAGATGTCGCCGCGCCGTCTCGCGCCCCTGCTGATCCTCGGCACGATCCTCGCCGGGCTGACGAGCACCGCCGCGGCGGACAGGATGAGCGGCCTCTACGTCGACAACGGTTTCGACCAGACCATCGTGCACAGGGTGGTCAGCCAGCGCGAGAAACGGGAGGTCGAGCACGAGATATTGAATCTGCTCGGATTGCCGGATCGGCCGAGGAACACGGCCGGTAGGCCGCCACAGGTCAAGAGGTCGGCGCCCAAGTTTCTCTTGGACATATACAAGAACGCTCTTGGCGAGGACGAGGACGAGAAGCCGATCGGCGAGCAGCAACGTAGGGCCGGCGAGTTCGACCTCACCGGTCAGGATCTCAGGGCCATCGACCAGAGCGACGTCATCATGACCTTTGCCGCGCACAGTAAGTCATTATTCCGTTTCTTTATTCCCTCTCTTTCTCTTTCTTCGTATACGTGTACCACGTATATATATATATATACACATAACGTATGTATGTATATATATATATATATATATATATATATATATTATATATATATATTCGGATTTACTCGACAACGCGTTCGAGGATGGTTTGAACCACGTTTGGACCGAGCAGTACGTATGCGGGATCCGCAACGTACTCGGGGGATCGTCTCGTCCCAAGATGATCCGGAGATGAGATGGATCGTGGTACAAGCTTTATCTTTTCGCGGCAAAATGAGGGGAAAAAAAAAAAGAAAAAACTCGTTTGATCGTCGTACGCTTCGACTCGTGACGATGAATAATCCATACGTGCGTGCGTATTATATACACCAGCGCTCGCTCGATATCGCGCGCTCGTTGTTCCTTCGTGTCGCATCGCGTTTACGCGTCTCGATCGTCATTATCACTGTTGCTCGTCGCGTACGTACGTACGTACGTACCTACGTAAACGTACGTTGGTACGTAAGTTTACTCTTGGCCATCTGCATGCAACGTACAATACGCGCACTGTGAAGAGAGAAGAAGAAGAAGAATCTGCGGGAGAAGGAGGGGAGACGTGATGACGTTTGTCGTCAGCGACGACGTCGTCGTTTCAATGCTCGAGATATTGGCTCGAGATGACGTCTCTGTTTCGCTGGATCGCGATTCCGACTACACCGTCCGGAATCCATCGGAATCGGCCAGAACGAATTCTTTCTCTCTCTCTTTCTCTTTCCTCCTCTTTCCTTCTCCTTCTCCTCTCTCTCTTTCTCTCTTTCTTTCTCTCTCTCTCTCTTTCTCTGGCTCGGAGGTTAACAGGTTCCGCGAACGCGTTTCCCGATGGCATGCGTCTAGTTTGCGCGCCGCGCGGGCTGCCGTCCAGAGATCCGTCGATTTTCATTTCACGCAGCCTCCACGCAGGGGCATGATTCTTGTTCTTGGAGCGGCACGTTTCTAATCCGTGTTTTCCGTTGAACGCGAGCGGATCACGTTTGCGGCGAATCGATTTGTATTTTCTTTTTTTTTTTTTTTGATTGGACTATTTTTGTTTCGTTTTTATATAGCTCGCGCATACGAGATATCGAGAACGATTACGGGTTGGAAAAGTTGGGAAAATTATCGACGATCAACGGGTTTTAATTGGCGAAAGTGATCGTTCCGTTTCGATTATTGTTAACGTTTCGAGAGGTTCGTGAGTTTTGAAGAGTTTTTCAAGACTCGATCGACTCGTTTCCCTTTTAACATATGCCAGAGATAAAGCAAACTATTTCATCTCGATTTTTAAAAGAGATAATACATTTACATCCAGATGTTTCGCCTTTTTCTTTTCACGCGCGTGAATTCTACAGGGGAAAATACGTTGGAGCGACAGATCGGGTCGCGTTTTATCGATAATATCATAAATTCGGTGGAACGTGGAGCCTCGTGTCTTAAAACGACGGAGAGCTGTCTCGTCCGGGCGAAAAGGTATAAAAAGAAAAGAAGAACTTTTGGTTGAGAGAGGGAGAGAGAGAGAGAGAGAGAAATGGTGGAATTGGTGCGAGAACTGGTTTCTTAATCGTCGGATTTGAATTCAGAGATACTTTGAAAATGTTTTCAGCACCGATCGATATAATTAACACACTTGTATGAGTTTACTCGGGGATTATAAATCGCTTTACCAACTGGATTCTACCGGTTTAGAAGCAGTTCTCGTGGGTGTGAGCATTCTGCGGCAAGGAATGCTCGTCTAGCGTTTCTTCGACGGCGACTTTGGCAGATCCTCCGCTCGATTCTCGAATATCGTTCAACCCGTATCACCGCTATATCCGAACGCTCCAACATTCCAAATCTTCTTTTTCTCGCTCGATTTTAAGAGGAAACCCAAGTTTTTTCCCCTTCCCTTTCTCCCGTTCGAAATATTACGAATCGGCGCGAAATTCTGCAATTAACAGCACAGAGAGAGAGAGAGAGTAGGTATATAGAAGAGAAGAAGAAAAGATAAAGATACGTTTCGATGATTATTGTGGCGATATCTCGCGAGACACGGTATATCGCGATTGATCGTAAGTAGATCTCTCACGAGTTTAAAAGTAGAACGTCGATTTCCGTGGTTATTCTGCGGGTTGCTGCTCGTCCCCGTATAATATCGTCGAAGGAACAGTAAATCGATCCCGTGTCGCGCTTTTTACCTTAATTGCTCTTATTTACAATACGGAGAAAAATTGTTGGATCATTTTTAAACACAACTTATCGGTTGATCGAAAGAAACGAACGAACGAAGAAGAAGAAACGAATTTCCATTCTCAGTTCGCGTTCAGATTTCAGAAACGCGAACCTGTTTCTCGCGAATCTCGCGCTGTGCTTCCGCATGCATATTCATCGGGGCATAATAAAATTTGAGGCCGTGTCGATTTCTACGAAATCGTGACGTCACGCGAAAAACCGTATTTTTCGAGTTTACGAATCGAGAAAACGCGTCTCCTCTCGTTAAAGTGTCACGGAATTCTTTCGAACAAACGCCCTCCCCTCTCCTCCCGTACTCCGACACACTTACACTCCCGACTCGAATTCACGCTCGTTCTATGACGAAAGAAGCAAGACAATTCGATCGATCGATCTTCCGTCTCTCTCTCTCTCTCTCGAACGAACGAAATTTTTACGCTTTCTCCAAAAATTTCTCGAATAACGGACGCGATAGATTAATTTTCCCCGTGATAACGAAATCGTCCTCGTGGACGGCGGCGAAACTCTTTCGATCCGGAGAATCTTGGAGATTCGGACGATTACGGAAAGCCGGAACGGGCCGGTGGAAACTTTCTATTCGGCCAGATATTTCCCGCAAGGTTCAACCAGCTGACGCGGACCGCCCATCGTGAATTCTTCCACGGAGGAGCCCCCGGACATAACTCTTGGATTATGTCACGCTTGCTTTCGGGTGATCGAGATCGGCGCGGATATTCTTCTTCTCTGAAAATCGCCCGGTTCGCGTATCGTACTCTATCGCGCGTAGTAGAAGGCGGTTTCCACTTTCGTTGCCGTCCACTTATGCAAATAAAGCGGCCGCCCTGCCCGTCCTGGCAAACTTTCTACTCGAACGGAATCTCTTTTCGTCGCCTCTCTCCGTTTTATCGTTCCTTCCTTTCTTTCTTTCTTTCTTTCTTTCCTTCTTTCTTTTTAATACCTCCATCCTCTCCTCTGCTTTTACACGTTACGAACTAGTACCGGTGAATTCTTCTAGAAAGTTCGAGGAAGATAAATTACAAGGACACGACGAACCACGTTCCCGATGTGTGAAATCAGACGGGGAGACGTGTCAGGCCGGTTATAGCGGATTCGTGATCACGAAAACGATCCGAGTCAATCGAGGCTAACGCGTGAAATTGCCACGTTTCTGGTCCGCTTTTATTAGGGGACCAGGGGGCATCCTGCGCTCGATTTAAACGTTCCAACCTCTGTTTCTGCCGTGCCGGATTCGGATCGTTCTTCTTCCAATGTCGTTTTTTTCGCCTTTTATTATTCCAATAGAGAAAGAGAAAAAGAGTGTGCTGTGTGCGTGTATCTATGACTCGATTCGATGATTAACCGAATTTTAGTAATTTCTTTTTTCTTCTTTTTCTTCTTCTTTTTCATATAGTTGTATATTTTTATCTATTATCATTCTTGATCCCCCTGCTGCGAATCACACGAAAGAAACGAGAGAGAGAGAATATGAATCCAAGGAATAAAGAGAGTCGTCTTTCTAATCTTTCCAATACGACGTAGTACAATGTTTCTTCCCTCCAACGTGTCTCAACGCGCTCATACATTTATATTGACAATTGCAACAAAAAGAACGTGTCTCCTCCGGTTCATCCGGTTCTTTGATATCGCGAGATCTCGCAAGATCAATGATACTTTGAAACCCGCGCTTTGATTTGATGCAGGATAATCGCTTTATTAAGAAAAACAAAAAAAGCTAGAGAGAAACGTGGAATAAAATTAACATCAAGCGCGACGAACCCGAACGAACAATCGACGATTCTCGAATTCGTGGAAGCGCAAATGGGAAAGAAAATCGAGCAAGTAAACGAAAGATTCGATCGTGTATCGAATATTTCTTATTGTTGGCCTATTAAAATTGTCGATCTTCATTTCCTCTCCAATCTGAGAGGGGAAATATATTACGTTGCGAGAAATTTATTCGTATATGAGATAAATCTCGGGGTCCGATATACATTCGAGGTTCAACGAACCTCGGAAAAAGGGGGAATCCCCTGTAGCAGCAGCTCGGAGGAGCTGCCTCCTTTCTCGAAAGATGGCATCGTAAATTGTTCCGCGATCGAGGAATGGTAATTTGCGAGCAACGAGCAGGGGAAAGGCAGGACATTTTCCTCCCACAAATTCCTTCCTCCTCGCGTGTCTTCTCTTTTTTCTTCGTTCGGATTTTTAGGGGCGGATTTTCCTCCGTGTGGAAGAAACAGAGGCTTCGCTCGAGCGAAGTTGGATGGAAATTAATCGACGATTCGTTCGATATTGGGATATTGATGGAAGAAGGATGGAAAAATACATTTTTAGCGCGATATTTAAGGGAGAGAAGAGACGATATAGCTAAAGATCGAAGCGTTTCGAAGAAGGATAGAAAAATACATTTTTAGCAACAATATTTAAAGGAGAGAAGAGACGATATAGCTAAAAATCGAAGCGTTTCGAAGAATGAACGAAGGCGAAGCAAATCTCTCTTCAAGTTTCATTATCGATTAATTACGAAAATAGATTCATTTGCATAAATATATCTACATTATAACTCGTACCTGATTACAATTATATTTTCATATCGAAATCGTAACGAAAAATTGAAGGCAAAAGAAAATAAAAATCCAAATCCAAATCTTACTCCATTAATTTCTCAATTAACCAATGAAACATGGTAGATGCATTTGCATAAATATCTATTTATAATCTTATACCAAACCGCAATTTTATATATACATATATATTTTCGAACCGCAATTTAACCGTTATTTTCTCTCACAAATCATTATAGATCTACGATCCCTTGAAAGGGCGTGTGCATAGAAAGGAAACAAGATGAAAGATATATCTTACGATTTGCACGATCATCCTCTACGTACGCAGAAGCTTGAATGAATACTCGTTTTCGCGTTTCGTTCTCAAACGAAATTTTCTCAAAAAGCAATGGCAAAAGTTTCGTTGGTACGTTGTTTCTCTCCCTTCGAGAGGGAAGAGGAGAGAGGGAGAGAGAGAGAGAGAGAGAGAGGAAGGATGGTTAAGGGATACGCAGGGTCGGGAAAGGCGATGTTTCATCGCCTGTCGCGGGGAAGATCTTCGAAGAGATAAGATTTTTACCTGGCGTATATAATCCACCTGAAACTGTTAACCGGGAACATCAATGGAAGCGCCGCTTGTTCGTAATATGAAAGAAATATGGGGATTATCGGCTCGGTTATCGCAATTGGTTTCGTTATTTATTCAACTCTCATAATTGAATTTATATGCGCCCTCTATCTCCTTCCTCCGACCGAGGTTCCAAGTTAATTTTCGATGATGGATCGAACGTGAATTCCTTTAAGAAGAAAAAAGAAGAAGAAGAAGAAGAAGAAGAAAAGAAAAACTAGCTAGACGAATCGAACAGGAATTCGATAATATTAAATAATCGCTCTCCCCCTCCCCTCCCCGACAAACAACGCTTAACGCTCCGCGAAATCGATTATTCCGCGAAAAAAATCACCGATAAAAATCTTTATCTCGAATTATCCAAAACGAATGTGAGATCCAAGATCGGAACAAAGAGAGAAACGACCCGCGCTGCTCGATCCAGAGGAATCGTGATCGTGAGAGAGAGGGAGAGAAAAAAAAAGAAAATCGCAAAAAAACCGCGCGCTCGATCCGTTACACGGCAATGCGATCAATTCGCAAAGGCGAACGCGTTGTGTTATTTCTTCGATTCGCGCTCATTAGACGATCGACGAGCGTGTCGTGCTAATTGACAACACGCGGGCACTCGCGAGTTTCCCGATCGTGCAAATTTATGCGGGGGAAGGGGGGTCGGAGGCGGACTCCAGTTCGAGCAACTTTTTTTCCTTTTCTCTAAATCCGTACTTTACCTTTATTCGCGGGATGAAACGCGTTTAAAACGTGAGAAAGTGATGAAATTGTCATGATGATGATGATGATGGTCGCTTGGATTCGTTACCTCCCTCTCCCCTTTACCGCGTCTATCGGTGCGGATCGAGATGCAAATGCGAACGAGTTTACATGCGAGCGTTCGCTCGAGTTCGAGGTCGTATGAATAAACGAGATAAACGCGGAAGGCTGGGAAATTATATATATATATATATATGAAATAGTTTGTTGGTATTCGCACGAAAAATGGGAGAACGGAGGGATTGTCACGATACGTTTTCTTGAAATTCGATCAATCTTATGAAAGGGTTTTAGATGGAATAAGGATTGTTATATACGTGTTGTTCGTTGTCAATTGGTTGCGATCGAGAGAGGAGATTAAGGCGTTAAGATATTGGAGGAGATATTGTAAGTAGAATGGGAAGTTTGTTTGGTGCAACTTGTTCGATCAGAATAGGTAGAAAGTAGAGTGGTGTTGAGGCAGTTATTCAACTCGTTATCCATTTGTCCGACATGGAAGGGAAGGGAAACCGGTCGATTTATTCCTGTATAATTGAATTTCCAATTATCCATTGCGTTAATTTTTATGCTTTTATATATATATATATTTAATCTAAGGATATTTTTAACGGGATAGGTTTTATCTTGTGTTCTTTTGAAAAAGAAAAATAAAAGTAAATCGAAACGAACTTAAGAATCCGCGAAGGATTGGAGCTTCCGTGGAATCGAAATAATAGAAATAGGAGAAGGAAAAAGGGGAGAAAAATATAAAATTCTATCGGGCATCCGGAACACGCGAAGAAGAAGAGGTCTGTCGGGTAAATTAGAATTCTCGGCAAGTGCAATTCGTCAAATCGCGGTGATAGAATAAATTGAAGGAGGGGGGGGAAGAAAAACGTTGCCGGCCGAGACGCGAAGATAATCCATAATTCTAACGTGTCTCAGGAAGTGAACAGCGAAAAGTCCATTCACCGCGAATAAATGAATTCCCGAGAACGAGAAGTGCACGGGGGAATAAGAACTCTTTTCAAGGTCTTTCAGATTATTCCACTTCGATTCGATTCGATCCCCTTCCACGATAACTAAATGAATACTTTAGAAAAAAAGAAGAAGAAGAAAAAGATTCGTCGATTTTTAAAAATTTAAAAAGAAAAAAATCAATTTCGAATCTCTTCCGTATCCAAGATTTCGATCATCCAACGTCAAAAGAAGAAATGCGAAAACATACGAATATAAATATTAAAAATTCGATCGTGATTCGATCGTATCGTGGAAATCCACGAACGAGAGAAAAACGCGTCCCATCGCGCGAGAGATCGATTCCGAGATCTGTTTTCATCCGACAACGGAATCGAAGAGGAGAGAGAGAGAGAGGAGTGCGCGTTGTTCGCGAGGGTGGCAGAAGAAGCGCGGGTCGAACGGTTCTCGGAAAGTATAGTCGATCCCTGTCCCTCGTCCACGCTTATCTGTCCCTCCTCCTTTATCTCGGACGACGTCTCATGCCGTGGCTCGCGGTGAGAAACGTTCTAGGCTCTTCGACGCGATATGCGGCATGCATATAAATTGATACCCATAACCATAACTTATTCGACATATGTACCCAACCCAGTACTGGGAACTCCGGGCGTCCGATAAAAACCGGCATAAATTAAAACGCGTTATTACGTTATACGACGCCCGGCGAGTCTTAATTGATTGCCATTGCTCGCGCTCCCTTCACCCCCTTTTGTCCAATCTCTTCTCGTCCGATCTCTCTCTCTCTCTCTCTCTCTCTCTCTCTCTCTCTCTCTCTCTCCAACGAGCACGTCAATTTCGTGCTTGTTTCGTGGCCGGTTACGATCGGTTCCGCTATATTTAAGTAAGTCGCTCACCGAGTAAGGGGAAAAAATCGATTCGAATGTAATTTGCTACCGTTGGGCATTTGTCGTACTCTCTCCGTCTCTGTGTAAGGGGGAGGAGGGAGCTCGGTTTCGGGACGAGAGAAGAGGAGGATCGTTGTTCTCGAGATTCTTTCACGATTCGTCGACGTTTGATTGATGCACGATAGGTCGGCTCTTTTCTTGCGATCGTCGTTTCGGAAGTCGTTCACGGGAGCGCGCTTCCTTTTCGTTGGAAACGAAAGTTGGAAAATATCGGATAAATATATCGTCGATTAACCATCTCGACGAGATTAATCTTTCATTTAAATTTTCGAGCACGTTCTTCCTCGAGTTCGGAATAAATCTGAAAATTTCCGCGGCCGATCGCAAAGTCATCGATATTTAGAGAAGGAAGGTTTTGTCGCTTTGACATTTTCGAAATTTCCAATCTCGAATGCTAATTCGGCGACCGAAACTATAGAAACGTTATCGGCTCGATCGATCTTTTACCCATTTTTCGTTGATCCGTTGAGGGGAACGATTTCGTTGGGGAAAAATGGGGAGGAGGAGATAAAAGTTACGATACGTGGGATATTAATTGGTGGCGTAATTAGTCCCGGTGATCTTTCCATTTGTCACAGAGGAGGAGGAGGGAGGGGGATTCGCGATTACTCCCCTAAAAAGTATGGGGCCCGATTTATGGGCCGGTTTCGGTCCCCCTTTCCCGAGAGGGATACGTGCATCTGGACGAATTTTGCGGGCGTGTGGTCACACGTACGTGTGGAGTCGCGGCGCGGCCCATATATTATACAAAGTTTCTCCCATCGGCCTCCCCCTCCGTCCCGGCGAATCGCGTGGATACCCGTACGGGGAAGACGAGTCAATATCTCTCCCCACGTGAAGCCGCGGGCAGGTAAAAATGTCTCAACTTGGGTGCCCTGCCTCGTCCTGGACGCTCCTTTTGCTCCCTTTCTTCCCAGGCCCTCTCCTTCTCTTCTCCCCTATCTATCTATCTTCCGCCGGAGGGCGGCTGCCTCCTTCCTTGCCGCTCGCCCCGAGGAGGAGAGCAGCCGCGGGGAGGGGAGGAGGAAACGAGAGGGGAACGTAGCGGAACGAGATGGATGGACCGTTCCTTGTTTCTGCGCGGTGTTTAAAAGTGGCGAATGCCGCGACCACTCTGCCCGTAGTTAGACTAATGATCAGGCCCGACGTGTGCGACGGCTGTCGAGTTTCGGTTTCCGCCGCTCTTCCGCTCTTTAACTCCTTTCACCACGGACAATTCTCCTCGCGAGGAGGATTTCATTCGGGTTACGACTTTCTTTTCAACTCTTCTTTCTATTCGTTCGTTCATTTGTTCGATCGATCGATGATTTCGAGAAATTTGATCGTTTCGAGATTGGAGACTCATTGGGAGACGAGAGATAATATTTGAAAGGAAAAAGTAAATTGGCCATCGAAACGATTCTTTCATTCGATCGCGATTAAAGATATACATTTCTAATCGTAGGTTTCACTTCGAAATAGATTAAAAAACCTTGGTAGTTTTGGTAAATCTCGGTAAACCAAGGACGCTCGATCGATCGATCGAGGGCGCAATTATGCAAAGTATATACGCATAAAAGCCTGTAAACGCGGCGGGGCGATCTTTTCAGGGAAAGAGGCGATATTCCCACGGTCGATGCCGCGTGCGCTCCAACGATCGTCCTTCCAACTCTAATAATCCAACCTAAAATCGAAAGTCGTCGAATGATGGTGGGACCGATTCATCATCGATCAACCCGCGAAACTAGCTGCATCTCCTAGAAACGGTTCACGGATATTTCCAGGAAAATATCGCAAGAACGAAGAACCGTGTGGAGCGTTCCTACGAAAAGAGAAGAGAAGAGAGAGAGAGAGAGGGCAGAGCTTACGGTCGGAGAGTTGGTTCGATCTCCTCCTCTCTATCCGCTCTTTCTCTTTCCGAGTTCTCGCGTGTGCATGTTACTACGCTGCGGGAGGAACGAGGAGGAACCGAGAGATTCGGGAGAAGATCAGGACCTCTGTTCTCTCTCTCTCTCTCCCTCCCTCCCTCCCTCTATCTCGGAGAGGATGATCGGAGAGTTAAAGAGAAGAGGAGGAGAGGGGCGAGAGAAAGAGTAGGATGTCGGTGGTGGGGTAAAAAACAAAAGTCCAGTCGGTCGTGGAGCGGTCCAGGATGGTCCCAAGCTATTCGGGACCACCCCGAGAGCCGAGGGGTCCAGCTCGGCTCGCGGCAATCAGGTGCCGTTGGAATGCGACCGTCCGGAGAGAAAAACAAAACAAATTTTTATGCCCTCGTCCTCCCATCTCCCTTCCTTTCGGCTTTCTCCTTCGCTTTTGCCCCTCTCTCTCTCTCTCTCTCTCTCCCCTCTTCTTCTCTAGCTCTTCCCCTCGTCGTGAGTCGGCCTCCTCGGGAGAAACATTAGGCATTACTTAAGGGGGTCCCACGGCTCCTCCTTATGCTATGCCCGGATACCACAACGTGGAGGAACAAGGGTACCTACTGCTCCCTCCCTTTCCTCCTCCCCCTCTAACGGAGAGAGAGAGAGAGAGGAGGGGGAGGGCAGAAGGCGCTCGCTTTGGCGGTAGAAAAAAGGACCATTTCACGCTGCGAATTGTCCACGGCTCGTTTCTCGACCCCTCTCATTTACGAGGGTAACGATTCCCTTATCGATCTCGTGCCGGAACGAGAGGATGGCCGGTTATCGGTGTCGGGTACAGGGTACACGACCATCCGTTTTTCGACCATCCCTTCCTCCGAATCTTCGTTCGATCGACGGGGGAGAGAAAGAGAGAGAGAAAGAGAGGGGGGATTTTTGCGCGAGGGGATTGAGACGCGAGCGAGGAGATCCAAGTCGTTTCGGGGAAAATTGATTTGAAGCCGTGAACGACCGTGGAATTACCGTCGATGGGGGAGGAGGAAAGGGGAGGAGGGAGAGAGAGAGAGAGAGAGAGGAAGGTGGAACACGGTCGTTGATCGATGTTTGTCGAAAGTCGGATCGCTACTTTGGAACGATACGTCTTTTTTTCCTTGGGCAGAGGAGGAGGTTGGTCCAGGGCCACCTCGTTGCGAACCACCTCGAGTCGGTGGTATATGCGCTTCTTCTCTTTTTCTCCTTCCTTCCGTTCCTTTTCTTGCCTCCTCGTCTCTTTTCTCTTCTCTTTCGTATTTCTCTTTCTCTCTCTCTCTCATTCTTCCCTTTCTTCTCGGCCGTGTAATTAATTAAGGGTTTCGTAATCTGATCGCAAGTAACACGTAACGCATTTGCGCGTGTTACGTTGTCCGAGTTAACGATCAAAAGTGGAAATTCTTTATCAAGATCATCCCATTCGATTACGTTTATCGAGGGATGATCAATTTTTGCAACGACAAAAATTTGATAACGCGCTTGTTCCGCTTGTCTGAATACAATTTAGAAAGAGTTGCGCGGTTCAGTCAGGAGTGGATGTTTTTTGGGATGGAATGGAAGGAATCCCGTGGCAATATCTGGACGACAATTAGGGACGACCCGGTTCAAAATTTATCGTAAGTGAACAGGTTTTGCTCGGTTCACCGAGAATTATCGAGATTTTCGACCTTTTTCCAAACTTCCATTTTTCTTCTCGTCAAAGAGAAGAAGGGGCAGGGGAAGAGAGATAACGTCTAAAGGCGATTTACAGGAGGACGAGGGAAAACGGGAGAGGAATAATTACTTTTAAACTGAGAGAAAAATAACGGAAAACGAAATCGAACGCCTACTTTTTCCGCCTTCGAGTGTAAAGGTTAACCAACGATCTACAATTCGTTATCGCGCTTCCCTTCTCTCGTCAACCTTTACTTGAACGTAATTGCATCGTTTCGTTTACTTTTCCTTTTACTCTCTCTCTCTCCCTTGCAATCCCATCACATATCGCGTTCTATCTACGAGATAAAAATCCATCCACGTTTGCAAGGAAGGAAGGAAGGAAGGAATTTGTCGGAAAGAATTCGATCCAGCCGAGCGATAAAGATTAGAAGAACGATTTGCCAAGTGGCATTCGACGATCCCCCACCCTCGGTTCGAAAACGATTCACGTTTTCGAAGGATCGTTGATCCCTGGTTGCTGGCCCGGTTAATGAGACGCTTTTTTCTCGATCCGCAGATCATCACGTTGCCGGAGTGAGGCACGAGCGCGGCAAAAGGCTCTGGTTTGACGTCTCCGAGGTGCCACCCGGGGAACACATAATCGGTGCAGAGCTCAGGCTCTATCGCAGCATGGACGTGAAGAATCGGAGGAATCGTGGATCGTACATGATCACGGCCTATCGGGTATTGAGAACCGAAGACGGGTGAGTCTTGCCTTGCATTTTTCATTCAAATTCGATATTTTACGATACAAAACTATATATATATATAAAGATGTATACAAGGAAGTATGGTTGAAAAATATGGCGAATCGCGTTTTCTCTTTCTTTCATTCTTCGTTTCCGTCGAGCAAGTTTGCAATGAAATTCCTCTCTTCCCTTAATGTAATTGTCGTGTCGGCAATTAGAAGGTTTCGGTTCCCGGAAAAGTGTATCCAGGTATCGGTCCTACCTGCACTCAACTCTGGTTGACTGGTGTTCCCAGACCGAGGAACGATAGTTTCGAGTTTGATCTTTGAACCGCTTAGCGAGGGAAGAGGGAAGGCCGGTGGTGGAAAAACGGTACTCCTTCGCTCTCTCTCTCTCTCTCTCCTCTTCTTTCTTCACGAGGTTGTCAGCAGGAGAGTGGCAGGGTGGGTGGCTGGCCGGCCGGCAGGCCGGCTAGCTATAGCCAGCCAGCCAGCCAGCCAGCCAGCTAGACCAATTTCGTGTTCGCCTTCGGCCAGAGTCCGTGGTTTTTGACATCGTCATCGTGCCTCTAATTAGGCCGTCCTTAAGTCGCCGAAAAAATCTCAGGTATTTGTTCTACCTGTGAGAGTTTCGAGGACCAGCCCACCCGAATCTCTCTCCTCCGATTCTTTATTCTTTCTCATTCATATCCAGGGCCGTCCACCGATGATTCCCCTTTCTAGAACTCTTTCCATCTATATTATTTCTCTCTCTCCCTTCCCTCTCTCGTTCTATCCAAATTGAACTATCGCCTTACGTGATACACATTTCAGGATTACTTTTCACGTATCGATCGTGTTTAAAAAAGAAAAGAAATGATTAGAATTCGAGAAAAAGCAGTAAGAAGCTCATTATCCCTCGCTTCGAAACGTGCACGCGTCCGTTTGGAAGAGGTGGAAGGCCGGCGTGGCGGATGGCGACAGCTAGTCTAGAGCCATCCCTGTGCCCGATACCTCCGTAGACTTTGGTACTGCGACCTGACCGATATACAGGCCCCCGACAGGAAACGCTATTCCGTAAATTGAGGTAAATTAGCCGTGGAGACGGGCTCCGAGCTCCGGAGAGTTAAGAGCTCCACGAGTTACTTGGCCGTGCCTACGCAGTTACACGCACGCACAGCCCTCTCTCCACCACCTCCTCCTCCTCCTCCATCATCTTCCTCCTCCTCCTCCTCCTTCTCCTCCTTCTCCTCCTCCTTCTACTTTTCTTCTTCTTCCGTCAAACTCGATGCGTGACGCATCCTCCTCCACCTCTTTATCCTCCTCCACCTTCTGGTCCAGCCGAGACAAGCTGGCGACTCTGGTTTCTTACGTGTGCGCGCCGGCCAGGTTTCCATAAGAGCTCCCTTCCCCCTCCCCTCGCCGCGGGGGTAGGGATACCACCACGCAACAGCGCGTCAGCTGTCTATGGAACCACGGATAAGAGGAATCCGACTCCGACGAAAGTCAGACAGCGACACTTGCCTCGTAACGAGGCTCAGGGTCTCTCGTGCTTTTAGACTCAATTAGGGATTCGTCAATTTTTCTCAACGGTTTCTTACGAGATTTCTTCTTCTTTCTTCGTTACGCTCGGTCGAAAATCGCCTCGGTTGGAAATCGTTCCCAAAATATCGTATTGGATTGGATGGAATATAATTTAATATTAATAAAATTTTGATTCCATCATTTGTATAAGAATTAATTTCTCGAAATCGATGTAGGATTATGGGAAGGAAGGAACGAGTTTGTTTGATGTTCTTTTTTTCACGTTTGTAATATCGATAATTAAAAATTTCGATTAATTTTTCAAAATTTTTACGAATTAGATTTGTTGTATATTTTATTTTATAAGATCGAATCAATGTACGTTTTTATTTCGAGTTAATAAATTCCTCTGAATGATGAAATTGGACAATTGACGCGTTCTCGTCGCTCGCCGATTGTTTTTTCCAATTCAACAATGCAACTCGCATTCAACAAATTGTTAAAGATTCAATTAGTTATTCGTCATAGATTAATGGTATTCAATTTGCCGCGGAAATAATGTCCCCTTCGATGTGTTACGATGTAACGGCTGCGCTTTGAAATTCAAATATATACGTAACACCAACAGGAAAGCTAAAAGTTGATTGATAACCGCGTGATTTCTTCATCATCGATTCTCTTGCGTTCTTCTCTCGGTGCACAGCTGCGCGATGCTAAAATCTATTCAATCCTTTGGAATTCAACGATTCATTCCTGGCCGAGCATGCAAAACAATCCAAGAAGAATTCGTTTCGTTTAAACAAACAAATTTTTCTCAACAATCTCGATAAATATACGTATGCACATACACATATACACGTATCACTTAAAATCATTCCTCGCAAAAATTTTAGCAACAACGAATATTACTCAATAAAGAAAGAAAGAAGAATTTAATTCGATAAATGACGATGTAAAAAAATTCTTAAAAAATATGGATCGTTGAAGAGAAAAAAAGAAAAAAAAGGAGGAGGAGATGAAAAATAATAGCGCGGATGTTTGTGTTGGAAGATAATGCGCACAATGCGACGGTGAAAAAAAAATTTATGCAGGAACGTTGTGGAGGATTCATCCGTATACATTTTTAGCGTTCCCAATTATTCAATTACGGGAACGATAATCAGTCCCGGGAAAAAGATAAATGCGTCGTTTAAGGAATGTGTTATAGTCCGCGGGGATCAGAGGTGAGACCCGTTCCCTCAATGAACAATGATTAGTGTGTTTCACTGAAATCTTATATATTGACACGAGGCACGCGCAATGGATGGATTTGCGCGAATCGTCGAGTCACGATCCGTGGAGGAATCCACACGGAGCGAGGAGGTCTTCTCCTCGTGTGGCGATCTCGGTTCACCGTCGATCGTTCCGTCCTCGTTACGTAAGGATTCGATTTCCTATTGATCGATTTTATCGATGAGTTGCGCGGCTCGAAACCGTGCAACCATTCCTATTAGAGAAACAATATACGCCTTTGACCGTCTAACGTCGTTTCCTGCTCTTTGCCAATTAACACTCTTCGTCCTTATCGTCGATTCCCAGATCCCGTACACTTGGCCGCAAAAGTAATCGAGCGCTCTTCTTCTTCTTCTTCTTCTTCTTCTGGATCTTTTCGTTTCTCGATCGGAAAAAAAGAAAAGATTTTTAAATAGAGAGGATAAATTGGTTTTACGAAGGGAAGGGGGACGCGTTGATTTAAATATTCGCGCTGTCTCTTCTTTTCGTATTCACGTTTCGTTATCGCGATCGTTTATTTGTTCGCGAGAATTCGGTAATTTTCGCGGACGGAGCGAGAAAGAAAAATATTTGAGGTTCGAAGAGGTGTTGAAAGGTAAAGAAGATGTTTGTTTTGATCAGCGAGATAATTCCCATGTGACGTGTGTTTTCTGCTCGCTGTCCACACATACTGCGTGTTAACGTAATGAGTGACGCGAGTTTTTCCTTGATATATGCAAGGAAAATTGCATAGATATTAGTGACACCGAGCATTTAGCCGCTAATGCGTTGCAATGCCTTATTGTTAGTCAGGAGGTAACATTAGAGCTGGAGGAATAGGATGTTTGACACATTGTTTTCAAAGCCTAATATACCTATTTTGCTTCGCTTATTTTCCAACCGTTCTCAATGAATTTATCTATTTTTCTTCTTTCTTTCTTTTTTTCCAACAAGGATTTCTGAAACTACTTTTCGATAATAACTAATTCTAACTAAGAAAAGAAATGTATAGATTTACACAGAGATTGAAATTTGTAACGATTTGTTGTAGAACAAGGGAGTTGCAATACGTGGACGCAGTGAACACGACGACGGGAAAGGAAGGGTGGTTGACTTTAAATATTAGCGAATCCCTCTCCCATTGGGTCAATAATCCCGATGGAAACAAGGGATTATATCTGTCGGTACATCCCGCGGATCGTTCTGGTGAGTAAAAAAAAAGAAAAAGTCTACCATTTTCCGTTTATTTTCATATTCTCCCGTTTTCACGATCTTTTTTTTTCTTCCTCTCTCTCTCTCTAAAATTAAAGCGAAGAAACGTATATATATTCGATACAACGTGGAGGGCTAATTTTAAAATGTCTGTGATTTATCTTTCGATAAGCCTGTGAAACGTCGAGGAGGAACAGTACATCCTGTGCACTTGCCAACTTCAATGCGATTAACACGATACACGTTTCCGTTTATATTTCACCAGAGATTTAAAAATTTCAAAGTTTGCCATAATAACTTTTCTCAATAACTTTTCCTCCGCCAACCTTGAAAAGTTTCAAACCAAGCCACCGAAGAATCAACCAACGTTTTATTCCACAAATTCCACTTTATCTCTCAATGGATTCGTGTAAGTGGAATTTTATTCGCCAAACTTTGACAAGTTTACGCAAAAACTTTAATTATACGAATTTTCAATCGTATAAGAAAACGATCGAATTCTATTAACTTTAAAAATTATTAAATTTAAATTTCATTTTCGCTTCGAAGAATCGTTTTACTCCACAAACTCTCAGTTCATTTCTCCATGAATAAATGGAATTCTATTCGCTAATTTTGAAAAATTCCAAATCTCTCCATACTTCGAACACTCGATGAATACTCATTTCAAAAACTATTCTCTATTTCTCATATAATTCGTATAAGTGAAATTTCACCGAAATGTCGAAACAAAAAAAAAAGAAAATAAAGATACTTTCGAAAATCGGAAAGATAGATCGAAAAGTACGTTCACGGATCATTTTACACGAGAAAGAGAGAGAGAGAGAGAGAGACTGCGTTCGAACAACACACAAGAGGCGGCGCACGCTTCGTATCGTGGCAATAGATCGTGGCTAATAAACTTACTTCGGGGTCACAAGTTCGACGCGGTGAATTCCGATCGTTTCTTGTACACCTGGCACCTGGAGAAGGATGTGTACGGGATATATGCTTTCTCGAGCGTACACCTGTTCCACGCTCTCACTCACCCGACGCTGAAAAGCGTTCCTCGCTCTCGTGGTACACCTCGTGTCTCGCCCCCTATGTAACACCGATCCGCTAGCGATGGCTTCGTACCAGGCCTGCCTTTCCGCTCCATTTCTCTTCCTGCGATCACGCACGCGTCCAATCCGTTTCAACCGCCATCCTTTTCCATCCTCCCTTCCCATCCTATCGTCCAACCGATTTTGCCAACGTTTGACGTTTCTATCGATTTTTAATTCTAATCCTCGACTCTTTCATTCCGCGAAATGCGACGAAACTTTGAAAACTTTCGAAGGAAAAGAATCATAAATGTCGAAGATTGTTCGACCAGGTTTCTTTTTTTCTCTCTCTCGAAATAGAGAAACGTAGATTTTTGGATAGCAATGGAAAAAGAAGAGTCGTAGGCGTTGAGACGTTGCTCGGTGTTTTCGTGCGTCACTCGAGGTCCTTCCTACTCGAGGCAACCACCACGAATACATCATCGAGAGACGAGAGAGGCCAAGCCGTGGCGTCGTCTTGTCTTCCTATACTGGCGAGATGCGCGTGCGTGGGATATTCAGCCCGAGGAACGGACGAAGCGGGACGGCGGGACCACCGTTCGAGGAACGAGGAACGAGAGAGAGAGAGAGAGAGGGGCATGAACGGGAGAGTGGAAGACCCAGATGGTGAGATAAGGACGCCCCTGAATCCAATTCTGCCACCGAATCTCAGATGAGAATCGTCGCGAGCCGTACGAGGCAAGATTACCTCGATTCGATCGTTCGGATAAGGTACACCTGTTGCCCGGTTGAACCGATCGGCTTTAGATCATTGATGATTTTCCTTCCCTTCCACCGACCTTCCTCTTCTTCCTCTTCCTCCTCCTCCTCCTCCTCTTCTTCTTCTTCTTCTTCTTCTTCTTCTTCTCCGCTCGCTCTGTGGGAATGTGGTAGCCTTGCCCGATTAAATCTCATCTCGGGATAACGCACGAAAAACAACCCGGCCACGAACGTCTCGGGCTAATATTCTCGGTGAACACGTGTTTTCTCTCGGTGTGTATCCGACCGGGAGAAAAAGTGGCAAGATCCATCGATGATCTTTATATCGGGCTTCGACTCTTAAGGAGTTGTTGCCGCGCGAGATGAACAGGTTTTTCGAGAGCCGTTTCGTACCTTCTTTAAAAATCGTTCTTTAATCGCTCTTTAACGATCCCTCCCCTCCCCCCCTTGCCCGGGGGGGAAATCGCCAACGAATTTTCTCTCCAACTATTAAACGTAATTCGCGCGCAACAATCGTTCGTCATCATCGTCCAATTTCTCATCGAGATTTCTCGATCAGGTCGAAATCACGATTCTCGCTTTATCCTACGAGTACTACGCGATCCATTTTGCTCCTACACCGTACACACACACACGTACGTAACGAATGGATCGAAAACCGATCGCGTTCGATATTCTGAAGAATGAGAAACGATCGAGATAGGGCGGCTCGCATTAACGAGCCAGCAAATTGGATCACGATCGTTGAATAATTGGATGATAGTAGAATGCTCTGCGTCACGTCCCACCTAATTTCCTCGCACAAGTCGCCATCGAATTATTGAATTATCCTTTTTTTTCCACGCGCACGAATTGGAACGATATTTCGAGCAATCAGGAAATCCGATCTGGGCTTCGTCGAAACGCCTGTTCGACTTTTATCGATCAACGTCCCTTATCTCTTTACAGGATTGGAAAGAAGAAAAGGGAGGAAATTAAATTTTCTCCCTTATCGAAAACAAGCGACGACTTGCCTCTTCCTGAAATTCCAACCATCTTCCAACCTCCTTCTAAATACCATCGAATTATTTAATTTCCCATGGTTAAACTAGTTTGACATACCGGCAGAACTAGTATCTTCTTCCTCTCGACTCGATCCTTAATGCCGAGATATTACGCATACAAAAAAGGTACAAGCGAGTCCAACTTGACGCCTAAATCTACTTCGCGTATTGTACGATGTTGAAAAGAGCAAACACGAGCGTTAAATACTTCACATCTGAACATCTTTTCTCGAGCACTATTTAAAAACCGCAATTCATCCCGTCCCCGTGATTCCAAGATCGTTCTCTTCCCTACGAAGGGAAGCTCGAACGAAAGAGAGAAAGAGAGAAAAAAGGAAAAGAGAGAAGAAGGAAGAGAGAATAAAAGTCAAACGAAGGCAGCAACTACTAACGAGCCAACCAGAACGAACCAAGTCCAAACCCAGTCGTTTCGTTCCATGTCTCAGTTCGATATCTGCCCGATCGAATTTAAAAAATTGTTCCAAATTTTTATTTTTATCTGCCAAAAAACAAAAGAAAAAAAAAAGAATCGCACAGCAATCGACTCTAAACAACAACGTCGACTCGCTCGGCTCGATTACGCACGAAAACAAACTCCAAGTCGAGTTACCTATATACGGATATCGAAGCGACTCGACTCGATCGAACGAGGACTGAGAAACGAGCGTTTGATGGATACCTGGCGTTGTTCGGCGAGGCACGGCGCGTGTCTAGCTTGTAATCCTTGTATCCTCGCCGCGGTACACGCTGCTCACGGTAACACCTGAGAAGCGTGGCATTATAACGACATCGTGGATACGAAACGAGGCATTGGGACCGCGTACGCGTACATACATACGTACGCGGCGTGAAACGCCCCGGTGTGAGTGCGTACGGTTTGTTGTTTGCCGCGCCTAGATCATTTTGTTGCTCGCCTCTCTCACCCCCTCCCCGGTTTCTCTCGCTCCCCGCATCGATCCTCCCCTCTCGCACCTGTATGTTTTCTCTCTTTCTCGCTTCTCTCCACTTCTCCGCTCCTCTCGTTCGCGAGCACAACCGGTTTACCTTTGATCATTCAATATAAAACACAAGATCGGAGGCGCGTTCACGCGCACACAGGTGAAGCGCACGTGTGTATATATGTGTGTATATATTCCTCTCGATAATTCTCTCTCTCTCTCTCTACTCGCTTCGTCGTCTTCTCTTCTCTCCTCCTTGCTTTACCGCCGATCCCTCCCCGTCTTTTCGCCCATTCTATCCCTCTCGCGCGACACTCGCCCATCTCCTCCGCCCCTGCAATCCTCTTCTTCCCTTTCGCGCCTCCTCCTCTGCTTCTCCCCTCGCGCCGCGTCCTTGTTCCGCTCGCTCGAGCGGTCTCCTCCTCGGTTTGTTTGCACTCGGTTCGCTCGCGGATGCGCGCGCGGAGAATCCTCGGCGTCCGCCCCCTGCCGGAGGAAGTTTCCTCCTCGGTTGCAGAAAACCAGATGCTTTCGAAAGTACAGGCCGCGGCTATCTCTCTGTGCAGCCTCTGCAAAGACCGGCTACACACCTCCGCGTGATACGCCCACGCGCGCGCTCGTCTAACTGCGTGCTCGTTGCTCTCTCGCGAGCGAGACTTGCGACACCTCGCTATCACCGCCAACGGGTACGAGCCTTTGTCGCGGATGCCTTCGCGGATTTCCTCCCCTCCATCCATCCTTCCCACCGTTTTTCTCTGTCTCGATACGTCGCATCGAGGGGGAAGATCTCTTCTTCCCTTCGTCTCTTCTATCTTCGATCGTTATCGATCTCGTGGCCAGAAAACTACTCCTTTGCTACCATTAGCGTCCTCCTAATAGCGGCTCCAATCAGCATCGCAATAAGCGAAAGACACGGTATTAAATACGCGACGATCGTCGAACGCGAATTTCTCTAAAAGTCGTGCTGTCGGCCACCGTGCCCGCCCTCCCCCCTCAATATCTAAATTGTCCAATAAACTCGTGGACACTTCTCTCGAACGGCGCATAAAATCTGCTCTCTCGGTGCAGGAGGGAGGGGAGGGTAAAAGATAACCGGAAGAAGAGAGAAACCGAGCCATGGTATTCTTGAATCTTCGCCAACCGCAGGCCTCGACTTATCCATTCCCAGACAAATACTACCGGATCCCTCCGTCCATTTATTTACCTACGAGCACCTGTTTTCAAACACACGTGCCAACCATTCGATGAAACGAAACCAAATATTATCGTCGTCGTCGTCGTTGTTGTTGTTATTATTATTATTACGATTGTTATCAAGATTATTTAAAGAATCTTTCGAATTCAATTCAAACGTGGATTGGATCCATTATTTCGTTCGATCGAATATTTATGCGACGAATTTTATCGAAGAAAAAAAAAGAATAACCGAAGTAAACGACGTATGTAAACGAATGCACTGGCTTCCGTTTACCGTGTCAATAATACACGTTTTCAGAGCACGTGAATCGTCCTCGAAAAGTATTAATAATTCTTTTTTTTCAAAATGAGTCGCGAGATTGTTACCGGTTCCTACGCGTCCTTGACTTTTCGAAGTATTGCGAAAGCGTGGCCGGCTCATCTAGGACCCTTTCGTAGGAAATCGTTTTATCCTTGAACCTCCACCACGGGACACGCCAACGAATTATTACCCTTTTATTACTCTCGCCTAACATATATATATATATACATGTGAATATATATATACTTGCACACGTACAAAAAGGATCCAGGATAGAAGGATAACTAGATCGAAAGGAAAGAAGCGCGGGATGGAAAACGCATCTTTGGAATTCGAGCTGACGTTAAATTTTCGTAGTTTCTTCTTATTAACTCTGTTCCGACAAATTGTCACGATTTTTATACACTTTGGAAAGATAGTTTCCAAGTAACTCGCGTGGACTCGAGTAAAAATCGAGATTGTTTCCAATAAGAAAAAATTGTTCCAAGAAGCAAGAGAAATTTTTGCGACGCGGATAATGCGCGCTTTCAATCGCGCGAATCGCACGAATCGAAATTCGGTTCTGGGAAATCGGCGTATCGCGTTTTTTTTTTCCTCACTTATCCAGATCGCGCAACAATAAATAAACGCGAAATCTCGCTAACGATGTTCGCACCTCCGCGAAACGTTGGATGGATCTTATTTATATCTTTGTTCTCGGACAATCGATCGGGGATCGATGGTTTATTTACCGAACGAGCGAGGTGTTATTCTCGCGAGATTCCTTCGCGTATAATAAGATACGCGCGATTTTGATACGCGCTTTTCTTGGCAACGCGGAATATTTCTTTCCCGCGCGCGTGTCCGTGACATTATGATAAGCAGATGGAAACCATTTCTTGGAATTGTTTTTATCTTTGCTCGCGCGATTACGGCAGATTAAATTTTGACAAATTTTTTCACGAACAAATATAACGACTTTTTAACACGCTCTTCGATCGTCCCCCTCTCTCTCTCTCTCTCGAAAAAATTTCAGAGAAATTTCACGAAAATTGATCGAAATGTATCGATATTTTCGAAACTTTCGTCGGAAGGAAAAGGGAAAGGGGGGGAATAATTGGATCGAATCGGCCACGTGCACGGTGTCCGCATCGGTCGGTCGGCGGACAAACTGGTCGATTCTGTAACGGCGCGCAAAGTGCAGCGGCAGCAGGTGTCCGCTGCAATCACGGCAAATGCGCATTCCTGCGAGCCAATTTACTAGCTTTCTCGAACTCGCCACTCGGTCGTGCTCGTAACAGGGATCATTTGCATACTGCGGCAATGCTGCCCCGCGGAGACGAGCCGGCGGCGGCGGCGGCGGCGGCCACAATGAGACCGTTTGGATCGCTCTCACGTACCACCGCTGTCCTTTCCTTCGAATTTCGATATCGCGCGAAAAACGCGCGACCAGCATGCGAATCGAATCGGCGAGAATCCACCGCCGCGCGAAAAATCCACGCCTCGACCTCTCCTTTCTTCTTTCCTCTTCTCCCTGCCCTCCTCCTCCTCTTCTTCCTCCACGCGCCTCATTGTTTCCAACCGAGTCGAGAATGCGTTTCCCGCTTTATCGCGCACCACCTGTGCAAGCGCGATATGCTCGGCCATTTCTGTGGCACGCGCGCGGATTGCGGATGAGACGATCGAGAATCATTGCCTCCGACTTCCAATTTCTTAACTCTCGAGATCAAAGTCGGAGAGTTGAGGTTATTTCGTAAGGAAAGTTGATTGAAAGTCGATGCTTTGAATTGAACTTACCTTTTATCCGATAATCGAATGATCGAAATTACATTTACGTTACGATAGAAAATGGATGTGAAGCGTGGAGTTTTCTTTTTCTCCTTTTTTCTCGAATCTATCTTAAACTCGGAGATCGGAATTGACGATCTTTTTGGTAGAATCGTTACACGTTCGTTTCTTTTTTCGCTTTATAATCGATACGACACTCGTGCGGTAACTTTTAATCGAGTGCAGCACCGACGCTTTTTGCTATTCAGCTATTTCTATTTAAATGAAGGTCAAACAGGTAATTTGTACAAGGCGTGTGAACTATGATAATGCGATAGCCTACTCAACCGAGCCAATAATGCGATACGGAAAAGCAAGTAACGCGAAGAGTTCGCATTGAATGCAAATTGTCGTGAATTATGACACGCGTTCGTGGAAATCTCTTTTCGAACAAGTTGTAACAAAATTGTATTATATAGTCTACACTCGTGTTCCTTGATTGCCGATTATTTACATTAACGCGAATTATTCTCTCGATTCGTTCTGTTCGCAAATTAATGACGCTAACGAGTTTCGATGATTTATAATCTTTTCTCTCTTTAAAAGATTCGTTTTGAAAAGAATAAACGAAGGGAGCGAGACGAAATTTTCTGGAGAAAAATCTCGATACACTTAATTCCTACTCGATAACCAGCTCGAGTTGGACTGCGCAACTGGAAACCTGTGTGTTTTCTGCGATTTTTCTTAAGTAACATCGATCGCGATCCGTCACGCGAATGTCTCAATTCAGAAGCATGTAGCGGAGGAGGATGAAAAATACGAGCCACAGGTAATCGAGTACACACCGAGTACTATTTATAGGTATCTACGATCGCAACTGTTTCTCTGTTTCAACCAATACCTGTTAAATAAATCATTGGCCGGAATGATGCCTCGTTTGTAACGTAAACTTGTCTAATAACAGTCTGATGAATTGCTTTGCAGAGAGAGAGAGAGAGAGAGAGAGAGAGAGAGAGAGAGAGAGAGAGAGAGAGAGAGAGAGAGAGAGAGAGAGAGAGAGAGAGAGAGAGAGAGAGAGAGAGAGAGAGAGAGAGAGAGAGAGAGAGAGAGAGAGAGAGAGAGAGAGAGAGAGAGAGAGAGAGAGAGAGAGAGAGAAAAGAAAAAAAAAGAAAAAAACGCATAGATGTTTATCCGTCTGAAGAATTGCCGCCTGACCAGTTTATTAATCATTGTTGTTTTATTATCGTTCTCGCATTGTCTCGCATCACAGATGCTTATTCCCACACGTAAACCCCTCGTAAACCAGAAGAATATAATTCCTCGTAATAAATACAACAATAATTCGATAATAAATATTTCAACAATGTACACCTCTTGTAAAATAAAATTTCTTTAAATGTCGTACCGTTCAAAAAATCCTTTTTAATTAAAAAAAAAACAAAAGAGTATAATTCCTCGTAATAAATACTTCAACAATGTACACCTCTTGCAAAATAAAATTTCTTTAATTCTCGTGTCATATCGTTCAAAAAATCCTCTTTAATTAAAAAAAAAAAAAAGAATATAATTCCTCGTAATAAATACAACAATAATTCGATAATAAATACTTCAACATCTCTTGCAAAATAAAATTTCTTTAATTGTCGTATCGTTCAAAAAATTCCCTTTGATTAAAAAAAAAAATAATTCCTCGTAATAAATACAATAATAATTCGATAATAAATACAATATAATATACACCTCTTGTAAAATAAAATTTCTCATATCAAAAAAAATCATATCAAAAAATCCTTTGATTAAAAAAAAAAAGAGTATAATTCTTCGTAATAAATACAACAATAATTTGATAATAAATATTTCAACAATGTATACTTCTTGTAAAATAAAATTTTTTGTATCATGCCGTTCAAAAAAATCTCCTTTGATTAAAAAAAAAAAAAAAAAACAAAAGAGTATAATTCCTCGTAATAAATACAATAATTCGATAATAAATACTCCAACATCTCTTGCAAAATAAAATTTCTTTAATTGTCATATCGTTAAAAAAAATCCCCTTTAATTAAAAAAAAAAAAGAGTATAATTCCTCGTAATGAATACAACAATAATTCGATAATAAAGACTCCAACAATATACATCTCTGCAAAATAAAATTTTTCGTGTTGTACCATTCAAAAAATCCTCTTTGATTAAAAAAAAAAAAATATAATTCTTCGTAATATATAAATACAACAATAATTCGATAATAAATATTTCAACAATGTACACCTCTTGTAAAATAAAATTTTTTTAATTGTCGTACCGTTCAAAAAATCCCCTTTAATTAAAAAAAAAAAAAAAAAAGAGTATAATTCCTCCTGTAATAAATATAACAATAATTCGATAATAAATACTCCAAAAATGTACACCTCTTGTAAAAAAAAAAAATATAATTCTTCGTAATAAATACAACAATAATTCGATAATAAATACTCCAACAATATACGCTTCTTTCGAAATAAAATTTCTTTAATTGTCGTGTCGTATTGTTCGAAAATTCTTGCTCTCGTTAAAAAGAAAAATCTGGAGATTTTTGTTTTTCCCATCGAAAAAATATGTCCTGCCCGACAAGAGGAGATTAACGGCCCTAAATTAAATACCGATACAATAACGGTGCGGTGTTATTCGCCGTTCAAGGTGCAAATTTCCCGGTTTGAAAATACGATCCCATACTTTCACGTTGGCCTCCCCGTTCCAATGCCTGGATATCGCCTATCGCGCTCCATGGAAATAATATTCTTGACATTAATATGACCAATACGCGGCTGAGCCACGGTATTGCGACAGTTCATGCTAATGCATGTAAAACGCCTCTATTTTTGTCATACACCGCGCCACTGTTAAAGGGAGAAGTGTAATTATTACCGCATGAATAATTAAAGCGGTTCCCGATAATTATGATAAACAAGTGTCATAACTTCTTCCAAGTTCCGATTACGTTACGAAATGAAACGCGCGTCCACCAACGATCGAGATTATCCACGGATATATAAATATATATATAACAACCACGCGCCTTTTAACGCGTCCCTTTTTCTACGTTCACCCGAACGTTAAAATTTCTCAGAGAGAGAAGAGACCCGATCTCGTCTCTCCTCTTTTTTCTGGTTCGGATTCACGATTTAATCGAAAAGGATGGATCGATCGACGTGCAGGGAGAATCGATTAAACGCGCGAAACGTTGGAACGGCGACTTAATTGCAGGGCCAACGGTGTTGGGAAACCGACTGAGCTGTCGCCTATATATCGGCCAAGTGAACGGCTGCTCTCCCCTCGATTCGAGAAAAAGAGTAAGAGAGTGAGAGAGAGAGAGAAAGAGAGAACGAACCAACACAGCTCGAGATTCTTAAATAGTTAATATTCCTGAAGGTTGCCTATTAATAATACCAAGTGGCAGCCCATGCTGAGTAAACACGTAATCGTTCCCCCCTCGTACAACACGCTCCACTTGTGGAATCGAATCGGGGGTAATTGGGTATCGCCCGATTCAAACATTCTGAAACGCGAATGCTTCCATTCCATTCCATTGGATGTTGATCGAGACGAATCTCCGCCTCGATCAGATTTCTTTCTACAAATGTATCTAAAGATATGAAACGAAATAGGTTTGAAAATGAATTTGAAAGAATTCGATTCGAGAATTGGAATCCTGGAATCGATCGATTGACTCAAATTAATTCGAGTTATCGATCGAGAAGAATCTCTACCGATTATCAGATCAGATTTCTTTCTACTAATGTATTTACAGAATATGAAAATAGATTTGAAAATGAATGTAAAAGAATTCGATCGTCGAGAATTGGAATCCAGGAATCGGCCGATCGTCTCGACTCAAGTTAATTCGAGGCAGAGACAAATCTCGATCAAATTTCTTTCTACAAATATATCTAGAGAATAGGTTTGAAAATGAATTTGGAAAATTCGATTGAGAATTGAAAGTGAGATGACCGGTGATAAACAATTCCGTTTATCGAGGAATCGGCCGATCGTCTCGATCGACTTACGTTAATTTGAATTATTGATCGAGACGAATCTTTGCCTCGATCAGATTTCTTTTAAATGTATCTAGAGATACGAGAATAGGTTTGAAAATGAATTTGGAAAAATTCGATCGTCGAGAATTAGAATCCTGAAATCGGCCGATCGTCTCGATCGACTCAAGTTAATCTGAGTTATCGATCGAGAAGAATCTCTGTCTTGATCAGATTTCTTTCTACAAATATATCTAGAAATACGAAAATAGATTTGAAAATGAATTTGAAAGAATTCGATCATCGAAAATTGGAATCCAGGAATCGGCCGATTTCGATCGACTTAATTCGAGTTAATTCGGTGGTAATCGGATAATGCGAATCAATTTTCGATTGAAGAGACGGATTAACTGTTCTCTCGAGAAATAAGATTCGATTTCGACTCGAGATCCAATTCATCGTTGTTGAATTTCAGTGCACGAGATGAGACCGGAAGACATCGGGATCCTCGCGTTCAGAGGCGATCCCGACAAGCAACCATTCATGGTTGGTTACTTCAAGAGTTCCGGCATCAGAGAGTCGAAGGTACGACAGAAACGGGATGCCAGGAGAAGAAAGAAGAGCGAGTCATCGAGCCTGGATTATAGGAATAATCCGTACACCGGTAAGCGTAATCGTGAATTTTATTAACTTCGCGGATCGAAACGAAGCAGATTTTTCCTTCTTGATTCTCTCAACCGATGATATCGCGAAGAGAAAGGAAAGAATATATATGTAGAATACGCGTGCGTTACGAGTAAGATTAATTTTATCCGATTTTTCTTTCGATCATTCTAAATTGAACGATTAAGATAACTGATTAGACGCGTTTCACTCGCAAGAACTCGAAAAGATACAAACGAAAGGTTAACGCGAATCGTTGCTCGAATCGAATGGTTTGCTTGTTTTTAAAAAAAGAGAAAAACTAAACGATTAAAAGAGAGCATCATGTTGCAATTGTTGTCCAGATCCCGGTACGCAGTACAACTCGAGGACCTGCAAAATCCAAACGTTGTACGTGAGCTTCAGGGATCTGAAGTGGCAGGTAAGGGCGGCTTCACTTTTACAGCATCACTATCGGGCTCGAGACGCGGCTCCAGCCTCTCTGGAGTGTGCTCGCTTAGTCCGGCGACCGATGAATTATTTATTTTTCCAGGACTGGATCATAGCACCGGACGGATACGACGCATATTATTGCAGCGGCGAGTGCAATTTCCCTTTGAACGCCCATATGAACGCGACCAATCACGCGATCGTCCAAACCCTGGTGCACCTGGTCAGCCCTGGTAAGGTACCAAAGCCTTGCTGCGCCCCTACCAAGCTCTCGCCGATCTCAGTGCTGTATTTCCTCGACGAAAGCAACGTTATACTGAAGAAGTACAAAAACATGGTCGTGAAGAGCTGCGGTTGCCATTGATCGGCCGGGATTACCTCGGGCACGCGTGCACGAGTTGTTTCCAGTTGAACGTATGCGTATCGCGACGCCGCGCATCGAATCTCGACCGACTGAATCCTGATCCGCAACCCGCTGTTTCCCGATCCAGCAAAATCGTCAAATCGCTTTCGATTCGTCTTTCCTTTTTTCCTTTCTTTCTTTCTTTTCGATCGAGTTATCGGGGAGTTATATCGCATCGTTGTGAAAAATTTAAGAAAGATCGTGGAACGATTGGATCGGTTGATGAAGAAGGGAGAGAAATTGAAACGAAACCGAATTTAAGAAAGATCGTGGAACGATTGGATCGGTTGATGAAGAAGCGAGAGAAATTGAAACGAAACCGAATTTAAGAAAGATCGTGGAACGATTGGATCGGTTGATGAAGAAGGGAGAGAAATTGAAACGAAACCGCTGGATCGCTGATTCGGCTCGATTTTCGGTTCGGATCGAAAGAGGGAATATCTCTTTGAGCGTCGGTTCTTTGTCGCCCACGCGAAAACGACGAATGCCGATCGATGGCCGGTTAACGAGCGCCGCAAGAAAATCATCGGTCGTCTGGTGCCAAATTCTCGACTAGTAGATAGTGTAATTTCTCGAAACGAGTGCTTCCGTACTAACGATCGTTAATAATAATAATAATAATGATAATAATGATAATAATGATAATAATAATAATAATAACAATAATAACAATGATGATAATGATAATAATAATAATTATAATAATTATAATAATAATAATAATAATTATAATAATAATAATAATAATCTCGTCGCTGGCAAAGGTGAATGTTCGAATACGTTTTTTGGGAAACGATCGATCGACGAATACGTGCAATTCCAGATCTTTATCCGGTTTTAGTGGATATCGTTGTAATATACATACGTAACAATAGGGGAGGGGGGTCACAATTTTTATTCGATTTACTTCGAATCCTTTCTTCCTTTCTTCTTCTTCTTCTTCTTCTTACTTTTTCTTTTTTTTTTAATCTTAACTTAAATATCTCATCCAAACGTTCGGTCGGATTAATATAATCGCGTAATACGATTATTATTAATTTAACGACTTTAACGAACGAATTCTGAGAAGAAAAAAAGAAAAGAAAAAAAAAAGAGAGAGAGAGAGAGAGAAGTTTCCACTTGGTCTGTCGTATCATCAATCTTAGGCGAAGAAACAAACGAAAACAAAACACAACGCATCTTGTATCCGCGTTTTCGAAAGTATTTATGCATAAAGTAAACCTGCATAAAGAGCAAAGAAAAGATACTTCACTTTTTCTTGTAATTAGACTTATTTATGTTTGTGTAAGTAATAAAAGCATCCGTGTTTAATAGTCGTACGTATACAGGCTGTTTCGTAAGATGAAACGAATGAAAACCAAGTGAGAGAGATTCTTCGCAAAAAAAAAAAAAAAAAAAAAAAAAAAAAAAAGAAAGAAAGAATCGAATCGATTCTCGATTTACTTAGCGGAAATCGATTCGATCGAGAATCTAATTCCATCGTAACGTAGTCTACAGAGTAGTCGGGTAATTGTCACCTTGATTATTATTTTTTTTTTTTTTTTTTTTTTAAGCTACGAAGGATGAAGAAGAATTTATATATAGCGAATACTGCGCGGTACAAAACTGTATGGTACCAAGTATTACGGTATGATAATACCTAGTTTTTACTCGTTATTTATTAGGAAGAGAGAAAAGATTTTTTTTAAAAGAGATGTTAGAAGAAGATTTTATTAATCGTCGTAAAAGTATTTTAACGCGTTGAATTAACCGATGAATCCACAACAGTTTATATTACTTTTAAAGTAATTATTTTATATTCGTATATTTCCTTTTAATTTCCTTAAATCCCGTGTATCGTGATAAACAGCATCTGTAGTATTTTATCACGAAAGGATATAAAAATACATAAAATGTTGAGATTGAATGGTTTTGGAATTGAAGGGAAAATCCAATTCAAATCTAATCAAAACTGTTGTGATAAAAATAATAACGATAATTGCAGACAATCAAGTTCTCAGTCAATTAAATTAATTTAATACCGATTATACGATCGAATCTTTTCCACTGTATAATTATTGTAAATTAAATCTTTTTCTCCAGCTTCTTCCTCGTTCCGGGGAATGGAATAAATTCTCTGTAACCAAAATTTTATTTGCTTATGAAAGGAAAGATTCGTCGATGATCAAGTAGAATTATTTTTTTTTACTTTGCTAAAGTAAAAATAAAAATAAATAATTATCGGAGAGAAAAGTAAATATTTCGATATAAATAATACGTGTAATGGTATATATTAATAACGCGACGCACGATGTAAGCAAATGAAATAATATTAAAGAAGAATCCAAGCAAAGCGACGTTATAGAGGATTAAGATGGCGACAGTTACCGAACCACCCTGTACATACTTGCACACCCGTGTAACTCAACTTTCTATGTACATGTATGTAGAGTGTAAATGTATTTATATATACGTATATAGAAAGTGGAAGATTCTTTAATTTTGTAATGTCGCGAACTTCTGTCTAATGTGCGAAAGGCAATCAAATTTTTTGAATAAAAATATCACAAATACAATGTCCTTCAACCGGAGCGAAATATCACAATGATGCAATGAGAATTTAATTTTTAATTAACGTGTCCACTGCCCAACGAATTTTTTTTCATTATCTGTGCGCTGTGTGTGCCAACATACGTATTGTTCGAAATATTTTGAAAAATTTGTCAATTCGCCGTACACATCGTAATGCACATCCCGTAAAAATCCCGTCTTAATCCCGATTAAAATTGATAAATAAGCGCAGTGAACGTGTTAAATCGAACGAATAGTTTTTTCCGCCCACTCTTACGTTTTCCTTTTTTTTTTCTTTTTGTATAAATTTCCATTTTTTACAAGCTCGTAAGAAACATAGGAGAGTTATAGTCATACTTAATCGACACACGCGTGAGATTAAAAGTTTTAAATTATTCCGACGCGAAACTCGATTGTGCTGCCGCCGCTGCTCGAGAAATATGTGTCAGCGTTGTTTAAAAAGCGATTAACGAGCGTTTAACCGTGTGAATGGGAATGAAGAAGCATAGTCCATTTTAGCTCGTGGGATGCGTGAATGCCTTTGTGAATGCGATCACAAATCAATCGATGAATATAATAGTCTGTGGTATCATTAACACAATTTTTGTAATGACAATGTAAATATATCGTTGTAAATACGTTCTATAATACATACTACATATAACGTGTACAATGTATTTGTGTCAATTTCTTTTTTACCATAAATCAAATCATTTACACGATCTACATTGATAATGTTCTACATTGATCTCATGATTCTAAAATGCAAATGCTTCGATAAAGTAGAATCTATAATTCGATTCTATCTGTAGTTCACTTTATCCGTAGATAAGCAAAATATTCAAAAGAAATTTCGCATAATCTAAACTGAAGATGTTTCACAATTCTTAGCTCGATGTTTTACTTTTTTAAAGTGTTATGAAGTCAATGGCAGGCATATGATGCTTAACTTTGACCGAGTACTTAAAGATATCGATCGACGCGGACCCTCGACTGACCACCGGAAGTAAAGCACCAACCCGACGATTTCTGTTACTATTGTATGATACGGTCACTCGAGAAAGAACGAGTTATAATAAAAACATGATGACATTTCAAGTGAACATAGAAATGTAAAATGAAGAAGAAAAAAATGGAAAATCGTTAAAATAATTATAAGCGTTCGAAACAAAAAAGAAGAACTCGAGTAAAACAATTTATTTTTCGCTTCGAATTAGAGAGCTATCTTTGTACGAAATACGTCGTTATATCTTTTACAACATATTTAAAACTAAAAAGATATATGCGTATTAAATCTGAAAGACAATTTGTGATTTAAAGCGATAGAAGAAAATAGCAATGAATGCACAAAAATTGATAAAGTTTTCGACAAAGAAAGAAAATAAAAAATGAGAAATAATTGAAAAAATATTGGGGGAATATCGTACAAAATTTTTTAATACTTGTATTCCAATCTAATAATAATGATTCAATAATGCTTATAAGATTTAAAATTATAAATTTGCGTAATTTTTTCCTTAACATCTTAATTTTATAAAGATAATTAAAATATTATAAAAAATATTGAATTAATAAATATAATATAATAAAATATAGTTAATGAAATATATATTTCGAAAAATCAATTATCAGATTTCGCTAAATAATGAAAAAGTAATTACATATTGAGATCTATTTGAAAAGAATATAATTCTATTAAAATGTTTTATTAATCGATAAGTTGTATAACGATGTAATAAAATTAATTAGAAATTGATACCATCTTATAAGTCTATGAATATGTGAAATAAATATAGATAAGGAAAACAAGTAGTGCAACAAGGACAGAGATAGAATAAAAATGGTGAAATCAGCGCCATCTGCAGAGTGCCGCAAATAAAACATAGAAAAAAATGAGAAAAAGATAGAGATATGGTCAGAATAAACTATTAACGCCATCTCTTGATTTATTTCACAATCTTGATAAAAATATATAGTTTGAATTTTAAAACCAAGAGATGGCGCTGATTCTCAATTCTTCGTTCTTTTTACTTATTTTTTAATTATTTTACGATTTTCTATTTATTTATAAGTTTATATATTCTTTTAATTTATTTCTCATGTCTTTCAGTTTTTTTTTGACTCCAGAAATTGAATCCAATCATTTCCATAATACTGAAAGAATTTTGACCACTTTATATACACAACACTATTTTCAAAACGCGATTTCATTTTTAACGCAACACTAATATAAAAAATAATTGATATGATCGAGATGGAATAATATCATAACTCAAATTATCCTTGAAATCCACATTATTAAAAATTTATTTATTACTATATTGTAAAAGAACGAATATATAAATTTAAAAAATTTATATATTAATAAAATAACTAGAAAATAAATGAATAAATAAATGTAATAAAATATAATAAAACAAATATAAATTAAAAATCAAAAAATATATATAAAAATAAATAAATAAATAAATGAATAAATAAATAAATAAATAAATGAATAAATAAATTAATGAAAATATAAATTAAAAAAATAAATGAAAAGTAAATGTACAAATAAAAAATCAATTGATTAAATAAATAAATAAAAATAAAATTAAATATAAAACTAAACAAATGAATATAAATTAGAAATAAATTTAAAAATAAATCAAGAAATAAGTATAGAAATAAATAAATGAATGAAAATATAAATTAAAAAATAAATCAAGAAATAAATATAGAAATAAATGAATTTATAAGTAATTAAGAAAATAATGCAATAAAAAGATATTATTTAAAGAGGTAGATGAATAAATAATATATAATATATAACAGCATTTAACATATTAAATGTTAATTTCGAATAAATATTATAAAAATAAATAAAAAATAAATAAAATTATTCTGTGATAAGAAATTAAAATATTATAATATCGATCCTTCGCACACGAAAGTTCGTTAAGAAATGATCGGTCTCGCAATTTACCTCGTATTTATAGGTCGCAAAGACAAACGAACTTCGTCGAAGACATACGTCCTTTGTCGAATATACTTTTGAATATATTGATCAATTATATTATATTTGATCATTAAATTGTTAATTTATATCTCTAATAATTTATTATAATTATAAATATAATAATTAATATATATTTTATAAACTAAAATTAAATTTATTGTTTTATAATATTAATTTTCGATTTATAGTTGTGTTAAAATATTTTAAGTTATTTTATAATGATTTAAATTTATAAATCATAATCAATGATTTATAAATTTTTTAATTTTTATTATTTGTTTGAAGCAATTGAAGCAAAAAATGAATTTTCGATTTAACGTAACTTAACACGAACTAGCAGTAACTTCAACGATAATGATTGACAAAAATTGCATAAAGCAATTCAAAAACGTTAATTGTTTTTATTATTATTATTATAATAAATAGATTATTAAATAAACGAAATTAATAGTAATTTATAAATTTAATAATGGAATATGAATAGAATTGCTTACTGTATATCGAATTATTGGTTATATCACACATCTCACCACAATTATTTTCCACAGGACACTAACGTACGTTATAATAATCGAAGTCGTTTTTTGATTGGCTAACGTTAAAACAATTTTACAATCGAAATTATTCATAAAATTAAAATATTGCATGATCTATTTCAATTATTTTAATTAAATATATATAAAAGGAAATTATTATTTTATTAAATTAATAATTATTTATTTGATTTATATATTTATATTTTTTTTAATTAATTAATTTATTTATTTTTTTATTTTTTTATCTATTATTTACCAATTTATTCATTAGTGATTTATTTGTAAACTTTTTTATAGGTTTCTTTGCTTTGCTTATTTATATATGTATCAATTTATTTATTTATTCCTTCATTTATTTAGTGATTTATTTATTTATTCATTCATTTATCATATATCACTAGATATTTATTTTTTGAATTATTTACCTATCTATTTATCTAATATTTTCATTATTTATTTATTTATCTATTCATGTAATTGTATTTATTTATTTATATATATTCATAAAAATATAATTATATTTATTCATAAAAATATAATTAAACAGTTGAAATTGAGATATTATATATATATATATATATATTATATTTCAATTATTCGAAATATTGAATATATATTAAGAATAAATTATTAAAATTAATTTAATATAAAAGTTTAAAAAATAACAATAATTAAAATAATAATTTTATTATTATAATAAATAGTCAATATTTATTAGTAATAATAATAAATAAATTACTAGAAAAATTTGTGAAAACACACACACACACATACACATATTATACACATATATAATAATATATGTAAATGAATAAATAAATTGATACATATTCAAAAACAAAGAAGTTCATAAAGAAATTTAAAAATAAGTCAGAAAACAAGACAAAAAAATAAATTGGTAAATAATAAATAATAAATTAATCGGTAAATTAATAATCAATAAAAAAAGCAATAAACAAATTAATAAAATATGTATAAATCATTATTAAATTATTAAATTAATAATATAATAATAAATTATTAATTTTACTTAATTTTTTAAATTTAATTAAAATAATTAAATATAATATATTATGAAAAATTTCTACGTGATTTTGATTGTAGAATTGGCTACGACGTTAACCAATCAGAAAACTGTTATTCGAGTTGTGGCGCGTGGCATCAGTCTCCTGTGGAAAGTCATCGTGATAACAATCATTTTCGAGTACGCAGTAATTCTATTCATATTCTTTTATCGAATTTATAAATTATTATTAGTTTATTTTATATAATTTATTTATTGTAATGATAAAAATAATTAAAGAATTGTTTTGAATTTCTTTATCCGTTTTTTGATTCCGGAATTTCATTTATTTATCCTGTTGAGGTTACGATAATTTGTATTTCGTTGAATCGAGATTTAAAATCACTTTTTTCATCTTAGTATGATTTTTTTATACACTTGTTTTATTATTTTTATATTTTTGAGGGCTAAATTGTTGTTTGAGTCTTTTTAACTATATTAAAACAAATGTACAAAATCGTAAATTTATCAAATTAGATTAAATTTATTCTAGCAAATTAAATTATATCAATAATATATATTACATTTCCAAATATATTATTTTTTATATTTTTTTCTATTTTTCGTCAAATATGCTTAAAGTTGAAGATTATTTCTATATTGTGTTATAGATATTCATAATGATTAAACGTTTATTCCTGAATATGTGTAATTTGTTTGCTATATAGATCGTACGTAATATTTTCTTTCATAACATATTTTATTATTTGTATATTATTATATACGAATACGTATTTATTACTATAATTAGCAATCTTTTGAAAATTAGATCATTCTTTTTTCTTTATTTGACGAAAGTAGTTATGATTTTCTAAAATAAAGTTTATATTTGATTATTATTTTAATTTCATTGATTAATTTTATATATTTTATACAATTATTTTAAAGTTTATTTTTTTTTCATTCAGTTTCTTATTTGATTATTGATAATAATTTTAAAGATGGGAAAAATTTCAATATGGAGGCTATCGTACTTTTCCAAAGAGAAATTCATTATTTTTCTTGTATATTGTATATATTGTTTTTTTCGATTGTTTTTATTTTATTATTATTTTATTATTTTATTATTATTATATTATTATCATATTATTATATTATTATTATTTTATTATTATATTATTTCAAAATATATTTATAATTTTATAATGATTATTTTTATATTCATTAAAAATACAAATTTTAATACTTCTATTTAAATAATATATGAATTAAAAATATATATTCTATTTTTTTATATATGAAATTTGTAGTCAAAAAAGAAAAATTGATAATAATCCATAGATTAATAAAAAAATGATAATATTATATTTTATGAAACAAATAAATTCTTCAATAGAAGGGAGAAAAAACTATGGAAAAAATATTTTGTTTTTTTTTTATAAATTATACCATTTCTTTCTTTCATCTTTTTTCTTACTAGTATTTTTACTAATTTTAGTAATTATTTTAGTAATTTTATTTTCAGAGGACTTTTATAACCGTATGTAATATAGTTGGTAAATTCAGTGTTTGCTTCGTAATTTTTAATATTTTAGAATTTATGTTAGTTTTAATTAAATAATCGTAAAATTCGAATCAGTGTTTGTTCGTTGATTTAAATTAAACGCGTTATTTGTTTCTTATATTTTTTTAAATATTTGTTTTTTTACATAGGATAGAATAAGTATCAGAATAAAATTTAATAGTAATAAGACGAAGACATACTTATTTTTATATTTTTTTTATTTCAACTCTTTCAAATAATCAGTATTAAAATATTTAAAATGTTTTCTATATTTTGTTACAGTTTCCATTTCTTGATATTATTTGATGAATATTTTATGATGGATATTCTATGGATTACAGCGGCATTGATGGCAGTACAGATTCTTCGCATGTATTATTGGTGAGTGTATTTGTATTCCTTTGGTTTTTCAATCATGTCGTAAGATGAAAAATCGGAATCGATGATTGATTTTATACGTAGATTTTTGTATGAATATATGAATATAATAACAAACGGGTATTCATATTCTTCATTTATGAATAGTAATATTAGATATATTTAATATTTTAAATTTTATATATAGATATATACTAAGATAGATTAAAGATGAAACGTTTTGTAAATCTATTAAAAGAAAGATTTATCATTGATTTTAAATAAATTTTTGCATAGATAGATAGGATTAGGAATAGAATGGATTTTATGAATTTTTTTGTAAAGGGCATAAAAAGGCTATTTTTTTTTGAAATCGGTATTTCAGAATAGGATGAAATTTATAAAATATTATTTATCTTGTGTATCTCGTGGTTTGACACGTATATACGATCCTTTTCCACTAGGTAACTATTGCTCAGCAGACAAAAATAACTGCTGTACCGATAGCAGTGCAAGTAGCTTACAAATTTTTAATAAACATTTTAATATGATATATTTAAATATTATATTTTTTTATTTCCATTTATTAATTTTATAATTTATAAATATAGTATAATGATTTATAATGTTATAATTAATTACATTTATTAACTTTATAAATAAAATTTTTTGTTATTATATAAGATATCATTTATTAAATTTATAAATTTTAGAATTTTAATTTTAATTTGTTAAAATTTAATACTCAAGAATATTTTTACATGATAAAGACTGTTAATTTAATTTATAAATTTTTATCTCAATTAATTTTCTGAATGTAGATGGCACTGTATGTACACGAAAGCATAATTTTAACTGAAATTTTAAATTCAATATGTTATATGTTATGTTATATGTTATTAAAAAAATATCAATTTTGAATATTATAGGAATTATATAATATATAAATTGTTTTATATATAATTTTATAAATTTTCAATTATATTATAATAATATATAACTTTTATATAAAAATAATTAATTATATATATATATGCAATTATATTACAATAATTAAATAAAAAAAAATGCAATGCTTAATTATCGTAAAAATTGATTTTATCGTTGCATTATAAAATTTTTATAATAAAATATAAGTTTTTGGAATGAATCTAAAAGAAGCTTCTCATTCGACGATTTAGATAGGCACGTGATTTTTTAAACTGTATTTCAGCCAATAAGATTCAATCACGCTTGGTATAATATATTCAAAAATTAATTCAATCTTAGTTTTTACTTGTTCATTATTTGAAAATTTTTTAAGTTTTATTACAATATCTTTACACTATTGAATATGTATAAAAATATCTTTCATACGTTTTAGAATTAAAAAAAAAGACTAATTATAGTTCTCTTAAAATATCGTTGCCCTGAATTGATTTAACTGGAAAGAATATGGCTACTGCTCTCGAATCTGTTTCGATGTATCGCTGAACGATATTCTCGTTTCAAATCGATGGTCGTTTTCACGATGGACGGCGAACGTGCCGTGGACTGGATGTTCGTGCGAAATGACGATTTTTCGTGCTGACCATGTTTCTTATTTGAGAATTAACGTGCATCGATATATGCAATCGTGATTTTTGAGAGTTTCGTGCGAAAAATAGATAATAACGATTGTATAAAATCAACGAATCGTTAGTGGTGCTAATATGAAGTGTGTGCTGTGTACGACAGTAGTCTTCTCGTGTGCTTTCGTACCGCTGTCAACGAGAATCTGATTATTTGGATTTTAGATAAATTATAAAGAAAAATTTTATGAAACGAATAAGAAGCACGTCGTGAATTTAAGTTTAAAAAACAAAAAAATATATTATTTATTTTAACGAAATAGAATCGCGCAAGGTACGCCCCTTTTACAGGTGCCAATAACAATTTTGCAATATCAATCGAAAGAATCGACTAATAGAGACATTTCTCGAAGAAATTAAATTTGAAGACGTACCCAAAATTTCTAGTGTGATATGTTTCTGCAACTTTGAATTTAATGCCTATTCTTGGTTTTTCCACTGTTTCGCGCAAAATCGATAAAGAAGCTCGCACATTGCCCGTGGAGTGCAGAACGCGCGAGGAGAATTGCTGACAAAAATAGCAGAGTCCTCCGTAGACACAGTAGAAGAATATCCTTAGATTTGCTATTCATCCTTTGCATCATTTTGTTGTAACCCGGCATTATTTTAAGTGCAATTTTTAAGTACACTGCGTACAGCGCTGCATGTCGAGGGAACGCTGCTCGAAGTTTCAAAATATCGTGTCTATTGTAGCCTTGTGTGTGTTCCGGCACGAGCCATAAAGTTAGCCTGTGATTATTTAAATTTTTTCGTTACTGATCTTATTGTAAATATTCCGAATCGATGATTTGCATCTATCGAATAGACTGGAAATCGAAGGTGATATCGTTCTAATGTGAACAATCTATTCGTAAGTGATATTACGATCGTCTAAGCGCACACTCTAACCTTATTTCGAATGAAGTTGAGCGGTGTTCGTGCTACCTAACCTTCGCATTTTTTAAACGGATCGTTCGAATTGTTCGAAGTAAACTCGTAAATGTGCCTGATGATTCCGCGATAGAAGAAATAATCGTGTATACGTATCGAATAACGCGAAATACTTTGAACGTAGTGTCTCGCCGGCTATGACGAGAACAAGGACTCGTTTGAACGGATCGTTGCTGCAACCGTCGCGAATGCTGTGATTTCATTGAATGTGGAGTGCGATCTCGCGCCTCTTCGTTAAGGGCAAAACAGAGGAATCTGCCCTGAGCACGGAAAATCATACGTGTGACGGTGTGCCCGATACGGTCGTCCATGTTTTCGACGCAATGGATCGTAACGCGGGTGATGATCGACGTAAGGGCCCTGCCGGCGAGCAACATCACGGCGGAGCCGAATTTGAACACTTCTCCGACGCCTATGATTCCCGTCAGGTATGTACTTATATATAGATATCTTGTACATTTCAACTTTATTATTTTATTGAATATTTATAGAGATATTTATTTGATAGATTAGGAATTTAATAAAAATAATGGATATAATATTTCTAATAAGATAAAGTATTATAGATAAAGTAAATGCTACTTTATGGTACTAAATAAAAAGAATATAATATATTATATAATATATATATAATATGTAAATTATTCATTTAACATAATGTAATTACTTAACATAATAATATCGATATAAGTTTTGAGTTTCAAAATGATATATTAATGCTTTCACAGTTGTTAAGTTGAATTGATTTGAGGTTAGATTCTATTTGATAGAGAATAGAAGAAGTATATATAATTATGTTTTTTATATATATATATATATATATATAAAATATATATACAATTACAATGTATATATATTTAATATATATACGTGTAATGTATTAATATATATATATATGTATGTATAAGATTTGCTATTTATTTTAAAATATTACTGTTGGATTTTTTGATAAATCGTGTGCCATTAATGTTTAGGATTGTCACAAGTTTTATTCGGACATTATTCAGATTTTATTTAGATTTTATCGTTAAAGATGCATTTTTTAAAGATAATTTTTAGTTAATGCTATTTCTAACGTTTGTGTTTTAATAGATCTTGTACGAATCACATTATATTTTCTAAAATAAAAAAATAAATTAGTGTATTTACTATTAACTTATTATTTAACTTTTTATATATAATTTTCAAAATATATTATGCAGGTATATATTGGAAAGCTTGAATTTTATATTTAATTTTTTATTTTGTCATATTTTTTTCTAATTACATAAAACTTTTCATTCTATATTCGTATATGCAAGTTTTCTCAAAGAATATTTTCATATAAAAGGGATCATTCACTATTTTGATCGTTATTAAAAGTTTTTTATGACGTTAGAAGAATACTAATAAATATAGTAAAGTAAGCGAATAGATAAATAGTAAAGTAAATAAAATAAGTAGTAGTATAAATATAATAATAGAGTAATAATACTTCAGAACATAAATAATTACATTACTTAATATATGTAAAACAAATAATATATAAAATATTACTTAATATAAGAAAAATATAGATAGATAGTTAATATTTCTAATTCAATTACAATCTAAGTCAATTACAAAAATTAATTTGTTTCAAGAACCGTACATTTTTATTAAAATAGTTTCAGTACATTGTTGATTTTTATTTAAAATTTTGTAAAATACTATTTATTAATATAACTGATATATTTATTACTGATTTAATATGAAAGAATGCTTTTCAACTGTCTTTTATCTTCAAATTTTTCGTTTATATCATTTTGTGAATCAAAGCATGAAATTCAGTATTTTAAATTAAGAATTGTAACTAATTAATCTTTAATGTTCACAACAATATCTTATAAAAAATTGTTAAAAAAGATATATTCAGCATGAAGAATTCATTTTCTTATTATAATAATTGTCTCAATAAGTCAAAATAAGTTAAACTTATAACTTATTATATATAATTAAAAGTTGAACTTTTTATTAGATTTATCTCTTTGAATTAATCAATTTTCTCCTTTTAAATTGTTCAAATTTATCACGTTATATAATTATTTAAATTATTATTATAATAATATCTAAAAAAATAAATATACTATAATACTATTAGTAAAAATAATTCACGAAAAAGTTTGAGATAATTAAATCTATTCAAAATAATGTATTCACCGCATTCTTTAACACGTTGGTCATCGATAATCTACGTCGAAGTTTAGTTATTTTCATTATTCACATACGTACTATGAAAAATCTTGATACGTTTAGAAATTATTACGCATTTGAAGAAGAATCTATTTCACGTTGCATAATAATTTTCTTTTCAGACTAGTAGATTCTCATCAATTCCTTTGATAATTTGTAACTTCGTATTCTAATAGTAACAAATGAGAAATCATAATTAACATATAATCGATTTTTTATGATAAAAAATACTTGTCATCACTTTTCCGTAAACAAGACATGAAGTTGTCTTCAGTTTGTTCACTGAAAATTCTTGTACATGATATTTACGCAGTTCACGTGCACGGACAGCCGTGCAGACGACATTATATACGAAAGCTATTCCCGAGCTGCGACGCTATGACGAATATGGCGTCGTTTCCTGTACGCAAGCTTATTTATTGCACGGTAAAACGAGGCTGGATCTCCAGGAATCGCGTCGCGCGATCGTAATTATCCGTTTAATTACGCCACTACCGGTGACTTGGAATGAAGCGACTCGTCCTTGGGGACCATGGAAACATTCTCTTCCTGAAAACTTGACCCTTTTATTCCATGTCATCGCGAAAAATGATTTTTCTCGCGTAGAACCTGAAATGTTCAAATGCCGGTTAATTTTTTGCCATTTTTCTGGAGAAAATATTTTGATAATTTAATGGAGAATAATAATAATAATAATAATAATTAAAAAATTAAAAATCAGATTTCTGTATTTAAAAATAATCTGTATCGTCACGAATTGAAATTTTTTATTTTCAAAAGATGAAGTAACTTTGATTATAAATATTTTCATTATTTCATTTCCATAATCTCTCCTCGTTTTGCCTCCATCACGACATTTGCATACACGATTTATTTATCGTACCTTTTATACGATTGTACATGCATTCGAGAATACTGGGTTACTAGGTTACGCAGACGCGTCGAACGATTAGAATAGTATTTCACGGTGATACGCGTGATAGTTAAAGAGAAATTGGTAAATTTTAAACGCGAGATAACCTCCAAGTATAAATTCACGTGTTGCAAAAAATAGAAGATTTAAAATAGATGGCGGTTCGATGTTCTTTCTATTTTCTCTATCCTTTTCTTTCGATCGGGTAGATCGTTTCTATCTAAAGTTTAAATGTAATTTTAAAGATAGATCCTCGTCGTCCCTCCCTCCTTTGCTCTTTATCGATTATCGCAGATAAAAAAGTAGTTCTAAATATAGTAATTTTTGTCACATTTGCTTTATTCTTGATTACTTTTTAATTAAAATATCAAATTGCATATAAACACATTCATATTTTATTATTAAATTTCTGATTACTTTTAGAAAACTGCAGCAAAATTAATTAATTTTAATTCAAGATAAAAATTAAAAATTAATTTCACAAATTACTTTACTTTACTTTTATTTATTTTATATATAGTTTTTATTATTTATAGAAATTTGGTATTTATCAAATTTTTATTAAAACTTAAAGTTATAATTACTTCTCACTAATACTCTTCGAACAAAAAATACGAATGAATTTATTACTCAATCTAATAGATTAAATGTTCATAATTATTGTATTATTTTTACACTTGATAAATATTCAAAACGCAATACTTTTCTTGGTGAATAACATTCTGCCCAATTATTCAATTATCCATCCAACACGAAAGTTGAACTTGCCATTGTCCTGTACGGTTCGTGGTTTGGTTTGCACCGTTAATCTTGGCACATGGCAGCTTGCGCAAACCCGTAGCAATAAACAATCAATATGTAAGCATCATAGTGACCTCGTTATCGATGGTCAAGCTTGGCCTCCACCCAAACGAACCAGCCGTGTCTTTCGGTTCCTTTTAAAAAAAGGTGTCAGGAATCTAGCTGGCCGATATAAGAAAGCGACGATTGTCGTTTGCCAGCTAATCCTTCTTTTCTTTAACGCGAAACAAATCACGTTTTAATGTCGGTTAAATACGATTTTAATGACGCCAATTTTTGAAAAATTGTTGCATTGGCATTTGTAAAACAGGATTATCGATAGTCTTTTGTGAAAAGAATTGGGCATCTTTAGAAAAAAAGTATTCTATTGTGTTTGTTGCTCTATGTATTTTTGATTTTTATTTTTATTTATTTATTTATTTATTTTTTTAACATAACGCAATAAACGATACTTCAAGAGAGAAATTAAGCAAATAAAATTTAATTTGAGACAATAAGTTAAATAAAGAAAGGAAAGCAATTCAAAGAAAAGGAGAATCTAATTGTTCAATTTTTATTATCTATATCATTGATAATGGAAAAATATGTTTTCTTTCAAATGAAAAAAATCTAGGCTAATGTAATAATTCTGCAATTATTATTTTTCTTTTCAATATATAAATATTATTCATTTATATCGTGGAATGCACGATTTTGTTTTCTTTTCTTTTCGATTGTTTCCATCCCAATAATTTTCTCCGGTGAATCTCATTTCATACATTTTCCATCCGACAATATCTTTGTCTCGTCGATTCGAGACTTACGTACAGGTCGAGCAAAAAATGTAAATCGAAGTCCAAGTTATTAGATTGGCTCGATTAATTCATTAACATTATCGATCGATGATAAGGATGTCATTGCACATAGCGGAGCTCGTATTTAGATTTGTCACGATTTGATATATTCGTCATTCATTGACCAACAGCTGTAACTATTCCCTCGTGTACAGCTGTGCGATATCGAGAGACTGGCGTTCGAAAAACGATCTTGTTTTCGTTCGTTCATTCGTTTCTGTGAGAATTATTCATTAGCGCGTGAAATTATTTTTTACGTTACTTTTCGTTTAATTATCTCGAAGTGAAAACTGTGAAAGAATATTGTGGAGAGAGAGAGAGAGAGAAAAAAAAAGATCGACCGTGGTTTGACACGCGTGCACTTCAATTTAAATAAAGTGAAATTGGTGGAAGAAAGCGATTTTCACAACGCTTGTTCCGAATATAGAGATTGGCCAATATAACGAGTTATTATTTAGAGGAGAACCACGCGAATTATTGAATTCGAAACGAAATTTCATACGTGAACAAAAGATTGAAAATTGCCCGAATAAAAGTTGAAGTTGTATTAAATATCTTTTGGATTGCTTTTGATAATAACCTAATAAAATATATATAATTTTTACATTTTTACTTGTAAGAATTATTTTTATAATACTTGAGTGCAATACCTTAGTTGACAATATAAGGTTACGTTATATAGAAATATACAAGATGTTATGGACGATGGTATCTTTAAGAAGAATCTTTAAGCCTGTTTAAATTGTTTCCGCTGATTAATGTTGCGGAAACGAACTACTTAATCTAAGGTGTGTCGTTTAATTCCACGCGTTGCGTTGAAGAAAATATTGTAACATTGTCACGAAGCGTAACAACAATCAATTTTATTGAAATAAAAAAATTAAAATCGGTGAAATTAAAAATTTTAATATACAACGCGAGGAAAATTCTACGTTTTTATATTTGTTCTTTTTTTGCCAATTTATTTAAACTTTGTTCAAAGGTAGTTTCTTGTCAATTGTCTAAGAAATACGTACCTCACTCAACTTTGATCTCTCGTGTTCTCTCCAATTTCTCTCAAACTTCGTATGCAAACTTTGATGGCTGACAGACTCTGCATTCCTCCTCAGTTATATTCCTTCCACAGACTGTACAATCCACAAATTGGTCACTGGTGTATTATTATACATTCCAGAAATAGTCGTGCAACAGTGACTCAGAGAATCGTGTTAATTCGAGCGAATGCGGTTTGCAAAATGTATTCAATCACGATGCATCTATGTGTGCTCTTCTTCAGGGACGACATTTACAACGTTGTGTCGCACCCATTGATACACATCAAAGTAACACTGTTTCTATCTAACCTGCTATATCTAAAGTCACGTGCAATTCACGTATTCCTGAAAGCAACAAGGATGTTCATTTTTATCAATTTTAGAAATGTTATAAAGAAAAAAAAAAGCAGAATTTCAATCGATATATCTTACCCACGATAAATACTATCCAGAATCTAGAAATGAACAGTTATTAAGATCAACGTTTCTTAGAAAAAAAGAAATCTTGTGCAATCAAACAACAAATCACTTTCTATTTGCATGCAAGAAATTCCAAAATCAAAAGACGAAGTATAAGTTGAATAACTTTCTCTCTGATATTCCAAGATTGGCAGCAAGGTTACTTTAAAGGATCTAGTAATCGATGATCTACTATTGGTCGACGTTAAACTCGTATAAGAAAAAAAAGAAAAATTCTTATCTGCGAATGGAGAGCAACCGAATCGAACAAATGGATATAAAAAAGTATATAGGCGAAAACAAGTATAACGAGGAAAATTACTAGAAGGAGAAAAGTTGGGATATGAAGTTCGGTTAGTTGGATACTTTGGATTCGAATATCTGGCGAACGAAGCGAGTTCGGTTCCGAGTAGCTGGATCTGTAATCTGGGTCATCGGATTCGTAGGGATCTGTTGTGCAGCTTTCGCGAAACTAGGAAACGCGTACTTCCATTTCAAAGTGAAAGTAAGTGCTGACAATTGGCAAAAATCTATGATTTATCGAATTAATTTTCCAACTCTCGAGTTCGATTATCGTGAAAACAAGCGTATTCCTATTTCCGATCGTATGAGATCGGTTCAAACGTTCTTCCAATTCTTTTCTTTCTCGCGCATTTTTCGAAACAGTGTTCCGAGAAAAACGGATTTACAACGCGCACGTGTGTAAACTTGTGGAATTTAAAAACGCCGTAAACGTCAGTTTGAAGAATTTTAGCTTCTAAAAAGATTGTTTCGAGGCCCACGATATCTTTGCTCATCTCCTTAACGTAGTGAAATTTTATTCGAGAAAAATCGATTTTCTACTTTTATCCAGGTGTCGTAATCAATTTCTCTTTCTCTGGAATTCTCTGGAATTAAGTAACCTCCTCTTACGAGTAACTCGCGATTCCTTAATTCCATTCGACAAAGAAGTGTTTCTCTTCCGAATTCTTCTGAAAGTATTTGAATTCCTCGATGATAATTTGCCCGAGGAAAGGGAAGGAAAGAAACGATTTTCGAAGCTGAAAATCGGTCGGTCTCGTCTCATTGGTCCTCGTCATCGTCGTTTCACACGGTCGAACAACTTCGTTGAGAGGTTGGAACGCATTCATCTCCTTCGTCCCCTATAAATAGCATTCGCCATTTACATTTTTTTTCACTCTATCTCTCTTTCTCTCTCTCTCTCTCTCTCTCTTTGGTAGCGGATAAATAACTGAATGGCGCGGCCTGGTGTTTGCATTGAAGAAACAGTTGGTTCGCGCATTTAGCTCATCGTGCACGGCCCGATTCCGGAACGAGAATGAGACGAGATTAATGGAACAGTTCGACGCTCCGATTTCTTCGTTCATCTTCCATCCAAAGCGTATCGCTTGAAACTTGCCACCACGTTTGGATACTTTTGCGTCGAAATGTACAGATTTGTGCAGCTAGTTTGAGCGTTAAAAAAGGGAATGAATTTACTTACTTTGCTGTTTCGAGTAAAGTTGCAGATTAAAAGTCGGAACGGCGATATAACGATTTAAAATGTGTACGAAGAGTTTTTCGTCGACTCATATTGAGAATTAAATTTATGGAAAAATTATTTTTCTTATTATTCGAACACCGTGAAATCCCTTTATAGATGTAGTTGATCGCGATTGATCGATGTCATTGTACTCACTGCGTCTAAATAAAGCTGTGCTTGTTCCAATGATCTTGACAGATGGATCGCGTTTGGTCACGACCGGTCCTCCTCTTTCTAGAACGCTAGAACTACTTAAGATCGAGGTTTTTCCGGGACGTTTTACATTGAAATCGACCCCGTCACATATCTTTCCAACAGGAAAATCGCCGCGGCACACCTTCGCCATACCTTGTACGGTAATCGAAACGTTCGTGATGTATGCCTCTGACTCGTTTCACGTACGACGCGTTGCATCAGTGGTTCTTAATATCTTTTTTCCTAATCATTTCTCACCTTCGTAACGAAGGTGTTGAGAAAGGTCGCGTTGATGCAGCCATCGTCATTGATGGGTTTAAACAAGTTAAAAGTAATTGTTAGTAATTGACGTTGTTTCAGATCCGATGGATTATTGGTTTTTTGTTCGATAATCGTTGAGAATTGGTTTTCATCAGCGGAAAAATTCAGTCACTGAAGAACATTTTAACGTTCTTTTTAAACGCACGCTTGATCGAAAATATAAATTCATAGAAAATGTCTAAGAACCACTGCGATGCTGCGATTTAAATCGCGTGGTTTCATCCTTGCGAGACGATCGAACGTTGTATTATATAAGATAACGTCGGATCGGTCTTTTTCTTTTAATAAACACGCGTAGGCGTAATCGTGGGCAATTTTTTTTCTCTTTCGCTTTCTCTTTCTTCTTCGTAATTCATAATTTCCAATAATATAAAACTCCACAAATTTTTTCAAACTTTCATCGATATACATAAATACATCTTTATCTCTGTTAACAAACGAGCAATAAGATTCCTATAAATACGTGCGTGCGAGCCAACTTTCACCTCTCTCTCTCTCTCTCGTTTTCCTCGCGATGCGCGTCATTAATTCAGTTTTTCTCGAGAGAGAAGAAAAGAAGAGAAGCAAACAAGAACAAACCCTGCCTGAAAAATCGGGTTTTTGATTAAAAACGACGAGGCGTTCGACTCTCCGCGAGGCGCGCCATTCTTTTCAATTTCGAAATCCGGTAAACCGTGACGGATAAAAACATCGTGGAAGGTAATGGCGTGGGTAGCAGAGGCGAAAGCGAGAGCTCACCCGTTGCTGGAGTGGATCGTAAATGGTTTTGTTGGCGCGGATAGGTTGTGTTGTTGTTGTTGTTGTTGCGTTGTACGCGCGCCATTTACACCGGTTCGAAGTATCCTCGAAGTCCGTGGCGGGCGACACGGGTTCGGGGGCTGATACGCGAAGATAAATCGTCAGATTCGAAGGATCGGCAACGAAGAGAAAACTGTTGCTCGTGCATTCCGCTCAATTACGAATCCAGACTTATCTTCGCGATGATAAACGCGATGTCTGGCCGCTAACGAACGAGGTATATTTCATTTCGATCTCGAACATCGAACCTTTCCATCTTGCGACCAATTTTTAATTTTAATCGACTCGTAACTATTTTTTTAGTGATATTCTATTTGCGATAAGATTGTTATTTCTTTTTTTTTCTAATTAGATTTGTTTTTTTTTTAACTTGGAATATTTATTACAGATAGAGATATCAATGAATCGTTTGTGTAATCGGACAATAAATTGTTTGTTAGAATCGTTTAGCAACCGGTGTCGTCGAGCTACTATAATGCTTCTCGATATTTATGGAATGTTGTTCGTATCTTTAAAATGTGAAAATAAAATATGAAACAATTTGTAGAAGTTATAATTGATTTTCCTATTTATACGACACACGAGGATTATAATGATTTTACACGGGACGTATATATTGAAGCTATTATTATTATACTACATTGAATCAAGTTAATATTTGGTGACGCTTAAACGCGTTAGAATTAAAATTCGTATCGAATCGAAATTATTTAATTTCGCGAAAACTATAATACAATATTCCAAGATAATTCCAAAAAATAAAAAAAAATAGTAGTATTACAATTCATCAATATATGATATTGGAAATTAATTTTCGACGCGATTTACTCAATTTACCAGTTTATTTTACGATAATGAGATTACTCGTGTTACGATAGAAGGCGTGTGTGAGCGTAACCGTCTCTATATTCTCCGTTAATGGTGTAGAACAACAGACGCGGTATCGTGAAGTTTATTGCCGATTAGGTTTCCTTATACTCATAACTCGTAACTGCACTCTCTTTCCTTCATCTTCGTGGTAAATCGTCGTTGGTTCGACGACTGTATACTTCAACCCTGACAGATACGCGTCGTCCCTTCCGTTTTTCTTAAGAGACAAGATTTTTCTCGCGAAATATTTCACAAAACCGATTCGTTTATTAAATACTCGATGAATTATTTAGTTATTTCGATGAAACGACGACGATTAACTGTAGAGTGATTTGGTGAATTTTAACCTTCCAAATTAATATTAATATCACTTTATCTTAGATAACACCAAGAATCGAATCTCGATAGCAGATTTGAACTTGGATAAAACGTATGCGTGTTCAAAGATACATAAAGATTTTATTAAATCACATAGCGGTTACGTATTAAGGATCCATCGGATTAAATATTAATGATGCGGTGTAGATCGGGTTGAAATTCCATTCCATTCCCGTGACGGATGAAATTTTAATTCTCGATTCGTCGTTTTGCTCGTCAATTATCGCGTTTGCCGCGACGTTACGTTAAAATTACATTTATCGCGGTTCAAATTCCTTGGATCGATCCCGTCATCTTCGACACTTTTTTTTTTTTTCTTAAGGATCGACACGAGTTGGAGAATAATCGTAACCGACGCTTGGCTAAATTAAATTATTATTATTACGTGTTGTTATATTACAATCGATTTCCTTTGGGAAGTATTATCCAATTATATGGAGATTGGTGTAACTCTGTTAATCGCGAGATGTATTGCGTATTTCACGTTCAAAGTTCTCGTTTCGTGGTAATAAATCATCGGAACGAGCTCCCATGGTACGAGAGAAACCGTGATGGGATTAGATAAGTCGTCGTTCGCGCTTCCACCCGAGGGAGAAGGGAGAGCCAGCACGCAACAACGTAATATCGTCGCGAATTTTTTTCCACCAACGATTGCAACAATATTTTCCCCTTTTTCTCTTCGTTCATAATTCGCGAGA